>NC_079558.1:1891875-2522500 GCF_015846415.1 Triplophysa dalaica | reverse complement strand
TCCCGAAACCTCATATGTCCAGGTTCGCTGTTTTTCAGGAAATGGAAACAACACTGTACTTTTAAAATGTATAAATATGGTGTTCTCAACGTTAATGAACACCTTTTGATGGTTGGATATTTGCAAAACCCATGACAAACATAAAGGGTGTCTTATAATAATGATTGGTGGCAAAACATAAAAATGATGAACTATGGAGCGACAAGGTTTCAGAAGGACAGCAACGATATACAGGATTTAAATCGAATGAGAGTAAAGACATTATTACATAATTTCTAATTTCTGGGTGAACTATCCCTTTAACTACTACTTCAAAACTATTTTTAGTTTTTACCATATTTATGAAAAAACTGTATAGAAAAATGACATTGTGATATAGTTTGTTGTGTCATGTCTTACCATATTGACTTAGTAATTGTTTTATATGAATATTGCTAAATTAGAAGTTCATTACTCTACACATTAGTGTGAATCTTGTTTAGTTGTGTATGAAATCCACATTTGGAGGTGCATGTCTCATTCAGATATGCTCGAGAAAGAGGTGCCAGATTCCTTTAATTGTTGCTCTGTTAACTGCTCTGCTAAAATAACAGGATATAGCTGCAGTTCTTGATGATGTGTGTATGTGTGTCTATTATGACAGCAGGACAGATTTACAGAAAAAGTGTGCAAGTGAGAGAGATTATTGTTATCTTGGAATGACTTATACCTGAGTGCAACAAATTCTGCAACTGAGCTCCAGTGTGAAACCTGATGTGATTCTGTTTTAAAAATAAGACACAAGAAACAGATCCTCATAGACATTTAATATCTGACCAGTAAGATCAAAAAGCAACCACAGTATCAGTGCACTAGTCTCAGCCTCGGATGTCATACCAACGGGCCGTTGGCTTAACGTCTGATGCATAAGGCAAGGCACACTTTTGTGGAAATACTTCAGCGCATTTGAAGTGGTCATCTGATTGGTTGAATTTCACAGGATTTCCACCTGTAAACAAACAACACGAAGCTATCTAATCTTAGTAGCAAGCTGTCCTATTTACAACGGTTGCAATAAGAATTCATCACGATTGACTAAACACTTCTTTCTGTCAGTCATATGGCCTCTTGGGCGGGCATTGGCCAAAGAAAGCAAGTTCCCATCTTATGAAGGTCCGGCTAAAAAGAAAACATCAAATAACAAACTATCAGTACACTGCACATATTTAATTACACAACTGTAGGAAGGCTTGCGTGTCACAAATAGGCCTACCACACGATTAACCATGAACAACAACACAGTACCTTAAAGTTCAATTCTCATGCAAATGTCACATATCATTAATTATAGCACATTGTTTTTAATATACACATTTAAACTGGTGAAACCAATTCAATTTTGAAACATTACATGCACAGTATGATTGTATGACAAATACTGTTCTCTAAAAGATCCTGGGGGTTTATTGTGCATTTAACACATGTATTTGTTAGTTTATGTTTTTTTGTTAAAAAAAATACAATAACACTCTTTGAAATCCAATCGCTATACCTGAAAGATGATATCATCCCACAACTTTTCCCCATTTAAAATACGGTTACATTACAACAGAAAAATTGGTTGGAAATGTAATTTCATAACCGATAATATAAAAATTGAATGAAAAATAAATAAAAACACTTTTCTGGTGCTGTGACACCCAGTAGGTTTTCGGTTAAACTGTGATATAGCAGATCTGGGGCCAGTTGCATAAACATAGCCGCTAGGTTAAGACTGTGTCTTAACAACTAGTCCCACTGACAAGCAATAAGTTAGGAGTAATAAGTCTTACTTTTTAGATTTAATTGGACCAATCTTACTTTATATGTGACTAATTTAAAGACGTTTTGAAAAATTTGATGACTAACTTGCAAGACTAGTCTAACCAGTTTATGCAACTGGCCCCATCTATATTGTCTTAAATATTTAGACTCATTCTTCTTCTTTCACAATTCTGCCAACAATGAGGCTTTAACGATAGATGTGCTTTCTTCTCAGACATCTGTGTTTGTGATTCAGCGGGGGACATTTACAAAGAGGCAACATCTGATAACATCTGCAGAGCCGGAGATGATTGAGGAGGACAAGAAAGGGTGAGAGAGAAAGAATAAAGTAAGAGACAGTATGAGACCCTGAGACATGGATGTGCACTAAAAGCACAAGAGAAAAGCTCAAGCTGTTTCGAAAGCAAACTGTATAAGTGATTTTTTCAAAACAGTCTCAAGAAAAAAATCAGAGACAAAATGTGCATTTGAGCTGTTTCAGGCACTCTTTTGTAAACCTCCCCTCCCCTATTAGGGTTTTATACTTTTTAGCCAATACATTTATGGAATCGTTTGTCATAAACCATAGGTTAGACGTTTTCATCCACATGTACTGTAGGCTATTTAAACAAATTCTGTAAGAGAGGACATTAGTTTTCTGGTGAATAATTTAAAACATCAAGACGGAAGGTAATTGAATCAATATTCCTTTCCGTATAGATTGAGTTCCTCCAGTTAAAGATCCAATCTGTTCTTTTTAAGTATATAGGGTACTGCCAAGTGCTGATATCTGATCAGATAACACATTTCTAATCGATCTCAGTGAGGAAATGCATTTCTGCTGATTCCTTTAGATTATATTGAATGGAAAGTTGAAGTTGTTTCACTTGTGTGTTAACACACAGAGGCTCAGTTTGTTCAGCAGACCCAGAGCGCACGGACTGCTCTGTTTATCTACTGGTCTTCCCCTTTTAAAGCCTCTTCCAGTCGCCATGCACAGAAAATAAACAGCTAAGCCGGCAACTGCTCTTTGCTCAGGGGGGTTAAAAAGGTCGGCCATCTTGCTCTGTTTCACTGAATGGTTCTGAAAGGGTTTAATTCAGTCATCTGCAAGAGAGATCTCGGTCAGAACATTATGTAACCGTGTCTTTTAATGTTTGATGAGAAAATGAAACGCTTGAGTAACTCCATGCATGTTCTCCATATGAGGATTTCAGCTCTGCATCTGTAAAGATGTATACCACCTTAAGGAATTGAATAATTGAACAATGTCGTATATGTTGAAAGAGCTTCATTCACCTGCGGCATTTGAAAACACTTAATTTGATACATATTTTTTTAATATTAAAACACCAAAAAATAATGGAGGTATATTTCAAAGGATTCTGTCATCATCTATCCAACATTATTCATTCACACAAAATCTGAAATAACAATGTTCTTAAGTACCACAGTTGATACAGACAGGTCAAGTAAATTAGTAAATAATAACCAACTTTTAGTTTTGGTGAACTAACCCTTTGAGAGAATAACCATTAGTAGGAAATGAGAGGGCATAAAACTACTGATTTGATAAGCCAGATCACTTTGTTTCATAAATATGTTTTCGTTTCCTCGCAGACGACAAGACAATAAATAACAGAGCAAAAATGACTTGGAATGTAATGGTTGGAAAAAAACAAGTTGAGTCTAAAACTGGATCCACCAGGATCAGATAAGACATTGTTCTGACAAACTGTACCCCCGATGCACATTAAAGTTTACAATCAATAATTTTATGTCTCAGCTAACAGAATGGGTGCTTGGCTGTCCAATATATGTAAATTTTACTATTTTTTTATTGGGTTGGCAAATGCACTTACAAAAGCAAACAAAAATCATTTTCAATGCCATTCAGGCAAAGTGGTTGTAATTTATGTTCTTATATAATGATTCCTACTGTATATAATATACAATGATAAATATTAATTTTAATATACTCATTTTGAAAACTTCAAATCAGAGGTCTTTGGCAAAAATGAACGACTTAAAAAATAAATTTAGATTTGAATTCAACATTTTTAATTTAAATCAAATCATAGTCTTTTTAATAATGTGCATAATTACTTAATGTGAGTAATGTACGTAATGTACAAGCAGCCGGTTGTTATTGCAGAAATAAGTAAATAAATTATTTCGCGATAACAACCGGGTCCTTGTACATTATCCCACTTACTACAAGGCTACTTTCCACATGAGAAAAAAATGGACATGAGATGTGAATTTTAAATATTTTATTAGCTCATCTTTATTGAATGCAAGCCTTCCGCAAAGTTTACTTTCGACGTCAAAAACGACGTTCAAATTTCATGAACATTCAATTTGGTCTAATCATTTGTAAATATAATGTCATGTATGTTATTAAAAGACATATTTACTTTAATTTTGTGTAATATTAAACTGGACTGTCAAAAAAATTGCATTATCAAGGTTGCTGGGCGTTATTCGTTTTGAGTAGTTGTTATCTGAGAATAACTTGCCAATCAGAATCAAGTATTCCAGAGCGCCGTTTAATAAACAAATTAATTAGACCACCACCCAATGATATAGGTTTTGTGCCTCAGCTGCCCTAAACTAACAATATTGGTGATATTAAATTATTTTAATGTTTCTGTAATGGTTAATCCACCAGTATGTGTGAGGTCTTTAGTCACAGTAATATTTATAATGCTAAAATATTTTTGTTATCCATGAATTTTCATATTGACTGTTCTTATTAGCAAGCCAAAAAAATAATAACAATACTTGATTTTCTATTCAAATCCCTAATTACAGTTTACATGCAGTCCTTAATAAAAAATATTTTTTGTGGTTTAATGCGACACTTGAGTCATTTCTGACATCTGAGAGAAAATAAATGTGCTCAACTTTGGGTATTAAAATGTAAATAAATGTAGCTGTTTAGTTGTTTCACTCTGATATTAGCCCAACAAATGAAAATAAAATGTTTAGATTTTGACAGATCCCTAAAACATATATTTTTCTCTTTATTACGACATGCGGCCTAATAAATGTGTTAAGCACTGTACATAGTAATTTGCACACTTTTTGGGGAGAGTGGAGCGACCTCCCTCTGTGAACGTTTGGTGCTGCTGTAAATTGAGGAGGTTGAGGCGTTGACAGGGGTGCGCTGGTGATGCAGAGGCCGGCGAGGGTGCAAATGTGCTCCCCGGAACAACAGAACGCCCCTCACCGCTGCTCTAAAGGGCTTGCTGACAAAACAGTACAAAAAGAAATTCACAGCAGTGTTTAGCATGGCTATCATGTTGGCAAGGTCGTACGCGAGATGCACGCGCCAATCTCTGTACACCGATGACACGTAGAGATGATAGAGTACCACTCCGGTACGAGGTGCCCAAAGTACGGCAAACACAGAAGTGACTGCCAACAGCATAACTGTGGTTTTACCCAGCTTGCTTGGCAATGCCAACTGCTGCCCGGTGTCCTCTTGGCACATGTGCTTCCTCTGCCTATTACGAAGCCTTAGGATAATCAATGAGTTTAGCAGTAGGAAGATGCTGCATGGAAGAAAGTAGATAATAGTCACATGAGTCCAAATCAGGGCGGCATCCAATGTGTTAGGCGGGCGGCTGACCCTCCACATGTCCGACCACCAAAAAAAAGGCACGCCGGATGCCAAGGCTAATGTGAGCACCACAGCAATGATCCGCCGGGCACGTGCCGGAAAGCTTATCTGCCGGTGTAGCAACGGGTGACACAAAGCAACGTAGCGGTCGACAGTGAGAGGTACGGTGGCCCAGATAGAGGCGTGGTTTGCGGCGAACTCCAGCATGTTGACCGACCGGAGCAGCAGCACGGGGACATCTCGGTGGAATACGGCCGTTTCCAGTAGGAAGCCCACGAAGATGATGAAGAGCTGACTGAGGATGTCGGAGCCAGTCAAAGCCAAAAGATACACATAGAGCGATTTCTGGGTCCGAACAGCCAGTCGGGAGAGAGCCACTAATGTCAGGATGTTCACTGGAAAAGAGGGAAGAGGAATTAGAAAATGGACAGACATGGCATAAACAGGGAGGTTTGGGGCCACAGAATGGAGAAAAAGAAGATGGAGGGGAGTAGACACAGCAGGATTGATGGGAAATAATAGATGAGGGGTCAGATTTTGAAAACATACCAGCCCCCGCAACCTTTGACCTGATTTTCCACAATGAAAAGATCAAACTAAAGATGATTTTTTGCCTGTTTTCCTTTGATACACAAAAAACGTAATTCTCATTGATATTTTTATTTTGTTTATTAATACAAATATCTGAAAAAATAAACCAAGATGCGGTCTTCTGAAAAAAAAGTAAGAAACAAAAAAAATGCCAGTTAGAGAAGAAAAATAATAATTTTCCTCTTTATTAAATAAGTTTACTTTTTGTTTTACATTTTGAGCAAAAACTCGTTCAATTTGTTTGAACAAGTGGCTCTAAAGATAACTCCCCCCCCAAAAAAAACTTAAACGTTGTAAGACTGAAATACTAAACAGTGTCTCATAATTTTTAGATGAATTATTCCTTAAACCAAATACCTGTATAAACATGGTTTGATTTTCATTTCTTCTTCATTGACTTAAAGCTGTTAAATCAATATAAAAGTGTCATTGCCTGTTGTGCAAATCAATTGACCCTGATCTATTGGACTTAAAACACTAGAGTCACTGATGAATCATAAGTTTATGTACTGATTGATTTATTTATTGACTGACTTTCTTCTCCCCAAGCAACTTTGTTTTAGTTTCTTTTGGAGTGAGTGCATAAAAAAAGTTTATGGATACTTAAAGATTTCTTGTCTGGTTTGATGTGTGACTCATTGAACGAATCCACAATGACCCTCCTCCATCAAAGGATGCAAGGTGAGAAAGATCTGATTTCCTATGGGAATGGGTAACTGATGAACCGATGCACAACCCTGTTCCCAACCCGGAGCCATGTTTTAAAATCCTCATACCTGGCAGTCCTATACACAAGAGAGCGCTGTAGTAGATGACAGGGAGGTAAGCCAGCACACACTTGGACCTCTCCTCAACGCTGCGCTCATCCTCCCGGTGGCTGGGCACCGTGCCATTGTGCCAGTCAATCATGACATATGCCTTCCCCTTGTGACATGCAAGACAACAAAAGGAAAACTTAAACATCTCACTCATGTCTGCATATGATCTAAAATGTCTGGCATTAAATAATCAACTTTTTTTGAGGGAGACAGCTTGTCATTGTTAACAACAGATGGAAGGAAAATCAAAAACACTAATACACCTGCCTTGGTTTACTTGTCTTACTCTTATCTCTCTTCTCTCCCTTTTTCCTTCTTCTTTAAACATTATTACTTCTTTTGTCACCTCGACCACCCTTAAGAGGATGAGATCAACTCAATTCTGACCAAACATGTTTATTTGCTTTCAGCATCTGCTCAGTGTCGAGAGCTGAAAATATTGCCTAGTGACATCATCTGGTTTTATGATCAAATACTGTTGCTAAAGTGCTTTGCACACAATTGTTTGATGCTTGATAAAAAAGAAAAAAGCAAAATGTACTAAACAGCGGTGTTGAGGAGCTGTTGAAAGCATACATTGTTCTCAACCGCCAAACAGACAATAGAAGGTTTATGTTGTGGAACATGTTGATGGGTCTGTCTCCTCAAACACATCCTGCTTAGATGAGCAAATTCACAATGCGGGTGAGAATTGAATTAAGCAGAAAGTATTGGTTTGCTGTCACCTTATAATTACTTTTGTGAATTGACTGTATGTGAGGAACAGTGGGGAACAACTCAATTTTATTTGTATGGTGCATCGCAATCCGTCACTGCAAAGCACCTTTACAGAAAACATTTTGTAATGAAATATCAGAAATATTGGTAACATTGTAGGGCAATTCTCACTATTATCAAGTTGTTATTGGCATGCTTATTATTTTCATATTGGCTGTTTATTAGTACTTATAAAGCAAATATTCTTTATGACCATACTCTACCTTCCTAATCCTAAACAATACCTAAACCCAATAACTATTAATAAGCAATAAATTAAGAGTTAATTGGGGGAAAAAGTCATACTTAATGGATTGGTTAATAAGGAGAATTGCCCCCTATACTGAAGTGAAAATGAAAATTTTCTATAGGAACTTAAATTTTAAATATGACAATATTAAATAGGAATATTGTAAGACAGACAGTCATTATGCATAAATGTGTAAAAATACAATAATTTTGCAATAATGTTATCACATCCGAAACATGTTGACCAATTCCAGAGCTCAGTTCTTCTTTTTACAGATTTGCCATTTGTTTCTTTCAGAAAAATCAACAGTGTTAACCTCAAAAACTGTACATTCATTTCATCCATATATCTCTTATGCATTGAGTTTCAAACAGCAAACTTTTGTCAAAGGCTTTTTGTATTAAGGGCCCAAACTTTTCATGCAAAATGAGAGAAAAAAAAAGTTTTTTTAACACACCAGCTCCTTTTCAAATAACATGACATTTACGCCTTTACAGACATCAATTTGTATCATATTTGTCGAAAGTGCCAAACACCCAAAACTGCGGGAAGCTTTTACAATGAATGTTATATATTTAACAGCGGTCCTCAAATCCCTATTAAAAGCTGTTTATCTCAATGCTATGATGATAATTTTCTCCTCCAGCTGAGCATAATCAGTTTTTACCGTAGTAATATAAGTTGTAATGAGTGTCTTTATGAGCTCTTATGGGTCATTTACTCTGTAGCAGTTTTAAACAGAAGCTGAGCTGAATGATAAATCTTTAACCACTGACGTGTGCTAGGATACAGAAGAGATGTAATCCCTGAAAGGCTGAACTATATACTCATGTTGTTTTCCTACTGAAAATACCTCTGCCAACATCAAATCATTGCTCATTTAATAGATTCATAAGCGTGGGGAGGAGCTTACATGCGTGTAAATGGATCTACTGTGTGTGTTTTTGAGCAATTTTTCTAGGAATCTGGGTTCTTTAACTAATCGTGTCCACTTGTTTTTCACTTTGAGTTTGTATGGTAATCTCTCCTCTACTCGGATGACTAGGGATTTTTAATGCTTTCAAAAATGTGCTAAAATCCCATAAGTGTGCATATCACACTTTGTAAGTGGTGTGAAAACACAATTTTCTCAAGGGGTAAATATGTTTTTCAGAGAGATTGTGTTCCCATGTGTTATGATAAAACACACACACATTCCCTGTGAGAAATCTTTTAGGGATCTGACTTCCTCTTTCTCACAGGCAAACTTATTTTCTTTATTTAAAATACAATTTTGTATGGATACTTGTATGGATGAATGAACATAATTTGAATTAAGAGGATAAAAAGCGATGGTAAACCGAACTCTCTTTGCTCTGCTTGTCCTCATATGCTTAAATGGCTAGTTCACCCAAAAATTCTCTCATCATTTCAAACTTCTATAAATTTCTTTGTTCTGTTAAACACACAATTTTTTTTGTAAAAATGCAATTTTCAGTTCTTGGACGTCATCCACTACCAAAGTAGGAAAATAATATTGCATTTTTTTGTTCTGTTGAACACAGAATGAGATATTTTGAAGAATTTAGGACAATTTAGGAAAACATTTGTTTTCTTACTATGGTAGTCAATGATATTCCAGAACTGGAAATTGCTAACATTCTTCTGAATTTCTTTCTCTGTGTTCATCAGAACAAAGTCATTTATACAAGTAAAAAATTACATGAGGGTGAGTAAATAGTGACATCATTTTCTTTATTTTTGGGTGAACTATCACTTTATGGCCTGGGAATTCTTAAGTTCCCATCCACAATCTTAGTGTCCTGAATCACAGACCCCAAACGGCTTATACAGAATAACTCAAACAAGCTGTTTAAGCTTAAAGCATCACGTTTGACTGACAAACAGCAATGTTTTCTATTTCTAGAGCGGTTCACGTGTTGCCCTCTGCCCGAGGGTGAGTCCACACAAGCAGTCTACATCTGTTTAAACAGAGAATCTGTGTTTAAGTGTTAAGGGACAAAATGGATAAAACGAGAAGGGATGTTTTCTCTAAATGCTGCACTTAAGCTTTGTTTAAATAATCTGATGGCAAATCACTTCATGTTACTGGGTCATTAATACCGTACTGCAGACTCACAGTAGTAGCCCAAAGTGATGTCCAACTTAAAAAATGGTTGTCTTCACATTCTTTAAAAAAACGTGATTAAAACGTTCTATTTATGTTGCAAAGTTGTACTTGGAGTGTAAACTGAAGTCCCAGCTTTGAAAATAATTTAAGAAGGCTTGGAAAAAAGCTAATTTAAAAAGTATCAAAAATATTAATGACTCATGTTGCACTACACAGATTTCAGTCCAATCAAATATTTTCTAGAACAGGGCTAGTCAACTGGTTGCCCCGCGGGCCAAATGCGGTCCGCCAATCATCTTTCCCTGGCCCGAATTAACATTTCTAATAACCAAATATCTTCATAAATATGACCATTATATGACCTATAAGTAACAGCAACAAAAACAGTGTAAAAGGAATAAAATGCAATAAATAACAGGAATACAAAATAGCAGAAGAAATGATGATATTGTAAAAAAAAACTGGCCCGCATCCTATTTATACTCTTGGAATCTGGCCCTCAAAGAAAAGTAGTTGAAGACCCCAGTTCTAGAATGTGAAGTCCCTTCCCATGAAAAAATCATGGCTCATGACTGTAATGTAACCAAAGTCCGGCTATTCATAAGACCCTTTGATCTGTTCCGCCTAAATATCCAGTTCCTGCTAATATATCAACAAAACTAAAACGCTTGTTAACCAATCTCGTGAATTCATTAGAGCCAAAAATAGCTAATGTTCATTGTTTTCCAGTTTGGGTTGTACAGAGTGTTGATGTGTAAGGTTTCAGATCTCTCTCCATGGACTTTTTGCTCTACCGAACACTCTTAATTATTCATATTGAGCTGGTACACCTGAGACAATAGTTATGACCTCAAGGACAATGGTATAGCGATACCATCCATATATCAGGGTGAACAAATAAAAAGAGTGTGCATTTCATTTTCCGAAAAGGAAAATGTTCGATAGGAAGAAAACGTTATAATTTATAATGTCGAGATTACAAAGAGCCAACAATGTCAGACATTTCCAAGTAATCCCAGTTTTTTTCGGTTTTCCCGACTTCCAGAGTTGACCTCTAAATATCCCGTAGCTCTTGGAGCAAATATAAAGTTGACATAACACTGTGAATGAACCCAACACGTCAATTGCTGATTTATGTTCAGGCGAAATCATGCAAGTTAACTGTGTTTTTAAAAGCTGTTTTGAGAAAATATGTGAATATCCATGAACAGATCACATTCTGCAGGTATAAATCAAACAAAAATCATATTCATATATAAAAAACAAAGCAAATTTGCATGTTGCATGGTTATATTATATACACCATGAATTATTTTAATAATAAAAGAATGCACTTACAATAAAAATTCAATACCAATCTGTCTGTTTTCTATTAAAAGAAATAAACAGAGAAACACCATTTTGAATATTCATAGTTTCTGAACAATATTTTATCTGACATGAAAATATTTTGTTTATATGTGTTTGTAGAAATGTAACCACTTCATCTGTACATGATGCTCACAAAAAGTCCATCAAGGTTAAAACCAAATTGATAAGCAGACTTACCCTCACAGATAACTGAAGGCCCCCATCTGTGGACCCCAAGCAGGCGTCTTAACCACCAATGCCCAAACACGGAGCCCTTGAGGAGGACAATGAAGAACAACAGAGGTCTTCGCATAATAGACTCATCACTGCAAACAGCGAGTGAGTTCGAGAAAAGGTTATGCAAAGGAGTGAGAGAGACCGAGAGAGGGAGAGAGAGAGAGAGAGAGAGAGAGAGAGAGAGGGAGGGAGGGGAAAAGCACAAGTGAGATGGATGCTTTTGGGAGGATTTTGGTAAATGAGGGAAGCATAAAGCGAAGTGAGAGAGAGTTGTAGAGGTATATCTTTCCCTGAGCTTTCGACATTATGGCAGTAAGAAAGACACAAAGAAGACGGTTTATAGTTTCACAAACAATGTCTTCAGACCCGTGGGACCTCTTATCTGCTGTGTTTGTATTTTTCACTAGAGCTCATCATACAGTAGGTTTCTTTTGAATGTGATCTTAATGTAAACTTCATTTAAATATAAACATACCTGATATGTTTCTTTTTCAAACGTTTATTAAGATTTTCTGAAGCATTTGTAAAAGGTGCTTATCCTTGCAAAAATTGTCCCTACCGTGCTATAGGATGTTCTTAGTTGCCATGACATTATCATGTGGATGCTAGGGTGTTCTGAGTGGTCTTTAGCGTTTCCTCGGTTTTGCCACGGATGCAAAAAGACCCCACCCCATGTGTAAGTATGAAGCGCTTTTATTTTTTATTTTTTAAATAAGAAACACACGAATGACAGACATTGACACTCAAGGATCAAGAATAGAATCAAGTACATTTTTAGCTAAATCAATACTGTGGCATTGGAGATCTTGTGGTTTACATGTAAATGCTTTCAGGAAGAATCTGCCACCCACCAGCCAACGGAGCACAACATCATGTCTCCAGACGGATGGACAAAAGTACATCAACACCACCATCTGGACACAGAAGCAGAGAAAGTGAGCAGGGTGACTTTAAAGATACGAATGCTCTCTCTCTCTCTCTCTCTCTCTCTCCCCTGAATGGTGATCACTGTGCGTGTTCATTTTGATGAACGATCTCTGCAGTGGCCTTGCACCACAGCATGAGGGTTGGTCAAGCAGAAAATGAACTCTGTAAACTTGCTTCTGGTTGTGGTGTCAGCAGTAGGTTTGTGGAATTGTAAATGTATTAATGTAGTGAAGGTGCGAATGAAGGAAGCGGGTTTTGTTCTGGCTCTACCACATTCACCACATGTTTCATTTATCTAGAAAACATTATCTACACAGGTGGGTGGGTCAATGCTACACAATCTGTGATCCAACCATTGCATTAAGAGAAATTATAAATAGACCAGAACAGAATTCACAAAGAGCAACATGAAAATGCAAACACATATCCAGATATTATTACTCTGCTATGTGTTAGGTCCAATACTCCAGGTACAGGAGCATGTAGACAGAAGATAATGAATGATATTCTGGATGACAGAATAACTAAATCAACCCTCGCTTCCACTGTGTTTGGGTAAAACTTGTTCAGACCACGCAAAGCTGTTTGACTTTTTGAAGAAGTAAAATGTTTTTTTGGAGCATGTCTGGAATCTAAATTGTTATCTAGTTTGACATCATCAGGCAAACTGTTGATCTTCGAAGCATTGTCTTCAATAAAAATGCAAAAGAAATTTAAGGTTTTATTCAATATCATCCTACTTTAACTGATCATTAAGGTACGAAAGGCCAGACTATATTGTTTGTATTGTGTAATATTATGTTATAAAGGGCCATTTTTATTATGTAGAAGCTGTACTGTATGTATTGTGAATTTAGTCCAGCTGGGTGCCACTGACAGGCATAACAACACTCCTGAAACTTGACTTTGAATGTGTTAAAGATATGGTAAACACACATTTTAATTCAAATGTTTTAGAAAAAAATTATCTGAACAATGCAGTTGACAGATATTTGTATTTTTGCAAAGGGAAATGGAAGGGAAGCAGCTCTATAAGTTGAAAATTGCACATTTGTTTTTAAACCATTTATATGTTCCACAATATGTTCACATCGAGTTCAAAGCAATGGATGAAATAGTCAATACTGAACCACCGATCTCATTCATTAAGTCTTTAAAAAAAAATGATGTGTAGGTGTTTTTGGCATAGGAATGCACAGGTCTAAACATTAAATTTTTGAATCACTCTAAACATTTTACATAGTGTACGCACTTTACACAAGAGCCGCAAAAACCTCTGTGATGTAAAAAGGGGATATTTACACTTTAGCCACACTGTCAAGTTCACTTTGATTTTATCTCAGCTCTTTGTATTTGTGCACTGTGAAGAGAGCGGGTAAATTCATAAATAGAGGAAGAAAAATGGGCAGCACAAACTCATTTTTGAAGCACTTATGTGAAAGGTCCTTCTGTTCCATTTAAACACACAAATTCATAACAGCACATAATGTAATTGCCGTCAGCACGGTTCACCGAGGCCAACAATACAAATGTGATTTAAACTACCTCTAAATTCTGAAGCATGTGGGGGAGATGAAGTGAACAAAAAGATAAAAGGGAAAAGAGATGAATAAATGGAGAAATGTGCAATGGAGGGATAAAGATGGAGAGATAACGTCAAAGGCACATTTGTGAAAATAGTTTGCAGAAAAGGAGTTTCACAGTGCAATGTAAAATTCAGTACAACTGCAATATTTTTGACATTTGCCAAGACTGACCTCTAGTGGCAATAGTTGAAAGTTTCAATAATGTTTACTTTTACTGAGGTGTAAGTCGTGTTGGGTAAGTTACTCTGAAAAAGTTATTAATTACTAGTTACTAATTACATATTCAATAATTAGATTACTGCACAAATTATTCTCTCCAAGTATTTAATTACTTATTAGTAATCACTTTCTATATACTACATCAACCTTGATTAGAATTCATTCAAGGATACACATTAAAAAGCTTATTTACTTCATTCAAATAAATAACTACATGAATTATTCTTATTAACTGACCAAAGTATAAAAAAACGTGAGAAGGATACATTAAAGCATTAATTTTAAAGTTGGACTTATAATTTTGGTGCCTTTCCACTATTGGATATATTACACAATATTTACTTCAATTACATCAGAAGTAACTGTAATTAAATTATAAAAAATAAGAGTAATCCCTTACTAAACGTACTAAAGGGGAAAGTTATTAAATTAAAGTAACTAATTACTTAGTAACTAGTTACACCCAACACTGGGTGTAATATAATGTAAAACAGAAACAATCATCCAAAGTAAACTATTAAATTCAAATATATTATTAATGATAATTACTGCATATTAAAAAGTACTTTTTCGTTCACATTATGGTGAATTAAAATTCTTGAAAAGAAGTTTAGATACAGTATATAGTAAACATGCCATATAGAGCCCTATGAAGTGCCAAATAGGTCACTAGAGAAAGAGAGAGAGGAAGAGGGAGAGGAAGAGGGAGAGAGAGAGAGAGAGAGAGAGAGAGAGAGAGGTCACTGTATCACTGGTTTTGACATTCTCATTAACTATAATCAATATAACTGCAGGCTAACCAGACGGAGTTGAAGTGACACTGCTGACTGGAATATAAATGAGTCATAATACTTTACAAATAGGTTGTTCATATTATATAAGAAATATATCAATTGAAACTTATTGTTAATCGTTTTTTATATCTCAGTAATTCTGTCGATACAGATTTTGAAGATTAACTTAATATTTCTTAACTTTCTGAATGTAACTAATTCATATAATCACTATAAATATGAACATCAATCTGGTTATGTTTTTTAACATTATATAAATTCCTATACCTATAGCCGATTAAAAAATGCTTTTCAACCGAGACGATTATTTAAACTTTCTTATGTGCAACACACACACAAACACACGCACACAAACACACACACACAAATAGTTCTCAATGGTTTTGTGTCCATAAAATGTAAGTCAATGGGGTCCAGTGTTGTTATCTATGTTCCTCAAAATATCTTCTATTGAACTATTATATTTTTCTTTTAAATAATTTTCACTTTATATATACAAATATGAAATGCTGTGTTTTATATTGATTCATTGTATTTACACTAAATTAGTTGTATTTGTGTATGCTAGCATCGTATCGTTGAGCTCAGCACAGACATTATTATGCATTTTAATATTACGCATTTTATTATTAACATTATTAATTTACATATAATACATTTTAATATGCAAGCGAGTCACACTCATAAAATGTTCTCTGGACCATCATTGAATAAACGTCAGTCCGTCATCAGATCTAAACTTTGTCTGTGCTCTGACCCAATTATAATGAAATCGATGTAAATGCACGTGACCCGAATGCTGAAGTACTTCACCCCGAGACAGATCCATTCACAACTTAAAGTCTAGTCCCGGATCACAAACGGCCTAAGAGAAGCTAAACCCTGACAGGGTTTCTCCTAAGTAAATGATTTACCCAAATTCAATCGGAAGTCCCTCTCACACACGCACACCACACCCATGTGTTTACACGAATATGCACATATCTTTTCCCTCTACTGCCTTGTTGCAAGCTCCAGCCTCCTTCAGCAAATTTCCACTGGCCATAAACAAACGACATAACCTCTAACTTGGAGTCTCGCCAGCAGGAGAGGATGTCCTTACATACTGGGAGAGAAATAGACTGCAATCCTTCTTCTGATCCCCAGTGTAGACAGAATGTAACTGTATCCACATGTTCAGTATGGCTGAAAGTCTGGCTTAATGCTTAATTGAAAAATACCATGTATCTGTTCCAAAAAATCTGCCGTTTGGCATGTTATGACATTTCTGTCGAGAAATTTCACAGAAAAAGGCAACATGCCAATGGAAAATTGAGAAGGCCATTGAGAAGATCTTCATAAATTCATTGTCAAAACATTTGCATAGTGACACATGCCGGTAACGCACGCAAAACACAATTACAGTCCAAAATTAGATTTCATGCTTTCTTAAACTCAACATTTGAGGTCTACTCTGGATCTACGTCATACACTGAAAAAGAGTAAAGTCAAAATCAAAGCCGTCGTCATGGCAACTGGCATTCCTGCCCTTCAAAACTAACCCTCCAACCCCCCGTGGGTTCCACTGATCGATAGGATATCGTGAGGGTGGAACTAACCCAAAACAACCAGTAACCTACATACCAGTCATGTACCATTAACTATGTGCTACATACAGTAGAGGCAAACCACAGGACATCCATCCTCCACAAAGGAGAGAGAGAAGACGACGGAAGAACGAAAATTACATTAAGTAGTAGGTCGGAAGGGGAGAAAAAGAGAGGAGAAAGAACAGATTAAGATTCAGAAAAGGAAACAGAAATAAAGATGGCTCAACTGCTGGTGAATGGGATGCCTGTCCAAATCTACCTGATGTTCGTGATGTTGGCCGCCGTGTCCCATAAGCAACTTGTCCATGGAGGTAAGAGGAGCTCTCTCATCGTCGTATAAACCATCATTGTGCGAACGATCAGAAGTACATCGCTGGAGGTGTCTGGGGAAATTCTGTGGTATGCAATGCAGCATTTTATGGATAAAAGGAATTAAGACATCTACAGCCAGAGCTGAGTTGAATGTGAATTGGCTGTCAGTGGTTTCTGAACTGAATTGCATTTCATGGAAAGCTTGAATTTTTTATGCAACAGAGCACAATGTATAGCATATAATTCCATATAAAGCGTAACATAGAATGACAAAAATGAAATCTGAACATTAAAAATCATGCCAGTCAATGCAAGTGATATTTTTAAGACATTTGCTGAATGAAAATGAATCCATCATAGTTTAATGAATCAGCCTTTCCACTGGTTTCTGTTATTACATTGTAATATGTTATAGCAGAGCTCTATTATGAGTCATATCGGCTCATACTTTATGTTGTGAACGCTAATAGGAAACTAGAGCGTTGTAAGTGGGTTGTTCACACACAAACATAAAACATCAAAGCAAACAAATACATGCACACAAATGGATGATGGCATTTCTGAGAACTCCTAAACCCATATTAGTATTCAAGGAAATGGCTAAATAGCATTTTGAGCATTCTTACATTATGAAAACATTATTTCCTTCTGGGCAAACAGGAAGATTAAGACACATCTATGTGCAATTTTAACTATAAAAAGGGGAAACACTGAACATTAACAGATGAACATATTGTACAGCATGCACTGCAGAGTATATTTACTGGTTATCAAAGCATTTTGGTTTTCATAGTTTAATTTCAATCAAGAAATGAAATGAGGGAAACTCTGGGTTTTCCGTTTCAGAATGCGTGGTATGTCAAACCCAAGAAAGTGTGATAACTCAAGGCCATTTCTACAAGAGAAGTAACTTTTACTCAGAGTCAGTGACTGTAGAAACTTACTTTGTGAACCTGACCTGGTCGGGAGCAGGTTTTCTTTGGTAAACCCAGAATTTCTTTCCATCTCCTCCCCCTTTTAAAGCGCAAGTGGTGTAACTCATTCATTCATTTATGAATACAGTCATTCATGGCACACATTTTGATCACACAGAGACCATCTCAGTGACTTATATGTGCTTTTATAGAGGATCCTGTATGTGAAGAAGTTGCGTTAATTCATTGGGATGTCCTTGATTTCAGGAGAGCAATTGAGGACCGAGTGGAATTTTGTTTCAAACTTTTCTTTACAGTGAATTAGATACATCAAAACATATCTTAGCCATCATAACATCCATAACATCAGCGATCGTGCGTGTATTATATCAGAGCATGTTATTCTATGGACGATGAGAAAAGACCTAATAAAGTGCACGAATAAAGAAATTAATAAATACAGACAAAATGCAGAAATGAAGCGATAAAGGTAATAAACAATTATTTAACAATGCAGCTATTCCTACCCAGCAGGGTTCGAATCGGCAATTAGTTTGACTTTGATACGAGATTCTGACACCCTAGAGGCATCCTATACACCATAACGTCTCACACATAACTGTAGAGCGGTCATACGGAGTGAGAATTATTTATTATTAATTATTTATTTATTTCTTATATATTTCTTTATATATAGAATTAATTATTTATTTATTTCTGTTGTTTCATTCATTTAATGATTCATTTATACGTTTATTGGTGAATTTATCATTTTTTTCATTGAAATTTAAGTCATTTTCAGCACATATGTACGGCCACTGCATAGAGAGCAGAAAGTGTGCCTTGGTCTCAAGCGCTTTCTGCCGCCATTTTGCTTTTTTGGCGCCGTTGCCATGGTGAATCGTCATATCGGAGCTCCATTGATCATGGCTTGTCGTAGTTGTGGATTTTGGGGCTCTCACTAAATCCTTAGTGTTTCGAGTCTGACGTCATCACGGAACCGTGTTTTTGGGCAATTTTAACAATCATAGGTAGTTTAGATGGTTAGCGTTAGGGTAAAGGTTTCGTGTGACTTGAAACACTATTTAGTAAAAACCAACAAACCACGCTCACGGGTCTGAATCGCGCCATTATCGATACCGCTTCGACTGCCTGCCACTCACTTACAAAACTGCGCTCAAAACGCAGAAATTACACAACACAGATAAATAAACAGAGCGTTCTGTCAATAGACGTATTTTAACTTTATGGATACAATTTAAGTTCAGATTTAAAATGTATTGGTTTTGAGTTTTTTTGTTTAATAATGTGAACTTAACGAATTTTTAACTAATGCCTATTTTCTTTTTTCAATTATCAAACAACGTAGGGCCTAATCTATACTTTAACATAAGTCTGAAAACACCTGCAGTGAGGCTTCAAAAGTCATTCAATGTAAAGAAATGTCATGTATAACTACACTTTTTCTCACCCGCAGCAGGTCTGAGGGCAGAAGGGCTTTTAGAGGGCACCACGGAAGTGATCAGTCACTCTCAGGGGCTCGTGGCACGTCTGGAGAGCCTTCTGGTGCTGGGGAACGACAGTGACATTTCTCTGCGTGTGGAAACCGTGGATGCAGATGAGGTCAAGGTGATCCAAGCCCACACGCTGGTGCTGTCACTGCAAAGCCCGGTGTTTGACGCCATGCTCAGAAACCGCAATGGCAGCACGTTAGTTCTGCGAGAAATGGCGGAATGTACTGCTGTGTTTGATAAATTCATCAGGTGAGACCTTGAGGAACAGGTGGAGGAAATTAATTCACCTGTAAGGGGTTAATGTCTAAAAGCATTTAAAGTGGTAACGTTGGAATGTATTTATTTTTAACATTTAAAAAATCACACACATCATCTCGAAACATATGTGCTTTTGACACTTTGTAAGGACATAATGGTGCGTAATGTGAAACTGTATTTAGTATTGTTCAGGTGAAACTGGAAAATTAGACGTTATAAAAAGCATCTCTGACAGCACTGTGAAGTGTGAAATGTATACGAGTAAAAACCTGCAGTGTATCATCCAACAAGAGATCATGATCTAAACACATGTTTAGACATGTTACAAGGACCTTCCCACGTGTTCAAGACTCTCCCTACTGGCTAATGTTGGAATTGCAACCATCCTTCCAATTATGAGCGCTTACTCATTTATCCAAATCATGGAAACATGACAGTGATGATTTGAACTCTCTGATCTTACTAAACCAGCTTTACAGTTTAATGAGTAGAGCTGAACCAGGTGATATTACAATGACGAAGTGTGGCTAGCGTGAGAAGATGTTTTGGTTTCAAGAGCACACACCGCCTACACGTTCAGAATGAGCTGAACTCTTTTGTTTAGGGTTCTGTTTGCTCTATAGCAATCCAAAGGATGAGACAACAAAAGCACTGTTTAAAGGATTTTAAAGAGGGAAGGCAAGGTGAATTGATGTGGTAAGCAAGAATGACTACAAAGAACTTGTTAAACGTTCTCTCAACCCAAGGTGTGTTATTATAAACGCGATTTACATTTTTGTGGATATTGTTTTATCAGACAAAACAATATACTTGCTGTATTTGACTTTCAGAACGGGATCTCTTTCATGTCATAGGTAGTAATTTGGATTGAATATTCCACACCTTGCCGGATGTTAAATTAGAATGACAATTGCATTTTTTCTCCGTTAGATTTTGAAGAAACGCAACACAATAAAAGGAAGAAGTGTGTTCTTCTATGGTTTATAAGTAAATGTTAATTCATATAATACAAGGCCAGATGAGTCAATTAAATACAAATGTCTTGAAGTGGCATTTTAAACATTGATCAATGTCATCTATTTCTGTTAAAAACTTGTATATTGTGTACGATAAAATGCAAAACGCACTGTATAATGCTTCTCGCTTCATTTCTAGATATCTGTATTGTGGTGAGCTCTCACTGCAGTTGGACCAGGCCGCACCGCTTCACAGACTGGCTACCAAGTATGGCATTTCCAGCCTCCAGCAAGGACTAACCCAGTATATGAGCCAGAACTTGGCCAGCGATTCTCTCGGTGGTCATGTGGTGGGTTGGTTCCAGTATGCCACATCGCTTGGCGACACAGTGTTGAGAGACAACTGCCTTCAGTTTTTGTCATGGAATCTGTCATCTGTGCTTCAGAGTGCAGAATGGCTGTCGGTTAGCGTGGAACTGCTGATGACCCTGTTGCAGCGCTCTGACCTAGTCCTCAAGAGCGAGCTAGAGCTGTTCGAAGCCCTCGAAATCTGGCTCACTCGGAATGACCCGGACAACCTGACTGCTGAGAACGCCCTTCGCCTGGTGCGCTATGCCATGATCCCTCCCCGAGAACTCTTTCGCCTGCAACGGCATTCTCCTGTCCTGGAGCGTCACCACGAGTCAGTGCGCGATCTGCTTTACATGGCGTACCAGTTCCACTCGGCATCACCGCTTCAGTTGGCCAAGTTCTTCGATGTGAATTGCAGCCTCTTTGTGCCACGCATCTATCTCTCGCCCGTATGGGGCTCCCAGTGGATCATTAGTAACCCGGCGCGGGATGACCGCAGCAGCAGTTTCCAGACGCAGATGGGCCCGAGTGGTTTCGACTCCAGTAAGCGAGTGACGTGGAACGCCCTGTTCTCACCCCGTTGGCTCCCTCTAAGCTTGCGGGCCATGTACACAGAACAGGGTGCCATGCAGCCACCGCGCACTGATGGAGGAAACGGTGCCGGCCGGCCTCGTATCATCATTACACCTGCTACTTCCAGTGCCGATTTTGCAGGCGTGAGCTTCCAGAAGACTGTGCTCATCTCGACTAAAAAGCAGGGCAAACTGGTGGTGCGGCATGTGTTCAGCTTCCACCAAAGCACGGAGGAGGTGGACTTCCTGTCTGATGTGGACCTGCAGAATCGCACATCTGAGTACCTGGTGGATGGAGCGCTGTACTTGCACATCATTGTAAAGCCCATATACCAGACAATCATAGCAACCAAGAAATGATATAAAAGAAATGCATTTGGATGATGGTTTAGCAGTTGGTCTACAGAAAACAAAGTTAGGATGTGTTCATCATTGAGAAGGTGAACGCAATAATAAAATGCAACACAATAAGAGGAGTTGTGTTCCATTACACACAGTGGGTTAGGGTTTACTGCAAACAAAGTGTTAAAAAATTGAACAATATGTTTAATGTGTAAAAATGGCTTTTGGCATACATGTACTAAATTGAAACAGGCTTTGAAATACATTTTGCCTTCAAACATAAGTCATATCACAGTTCATTTTTCTTCTCGACAAGGCTTGAAGAAAAAGAAAAGCATTTACATTTTTAGGAAAATCACAGCACAACACAACATCCTCCGTCAACACTGCGCTCATTTCTTAAAGACAGAGACTCAGATTTTAAATTAGTTATGCAAATAATCACAATAGTATTGTGCATTGTATACTGTAGACAGTAATATTATTTCACTTTAGAATGAAACTTACCAAGAAAGTTTTACCACAATTACAACAACTGTTGTAACTTGTTTTTAGGTGCTAATTTAAATACAATTGAGAAATATCACTCTTTCAAATCTTGTGCAAATGTGTAATGGCCTAAAATTTGTACAATAGGCTATAATAGTAATGCCAAATGATGTCACTTTTTTCCTTGCCTGTATGTTTTATTTTCCACAGCCCTTTTGCATGTTCGAATAGACACCTGTGAAACAGGTCAATAAATAAAATATGCTCTGCATTCTTCCACTTTGTACATAGTTGTTAACCAAATAAAAAAATACATGATAAAATATTGCTTTGAGTTTAAACTATTGTATTAAAATTACCTTCTTACACAACTAAAAATGGACTCCAAGAGAACCTTATTTTTATCATTTGAATTGAAAGTCCTTAAATAAATACAAACATAGGCCTACATGCATACATACAAAGTGTCAAATGACTTTATTACACTCACCTTTACACACTTCACATTTATACCTACTTACACCATGAGCACTATCTACACTCCAAGACACACAAAAAGTATAATTTGCCTAAACATGTAAAAGTACAATAAGTATGACACATTTTCAGTTTCGATATTACAATAAAAGACTTAAGCAATGAACACTCGTGCTTTGAAAAACACTCCATACGTACACGCTCTTGCACGAGAACAGCGCACGCAGCTCCTCCTGTTTCCCCGGCGCATACCATTTACGTGAAACTACCAACCCCATGATCCCCTGCGTCGTCTAGGCAGGAAGAACGTGTGTTAGCAGGGGCTCGCGCTGATCCAAGTTAGGAGCTCTCAGCTGCTAGCCTCGGCCCATCATGTAAGTGCCTGCCGAGGTTTCTTTTGCAGAGCGCTTGCAGAAATCTCCCCGTCGCGCTTTGCGAAGCGTGCATTTGAAATCTTAACAATTGCACGGAGAAGAACTCACCCGACGGCCAAAGCTTCCGATTGCATGAAGATCGGGGCTTGTTTTTTGCACCTTTGTTGCTGCTTGAAGCCTTGCTGCGAGGGATATATGGAGGGAGGGAGCGAGGATAGCAAAGTCTTTTGTGCTTCCCCTTCCCCCAAGCCGAAAGAGGAGATGTCTGGGCCAAAATCAGGTGAGTACTTTCTTTTCCTCCGTGCAAAAGCTAGGAAATGCAGCCAGCGTTGCGTGTCTTGCAAAGTGCACGTCTGCAGCTTTGTCGTGAACGATGCATGTTAAAAGTTTGATCGCTCGAGAGGGTCACTTGCATTTCCTGTTTTAATGATCTGCCCTTTTGCAGAGTTTCTGGTGAGGCGATGCTCCCCTTAGACGCTCGCTATTTGCATTCTTGTTGTGCCAGGATTATTAAAAGATACGCCTTCTTTCCGCGTTGAGGAACTGCCTAGCCAGCAATGCAAGTGATTGTGCAATGGCAACGTTGTCCGCGCCCGACTTATTAGCACGCACGAGGCTTGATTTTCTCTCGGAAAATGGTTTGATTGTGACGCGACGGCGACTTCGGCCGCCGTCTAACGATTTAAATTCGCGTGGGGAACTTCTGACGTGGTTGCACGCGATGTGCATTAAACAACGTTAAACTTTGGCCGACGGTGGCGTCTGCACGTCCAACAGGGACCTGACAACCAGGTCGCGTACCGTGTCGAGCTGGAAAACGACGCTGAACTTCAGACCGTTTTTATGAGTTGCCCGTACCGTCGTCCCCGCGGATGGGCGTAATGGAAAATAATTTGGATGCTCTGTCATGCAAGCTTTGTTCAAGCAGTAATGCATAGGTAGACGCTGCAAAAATAAAGAGCTAAATATAGTTTTGTTGCGAGCGTCTGCCGCTGCACACTGTGGGTTCAAATGTGCAACGCAAGTCTCCATGCACAAAAAGGTCCATGCAATCATAAAGCTGCAAATAACAGCCCACACCCATTACATGCCAATTGCAGTTAACCTGTTTGTACCTTTCGGAGGAGCACGGCTGGGAAATGTGGAGCTTTTGCAACAATCTGAATGTTCCTAGTTTTTCTTGGAAGTACTGTATAGAGCCCGTGTGTGAGGTTTCTCGCACCTTGGGCTGAATTGACATGCATGCATGCATGCATGCATGTATGAGTCCAAATCAATGCCACGACCAGCAGCTGTTGTTCCGGTGCTGGGGGTCCTTTTGATCCGTGAGCCAATGTCAAGGAGCGGGTTGTGATGCAAGAGCGTTTCAATTTGATGAACAGATCGTGCATTAAAAGGCGTGGTTCAAGAGCGTCCAATTCTGACACCATAATGAGGTGATTTTGCAGTGGTGAATAAGCGGTAATTGTTTTGTTGCGTAACAGTGACACACCTGCGGAACTAAATCCCCATCAACCCACCCCTCCGTCGTGCAAACACACACGACTTCACCTGTGCAGGGAGGCTCCAGGTAGTGGCCATTTAAGGTGTTCCTCTAGCAGCAGTTGGGGCTTCTGGTTATTGCATAACCGAAATCGGAATATATTGCCGTTTCTCTTTAAAGCATGATATATTCTGCATGTTCTTTTGCATGCATTTTAGTTTTTGATTGAATTTTACATGATTTTTGTCTTCTGTTACTCATTTTCACGGCCATGTACGTTTTTATCTTTCGGATGCGCAATTTGCTCTTATGTTTTTTGTGTGAAAAATATCTAAAATGTGCCAAACTCTATATGGCAACAGAAAGTGTGATTGCAGGGCTGTTTTGAGAACAGGGTGTACTGCGAGAAACTGTCTAGATTTTGAAGTCCTGGCAACCGTTTCCTTTTCTGCGAGTGATCATCTGGAGAGCAACCCCCCTGTGTCAGTAGGGGTCTATCTAGTGCACGTTGGCCACTGATTTACTGAGTTTGCACTGCTGCTGAGAAGAGGCCGTGTTACATGGTGTGCCCTGCTTTTGACCCAGCGATGCACACATCGCCCTGCAGCCGGACCTGCTGTTTTGCAGCGTCCTGCCATCAAGCGCAATTGTTACGTTTGTCATGCAAATGCAACCTGTAAGCTTCGGTCGTATAGATACTAAATCCCCCATTTCGATGGCTCAATTGTTGGTGACTGTCCAGCCTTGCTTGCCTTGTTGTTTTTGTGCAATAGCAGTAGAATTGTATCAAGCTTTGTTCAGATTATCCCAAAGACCTTTCACCTTTGGGCTGCGTGCATGAAGAGGACAACCGTGCATGTTTCCACGCATGCTTGAATGCTGAAAATCAGGGCATGGAATCCTCGCTGGATGCTTGCATGCAAATCCAGGACTGCAGGTTCACACGCATGCAGCCACGCCTCCTAAGGCTAGTTAAAGCGATGCATGCATTTTCAATTGAGACTGAATTGGGTTTAATGGGGCACAGAGATGACAAGCACAGGAGTGTCGTTCTGTTGAATTGTTTGCAAGTGACTATTCTGAGGACTCTATTGTCCCTGTCTAGAGGCCCCTTACCCTCTGTCTATTTCTCCTTTCTGTGGGACTTGAGCTTTGCTTGCTCGCAGGAACTGCATTCTGCCATTGATCCATCTTATTGCAGACTTCTGAATAATTGACTACTTTAAGGGCTTTTTCTCAAAGACAGCCAGGGTGTCTCTTACCATAGAATTAGCAACAGTATCACTTTTCCACAAAGGCTGGGCATTAGTGGTTGTGATTAGGATCGTCACTACAGCGACGATAACAGGGATGCCATATTTCAGCAGGCGATCGAAAATTACCAATGCAACGTTTTGACATAATACTACTGGAAGTTTTCTTTTGAAAGTATTGAAATTAATGTTAACAAAGTAAATTGAAGCAATGGCTTGTAGCTGTCACGCGTTTCTCAATTTCTTCAAGCTTTCGAGGAAATCTAACAATATTCATTTAGTTTATCATTACTTGAGCAATTTGTTTGTATTAGACTGGATATAATGTATAACGATATACAATATTGTTGTTTACTGAATCTGAATGCTATAATCAACAGCGGCAGGTGTACAGATGTAATCTTTTGAGATGCATTGCCCCTTCTGTCTGTTTATGGTCACATGAGACAAAACCGACTGTTATGCATTATCACATCGATTTTGGCCGTTCAAAACTGCAGACGCATTGCCGTGATGAGCAAGCGCTCTTCATAGAGTGTGCAAGGCGATGTGCATGAGGTTTTGAAAGCAGATGACTCTCATAAATTGAGTTAGAGTTGGTACTTCTGATGTTCTAGGTATACTTTTTTATTTTTTCATTGATTGTTGCTGGACTGAATCCCCAGCCCTTTTTAAATTTCTAATTATGTTAAAGAGACAGAACATGTAATGCGTGTTTATGTCAGAGAGATTTAGTATTTAGTGCACTCGAGGGACGATGTTTCTCTGCAGGGGGCAGTAAATTGCTTTCTGGTGTTAACCAGCGAGTCCAAATGTGTTTGAGGTGAACGCAGAGCTTACTTGGCCCCACATGCAAAATTGCGTAAAACCATCTCGTATGCAGAAATCATTCTTAGGCAAATGACAAGATTGAATAATTCGAGTGTGCAAAATTCCTTACAACACGCAGGTTTTTTTTTCAGACAAAAAATAATTTAGGCATTTTAGAATTTAGTTTATACTGTTCAGTGTGCTTTTCTTCACATTGTGAGATGAATAAAAGTACAGTCTTCGTTTTTGCTCATACCAGTGATGGTTTTAAATTTCTGCCGTTATCATCTATCTAACAACCAATTAGGCTCAGTGCAGTATAAAAGAAAGATATTATTTTCCACTTAGTGGGACTGCTACAGTGTTTTGTGGAAGAAGACGGAGCAGAGATTAGCTGGCAACAGGTTGTTGACTCCACCCACCGGTAGGGCCTTGCTCTTGTTCTGCTCAGTGGTCCGCGCATCGTGAAATTGGGACACAGGATGTGTCCCAATTTCTTATGCTTAGAAGTGAATAAAGCTATTATGCTTTATTTAAATATAGAGATTGACCACCGCTGCAACTGTTAAATACTTTTGATACAATTTTAGGAGGCTGTTAAAGGTGAAGTGTTTGAAAGTAGGCGATTTCTTTTATACTATTTATTTTTAAAGTCAGTGTTACTGCATTGGACTTCTCTTAACTCTTCCAAGTCATGTTTTGAGAGATCTATAGTGTTTATTAATGGGATAGTTCACTCAAAAATGAATATCTTCCATCATTTATTCAGCCCACGCCTGCATCACTTTCTTTCTTCTGCAGAACACAAAAGAAGATATTTTGAAGTACGTTGGGAACCAAACAACGATGGCCCCTATTGAATTCCCTATTTAATCTCTCAAAGTATCTTCTTTTGTGTTCCACAGAAGAAATAGTCATATGCAGGGTAAATATTAAATAAATGTTCACAGATTTGTTACTTTTGTATGGACTATCCCTTTAAGGATAGTTTGAAGAAAGCAACTTTTGTAGCTGTGCAGCTTCTAGTCACTACTGGTGCTTAGAGCGGGCTGTTATCCTTCTCGGTTCCGAAGATTACATGTCATTCTTGGACTGTCCTATCAGTGGAAAGACACTGTAGGATGGACAGCGCGAATCAATGACGACATCAGTCCCAAAGCTGCATCCCCAGCTGCTGTTGCCAGAGGGTCTGCCATCTTTGGAAGTGTAGAGTGTCTTCCAAACAGCCAGTGCGGTCAGAGGGGCCACACAGTCGGGAGCTCAAGAGAAGTTATTTTCATCTCTCTCTCCGTTACTCTCGCTCTCTTTCTAATTCACCGGCCCTCCTCTGGGTCCCTGAAATTCCATTGAAAAACTCTTGGGATTGTTGGAATTCTGGTCAGAGTGTGTGAGTGGGATGGTGAAGGCCTGGAACTGGCTGTCTTGGCTTTTCTGAACTGCAGACACGTTGACCTGGCACCGGGCAGACGACCACCCGTCATGTCACAGATAACACAACAGGGCTCAATAAAGTTCATGGTAGGACACACTGTGGCAATTGTCTCTGACTGTATATTGCTAGCCATCACTTGAGGCCTGGCGCAACAGAATCTCCCAGACATTTGTAACAAAACAAACGTTTGATAAATTCATATAAAACAAAACAGACATCTGATAAATTCATAGAATATTTGAAGTTTCTCAAATGGCTTTTGGAAGCTTGTCTGTGAAATCTGAACACTGTGTGCTTTTCAGTAAGTTAGAAGGCTGAGCTCCAAAAAAGCTGTGCGTGTCCTCAAGTTGTTAGATAAATGTTGAGGCGATTCAAAGCCACAGGACTTTTATATTGTACAATTAATAATTCAATGGATAATGAGATAGTTTGCATCTCCATGTGCTTCGTTCGTCTTGATGGTGTTGCAGATAATTTGCGCATGGTGGGTTCAGTGTGTGGATGAGAACTGCTCCAGTCTCTAGTCTGTGCAACACGCCGCAGCATGTCCCGGCTGCTAAAAGCACATTTTTATCTCTACATTCACCCATCGGTTTACCCCGCACAGTCTAAAGGTACATTTATACTGACAGCAGGTAAATCAGAGGTTGTCAAGTCATTGCTGTGGGTTTCCCCCCCACAGAGAAATCCCATTGGTCCATGATCACACTTCACAAACATGTATTAAAGGGTTAGTTCACCCAAAAAGGAAAATTCGTACATGTTTAATTCATCCTCGTGTCATTCCAGACTTTCCCTCTGAAGAATACAAAAGAAGATATTTTGAAGAATGTTGGTAACCAAACAACCTCGGCCCCCATTAACTTAAATTATAAGGACACAGAGCCACAGAGACATTTTTCGAAATATCTTTTTTGTGTCCGAAGAAAGTAAATCAAACAACGACGTGAGGATAAATAAATGAATTAAATTTTTGGGTGAACTATCCCTTTAAAGTTTTTATTGCACATAACATAAACAATCCCTCTTTTTAATTCCATGCTATATATTAATTTCATGTTGTGGATACAAATATATATTTTTCTAATAGATTGCGGTTTAGAGTGGTTCTCTGCACTTGGCATGGACGGGTCGTGATCCCCCATCCGGCCAAGTAACCAGCTCCTGAGTGCTTTGAGAATTGTGACCTGGAGGGCCAAAACTTGTTCTATTTGGACAGATCGAAGTGGCTGTTTAATGCTTATGCAACGTTTTCGGCAAATTCTGCAGTAACCAAAGTCACAAGGAGGCCGGTCGGTGAGGCCTTTATCCCACATCACTGATCTGATGAGAATGTGAAGGCTATCCGGTGTCGGCCAGTAATGCGTCAGCATGTGTGATTTTAAAGGATTAGGGCTTTCAACATAGAACACTGCTTGAGTCGGTTGCTAGGGAGTGAGTTCCAGTTGTGGCACAGTTATTTTGGCAATGTTGAACTGTGGTGCGTTCTCAGTGGGCACACAATCATTTTGTGGTTATGTACCATCACTTTAAAAGGGATTGGAGTCTTTAGTGGGTTTTTTGTGTGTCAGCTTTCTGTTTCCTTTGTTGTGTTTGTAAATGCAGGTGGGAGGGGTTCAGAACAACTCTTTTCAGGTAACAATAGTGTAGAAGGCATACTGCACGACCATAGGCGAACACTGATAATAAACATCTAACTTCTCACGCTAAAGCGGCAAATCTGTATAGCTGCTCAGGATGAGGCCTGCTTTATTGTATAGTTGTGAAAAAATGGGAAGTGTCTCTGTTCTTATTTCCTGTCTGTGGGTGCGTGACGTTGTCAGGATTGCTCACCAGCCGCACCTTAGCTTGCAAGTATTGTTCTGTGCCTAACTAAAGGATAGTTCACAAAAAATTACAAAAACGCATCAGCATGGTGTTCAGAACCTGTATATGACTTTCTATGGAATACAAAAGAGGATATTTTGAGAAATGTCTCAGTGGTTTTGCGACCCAACAAGTCAACGGTGGCCCTTGTTGTTTGGCTACCAACATTCTTTAAAATACCTTCTTTCGTGTTCTGCAAAAATTATACAGGTTTGCGATTACATGAGTCAACGTGAGGTTTATCATTTTGGGGTGAAATATCCCGTTAAATATGAACGAAATAGAAAGCATAAAGAATTTGAATTGTTTGTTATTTTTTAGTTTCTTTTAAAGCTAAATAGGATTAATTGATTTGTTACGGAGTCATCCCTTGAACAGTGTTTCCCCTAGGTTTACAGCTTTGGGGGGGGTTGGTTGGGGAAAATTGACGAGAAATCATTTCCTTTTCATTCTTTATGTGCTATCTATCTATCTATCTATCTATCTATCTAGTCACATACATTGATTGTCTGGAGGGTAATGCTTTGTAAAATTTAAAAAATGTTATATATAAATATAAATAAATGTATTTAAATCTTTTTAAAATTGACTTTGGCAAATAACCTTTGTTAAATGTATAGAAGTATTTGTTAATATTAATGGGCCAGAGCTTAAAAAAGTAAAGAACTAAAAAAAATGTATAAATACTAACAAATATATTGCTCATTCATTGTTCGTTAATGTTAGTTAATACCTTTATATGATAAACTAATTTTAAATGGGCTTTTTTGTGAGACGGTTTAATTTCTATGATGCATTTATTGGAGAATAATCCTGTCAGACGCGGACGCTGTTCTGAACGTCATCACGTGACATTCCCATACAACACGGAGCCATCTGCATAGCGTATTAAATATCTCTTGTCTTATTTAATCAGCAGATTTACAATGTCCTGACTAAAAAAAAATTAAACACACATATGTAAATGTTAAGCGGCATGTAATTCATTAATATACATTTTATCCGCCATCCGGTGATGAATGGACTTTTGATGCTTGTCAGGGGCAGGATGCGCAACACTTAGACTTGGAGCAGGAGAGCTACTCCGGCTGCTACTCGCAGTGGAGTGAGTTTTGCCATCTTCAGTTCCCTGTGAGCGCTTAAAAAACGCAAATATTTTCATTTGGTTTTCATCTGATTGAAGCGACATATTTCCCGCCGCGCGCTCTCTGTCCGCTAATGTTTGTTTGTGTGTGAGTGAGCGCGTGTGCGTACTCATTGGGATCATTGTAAACGCGCAAACACAGACAGAAAAGACATGCCATCGTGGAAATAAGATAAATAACATATTACTTAAGGGTTATTTAGTTTGTTTAATAAAACAACAAATTGTAATCTGGCGCTATAAAGCAAATCAAATCAAATTTACTTGACGTCCAAGGGTGGCGGGGCGAGCCGTTAGGAGGGCGGGGCGCCCCCCTTAGATAATGGTAGGGGAAACACTGCTTGAAATTGTACCAGATAAATCAGTGTTACTTTCTTTATAATTATTAAAGCACCCTTATATTAAGTCATTACTGACTCAGTCTATATAACACAGTTGTACTTTTCTCTAAGCTTTATGTACAGTACACACAGTAATAGTTATCGGCTAATTTCAAGTTGGAGATGAAAAAGACTTGTGGTTTTAGTAAGTGACGAATCGCTGCTGCCCAGTGAATTCAGCGAATGACTCATAATACTGAATCAAACCAATAACTTGTATGTTTGAGACTGATTTTTTACTGATTTGTTGCAGCTGAAATCCGTAACTTGTTTAAAACACAAGAAAATTGGCGTTCAAAACGGTCTCCTTAATTTACCAATGCTAAGCTTATGATATTGAACTGGAAATGTCAGTTTGACATAATTTCACTTGCTTTGACAGAATTGCAATATAATATACATTAGTATTTCTTCAGAGGTGTAGAAAAACCTTACGTAAGTGAGGTGTTGGTTGCAATTCACAACCTCACCATTAGACGCTGCTAAAATCCACACATTGCTCCTTTAAGCCCACGTAAAGATAGATAAGCGATGTAACCTTTGGTTTCATATTTAAAACTAAGATAGCGATATAGAGGCCAACGTTATGGATCAGCGCTTTAAAAGAGTTGGTTTTTATGATTAAGACTTCAATGTTACCAGAGATAGCATCACAATAGAAAGGGAAGCCATCTCTTTATAATCTTGGTATATATGTCATTACAATGATTCAGTTCTTGGTTTTCTGTTCTTATCCGACGAATGAAGGTCTCCAAGACTCCCAGTCGTAACTCCTGACGTGTTTTACAGTTGAGCACACACTCGAGTCCATTAGCACAAGTTGTTCCTATTGTTTGCATTTAGCAGACTGGAATCGGTCGGTCAGGTGGGCGTGGCTTTGATGCTGGTTACTTGCGTGCCATCAGCTGTGTGGATTGCCCCACTTGGGTGTCAGTCACGATGGGTCACGCCCGTGCCAGTAGCGCCTGGCGGAGCGGCTCTGCTCCATTCCAGACCGAGAGAATGCACCTGATGCTGCCGCCTCGCCTCCCTCAATCACACGTGCACTCTCACGCTCTTTCGCTTTTGCTCGGCCAGGATCTGGAGCCGCTTGCGCTGTCTGATCGTGAGTGTGGTCTGGAAAGTCAATGAAAGGGCTCAGAAAATGCCTCTATTGTTTAAACAAGCCTTTTGATTTTCTTATCTCACATAAGCGTTTTCTTCATAACAAAGACAAACTCTACTGACTTTGATGTAACGATACATTTTTTTCTCCTCTCCACAGGTAAAAAGAAGCCCCCACTCAAGCTTCCGAAAGAGGCGTTTGAGAAACCCCAACCTGCACCCACGTAAGACCTAATGCAAATTTCAACTCTCGTGCATTTACTTGACGCTCCCTAGAGCGCATTTCAATTCATGAACTGTGTTTAGAAAGCAATGAGCTTTCAGTCTGTGTATGCAAGTAGAATAGATTCAGTAATTAAGGCTGGCATCAGTCAGTGAGTCATTCACAGAGTATGATGTGAACACTCAGTGGGATTTCTCTTTCACGCAGACCCCCAAGAGACCTGGACTCCAAAGCCTGTGTTACCATCGGAGAAAAGGTACAGCTCATCTTTCTTTCTTTAATTGGACTGATGAAAGTTCTTGCGTTTCTTACCGCGTGTCATTTCATGTGTCAGCATCGTATGCTTTGTATTTTGCTTGCCTGCTTTCTTCTTTCTTCGTTTTCTTTTTATATGAATAATTGTTAAATAAACTGACAAATGTTCAAAAGAAAATAAATCATGAGGAAAAAAATAAATGTTACATTTTAGTTTCTTAATACTGGGTGTATGTAAAATTGGTCAATTTTTTGTTCGAAATTTTTGGAAACGTGTTATCTGATCATAATTTACTTAATCCATCAACAGCAGTATATTCTATTGTAAAACTATATAAAATATACGTAATTCGTGTGATGGTGATTTTATGGTTATTATCATTGTATCAAAATGGTTCTATGAACATGCTTAACCGTTAAAATAATGCCTATTTTAATATAAAAGCTCAAACATTTGTGCAAAATAATGGGAAATTTCTGAAAGAAATTTTAAAAAGTGCAAAGGTTTTTGTTGTGGGGTTTCAATTCACATGCAACCTATTTTCAACGTTTATCATATCATACAAAGCAAGTCATTTATATAACGCTTCTTTTCAAATGTCATATTATGCATCGCTTCTTATGATGATATAAGGCTCTGTCCTGAGCTCGGGCACAGACCCGCGGGTCGTAAAGAACGGCCCAGTGCACATTACTGCCCTTTTGTATCCGACTGATTGTAGGCAGCGTGGAATGCACTTTACTGCCTCTCAGCCTGTAACAATATTTATTTTAAACTCATCGAATAAGTGGAATTTTCCATTGGCAGATATGCTGGCTTTTTGTCTTATATCCGACCCACAGATAAAGCAACTTTAGTTTAGTTTCGCAAGTCTGACTGGCACACTTTTTTGCAAGGGTTTGTGTTGTGTAGCAGCACCATGATTCGAGGCTTTGCAATGGGGATTGATAATTGGCATAAAAAACAATTTCCACCAATGGTTAAAGAGATGCTTCACCCAAAGATGATAATTCTGTCATCATTTACTCACCTCGAGGCAAATCTGTATACATTTTTTTGTTCTGATGAACACAGAGAAAGGTATTTGGAAGAATGCTTATAATCAGACAGATTTTGCCCCCCATTGAGTTCCATTGTAAGACAAAATACAATGGAAGTCAAAAGTGCCCCAGAATCTGCTATCCTACATTCTTCAAAATATCTTCTTTTGTATCAACAGAACTAAAGTAATTTTTCCTACAGTGGGAGTCTAATGGGGGGCAAGGTTATAAGGAATCAACGCTTTTCATTCTGTATACTTTCCTGTGGCTCAGTGGTTAAATCCCAGGGGATTGCACATAGTCAGAAACAAATGTATAATACAATGCAATGTAAGTCACTTTAGATAAAAGCGTCTGCCAAATGCATAAATATAAATGTATGCCTCCACGCCTCAAATCTAACAGGAAGCAACTGTGCCATTTCAGTTTCTTGTCTTCCAGGCTGTCTGCATTTTTGTCCTTTGTTTATCTTCTGTGTCTTTATCAGTCGTTCTTTCTTCATCCGTATACCGTCGCTCAATGAAATACAGTTCCTTGACCCCCCTCCAAAATACCTTCAATGTGTTTGTGTTTCTGAGCAGAACTTTGTTGTGAAGGCGGATGATTTGGAGCAGATTGGAGAGTTGGGCCGAGGAGCGTATGGAGTGGTGGACAAGATGAGACACGTCCCCAGTGGCGTAATAATGGCTGTAAAGGTGAGTGTATATCAGCTCGCTCGAGCTTTGAAACTTCCAGGAAATCTGTCTTGAGGTTTATTCAAATGAATCGAAAGGGTAAAGATTTGTTGTCCTTCCTGTAGCAGTCAACTACTGGAGGTCTACAAAACAGTTTAACTAGGGTTGTAAAAATCACTATAGTGAAAATCAAATTATGTTTTATAATAATCAAGTTTTGGATCTCGATTATTTTATGCAGAATATATAATGACGAAAATGCAATTTATATAATTGCTGACACATGCTCTCCCTGTAGCGCATCCGGGCCACGGTAAACACGCAGGAACAGAAGCGACTGCTGATGGATCTGGACATATCGATGAGAACAGTCGACTGCTTTTACACTGTTACCTTCTACGGGGCACTTTTCAGAGAGGTACACATCAAACCATTGCTCACAGAAGAAAAAAAACCAAGTGCGCCGAACCATTTCGCTACTATTTGATGTGTTGCATATGTTGCTGTGTGCATGTGATGTTATCACCACCCGATTTTATCAGACATCTGTTCTACCTGATGAACCGCAATAAGCGCTTCAATATAACACACACAGAGGGTATGAGCAACCTAGTGGTCGGAATCAGTTTCCTCACGGCGTCTGGGTTCCGCTATTGTACTTCAAACCAATAGAAAAGTTCCACAGGAAGTCCTACAATGGGAATGTTATTAGTCATTTCCTTGCTGTCTCATTTTTATGACAGTTATGTCTCATTTCCTTACCCATGCTCACACCCGATTGGTCGGTTCTGTTTTTAGGGTGATGTGTGGATCTGCATGGAGCTGATGGACACCTCTCTGGATAAGTTTTACAAGCAGGTGCATGAGAAGGGTAAGAACATCCCTGAGGACATCCTGGGCAAGATCGCAGTCTCTGTGAGTACATCCTGATTTCCGCCACTCCATCAACACTGACAAACTGAGCTTGTGGCCTTTTGGAATGATGTTTGTGGGCCATAAATAGCTTCATGCACAGTATTGCACATGTATTGGACGTCGATCTGGATAAACGCATCTACAAAATGCATGAATGCAACCATCTGAGAGCGAATTTTGCAATGCCTGCAAATAATTTTCTTTTATAATCTCTTATTCTCGAATTAAACGTAAGGTAGACTGTTTTATAACAATACGTAATAGAATTTCTATAAGGTTGTTGGGATATGTTATTGTATCTCAAATCGCAAAAAAAGTTATGTATATTCATTTTACCATATGACGTCCGTTTAATGACACGACACGACCTGCGGCGTGTAAACAAATAAAATGTTGTACTTTTTTTAATATGTGCTTTAAATTCTCGTATCGCATTTAAATTTCCCAATTCCTTTTTATATTAAAAATTTTGTGTTAAAATTCAGTTTTATTTTTCAGTGACAGATCTATTCAATCTGTAATAATTTAAATGTACAAGGTTGAGTTGGTCATTTTTTATTAATGTTTTGAAGTTTTATGATCATTTTTTTTCCTTTTTACATTTTTTGTAATTGTTAACACATTATCAAGTGTCGTATCGAATTGTGAACTGGTTTTAAGATAACACTCTTACCTGTCTGTGGTTGGTCCAGTAAACGGATAATCCCGCTTTAACCTCACACGAGTTTACAGAGAGAATATATCAATTTTTATAGTGTCAAATTGTTTATTCTAAACAGAACAAATTGCCCACTCAAAGCATAAAAAAAGCATCTGCAACGCTACTGATTTTTTTTTAATAAAACTGTCAGTTCTGGTCCTTGATTCTGATTGGTTGTGCAGAGATCAAAGCCGTTAGATAATACCCCTGTTTATATCTGCTGACCGCATTGCATAGCCTAAATATCACTTTATTTACTTTATTTAAGGAAACATTGCTACGCTTATGGAATCACCGTTTTATAAAAGCAATAAGCCTTTATTGCTTTTTTATATCACTAACTTCACAAAAAGCAGATATGAACAGTGGATCAGGATTTATTTAGTGAAGTGAAATCTCCTAACACGTTTATACAGTTGATACTTTTATTTGCATGCTCGGTACATGAATGCATGAAATCATAACTGTGTAATTCTGAGCCCCTGCAGATCTGTAATGAGTGTGTTTATTTTTTATTTTTTATATCCTCTCTACAGATTGTGAAAGCATTGGAGCATCTCCACAGCAACCTACAAGTGATCCACAGAGGTGAGATGGGACACGGGCGAGCGATTTGCTCACAGACTTTATTAGATTTTTATACTGTAGGTGTACTAATAGACTGGATGTTCAGTGGTTTGGAGTTCCAGAGATGATAAACTGCTTCATCGAAATGACTTCTCTGTCTTTGAGCTAAATTATATTGCGTTTTTAATGATGTCAACACATGCTTCCTTGTTTCAACCCCGCTGTATCTGCCGTTTTTCAGATGTGAAACCCTCAAATGTCCTGATAAACATGCAGGGGCAGGTGAAAATGTGTGATTTTGGCATCAGCGGCTATTTGGTGGATTCAGTTGCAAAGACTATGGATGCCGGCTGTAAGCCATACATGGCGGTAAGCATGAGTTGTTTTATGCATGCACTTTTGCTTTTTGATAATTCCAAAAAATGAGAATATTTAGCAGAATTTAATAGTGGGCAAACAGAATGAATTTTTACTGAGTTTAATGTTTACTGGTATATAACAGAAAGATGGTAGTAGTATGTATTAGGGCTGTCGAAAGAATAATCTTGATTAATCGCATGCAGGATGAAAGTTTGTGTTTACATTATATATGTCTGTGTACCGTTCATAATAATTACAATTATAAACATATGCGCATACATGCATGTATTTAAGAAAATTAAAATGATTGGGGAATGTAAAAAAATACTTAAAAATATTTCCTAAATATATGTATACATATATGTGTTGCTTATCTTTCTGTGTTTATAAATACAAAATGTATATGCACAGTACACAGACATATATATAATATTTATTTAACAATAAATAATTTATGCAGTTAAAAATATTTCGGAAGCTCGCTTTTCGTCAAAACACTACGTAAAAGTTATGTAGGGTTGAATACAAACTGATTATATATTTAAACATTAGACATTTATGCTTAAAATAGTTGAAGATCTAAATAGTTTTGGCAAGAATATGAATATTTGATTTGCTTTACTGTACTTAGAGCCAGACTACAGGCTTGGCTTTATTTTAGGCGGAGATTAGACATAGACCAAGTCTGAGTGCTTAAAGAATGAGACACTGAGTCTCTGGAGATCTCTCCTGAAACTCTTGATCTAGAGTCTCGCCTCAGGCTTTAGCTCGGAGTCTGTTCATACTGACAGAATCCAATTAAGCCTCCGGAAATGCACAGCTGGCTCTGTAAGAATAAATGGTATAAATAACAAACTGAAACTTGTCTACAAGGTCCGAATGTATAACAAGCAAAAGAAACAACTACGTTTCATACCGCTCTTTCTCAGACACCATCTGTGAGCCATATTTATCAATGCACACTTCCTCTTTTTCCAACAATAATTCTCTTTCTCATTCACAGCCTGAACGAATCAATCCGGAAACCAATCAGAAAGGCTACAATGTCAAGTCTGACATCTGGAGTTTAGGAATCACAATGGTACGTCTCAGCCACCTTGAACACTTTATAATAACGTTTTTTGATATACACTAACAAACATTACTACATTTGATTGTACTTGAATATTTATGGGATTTTGATATAAGTTTCTTGTTCTTGACAGATTGAACTGGCCATTCTAAAGTTCCCATATGACTCATGGGGAACACCATTTCAACAGCTAAAGCAGGTGGTGGAGGAGCCGTCCCCCCAGTTGCCTGCTGACCGCTTCTCGTCTGAGTTTGTGGACTTCACGACACAATGGTGGGCCTTTATTTATGTGTATATGCACACATGCACGCACACACACACCAGGTATTAACAATAAAGATTGTTTGTTGCAGTTATTTACTAATTTAATTTATTTTTACTTGCTCTATAACCCGTTTTATAGGCCCCACCACAAAAATGTATTTTTATGTAAAAAAATATATTTTGATTTATAAATATAATTTATATTTTTAAATTCATCATTATTGTTGAACCCTGCACAGATATTTGGAAATCATGCATCTCATTCATGTCTCAACATTCAACCAAACATTCTCAAAGCCTTCTTAAATATCATCTTCGTAGACATGAGATTTAAAATGACGTTGTTAATTTGTGTATTTTAAAATGTGTGTTTATGCATAAAGAATAGGGCGGTTAAACGATTAATCGCATCCAGAATCAAAGTTTGTTTATATAATAATATAGGTCTGTGTGTGCACTGTACATATTAATTTGTTTTTTTATAAATATTTATAAAAACACACATACATGCATATATTTAAGGCTAATATCAACTAAAATATAACAAACATTTATATACAGATTAAATTATTAAAAAATATAATAAAATGCATGTAAATGTTTTCTAAACACGAACACATGTATGTTTACGTGCATGTGTGTTTTTATAAATATAAAATGAATATGCACAGACATAGATCATTTTAACACAAAATGTATTCTTGATGCGATTAATCAATTGTGACAGTCCTAGAATATACATTATTGAAGAATTTTAGATTAGCATTCTTTCACTTTTGTCTCCAAGAGCCACTCAGCCTTTACGTATTCATGTAGGTATATTTGCTCATGATCTGTTTTCGTTGACTCAAACGTGGGATGACTGCAGATCAAAATTCTGCAAAATGGCATTTCTCTAGTAACACCGCTGACACCACATAGTTTCACGAAAGTGAAAAGACTCGTACCTTGACTCCGCAGGGTGTAGTAGGAAATCAAACAGGAAGTTAAAACCCTTATTGCATCCTTTCTTTCACATTCTGCGGGGAGGCCACAGCACACTTCATTGAGGTTAAACTCTGCTAAAGCTCAGTCTGCATTTGCCGCATTTCTAACGTGCATGTCTGGTTGCGTTTCAGCTTAAAGAAGAATTCCAAAGAGCGGCCAAACTACACAGAATTAATGGTGAGTTTATACAAAGGGTATCGTTTTGTAGCAGTTCCTGGTTTTGCCATAAGATGTCAGTCTTGCGCTTTTTATGCCTGTTCACCATTGTATTGAATAACTCAGAGCAGCTTTCTGATGCTGTTAGGTAATGCTGAGCTGTTGAGCAGTCACAGCACTTAATGAAATATATGTCATTCCTAATATAATCATATAAGTTTTAATTATCAGGGTTCATGAAAATCTATTCATTTTCTTTTAATGCACATGGGTCTTTTAATGTACAATTCACATTTGAAAAGGAAATATTTAATATGAATTATTAAATTATAACATATTTATTTATGTAGTTTATTCTATGTTTTATAATGTAAAAATTATAGTTGTAATTTCTATTATTGCTTACATTTTTCTGGTGATGCTTGGCTATAAGATATTGTAATTGCATGTGCATGTTTTATTTAGTAATGTATATTAAAAATGAATTGTTCATAATAATCGAACAGTTATCGTTACAAATGTATGTGCACTTCTGATGATTTTGACTAAATATTGTCGATCAAACTCTCTTCCACCTGCAGCAACATCCATTTTTCACCCTCCATGACTCCAAAGACACCGACGTCGCTAGCTTTGTGAAGAGCATCCTTGGGGACTGAGCACGTCCCTCTCAGCAAAACTGACGTGTTGCCGCGGGGGGAAGACGGGACTGTTTCAGAAAAAGCACCAATAGCAAGACTCAACACCTGTAAGACACGCCCACCTCAGCAGCGGTGCGCAAGCACCCAGGAAGGTCCGGGGAGAGAACACAAAAACTGAGGGGGGCGGGACGTTTCCTAGCAACACACCGGAGTAGGGCCTGGGACGGGTATCTTAGTGCATGCGTGCACGTATGCGTGGGTTCGTGTGCAAGAGCGAGTGCGTCTGTGTGCGTGTGAATTATTTGCCTGCCTGTATGTGCATCCATGTGCATTAAAAGGTTTGACTGTCCCAAGTCTGAATTTCAAGTCACACTTTTTCAATCCCAGCTTTTCCTCTCAGTTCATAAAGCCGTTTTAGCATCAGGTGAGAGTCTGACATCAATGTTTCCCCACCGGCACTTCAGTATCAAAGTATTCAGCAATGTTACCAACGCACCACGTCCAGTTAACTTAGAAAAATAAAAATGAGAGTGGTATAGATATATTTATCTATTATCTAGATATGTATATATACTCTAATTGTCTCTTGAATTTGTTAAATGAGTACACGAGGACAATATACTGTGTTGCCTATTAAAAATGGATGAATGAACACTTCTTTCTTTTCTCTCCCATCTGAATTTGCGAAGACAGATTGGTGCGTCTGTGTCATCTTATGCTTATCTCAGATCAGTTTGTAAATGTTAAGGGTTAGCAACTGAAGAGCTGTCCATGTTAACAGCTAGATGAAAAGTACTTTGCTTGGATGTCTGTGTGGATATGTGTGTGCGTACGTGTGTGCTTTATTTGCAACTCTATACCAAGGTAATTTGGGGCAGAAGGTATCTAAGTCCGTTGGCTACAACTAGTTGTCTCTGAGCCAATCAAATGAATTGATCTCTCTTTCCAACTGCAATCCAACTGGAAATATATTATTACAATTATTTTTATGATGATAATAATTATTATTATACACAGTGCATATGTATTAAAAGTAATGAGGTGTTCTGCCAATTCTGTACGTGTTGTAACTGCTGTTTTTCTCATTGGAAACTTGACAATTTCTTTTTAATTTTACAGTTGCGTGCAGGTGTGAGCATCTGATCTTTTGCGTGCGTGCGCGTGTTAAAGTGAGAACGTGTGTGTGTATGCATGTGGACGTTGGGTTACGGTCTTAACACACGTAGCTGACACTTATTTCAAAGCTTCACTGTGATTTGGAAGCCTGATTTTGTGCCTCTTTAAAATGCAAAAAAAATAATCAAACACATGAAAACTACAAGTCCCACAATGCTTTGCTGTCCACAGTTTTCAGATAGTGGCGACGGGTCTGTTGCTTTGCTTTTTGGGCTTCTGGTTTTATTCTCGTAATGTTTCTGTAAGGTGAAGATGACGTATGCGTGCGAACGTGTGGGTTTTTCCTCTTTGTGTTTTTTTTTTGTGTTTTTTTTTTGTCTTGTGACCACTGTATACAGAATGGATAACACTGCTGATTTGCCTGTAATCGTTATATTGTTTGATTCAAACATAAAAGTTCTCTTATATCTTCGCTGCTTCTTTTTGATGTGAGGCTTAAGTTACAATGACCTCTTCTTTTTTTCTTTGAGAAACCTTATTCGTTCTTCTGTCTTGGTTTAAGTGTCACTAAATCTATATGTGTTATGTATTCTTGAATAATTCAACATTATATTGCGAAAATGCAACAGAATTCATTATCTGGTGAACTATGAAAACTGAATGGTAATTATTTTCAAGCCTTTCCCAGTTTAGTTTTAAAAGAAAATGGCAAAACAATGCGCTTTTTCAGCATAATGGAAATCATTTGTGTGTGTGCTTGGATCATTATTTTATAATAGTGTAATTTATAATTATTTGTCTTTTTATCTGTAATTATTGATTTTGGGGTGTGAAATCACTTCACCACCTGTTCATACACTCATTCAGGTTCTCCGGACAATTGTAGGTTGAGATAAAAAAAAGACAAATTGGAGAAGATGAAATATTCAATAACCAACCTTGCTCTTCATAGACATTTCTACACCGTCAGAAATGTGGTTTTTTGTGCAACTAAACAGTGCATATTAGTACCTTGTAAGAACATATTGGTATGAAATGTGTAAAATAAGTACACATTGGGACCTTTTAAAGGGTACCGTTCCAGTATCCGGTTTTGTACTTTTCTGACAGTGTAGTTCTGGAAGATTCTTCAGAGCAGATGACCGCTGGATACCGCCCAAATCTCCCCTCTGTCTGTCCCATTCATCCACATGAGTTTTCCCATTAGATGATTTTAAGTGGACACAACTATGCGCTGACATTACAAGTGATGACATTAAGCTCAAGCCCTTTGAAAATGACATTTTTGTGGCCTGTGGAATAAGACCGATCTTTCCTCTCCAACAGGCTTATCATTTATCATCATTTCCCGTCAGCGCTGTTATATCAGCTCCTTGTGACCTAACATCACCACCTCTTTGGTAAAATTAGAGGAGCCTTCGAGATAATGAGCTTTCTTCTTTTAGATCTCATAAAGACATGCAAACATTTCACCCCAAAATCAAAACAATATCCTTGAAATATATTAAAAACTTGACTAAATATAATATGTATTTCTAAAGATAAATGCATTACAGGAAGGACATGGATTATTTTGTTGATTTTGACCTGAAATGTTTGGATATCTTAATGACATCATCAACCTGTTCAGATGATCTGGACATTTAAGGTTAATAAAAAAATGCAAATTGCTGAAGAATCAAGAAACAAACATTACACATCACAGATGTTTGTAGTTCTGGCAGTTTCTGTCTTCAGAGCAGATGACGGCTAGATGCATTCGAGTTGGTAATATCAAGAATCCCTACCCCATTGCATGACTTATTTTATTTTGGTTGTGAACGTGCATTACTAATAAGTTCAACATCACGCCAGACGATGCACAAAAGAGCTCTTTCATTATGTGTCTACAGGAGATCATCATATACAGTAATTATTATGTTTTGTGTTTGCTCCCTCATGCTGGGGTTTGTCTTTCATTTCTATCCACTTCTGTATGATGAAAAATGTCCCGCCACATGTGACACAGCCGTCAAACGTTGCATCTCAAGGTGTTTTTGTGCATTTGCTAATTAAAGTGTTTCGCCTTCCATGTGACTGTATCTCCATTTGTGGACACTGATAGCCATATTCTGATTAAACTCGTGTTTTATACATGTAACATGTGCAATGGAAAACGTGGCCCACGTGCCGTAAAAACGTTTCGCAGCGTTTCGCTTTAACCGAGTGCTCTTAGAAAGTATGAATCAGATGGATTCATTTCCTTTTACCAGAATCTGAGAATAAGACTTTAATCAGTCACAGAGCTTTGCCTGCACGTTGATATGACTGAATCTTCAAAAATAAAGAATTCAAGGAAACGCAAGGACATGTCTGTTCCTGTTCCGTAGCCGTAAAAATCAAGTGGGGAATTTACATATGATCGGGAGGTGAAGGGTCCGGTACTTTCCCAAGTGCACTCTTTCTACATTTTTCATCCAGATCTCAAAAGACTTAAACATGGCCTGTGTCAAGTGCAGTAAATGTACTTGTATCAGTTGAATGTTAGCTGTTTAGTTTGTTTTTTTAAGTGTGTGTTTTGGCTTATTTAAAATAATTGTTAAAACAAATGTAAAAATTCTGTCGTCATTTATTCACCCTCTTGTCATTTCAAACCTTTATGAGTTTCTTCTGCAAAACAGAAAAAGGGTATTTAAAAAAGTTGTCAACTGGACCTTTTTAACTTGCATTGTTTTTGTGCCCATACAAGAGAAGTGAATGGGGTCCAGTGCTGTTCGGTTACCAGCTTTCTTCAAAATATCTTCTTTTGTGTTCTGCTGTAGAAAGAAAGTTATAAGGTTTGAAATGATAAGAGGGTGAGTAAATGATGATAGAGTTTGCATTTCTGGGTTAACCACCACTTTAAAGGAGTAGTTCACTTCACAATTTCCCCCAATTGACTTTCAATAGTAATTTTGATTAATATGGAACGTCAACGGTGGCAAATTTTTAAGTGAACTACTCCTTTAAGTCATCAGGAGGCCCGATAGTGGGATAGTGATACAGGTTTCAAGCACATCTAAACTTGCACAGCGGTTAAACATACCTCTTTGAAATGCTGAAATGTGTGATGTGACAGATCATTTTCCTATCAAACAGAAGAGGACAGAAATGAAAGGGAAATCGCAGCATAAGTGGACAAACACTAAGCCTAATTATTATATGATACAATCTCCTGTCGATATGTGATGAAAGAGCTCATTTGTGCATTGGTTTTGATCCTTATATTTCCTCATCAAATGTCTGTCTTGGTTGGACGAACCCGTTTTAAATCGCTGTTGTCATTCTGAAACCTTGTATCTCCATATTTTGTGATTTTTCTTTTTGCCATAAATCATCATTGTTAGTCACATGTTTGTCACTTTGTTTTACAAATATCTAACCAGATAACCAATACAACACAGTATTTAATCATTTAAACAGTAAAGTGTCTTTTTCCATCTCCTGAGCTAATTTGGAAACTCAAGGTTTCAGAACAGCGACCAAATTTAAGTGGCTGTTTTTTTGGCACAGCTATTTACACACATTACTCTATTAAAAGCAAGCTTGTTACAACATTTACTAAATCTTGTTACAAAATGAATACCTTTCACTACAAATTGCATTTCAAGTCCACCTTGGACAGGGTAAATGGCATTTTTAATAGCTTAAGCGCTTCTGGCAGATACATTTGTCCAAAATGTTTCTGGTGTGTGTGGAGCTCGGCAGTGAATGTACAGCAAGTTTGTTCTCTAGTATTTCAACAGCCTTTGTTACATTGTGTATATAGGCATTAATAAAAAGAGCAAAGTGACTCTTTTGCTTAAGGACCTTGGGCCTTTTTGTAAACCTTTTTCACTTTTTTTTCTCGCAAAGCTACTCTGTAGCTGACGACAGGCATTGAATCAACTGGTTCAAAGTGGAGGCTTTCGCTTCATCTGCACTCTTAAAAGTAAAGGTGCTTCACGACGCCATAGAAGAACCTTTTTTTTTATCAAACCTTTAACATCCGAAAACCTTTCTGTTTCACAAAAGGTTCTTTATGGCGAAAAAAGGTAAGATAGATATGGTACTTTAAAGAACCTTTCACTGAATGGTTCTTTGTGGAACCAGAAATGGTACTTCTATGGCATCCTATGAAGTACCTTTTAAGCACCGTTATTTTTAAGAGTTTGCCTGTAAATGTGAAAGTAGACATTTGAAATAAAGCAGCCAGTATAAGACAATTTCTCCAAAATGTCTGTCAGTGTTTACACTAATAACTCAATTATTTGAATATGAATATGTTACATCGACAGATTTTTCCTTTGGAACGAAAGGGCCTTCAATAAAACAGGTATTCAACTTCCACAAATGCTTTTCTGGTTCTTCCCATACTACCAGAACGAGAGAAGTGGGCTTTAAAGCGAACATTTGACACATGGCTGTGTTCCAGTGTTTAATCTACAGCTCAAGCTTTGACAGACTTTTTTTAAGCGAACGGCTTTAGCCAACAGTCACGTAGCTTTGTGAGTGTTTACTGTAAGAAGGCCACATGAACTCATTGAACTTGTTGAGGGTATTTCACATTAAGTAGAGCCAAGAAGAGCAAAGACGTCAGACAAAACATGACAAAACTAAAGCCTGGCTGTACATAAGAGAGTGTCAAGATGATCCTCACTGTTGCTTGATAGCCACCTGCTTTGATGTGTTTTTTACATGAACTTGAGCTAAATAACATCGTGTTTGGAAAGAGGAGGTATTTTTAACAGAGGAGGACTTTACTTCAAGGCCTCATTTCAGGATCTCCCGAGAAATTGCTTCACATCAATAAACTTCTGTTACAGTAAAGCGTTCCTACACCGTAAAACTTTTGCTGTTACTTACTGTAGATTTAATTACTTCTTAATATTTTTCTATTAGTACTGTTTTCAATTTGAGTTTACATACAAGAAAAGTTCCCTAAGATATTTAGTCTTGTTTTATCGAAGAAAATATAAGAGCTAGGTACGTTTATGTTTGAAACTAAATTGTTAATAAAATCTACAGCAAGTTACTGGCAAACCAGGTTTTACTTATGCTGCTTTCACTATCCATGTTTATTTCAAATATTTGATTGGAAAAGATATTCATACATAAGCACTTTAATTGTTTGTCTATGAAACTGATTTCAAACATTGAATCTTAAAAAACATTTTCAGAATAAACGTAAATAAGGTCCGTTTAAATGTTTGACTAACCTTCACTGATTTTCAGCAAAGCTGTTTACCCACTTGGCTCTGGACCTGTTTCCTTTAACATGCGACATTCAAGGCCTGAGGGTCATAAACACAAGACGTTCGGAGGAAGTGTTAAAATATTCTACGTACTCCGGCTTTGTTGACAAAAGTTGTAAAAACGTTGATGTAAATCATATTCTGCCTCAGCACAAACAAAATAAGTTTTGCTTCTCCAACATAATGTTAAAAGTATTTCTGTCAGAATAAAACAACACACAATTGCCTCGATGTGAAGTTTAACACTGGTCATAATGTAGCCACACATTTGTTGACCCGTGAATGACCTGCGTTTAAATTTTCATAACTATTAGGGCTTTGCACACACTCACACCTTTATACACATGTCTAACATTTATCATTCTGAGTGTGTTTCTCTGTGGGACTTCTCCAGGCGTGAGGGGGGGGTGGTTTCCTCTCCGTGCCCCGGTTTGAGTTTCACAATATAAAGGACCGGCTTTCCATACTGACAGCTGATGATGTCATGGAAACTGTTATGATCGCACTTAAAAAATGGGAAAATGATTTGTAATGAAGTGCAGCTTTCTCACCCAGCGTTTCCTCTCTACGTTTTCGAGGGTAATTGCGTGTGCTGGGGGGTCTTCAAGCCCCTTGCTTTCATTAAACGCATCTACCTGAGCTGAACTCAATACGTTTCAGAGATCTATGCGTTTACGTAATCCAGAACAGGGTGCTTTTGTGGGACCCATGTTGAATTTTTTTTTTAAACTGGGCCGCAGGTAGAGAAGGTTGTAATGCACATTTACATTCGTTTCTGCTTTCCATGCAAGGCGCTGCAAATTGATTGCAGTACAAAAGACCCCTTGACCCGAGACGCAGACCTTTATATCAAACTGCCGGTCTCATGCTAGACCGCTCAAACAGAAAAGCACGCTGCGAGGAACCTGGGGGCTTATGTGACTTACGCTTATAGGACATTGTTAACTCGCTGGCTATTTTTGATGTATGCACAAAAAAGTTATGACATAAGGATCTTACATAATGTAGCAAACAGACTCTTGCATGTAGACTGTACAAAATACTCTCCTCTGCGATGTTATAGAAGAAGCCTGTTCACTTTATTTTGATAGTCTACTTTAGACATATTTTCTATAATGATAAACTTTGCGACTACATTTCAGCTAACTTTTATTAAAGTAGACTGTTATGTTAAAGTCCATTGTAGTGAAAATCAAGTTTTAACAAATTCAAAGCCATTGGTGAGTATTATCTCAATAAATCTGTATAAGAAGATATAAGAGAGACAGTGTACTAATATTCTACTCAATGGTAGTTGAGGAAGTTGTAAAATGACTTATCATTTGTAAAATATCAATAGTGGATGATTAAAATAAACTTTATTGGGTCTCCTAAGTCAAAGGTTCTTAGAAGAACTATTTCCTTTTTATAGTCTTTTCCACTTCAAAGATCACATTCCCTGCGGTCCCATTTTTCAACCTTTAGTAGTGTGTAATGTTGCTGTTAGAGCATACACAATGCCTGCAAAATGATAAAGCTCAAAGTTCAGTGACAAGCGAGATATTTTCTTTAACGGAATTCGCTTTTTAAGGACTACAGAGAGTGGCTGGAGTCGGACTACACCCCTCTACTTCCCGGGTACATGATGTCAATATTAACCTCCGCCCAAAGGAATACTCCAAAAAAGAGGCGAGACCTTCCATAGAGAAGAGGAAGAGCCGCTGGAGTAGTGTTTGGTTATCAGAGATTGTACACATTTGACTGAGCTACGCGCTAAAGTTTCACTTTCATCACAGTCCTACAGCTGGTAATAAGAATTCAGCTACACACATTCTTAGATAACCAACGGTCAAAAAACAGACGTTTACACATGCACTAGGAGACCGCCGTTACACTTCGATTGATCCGCATTTGTTTAACCGTTTAAGTGAAGTTTACGCAATTGTTACTGTTTATTGCTTAAAGATTATGAATACACGTTTACCGACCAATCACAACAGCCTGAGAAGCGGAAGCTCGCTGATATGGTATGGGTGAGACATCTTCACACACACGCTCTAAGCGGGGAACCAATCACAACAGACCTGCTCAGCTTTACCAATCAGAGCGTTTCGGAAGGAGGGACTTTATATAGAAGAGGGACAGCGGTGAACAATAGACTTGATATATATGCAATATAAAGTGTTTTTTGAAATTAGAAACATGAACATCCATAGATAAACACCCCAAAAAACTAATCAAAGGCTCAAAAACATCTAAAGAATGGATCCTTTAAGAAACATTTTGTGCAACAGAAAGTTTGTGTGAATGTTAAATGTTCTTCATGGAACCTTACAGCCAAAAATCATTCTTCCATAGACGTTTTAGCAGCAACAACATTTATGGTATGTGGCCCAAACTTAACTTCGAACCTCAGCAAAGAATAAAACACTGTTGAGTATTTTTAATTTCTTTTAATACAATTAATATGCAATAAATTATTAACATAAATTAAATATAAAATAAATTGTTAACCAAACACGGACCGAAATTGAAATTCGGGCCAGGCTCGTGCCTCCGATTAAACCGTTTATATGACATCATTTGGCACCTTTATTTTTAATTTTACTAACAGTTTTCTCAGCAATAAATTCCAAGTTCAGAGGTAAAATCCCATTTGTTTTCTTAATGCATTTTAAGCCCAAAAATGAAAATCTTGTCATCATTTATTTACCCTCATGTCGTTTCAAACCTGTATAAACTTCTTTGTTCCACTCAATAGATAGAATGTTTGTAACCGAACAGTTCTGAGGCACAATTTAACTAGTAGGTGCCCTGGAAGACGTGGTTCATATACTGTATGTTTATATTACAGAAAGTAGCCCCACTGTTTGAAATTTTATATAATCTTTTTTTTTCTGAGCAAAGATATGTTAATTATGGTTGCTTTGAAATACTTTTCAGTGCTTTTGGACAAAAAAAAAGAATCAAGACCAAATGCTTTTATAGGTTTGTTGCAAGTTAGTGCTTGAGATAGCAAAGTATGTGTCTATGTTTTTGATAGTGAGCGTCCCATAACAGATGTGGTGGAGGAAGATGAGTTCGTAAGATGGAAAAAAAGAGGGGGGCTCAGCCTGTTGCACCTGCAGTAGCGTTTCTCGTTGGGAAAAAAGAGAAAAAACAGGATACGGAGTTTAAACAACATCCTATTTCGGCCCCACACTCCCCCTTCTCCTCAGGCTGTGTGTGTGTGTGTATGTGTGTGTGCAAAAAGTGAGGGAGTATTATGAATGGAAAGTGAATGGAAACTTGTCTTCCAGAGTGGGTTTCATTGATTCAGTCTCATTCACCTCTTCATTTATTTTACCTTAGGGGGAAGCCGATGAATGGTGTATGTGTTTGTGAGCGAGAGAGAGAGAGAAAGAGAAAGAGAGGCAAAAGAAAGATAAGGGAGTGTGAGTGCATTTCCTTCCCACTTAAAGATAGTGTGACTAACTAGTCTTGTTACTGGAATAAAAGTGCTTCCTTTTGTTGATACTGTAACCATGCTGCATAAAATTGGCCTTAAGGTGAGAGAGAATCCCCATCATTTCCTCACGGTAAACGTGAGTCGCTATACCATACTTCCTACTTGTTTCTTATTACAAGTGACTTCCTTCTGTCTGTGTTCAAAGAGTGCGGAGGATGTAGCCTCAGTCATCACATCAGTTAAGTTTGTGGTAATGTCACCGCTTACAGCTGACCTCAGAGCAGTTTGTTTCTATTATTATCCAACCTGGCTAGTCAAGTGATTCAGGGCCTGAACCAATAGTGAGGTCTAATTATGTCTACAAACACGGAGACTTTTCCTACATGCTTTTTTTTTAGAGGATGAAGCCGTGTGAAGGGAAGTGCGTGTGTGTGTGTCAAGCTCATGTTTGGCAACGGGAAGGCAAGTGTTAACGTTATTTGCTGTGTGGTGTATTAAAGCGCATCCTGTACACAAAATAAACACTTCCTTTCTCAGCATAGCATGCAATAAACAACAATTGGAGAGTGGAAGAGCAAATAAAAAAACAAAGGTGCTAAACCATAAACTAACCAGTTTTGGCTGTATTGTTCGATAAAGAATCTTTGACTTTCTATCGCGCTTGAATTTTTATTTTTTACAGTCTTAACAGATTTGAAAAAACAATTGGTGAATGATTCACAGAACAAATGGCACTATATTGTCCAATGGCTTGTCTAGCACATTGAAATCGACATTACCGAGTGATTGCTATCCATTATTTTCTACAGACAAAACTGAAGGGATAGTTTTCCCAGAAATGAAAATTATTTCATCACTTACTCAACGACGTGTCATTTCAAACCTCCATGACTTTCTTTCTTCTGCAGAACACAAAAGAAGATATTTTGAAGAACGTTGGGAACCAAACAACATTGAACTCCTGACTTCTGTTGTATGGACACAAAACCACTGAGACCATTTCTCAAATTATATTTTGTGTTACACCAAAAAAGAGTCATATACAGGTCTTATATGAAATGATTTTGAATAAATGATGACTGAATTTATATTTTTAGATGAATTTTTTTCAGGTTTTCTTGTGGTCAACCACAGTTCAGCAGAAATTCCATGCTAGTTGATGGGACACCAGTATGACTAACTCCAAACCAGCATACACCTCAAAAAAAGTACTGTTTTAATTATTTGTAGAATACATCGCTACATTTTGCCGTCAATTGATAAAGATGTGAAATCAGATGGTGTAGTTGCGACATCTACCAGCAGGGGCTATTTGAACCGTGCTGACCCAAATCTTGAACCCTTCTGTCTAGACCCTTTTTTTCTTTTCATCTGCTCTATTTCAACACTAATGTGTAGTTGTGTGACTGCACAAACAGTATTCAGAAAAGGATTTTTTTTGCTGCAGCAGGTGCATGTTAAATAACACTCATACATGGGTGTTTCTGGCTCTCCCGCCCAGCCAAACTCCTTCTCATTTTGATCAGTCAACCCCCCGATTACAACCCAAAAAACATGTGATATGATTACACAATTATTAGCTGAAATAAGCCAGATGATGTAACAGAACCAAATGAAAGCCTTGGATAGGCACCAGCCCGTTTTCTTTGGGAGCTTTTAACATGCTCTTCTTGATGAAAGGATTGATCTGTAATTGGGATAATGAAGGAAATAAACCCTAGAGAATATCAAGGCCCTTGTTAGGCCTTGATGTGTATCCATGCCAACTCTGCCCCTGCCTCTTCTTATCTACCACTGTCCTCATGTTGACTTAGGCCCTGTTTTTCTGGAACAGGGGTTGGTATATACCCTTCACATTCTTTGGGTCACGCACTGTTTTTTATTTATCTCACTGGGGGTGTCTGTGTCTGTGTACGTGATGATGCACGTGTGCCAAATTATTTTTTTTGCCCATCACTGTGCCATCCAAAGCCTGCCTATGCCATCCATCCAGGCAGTGCAGCTGTCTACTTTACTCTACACTACCCTACTCTACTTTTCTCTACTCTACTCTACTCTAATCCACTCTACTACCCTACTCTACTCAACTCTTCTCTACTACACTACTCTACTCTACTCTACTACCCTACTCTACTCTACTCTACTCTAATCCACTCTACTACCCTACTCTACTCTACTCTACTCTAATCCACTCTACTACCCTACTCTACTCAACTCTACTCTACTCTACTCTACTCTTATCCACTCTACTACCCTACTCTACTCTACTCTACTCTACTCTACTCTAATCCACTCTATTACCCTACTCTACTCAACTCTACTCTACTCTACTCTACTCTAATCCACTCTACTACCCTACTCTACTCAACTCTACTCTACTCTACTCTACTCTAATCCACTCTACTACCCTACTCTACTCTACTCTACTCTACTCTAATCCACTCTATTACCCTACTCTACTCAACTCTACTCTACTCTACTCTACTCTAATCCACTCTACTACCCTACTCTACTCAACTCCCTTCTCTACTCTAATCCACTCTACTACCCTACTCTAGTCAACTCTACTCTACTCTAATCCACTCTACTACCCTACTCTACTCTACTCTACTACGCTACTCTACTCTACTCTACTTCGCTACTCTACTCTACTCTACTCTTTTCTATTATATTCTATTCTATTCTATTCTAAAAGCCATTAAGAGCACTGGATATATTGATTTTTCGAGGGGGAAAAGTTCACAAATGTACCTAAAACAAGAAATTAGTTTGAAGGAATAGTTTTTTAGTTAAGATGAGTTTAGTGTATATAATGTGTATTTGTTTGCTTTAAGACAACAGGTAAAGTAGGAGGTAAAAGTTGGTCATGCTCCATTGCTTGGATGCTTGTTAAGTCCATCTGCTGTTGACTCACCCGCCTTTTGATGCACAATCGTATCAAGTTTCTCCGATAGGCAAACTGAGATTTTCCAACCTTCCTCGTGGATTTTAATCCCACAAGGCATGACTCCAAATCCAAATATGTTGTTGTATTTTCCCCAGCCCATTACAGAACATCTAGAAGCTGTATTAATGTATATCAGTTGGCTGGCTTTACTTCGCTTTTCTTTCACAACAATTTCCTCATCTACTACCAACCAAAACAACATAGTATTTAGTGTTATCACACTCACGCACACGTTCACGCTGAGGTTGCGGAGCACAAGTGGGTCAGAAGTCATCAGAGAATACAGAAAGGGCAAACGTAAAACAACAGAACTACTGTAGTTGTTATTTCGATATGTATACAAAGGTGGATTCAGGGTTAGGGAAGGATGTGTATTTCATAACAAAGGAACAGGTGATTTTGAGTGAAGGATGTTAAGGTGAAAAGTTTCCAGGCTATACTGTACACAAGACAAACGGTTATTATGAGGTGGATAGAAGTAATCCTCAACTTTTAATAAAGCCTAAAAAGATGCACAGCTAATGGTGCTCAAACTAAATTTTATATGAATTATTTAAATTTCTATCCATTTTCATGCAGTAAGAAGAGAATTGCATAGACAAGACAAGCTTTTTTGGTAAATTACCCTAGTTAAGATATAAATGTACAGTATTTTTACAGTATTTTTTCGTATTAGCTTAACTATACACAATAGAGAAGATAACATAGGGCGATGAGTCAGATTCACTTTTACAGAATAGCTAGTTTTTTATGTTAGGTTAGTAAAGCTCTCACAAGTAAAAATGTATGCAAAGGGCCATGATACTTGTGTGTGAGCAGGAGAATGAATGAAATGTGTGTGTGCAGAGAGGAAAAAGAGAGAGGATTTAATTTTATTGACTGGACGTGGTTAGGCCCCTGTATGGAGGGAAAAGGAGAGGAATTTCCCATGCGGTCTGCGGTGATTTTAGGAAGCGAAAAGCTTTTAAAAAAAGACCTCAGCGGAAACTGGGAGAGGTGGGGGGGAAGTCAAAAACGTCAGGCCAGAAGCTGGTGTGAAATTATTCCTGCCCTGAGAATTCTACACACACACCGGATAAGAAATGTCTTTATGTTTTTAGCCAGCCGAGCAGCGGAGAGCTCGAGGGTCCTCTGGCACGGTCGCAAGGCTTCTTTCCGTCTGCCTCTTTTGTGTCGGATGTCTCGGTCTCATATTCTTTCCACCAACTTGTGCTCTGTGTAACCCAAGACAGCGCGACACAATTTTCAGAGGCTTGTGTTAAAAGCCAGGCTTTACGTTGAACAGATAGAGGAGAGGCCTGGTTGAAACGGAGAGTAATGGGAGTTTGTTTGAGATCATGTTCATTTCCAGTTTATTTGTTTGGATGGTTTCCATTTTAAAAGCCAAGGCAACTGTAAATCTTGAATCGTTTTTCGGATATCTTGGAAGCCGACAACTTTTCTTTATCGTGCGTTTGAGGAATAATGTAGAAAGTGTGTAATTTCCAGCATTTTGGTTGTTTTGTCACAAAGAGATTTATGTTGATTTTAAAAGTGTTAAAAATGTAATTTTAAATAAAACCATGAATAAATACATTTGATATATTAAAAATATCGTACAACATGTTTACACTAAATGCATCCATTGAAACGAATATTTCCAAGTTGCTTACTAAAAGTACAGTGCATAATTAATAGAGTTATAAAGTCATTGCCCTGTGAGACACAAATAACATCATCTTTGATTTACACGCGCACTGAAAGCTCTGAACTTCTCAAACACTCCCATTGACAGATTTGCGAGGAAGGGATACATCAGATCTGCCTACAGTTCTCATTAGATGCTCCTGATGGACACACGTTGACCTTTGCTGAAACAGCAGGGCAAGGGGCTGCGAATATTTCATTGTTCCCATCAGAGTCATTTAATAGTCTACTTTAAAGGGTTTAATGATGAGGTCAAAACTCTGCGGGGGTAACGTGACCCCAAGCACGCACCACCCGAGTTGTTTACCTACGACTCGGGATGTTTTTTGGCTTATTTATGCTTCAGGCTTTTTCCAGAACCTGAAACAAGATCTGTACCTGGGAGGCAAGCAGACCGAAAAGGTTTGGACAGCTGCAAAGATGCAACTCATAAAAAAAAAGTGAGTTAATGAGTGAGTGATAAGCGAGGGGAAAGCGGACGGTCTATAGGAGGTTTCCCGTCAAGCATGTATTTGGTTGTTTATATATACTCTTGTTGCATTTTCCCTTGTGTACCGAGTACTGACATCCAACTTTCCACAGGCCTGACCCCATAGCACACTATTCAATCACATGCGAGGGTTACACTCTGGTTGTTTAGCGGGGTTTAGGTGTAGGCTTTACACAGACAAGTCAAGTCTTTCCACGTTTGACCTAATCAATAATTTTTTTCTTAACCTTGCAGGGTCATTGACACATTGAAATGGATAAAGGGTCCTGGCCAAACTGTTGCAATAAAATTAAAAGCACACAATTCTCTAGAAAATCATTATACGTCATGCTGAAAAGACTATTGAAACCTGTGCATTAAAATTAAGAGGCATCCCAATATTTTTGTACGTCGATTTTTGAGATTAAGAATATTTTTGTAGCCTAGATACACAAATCTCTATTGATATCAATGGAGAAATTTATGGGTTCATAAATGTGCGAGAAGAATGTGCGACTCATATTTCGAGTCTTCTGAGGCCATAAATAGCACTGAAGATCCCTCAAATATTCACTCAGTTCATTTTCAATTGACATATTTGTATAGCATAGCATCTTTCACAACGCACATAGTTTCAAGGCATTTACACAAAAAACTGAACTAGGCCTCTGCATAATATCAATAACTGTTGAGTAGTTTTAATGCAATTTTATGTAATTAATAAATAATAAAATAATATAAAATAATATGAATATAAATTCAAATAAATAACATAGATCAGAAGTTAACTTCTGGCCGGGCACGTGTCCGATTACACTGTCTAAGATAGTCTTCTATAAGAGAGGTAATGTCAGAAAATACAGTTGAAAGATATAATTATATATATATTGGACTATCCTTTCAATGTAAACCAGATTTAAATGACTACGTTAACATGAACCTCATACGGTTATATTGAGATTTTGGAAGTATTGCGAATGTAAAATTAAATGTTCACAGTAGGTATAAGTCCCTGTTGGGTGATTTGATATGGACAGTTTTCCAGTGAATGCAGGTGAAAAAAGGGTACATCGTATTTTGTGACTGAATCTCTCCAAACACATTCAGAGGCAATGACACGGATAATTTAAAACATGCACAGCTGAAACTCACTTAATACAGCTGGTCGACTAAAATAACGCAGATTCCACTCACACATCACAGCTAAATTAAAATATGCAACTAAATACAGCATGGAGGAATGGACACTCTACAAAGGGCTTAGCCATTACTGGCAATATAATGGCAAAGGGTCCCGTTAACCCAGAAATGGAGAATGTGACCTTCATGATCTGTCCTTGTTTTGTATTTACGGTATGCCGAGTTGCCATGCCAACCTAAACGTATTGCTTCCAGTGGCAGTGGATCTGGCATATTGAGATTAATGGTGTGAGAGAGGGGAAGGTGATGTCTTTTCAGGTCGTGTGGGGGACAGCCCATGAGAGATGTCACACGGTCAGCTGTGACGCTTTCTCCCTCCGTCCAAAACAATACACGGAACCAGCTGCTGCTGTGAGAGTCACTTCAACACGAAGGACCCGACTGAGGACCTGCCTACCCTTGTACAGCCCCGCCGTGCCCAAGCCGGACATCACACAAGTTACACACTACTAATTTATCAAGTTTACCCTTTAGCCTGCATGTGACGCTGTTATTGTGCGTCTATTTCACCTGTTTGTATACAGTACCAACAAAGCGATCTGAAGACGTTTTGAAGATCTGAGCAAAGACATTGGAAAAAACGTTCTTTGTTATTAGTAAAAAGCACACCCATACAAACCATCAACAAAACAGTTAACCGTCTGCTGAATATAGCACACATAACTGGCAAGCATGTATTTACAAATTATTAGCTTTATTCAATATTTTTTTTTAGCTTTCTCTCTACCCTTTGCTTTCCTGTTCTGTCCAATAAGGGCACATATAAAGTTCTCTAAATAAATTTTGGACGCAACCATCGCATCTATTCAGCCAATTAATTCATAAACATACATAAGAAATGCCAAAGAAGAACTATTAATAGTTCACTTCTCTTCTCACTTTCATTTGTTCTTGTAAGATCCCTTTCTTAATAGTCTGAAGAACCCTTTTTCTTTAGAAAAAACCTTTATGAAAATGTTAATGTTTCTTTATGAAGCGTTCGCTCAAATAGGGTTTGCCTGTGGCGTCACTCTATCGTCCTTTCAACATCCCTCTCTCGTTTGCTTCATCCTGCCCTTTATAACATTTTACATCCATTAAGGAGTCCCATGGGATGTAAATCGTAGCTCAAGTTGAGTTTCCTCCTTGAGCGTAACCTTTGAACCCCCAATATGCTTACATGTTACGATTATAGGAGCAGATAAACTTATAAATGAACTCACAGTTAGTAAGCGTTTTTTGAAGACTTCTTTTGGCAAATTTTGTTAAAATGTGGTATTTAAAAATACTAATATTGCAGGATGTTGCAAGTGTGATGATATGTCCAAAATTAAACTTGCCCATTGTTATACAGACAGCAACAAATAATCTACGTGCGTATAGATGCAAAATATGCATAAATCAGTTTAAATGAAAAAACAACAACAACAAAATTATTGATTACCCACATCTTTTCCAGCCTGCATGCAGTGTGAGGAATCTGGCGGTTTTGAGGTTCTGAGGAACTCTCACAGTCAGCTGTGCTCATGAGTCATGACATGTGTCACATCAGAAACCAAACTCTTTCTTCAGAAGTTTCTTCTTCAAACTGCAATGAAACAATGTATAGATACTACAGCACGTGACAGCCTGGTCACGTGGCCCCGGTTTCCTGGGGATGATGCTTACTGTGATAGAGGCATCGACACAACAGGAAATCGATGAGAGGATTGAGAAAATTGCACACAAACACACTCCCTCAATCTTGTGTTTCCTGAAGGTAGGATGTGACACTTTATATTTAGATCACAGCTGTTCACCATAATACAAATATTCAAGGACCCTGGCCAACGGGAGGTGAATGAGACCATATGCACGACAGTTTCTGCAGATGTCTGGCTAGTTGAAGTAACATGACAACTACAATGAAAATTTTAAAATATTCTGTCAATATTGATCATCTTAATCCAACACACATGCAAATAGAATTTCTTAAATTGCATTTTTGTGATTGTAATGTTGGATTACGGTTAATGTTTGTCATTAAAGGTCCAGTGTATAAAATCTAATGGCATCTAGTGGTGAGGTTGCGAATTGCAACCAACGGCTCAGTCCACCCATCCCTTTCGAAGCACTAAGGTGGCTCTCACAGGACGTCGCATTTTCGCTTCTTTGTCGAAGAAGATAACGTATTTACGAAACGAAAAAAGCGGTTTGTCGGTTTAGGGCTACTTTAGAAACAAAATGGTGAATTCCATGTAAGGGGACCCGCGGTTTATGTAGATAGAAATAACTAACACTAAGGTAAAAACATCATTACGCTTCCTTATGTAAGGTCTTTACACCTCTAAAGGCATTGTTATGTATATTATATTCCATTTCTAATTTCTAATTAAAATTTCACTCATTTTTAGACATTTTTGATGCTCCAAGGATGCCCCATCACCCAACTCATGAATTTTCAGTTTGACATCCGGAAAAATGAAGCAGGTAAGCACTTGTTAAATATCTTCTGCCGTTACCCAAATGTCCAAATAACTCTGTTGCTATACCAGTAAAGATATAATAAGAACTCAGACTGGAAAACCGGGCTCACCTAATCTATTCTTAGACATTTTTATCGGAAGGAAGTAAAGTTCAACACTCTTCAATTTTAAAATTGCATTCATTTTATTCTAATCATGCATCAATACTGTGCCGTATGGATAGTCTTGTATGTTGAATCTGTTGAATCTGTGATCTACTGGCATCTGTAAACCATCGGTATATGGTGAACCGGGTGGGAAGTCTATGGACATCCAGACATGTGTCTTTGCTTTCACGAGGGTCAACTGTATGCGTCCCACCCTGGGATTTCCCATTATAGTGTCTCTCTCTGTGTGTGTGTAAGAGGAAAACACCATATTGACCTTAGCTAAGTGTATGTGTGTGAGGCAGCTGCTCAGTGCAATGCTAGGCAGCTGTTAGAGATAGAGCGAGAGAGAAAGAGAGAGAGAGTATTGGATTGTGTGCGGCTTCGAAAAAGAGAGAATCGCTGTTTTAGAGCCGCTTGCTGTTTTTGAACTCTGTGTGTCCCGTTTTGAGTGTGGTTCTGAGTTTCGAGGCCAGAGAGGGAAGTATTTTGACCAGCTGAGCGGGAAAGCGGAGACAGCTGGGTTGAAATCTGAAACAGCACCAGACATGCTTTTAAAAATAAAACTTTCATTCCTTTACTAGAGCTGTTTTTATTCTCTGAAGGTCATTCAAGAGGGAAAGTGGGATCTTCCTTTAATTGTCATCATAATGCCTCTTTTCCAGAAGGCAGAATATTCTTTGTGACCCGACTGCCGACTGTTGCTATCTAGTAGCCTAAAAGTATAGCAATGTGTGCAGATCATAGGAAAATAGGCACATTACTTTAATGTCTGATATTGATGGAACTTTTGTATTTAAGGCCTACATTTTATATATTGACCTTTTAGTTTTTTTCCAGATCTGTCTTCTGTTTTTATACCTTTAAAAAGTGCTTCACGATGCCACAGAAGAGACATTTTTGGCTTTATGTTTCCACAAAGAACCACGAACAGAGAACTGTAAAAGTTTCTCTGTATTAGAAAAGGTCCTTCAGATTATAAGAAAGAAAAAGTTCTTATAAGAACTTTTCAGTAAATGGTTCTTTGAGGAACCAGAAATGGTTCTTTTGCGTCACTGTGCACCACCGTTTGTAGCACCTTTATTTTTACATTTATGCATTTATTAGTCTAAAAATTTGTTCTAAGTATGTGCAATCCCCTAGGCTTGAACCCATAACCTTGCGTTGCTAATGTAATGCTCTTAGAACTGAGCTACAGGAAAGTATGGAAAGATTTTAGCGTGGTTTATTGAAAACTTCGACTTTTTATGCAACAACAAATGTGGATGGTAAGACAAATATGAATAGGCAATAAAAGGACAATAAACTGTGAAAATTAACAACATAAAACATATGTTACAACTTGCCCCAAGGGCATTCAACCTGGCATTTATATTGCAGAGTTTCCCCTCAAAAAAAATGTAACTGGGTTTTATTAATGTAATGAAACATTGAACACTAGTCATTATCAGTGACAATAAATAACATTTCTAAGGGTTATATCTGAAACTGAAAGTCCTAAAACAAACAGACATCTTCAAAATGTCCTCTTGTTTTCCCGCATGGTATCTTCCAACAAAAATTCCCGGTTCTAAACAAGACGACATCTGTCTGCTTATGTTATTGATTCTTGTTGATTTACCCTTTTCAGTGTCCAGAAACAAAGCTGAGAGGAACTATTAGGGTAGTGAAGAGGAGGGTCTTTGTCTTTTACTACACAACCACAGCATTATTTCCCACGCAATGACGTCGTCCAAAAAAAAGTGTCCAAAGCGAGCATTGTTTCACAATTACTCTTCAAAAAGATCAATCTGAAGATGGGGTTGAATGGCTGTCTGAAGCAGGTCCTCAAGTTCCTTGGGGAGTATCAAACCCTTCTTCTGAGGACACTTAGCTTTGAAAATTTCCCCAAGTGGCTGAAATCTGATTCCCGCAAAAGTGACACAGGACCCATCAGTTCAGGCACTGGTCAAGCTGAACTCATTCAGATGGAACAATGAAGCAGGTTAGCATCTGTTAAATATCTTCTGCATTGACTCAAACCACGTCTTAGCACACTCTTTGTGCAATAACCTTGCTGCTCTACCACTAAAGCTAAAATTAGAACCCGGACTGGAAAATAACATGATGTGTTATGAACCATTCAAGGGCACACGTTGTTTTGACAAATCAGATTCTGGATATCTATGCTCCACAGAACGAATGGGCCTTGAATTTGATGTAGCTTGAGTGTTAACCTGGAACATTTGAACATGACCTGCTTGCAAAAAAAGGTCAATCATTTTCATTTTTTCATTTACAGCAGGAATATTACTAGACGTTTGATTACCTGAAAGGCACGGAAGAGAAGAGTGATCACAGGCTTGTGATTGAGGATCCGCTTTGGTAACGTAAAACAACCGCAATTCGATCCACGACAGAAGTGACCTTTGAACTGCAGCGTTACTGAGACCCCTTTAGATTGGTTATCTTCTTGTCACCAGCAAATCTTTAAAAATGTATGCCATGAATTAAAGCTGAAACAGAATTGCTATTCCTTCATAACATCAAGTGTGGAAAAGATTTGAGCAATTATTATTATTTTTGTCTGAACAAACAAGATCGATCTACCTGTTGCCCTAGGTGATTGGGGCACTGTGACGTCCATCATTTAATACATTTTTCGGGGAAGGATGGTTTCCCAGACATTGATTAAGACTAGTCCTAGACTTATATATACAGTTGTGTTCAAAATTATTCAACCCCCAATGCTGTAAATGGTTTTAGGGAATTTGGTGTACATTTGTAATTGTATTCAGAATGAAATCCTACAAGGACTTCTTAAAGAACCATATGCAACTAAAATGACATCAATTAGTTTTGTAATACAGTAGTAAATGTTTATTTTGTGAATTCTTCTTTGACATAATTATTCAACCCCTTAAAGACTACCACTCTGAAGAACAGATCTTCAATGAAGTGTTTTCAATCAGGTATTGAAAACACCTGTGGATATCAGGGAGCAGCAATAAAGCCTAATAAGCACCAATTAGGCAGCTTTAAAATGACTGTGATACTCAGCTCCTTCTAGACATTTACTGGTGTGGTTACAAACATGGTGAGGTCAAGAGAATGGTCCAGGAAGACAATAGAACAGGTGATTACTCTTCACAGGAAGGGCAATGGCTATAAGAAGATTGCAAAGATGTTAAACATACCAAGAGACACCATAGGAAGCATCATTCGCAAATTCAAGGCAAAGGGCACTGTTGAAACGCTACCTGGTCGTGGCAGAAAGAAGATGCTGACTTCGACTGCTGTGCGCTACCTGAAGCGTAGAGTGGAGAAAAGTCCCCGTGTGACTGCTGAGGAACTGAGAAAAGATTTGTCAGATGTGGGTACTGAAGTTTCTGCTCAGACAATACGGCGCACCCTGCGTAATGAAGGCCTCCATGCCAGAACTCCCAGGCGCACCCCCTTGCTGTCACCAAAGAATAAGAAGAGTCGACTGCAGTATGCCAAAAGTCATGTGGACAAACCACAGAAGTTTTGGGATAGTGTTCTGTGGACTGATGAAACAAAATTAGAACTGTTTGGGCCACGCTATGCTTGGAGGAGGAAGAACAAGGCCTATGAAGAAAATAACACCTTGCCTACTGTGAAGCATGGCCGGGGGTCAATCATGCTTTGGGGCTGTTTTGCTTCTGCAGGTACTGGGAAGCTTCAGCGTGTGCAAGGTACCATGAATTCTCTTCAGTACCAGGAGATATTGGATGACAATGTGATGCAGTCCGTCACAAACCTGAGGCTTGGAAGACGTTGGACCTTTCAACAGGACAATGATCCCAAGCATACCTCCAAGTCCACTAGAGCATGGTTGCAGATAAAAGGCTGGAACATTTTGAAGTGGCAATCGCAGTCACCAGACTTAAATCCGATTGAGAACCTCTGGTGGGACTTAAAGAAAGCAGTTGCAGTGCGCAAGCCTAAGAATGTGACTGAACTGGAGGCTTTTGCCCATGATGAATGGGCGAAGATACCCGTAGATCGCTGCAAGACACTTGTGTCAAGCTATGCTTCACGTTTAAAAGCTGTTATAACTGTAAAAGGATGTTGTACTAAGTACTAAGATTGAATGTCACTTAGGGGTTGAATAAAACTGATAATGATGTGAGCTCAGAAAAGACATTTGTGGTTATTTCATTATAAATGTTATGTTATATTTGTCTGACCTACACGTGCCTCTTTGATTTAATTGTAAGCAGGATGACTGAATGATCATAATCAATGTCAAACCGACCAAAACAATCAATTTCAGTGGGGGTTGAATAATTTTGAACACAACTGTTTATGCATATAAATAAAAAAAAACGGTCATCATTTGCTCAACCTCAAATGTCTTTGTTTGAATAAGCACAGAGAAAGATATTTGAAAGAATTCTTGTAACCAAAACGTTCTTGGTCACCACTGACTATCATTTGCTCTCCGACATTATTCAAAATATCTTCTTTTGTGTTTAACAGAACAAAGACATTTTTAAAGCATTTTCCTACTATGGTAGTCAATGGTGTATGAGAACTGTTTGGTTTCAAGCATTCTCCGAAAATCTTTCTCTGTGTTTATCAGAACCAAAATCTATACAGATTTTGAACCAGGGGATGAGTATATGAAGACAGAATCTACCTTTTTGGGTGAACAGTGTTCACACTGAATTTCACTTTATTAAAAGTTGCACTACACAGCAAATAACTGGTTGAAATAGCACTGATTTAATAAAACCTAGTCTGTTAAAACTTTTAAAATTTCATCTTTAGTCTGCTGGTTTTCTATCAGACCCTCCGCATTGACTTCACGGAAGCTTACTGTCAGCCTATTTTAATGTCTCATTAACTTTCATTAGGTGGACACTGTAACAGCTGTTAGTACTGCCATCGTCATGACGACCAGCTACGAGAACACCTCTCAGCTCTTGTGTGGGCACAGCGCACTTAACCTGATGCTCCGCAGAGCAACGGCACTTGTTTTTGTTCCTTGTGAAAAACTTAAGGAGAACAGACTGTGATATTTTCTGTCAGGCATTTCTTGAGACTGACAGTGACTTCAGCTTGAAAAAAGACAGAACACCCTGGTGTCTTGGGTGAGCTTCGTGGAAACCAAGGAACAGAGAAAAAATATATAATGAAAGTGCAAAATTAACACAGATTTTCACATTCTCAAAGGGTCATCGTAAGAAAAGGAACAAGGAAAAAAATAAGCTTGCATTATTGAAAACCCATTAACTAGCATGGTAGGAAATTGCTTTATACATTTCTTTGCTCTCTTTTGAACACAAAATAAGATATTTTGAAGAATGTAGGAAAGCAAACAGTTCTGGGGCACTTTTGACAACCGTTATCATTTTCCTACCATGGTAGTCAATGGTGGCCAAGACCTGTTTGGTTACAAGCATTCTTCTGTAAATGATGACAGAATTCTTATTTTGGGGTGAACTGTATAGTATATGTTATGGGGTCCATTTATGTAAAACCTTTACGCACATCAATTTAAAAGTACAAATTATAATATAAGAATAACAATTTTGGTAAAAAGTTACATTTTAAGATTAACTTTAAATAGTCTAAGAAATTGACACGCCCCCTTTTGCGTTAATGACAGCTGGCATAGAATTGAACATGATCAATGTTCCATTAAACGTTCCAAGATCATCTTGTGCTTCAAAATAAGTGTAAAACAGTTTGCATAAAACGGCGTCACAAATGTATTCATTTGATAAGTGATCTAATAATAGTGCAGAACATTTTCAGGACATGTTGTGCAGCATAACATTTTTCTTCAATTAAAAAATGTGATTGCCTGGGCATCTCCGGGTGTGTGCTGCCTATGGCTCAAGATGTTGGGACGGATACATAAAGCCCTCCTGTGATCCAAACAGGATCTAATTTTCAAAATGATAAATCTAATAACCATTTAAATTCATGCGGAAAGTCAATCTCGGACTTTTGAACCCAACAGTATATTATATACTACAGACCAATAGTAAGCCTATGTATAATGAAGACTCAATTGTATTCTATGTGTTTCATGCAAACAAAAAAGGGAGTGTATGAGAGAGAGAATAAGAATGTTTAATTAGACTGATTAAATTGTGCCTCTTCTCTCAATTTCCCTTTCACGTCAGCACTTGAATCCTATACCTTAAACAAATGCTCCTGTACTGCAGAGACCCAGAAGCATGTCGTGCATGAACGCACATGTAGGTGACTTGACTTTTTAACAGAGAAAGACGGAAACGCACACACACAAATGCAGAAGATTCATGTTCTTTAGCCTCTCCCGTTACATGTCTGCTGATTAGATGTGGAAAACCAACCTTTACAGCATCTCTGATGCCGCTCTTATCTAATGGGGTTGTCTATCCCATGCTGGACCAATAAGGTTAAGATTACATTAACTTAATGTATTAGTCACTATGCGTGTCAGTTTGGTCTGTTCTGCATGGAAAAATGCACTTTCATTTACAGACGCTGTGTACATAAGGTGGTAGGGATCCGATATGTGTGTTTGCCTTTTGTTTGAGGGTTGATATATGTGTGTGTGTCATTCAGTTTGCTGTTTAGCAACACACAGCAACTTCAATAGCACATTTACATTATGCGATGTGATTGTCTTGACTGAAACCTGATCTAGTGCAGTAGCGTACAGAAGATTCCTCATCGTGTCGGGTATCAATATATTCAATTTATTTGCTGCACTTCTCACAGAAACCCGCACCACAAACATTTACTTATAGGGTTTTTATTACCTTCGTTTTCTAATGATACTCCAACAGGAAATTAACATGCCACTGCAATAAATTATGACATCTATTGATGGAAAATTATAGGGAGATGTTAATGTGAGCACAAGTGCTTTGTCATATATTGTAGTATCCAGTTTCATAGCACTTCAAAATGATGTGGGGTGCAAAAGTGCAGTGCATTTTGGGGATTTCCTTCTGTTTTTTGTTTTTAACCTAGCTGGAACAAATAATGTTTTAGGATTGTAAAAAAGAGATAACATTCAGTACACAAGTTATGGCATGTTTTCTAGGTTGCTATAGCGAATTTGTAATATTGACCCTGTTTAAACACAAAAGGTCAGATGATTTTGCTAGCAAACTCACAGAGATAGTTGCAACGTTCAATAAGATTTACTTTAAAAAAAAAAACGGTGGGAAGTTTTTCATTTTCTTTAATTTATCACAAAAAATGTGTGCAAAATGTTTGCATTTAAAAAAAAAAAAAATTACCTAAAAATAGTGTGTGCAAAAAGCAAGCAAATTAACACAACAAATTAAGTAAATCCTAGTTGTATTGGTTCCAAATGTATACATATCTGTATACCTAAATTGTACATTATAGGACCCTTTTGTGAGAGGTTACTGAAGCACACATGCTGCTTTTTTGAAGATTCTCAGTCATGGGATAATGTGTGTGTGTGTGTGTGCGTGTGTGTGTGTGTGCGTGCGTGTGTGTGTGTGTGTGCATGTGTTGCTGGTCTCTTATGAATCCTCGTATCTCCATATTTCATATTTTTAATTTTTTGCCACAATTCTTTATTGTTAGTCACTCTCTTTATTTGGCAATGCGTTTGGCAACTGATAAAAAGAATTAAAAAGTGATTGTCAAGTTTGACAACACACTATAATAATTTAAAAACAGTGTACATATAATGTATTAATACATAATATTAATATGCCAATTTGTGAAATGTTGAATTGCATTTTTGTACTTAATTAGAAATGTGCATTTATAATATAGATCTTTGCTGAAAAACAAAAATGTATTACATAGCACATGACAAATGTTTTCCATGAACGCAAACATTTTCCCTTCCATTTCAAAAGTTGATGAAGAAGCCTTTCCAAGGCTGTATAGACGCGCGCCTGACCCCCAGTTAATTTCCGGTTTGTGTTTGGCTAGTGTGTAATATAACCATTTATATTTTATTTTATTTTACTTATGTTAATATTTATATGTATTATTATTTTACTGTATAATAATAATATTATATAAACATTGAATAGGTCCTGTAGTTCGGTCTTATTTAAACAAACCGTATGGTACATTAACTTCAAGTGTTTGAGCTTGGTATCAGAGACGAAATTCAAAATATTGGAGAGACAAGTTTAGCCAAGTAACGGTTCTTCACGGTTACTTTAGATTTAGATAAGAGATAATCTACAGATACTCAATTGTTTGTGAATGTGTACAGGAAGTTCAGTTGGGTGGTCACAAAAGTGTACCAGTGCGTATTAACGTTTGTTTATGTTGTTAAAATGAAACCGTCTATAACTCTGCATTCGCATCTGTTTTATATAAGTGACTTCCAAGGAAATGCATTTATTTCTCTTTAGCAGGTGGCACAGATACGACGGTCAAATCCTGGCATTCAATTCTCGTAATGACTCTGCAGACATGCGTAATCTAAGCCATTAGAGAACCTTTCCTGACACACCTCTTTCTCATTTTTTCTCCTCTATTTCTTGTCTTTTTCCCAGGGCTGTTAAACGTGCATTGTTTACCTGTCCTCCCATGCGGCTGGTTGCCATGACTGTGTGTGTGTGTATGTGAGAGAGTCTGTGTGTGGTTTATAGAGGTAAGGTTCAGCTGATGGAAGAACAGCTAAGAAGGGTCAGGTGATGGGAGCAAACACTTACACCAAACCATTAGTGCCGAAAACAACTCACCTAATGTTGACATTAATCTTCCTCAGACCTGTAAAGTGGGGACACTTTACCAGAAGTGTACAAGATGCTCCTGTAACCTCCTATCCAAGTGTCTGGTTGCGTGTGAACAGTCTTTGTTGTACCTGTTTCGTGCTCCCGTTGTAGCTCGGTTTGGTATTGCCTGGTGCTGTGAATGCCAAGGGCAATGGGGTATAATTCTCAGAGAATATATGTGCTGGTGAAATGTATAACTTGATTGCATGACTTGTTTTTGTAAGCATTGTTACTAAGCAAAATCTGCATGTGTTCTATTACGTTTCAATATGTTCTTTCTAATAAAGCATCACCTTGTGCTCACACGTGCATATGTTTTTATTCTCACAGTGCTTACATCACCTTGTCTTTACCCTCCCACGACTCAACCCTCACTGCTGCACTCGGTGCGTTGCCTTGGCGCTGTATATGCTATTATTGGATGGTTAATTGGTTAAAGAGCATGGAGGAGGCACTGGCCCATTCTGTGCCACTTTTCCATGTCGGGGTTTAGTTTGGGTGATGATTCACAGGCCTCTAACAAGGTCCAGAGGTGACATGTGTCTCTCATTTACACACACACAAAGAACTTTATCCACACAGCTAAACAAAACGTTTTAAATTGAATATCACAAGGTATTACGGTACAGATCTGCACGTGTTAGAATAGAACATATTACTTACACCAAACACCTCTGATGATTCACTGTTAATATGTGTGAACTCTTCATATTATGTTATATTACGGAAAAAAATTGAATATTATAAACTATAATTTATATACAATGAATTAAAACTATAATAAAACTATATTATATTATATTATTATAGTCATATTTTATTTATGCGAATGTTTAATTTGTATACATATACAAAAATATAACATGGACACAGGCTTGTTATTCATCTGGCATGCATTTAATTAAAAACATATTATTAAACAATGTCTTATTTAATGTTTACATATCTCTCTCTCTCTCTCTCTCTCTCTCTACCTTTCTTTCTCCAGTGGCTACGTAGGTCTCCAGTGAACTTCAAATGAGCTTGTAGAACAGTTGTTGGTGCTCAGTTACTGTTGGTACATTTTCCACAGTAACTAAGACGTGTGGGAGTAATTCAGTTTGAACGTGAATACTCTAGTTTCTGGGTCTCAGTTGAATCTCTGTGGCTGTTTTAAAATATATCTTTTAGAAATGTTAATTGCTGACATTTCAGTAAATGCTCAATCGAGAATTTTGAATTTATGATATGAAAAATGCTGAAATGCTGAAATTTGCAATTTCTTTTACTTTATTCAGGACCACGAGCGACACGGTAGTCTGTTTTGGAAATGTCTGTGCTCGCAGCTGTCTCCTGAAGAGGCTGTGTCTTGTGCGGACCGGTGTGTCTCAGCTGGCTGATATACCCAGGAAGCCAGAGAGATGGCCACAAAAAAGGTGTGATCGGAGATGTTTGCCAGACTCCTGGCACACTGAACATGCTCTCCAAAACAATCTCATCCTTACTACAGCTGTTGTTTACTCTTTACACGCCCCATCCTTCCCATATCGAGTCTTTGGAAAAAGCTCCTGTTACCCCAATGAACCAGATTTAACATTCTCATATTGACTTTCACATCAGCATTCTGACCCCCCCACACCCACACACACCCAATTTTTCCACCTAGCAAAGTCATCTAAAAATTTTTGGACTTTTCTACAAAAAAGCAGGGGAGTATAACTGACAAAAGTCAGTATCATTCTGTCTGTGACTAATCTAATTTGGACTGCTTTTAATGTAATTTCATTATTGTTATTTTATTTTAAATCCGGCCTGTTTAATTTTCTTCTGGACAGCTTTAGGATATAATAATGCAAATTATTTATCAATAATAGTAACTACCCAGTGCAAACGTTAATTTCAGAATGCTTTTCATATGGTAAAAATTTAAATATTTTATGCACACTTTCTATTAGCTGTATATCATGAAGTCGCCTGTATCCACTGTCATGAACACTATTGTATATACTCTATCTCTGTTGATTATAGTAAAGACCTAGTCATCAGCTATAGTTTTTTCACTTTGTTATATAACAGGGCTGCAGATAGTATCTCTGAACAGTACCACTTGAAGTGCAACAAAGTTATTTTTACACCGTTGTTTGACCTCTTATACTCACCAGGACACTTTGCATTCTTTTAAGCACATATGTAACTCATAACTGTGTGTTTATATCCACGAGTTTGCACAAAGCCAGACTTCAGTTACAGACACAACACTACTGGGCTTACAACTCATATGACATAACTGTGTAGGTTAATGTCCAACACTGGATTACATGTTGATCCAAACGCATGGTCTGGAGACGTTTATCAGCACCGTGAAACAGCAGCTATGATGTGTTGACTGTCATTGGGGCTCAATCAGTCATCCTTATGTTAACTCGAGTAGGTCAACATTGGAAGGACAAGCACATTTCCCAAAGTCCTTCCAGAATGGCTTCACACAGAAACTTCTGTGTCCTTGACATTAAGTCCGGCTTCAATACACAGTGACAGCTGTTCCGGCCTAGGTGACTGTTGTTACTGTTAATAAAAGTATCAGATGTGTTGTTATTAAACTTCTTTGATATCAAAGCTATGGGTAAAGAGACCAAAAGAGGGGGTCAAGCGAGAGAGAAAACCCTGTGCAGAAGCGTGGCTTCCAAAATTAGTGTCTGTTGAGAGATACCCAGATGTCAAATGGTCCTGCCAGCGCTTGCAGGACAGAAGTGATAGATTCTTGCTGGCTGACACATACACACCTAAAATTATAAACAGGCATGCATCCACAACTGCACACCAAGAGACAAGCATAAGCCACATAAACAACCAATAAAAGCACACAGAGACCCACAGATACTAAAGTGGGGTATACATGAGGTCTGTGTATAACTGCAACGCAGCATTCACCGAGCTTTAGTGCAGACTGTTCAGAAATGCTGCTCATTATCAACCCTTAAAGGGATACTTCAACCAAAAATGAAAGTTCTGTCATCATTAACTTACCATCTAGTTGTTCCATTGTGTATGAATGTCTTTGTTCTGATGAACACAGAGAACGATATTTGGAATAATGCTTATAACCAAACAGATCTCAACACCCATTGACTACCACATAATGAAGCGTTATGTTTATTATCTTAGAATGAGCTATTTCAATGCACATACACCGCGGTTCCCCTTATGTGGAATTCCTCATGTTGTTTCTACAGTAGCCCTAAACGGACAAACATGATGACATAGTTCTGTGTCAGCCGCCATGGTGCTTCGAAAGGGAGATGTGGAGTGAGCCATTGGTTGCAATTCGCAACCTCACCACTAAATGTTGATAAAATCTCTGCATTGCCCCTTTAATAGATACATTTCACATTTGAGATGACATTTAATTTCCATCTAATACATTACAAAAGACGCATGGGTCAATGACTAATCATGATTGGTGTGATTTATAGAGGTGTACTGTAGTCCTTTGATCCCAAGGTATAAAAAATGAACATCATGTTATTGACACATTTATCAAATTTCACGTCTAAGCAATACACATTATGCTGACCCATAAACAAATTTGTACAAACTAACAAGTGTGCTCATAGTTTAATTTGCGTGCTTTCATTGGATGTGTTAGTCAACATTTGCTTTATAAGTCAGATGCTGTTGTACTGTTCGGACAGCATGAGTGCCAGTCCTTCATTGCTGATGAATCTGTTTTCATTTTAAACATTTAGTCTGCGAGCAGCGAGGCGTGTAAAAGAAAAGAACAACTCTAGCGCATGGGACGGGCGCGGATAGCTGCTGTGTATCTCTCTTAGATGAGCTCTGACTCAGGGATGAGATTCATCAGATTCAAGGGCACGGATGATGTGTGTTTTTTCCTGTCCTGCTTTCATCATAAAATATTAACGCAGCTGCAGACGACACCAGACTGGATAATGCTGGCTACTACCTGTACAACCAAACATCCTCATTTGAAATTCCCATCAAAAGCATGCCAGACAGAAAAAGCTCTTCCTATTGTTCGTGAAATTCCTGACCTCAGTGACCTCTCTTGATCCCTGATCCGCCCATACTGTTGGCTCGGTGATCCCAGCTGTCAGGGGTCTAGCCACTGGTTTACACACCCTAAACACAGCACAGACTGTGTGTCACTTTTGTCTAAAAGACAATTTGCAGGTTTAACATTTAACATCCCTGATCTCTGTTTTTATCAGTTGCACAAATCTGTTTTTTATTCTTTTTGTAATCTAGAATAGTGTCAATTCAAAGGAACACGTGTTGCATTTAGTATTGGAGTATAAGAGTATTAAAGATCTCATGGGATTTCTTAACATAACAAAGTGGCTTATTTATATAAATTCAGAAAATATGAATCATTCAAATTTGTATAGTAGAAAAATGCAACACTGAAGTCCCACCCTTAAACCGCGGTCACTTGATTTTGAGCATGCGAAGATCGATCGGACGGTTGTACGAAAATGGCCGTGCGCGATTCATCCATTTTTTTAATTTCTTTACCGAGAGGTCACGCTGTGACGTTTTGATATTCTACTGGTCTGACGCACTCATGTGACGCGAATTCGCAGGTCAAATTCGAACTTTGCTACGCAGCGAAATGCTAAATATTGTTTATATCGATGGTTATGAATGGAAGTCAATGGAGGGAATAGTGAAGTGTGACCGCGGCTTTAAACTTCACTTACAAAGTTGCGTGGTTGGAACTACAGGTCAAGAGCTGTGGTTAGAAGCGTTTTTTTTTAAGTGCGCATGAATGACCTGCGTGATCTAGGACCCTGGTGAATCCTTGGGGGGGTGACGAGGGATAAAATATTACATATAATTATAATAATAACATACAGTCAGAAACAGTCGTAACTACATGGTTAATTTCCCCAACGATGCATCGGAATATGGTGGTTATCCAGGGAGTTGTGTCGTTGTTCAGGAAACACCCCAAATTTGCCACAATAAAAGTAAAATTGCTAAGAATTGCTATTTACGATTGTGTTGGTGCTATATACATTTATGCAATAGACATTTCTTATATCATATATTTGATCTATTCTAGGTGTACGTAATATACAGTTGTGGGAAAAAATGAAGAGACCATATTCAGTTTTTCTAGATTTACAATTTATAGGTATGTGTTTAGGTAAAATGATCATAATACTGACAATATTTCTCCCAAATTTCAAATAAAAATATTGTTTCTCTTTGCATTTATTTGCAGAAAATGAAAACTGGAGAAACAGGTGAAAATAAGAGAAAAGATCATTAGTATTTTTTTCAGACCACAAATATTGTACATATTGTGCAAATAAGTTCATATTCCTTTTTAGCAATACAACAGTATTTAGGCAAAGTCCCCCAAAAATGTGATGTGATAACCTCAATTGTTTTCACAGTTTTCACGTGTCTTGTCATACTGTCACTCTTTCACATTGCTTTTGGATGACTTTATGTCACTCCTGAGGTTTGATATTGTTGAAATTCAACAGACACTGGACTGGAATGGACACAATAGATCTAGAAATTATGATTAATTATGCTTGGTGGTAAAACATTGGTATTTTGCATATAAATTGATCGCCTTTAACAGTTCTGTAAACAATCTAATTTCTTTTAATTGTGTAATTATGTTTGTGTTGAAAAAACAAAGTACTACATTTTATGCTACATTGCTTTTGACCCATGGTTGTTTTAAATTGACCTAGAGAATGTCCATATTTAACCCAACCGTGGGTTGAAAACATTCCAGCATTTGGGTCTGAAACATAGCATAGGTTAATTTAAAGCCAACTCTGCATTTTGTATACTAGCACTAAACAACGTAATAGCTGACTGAAGTGTGAATTCTGCAACCACCCCGTGCATGCTGTAATCGCAACCATTACCAACCACAGGAAAAGCCCAGTTGGCATGAACAACAAGTGACCTATTCAGAGAAGTCTGAGCATTTCATATACTGTCATAGCTCGGATCTGTCTATACATCAGTGTCAACAAAAGTTTAACATGTGCGATTGTCTAAACTGTCACTAATGGGGTGAGAGGTGGTGCATAATGTTAGAGCCCTTAGGCCCACTGGGGCTCACAGCAAATTTCCTGTTCTGATGGAAATCATCTAAACAAACCACCGAAAAATATAATTAACACTACAATGCGGTGTAGCGTTAACTCTTTCAAGAACATAAGATGTTTCATTACCCTAATGATAAATACAGCAGTGTGTTAAAATGAAATGAATACTCCAGATTTGTTGTATTTAAACTCTGTGTTGGTCTACATTTTTCCCAACAATGATGCCGGATGAATTCTTTATTCATCAGCCTGTTTTGAAAGCAAATCAGCTTTATAAAAACATCCTGATCGCTGTCATATCCTCGCGAACACTTCCACATAATCTCTTCAGCTGTGAGTTTTTACTGTCACCCAGCAATGCATGCAGAGAAAACAACCGCATATGACACATTTAAACGTGCTTCTTAGTCACCAAGGCAGATGTGCTTCCCATTAACATAACACCTAACATATGCATGTTGCTGTTTTGTCTTATCATGGGCTGTTAGATCTTTTTTTTGCATAACAGTGCTCAAAGAGGACACAACAATAGAGTATAAATTCTATTAGCAAATTGTAACCTTGGCATCAGAGAGGAAAGAAGGTTGTGTCATGTTCTAAATTTAGACTTGAGAGTGACCAGATCAGATTAACTCAAGGATCTAGCTCGATAATGATCTTGATGATGATGATGATGGCTCTTCCTGGTTGGCTGTATGGAGCCATGTTCATGGATGGAGCTACAGACCTTCACATGGTTTGTCAGTCTGCGTTAGTTAGCGCCACAGTGTTGTTCAAAACAGCTATAGAAAAAAGGAATTTCCTATTTCCTGAAGTATGTCAACCATTATTTAATTATCGTAAAACATAGACATGACAACAGTGATATTTTATGGAATATTATTACTTTTTATTTTTAAAACCAAGCTGATATAATTGGACAACAGTCGGGTTTCTTGACCTACCTCAGAATGTCAATCTTACAGTCAAAGGGTTAAAAATTCTACCAGTTGCAGTCACCGTTACTGTTGAAACTGATAACAACTAGTTATTTTATCTTTAGGTTGAAATCAAATAAAGTCAAAATGACTATTTTGTATGTACTTAAAGTGATAGTTCACACAAAAACGAAAATTCTAATTTTAATCATCCTTCTGTCATTTCAAACCTGTATGACTTACTTTGTTCCGCAAAACACGAAAGAAGATATTTTGAAGAAAGTTGAAAAGCGCCGGGACCCATTCACTTCAATGCAAGTCAATGTGTGCCGGTTATAAACATTCAATATCATCTTTTGTGTTCTGCATTATAAAGAAAGTCATACAGGTTTGAAATGACAAGGGGCTGAATAAATAATGACAAAAAATATTGTGGGGGGGGGTAAACTATCACTTTAACTAATTTAGGGTTAGTTGTAAAAAAGTATGGATTTTGGCAAATGAACACATCTTAAGTTAACATCAGAGTCATTTAAACCCCAAATTAACATCAATATTTTCTTGTTTGCCCTGAAAAAGTTCCAAGAAAAGCACTCAGCTTCTGTGTTTTAGTACCTGGCAATTGTTAAGTTAATTGGTTTGAAGAGGGAAAGTGTGCGTGTGGTAAAATAAAGTGTTTGCTGTGCGCTATTTGAGTCTCCATTCTTCATTTCAGCCCCGCTCTATGAATCTGAGTTGCGATGAAGCTGAGCAGAGGTTTTCTCTTATTAAACCCTGATGAATTAAAAGCAGTGATGATTTCCAGTTTCCTGGCACGAGCAAAACCTGACTGGATCTTTTTAGCTCTCGTATCTGAAAGGGATGAATACAAATAGGCCAATAAATTCCAGTTGATTGATTAAAAAAAAAAAAACACGGACGTATGTTTAGTACCTCACGATCTTGAGTATCTTTTATCAGGACGTGAAGATACATGGGATTTACACTTCATTTATAATATCACAGCTGCCTATCTCAGACTAGATTCTGCCTACAACAGGTCTATTTCAGTCAGGAGTATTACGGTGGGACAGACGGATGGAAAATACTAATTCATCATCATCTCTTTACCCCAGTGATCTGTGAGATGGGAGACATGACTCAGTGGAATGTCAGGAAAAAACTTTACCCCATAGTATACATCTCAGTGCAGTCTCAGGTTATAGCAAGCCTTTCAAATGGACTTTTAGAGACGTCACGATTGTTCTCCGATTCATTCAGCAACTACTGAAAGAATGCTGCAGCGGCCACAAAAGACGAAATTAAAATCAGACATGCCTTGTTTTTGCTGGAAAATTCTGACCCAGCCTCTCATATCCCAAAAAGAACTGGGACTTGGAGATACCAAAGCAATCATCTCTGCATCACTTGTTCCTCTTCCTCTCACTAAATGAGAGTGACCAAAGGAAAATTTGTTGGGTTTTAACCCTTGTGCCAGCTTCAGTATGTCTACGAGAGACCTGCTGCCAAAAGCCTGAACTCTATTCAGCTCTGTGGTCTCATCAAGGTCATGACTGCATATGCCGGTTCTATCTCCTGTCCATCAGGGCTAATTCTGTCCGACACGGGAGAGAAAACATGAAGATGTTTGTTTAGAGGATACACAGACAAACAACAAAGAAGGCCATGTCCTCCCCCGCTGAAAGTGGGTCAGTTTTTTGAAGAGCCATTTGATTTCATTGACTACACATTATACATTGTGGGAAAATGGGGAAATTACAAAAAATGGGAAAATGTTAGTGCTTAGTGGTAAACATTACCACTATATATATTACCACAATATTACCGTATTGATCAGCATATTTAGAATAATGATTAATAGTTCACCTACAAAATAAAAATCAGTCATCATTTACTGAGCCCTCATTTTAAACCTGTGTGAATTTCACAAAAGAATCTACCCATCCAACATCTATCCATCTATCCATCCATCCATCCATCCATCGTTCTATCTATCTATCTATCTATCTATCTATCTATCTATCTATCTATCTATCTATCTATCTATCTATCTATCTATCTATCTATCTGTCTGTCTGTCTGTCTGTCTGTCTGTCTGTCTGTCTGTCTGTCTGTCTGTCTGTCTGTCTGTCTGTCTGTCTGTCTGTCTGTCTGTCTGTCTGTCTGTCTGTCTGTCTGTCTGTCTGTCTGTCTGTCTGTCTGTCTGTCTGTCTGTCTGTCTGTCTGTCTGTCTGTCTGTCTGTCTGTCTATCTATCTATCTATCCATCCATACACACACCCACCCAACCATCCACACATAGTATTTTATTTTACAAAATGACTGTATTTTGCAACTTGTCCTGCAAACTTAAAGGATCACAAAAGCACAGTAAAACTCGACAGATGTGTAAAATTCTCAATATCAATCTCCTATAAAACTGTCATTTACTGTCATGTGTAAAAATTGTCCAGGAATCATTTGGTTTGATAACTGAGATGTAGGGCTATAACATTTTTGAGCCAGAGCTAAATATTTGGTCGTATTACTTTTAACAGGACAGTGTGAAAGAGAGCAGACGGAACATTGAACTAAAACTTTGGATATTAGTGAGTTTGTCCTGTTTACGTAAAGGAAGCTCAAAATCACATTTTTCCCCAAATGGTGTAAAACTAAGGTATGTCATTCTTCAACATTAAAGCTTGTAACTCTGTCATATATTTTTATTGCATACTATGTGTGCCCGTTGATTCGACAGCTTTTGGTCCATACCTTACATTCTTTCCAGCGACCCACAAGCCTCAAAAGAAAAATAGCCTGTTTAAAGAACTCAGTGTGATTTATAGCTACTCAACATTAAACTTCTGCAAAACGGTCCCTGCTGAATTTGCAGGCCTTTTACACCCTCAGGTTTACTGTACCACATGCAGGACAATGTTTGTAGCCTGGGGCTTGAAATCACCAGATGCTAAAAAACCTTATGGGAGTTCTCTTTCAGATGGTTAGACGAAGGGGTCATACCAAATATTCTGTTAAAGTTTTAGTAAGTAGGTTAACTCATGAATTGTGCATATCATGAAATATCTGTTGTAATATACAGGTTAGCCCAGATATACAACAAAGCTACCTTCTCAGTTACAGGTACTAAATGCACTATGTGCTAGAAATATAATTTTTCCAACATTTATATTCTTATTACAGTATTACTGTAACTAAATGATGTGGTAGGGACGGAATGACATTTCAGATTTCAGAAAAGGAGGCTGAAGCACAATGCATTGCCCAGTTACTTTTTTTAAAGTCGTGCTTTGTTGTACGCATTCATTTAGTTCATTTAGTGAGTTATTGTAACATACGGCAGTTTCATGAAAGGTGTTTTATAAATTGAACTCTTTGGTGTGATGAAAGATAGTAATGTTGTCATTTTTTGAATATTTAAATATTTAAAGTAAATCATTCTCAGTGGTTTCTATTCTCTTAATTCTATTTTTCAGATTGCATTACTACTGTATTTCTGATCTGTCCCAACCTCACAGTTTGAGAATCTTCTTTGCTTTGAAAGTGGAGCAATTGCGCTTTGCAGTGCATTTCACTGAATGACATTATAGGTCTCACTATCTCACCAATTCCAAAAAAAGGAGATTTGCAAGTTTTTTCTTGTCTATAAAAACGCTCAATGTACAGTGTTTTTTATGCATCTCGCTTCATGTTCCATCATGTTCTGCATTCTTCATATAGCAATTGTGAAAGTTGTGTTTTGCACTATGCCAGAAATGTTGGTCTCTTAGCGCTCTGGAAGACATTACTGCAGGAGATTGTGTGAAACCGGAACGATGTGCTCTATAAACAGGCACAAAAGCGTGAGGTTCACAGACCTGCAGCAGCGCTTTGAGTGTCTGAGAGCCATTTCCCAGACGTTGGTTTGTTAGAAGGTTATTCCGGTGATAGTTGTCAGTACACGGATTGTTTTTTGTAGCCTGGACAGAGGGCCTGTGAGTTCAGCATTGTTTACCTTCCCTTCAGATCACAGCTGGGCAGTAAACTTGAAAGAAATCACCTGTTTATGATGCACGCAGAGCCTCGTCTAAATCAACCACCATGCCCCATAACTTGAACCTGTTCATGGAGGACACTTGGTTTGTTGATCAGATATTTTTTAAATACCAAAGTTTAAAGGCAATTGAACATTTCCATATGGGAGAAATATAATTATTAAAAAGGAGTCATATCATGAATAATTTGAAGAATTTTCCATGATCATTTGAGATAAAAGAGCTCATTGTACTATGAAAACATACCGTAACTTTCAGAACTCAATGTCTTCCAGTGATTTTTTTAATTTGATTTATTAACCATGAGCTGCAAAAGCTTTTGACAATAATTATTGGCAACACAAGAAGAGCAAATGAGCAAAAAATACTTCAATTTCTGTCAGTTAATCCACCGTTACAGCATATGTTCTTTTGTGAACCGAAGGAGTATGTAGGGTATAGCTGTTTATGGAACAAAAAACAATAATAACATACCTCACAGAGGAAAAAAGATGACCCCTTCGTGATATTGATTTATGAATTATATGACTTATGATTCATAATAATAAATGGCTTTAACAATTATGCATAATTTGATAAATAAGTTTTTAAGGTAAATGGTGGTTGTGCCCTTAATGTATGTTTTATCAGAACATTGTTGCAGCTTATTTGACTCACACGAGAAATCTAAAGCATGTGGGTGGAGAAACGGGAAGCAAAAAAAATCACCTAGTAAGTTCTGTTACTCTGCATCTTGCCCAACAATGCGATCCTTTCAGAAAGGAAGCACAGGCTCATTGCGCCTTTCCTGGTCACAGCGTAAAATGAATAATTCAATAAATAAATCGAATATTAAATGGTGTGACCGGAAAACGGGTGACACCCTATTCCGTATTTTCCCACCAGTATGACAGCATGTCCCGTACGAGCCTCAAAGAGCGTTTCACATTCACATTAATGCTATTTTTTCGTTTTGTCAGATGCAAATTGTTTCTGCATTAAACCAATAATCACTCCCACTTTTCATTTTTAAGGCACTTTTAATTTAGCATCATTTCTTCATTACGTCTATAGCATTGTAGAGACATTCATTGTGGATGTGCAATTTTTTCCTGGTTATTATTGTAGCACTTCAATAGAATTTGTATTTTTTATACATGTAGCAAATTTTCAAGAACGTTTCACTTTGCTTTTTTGGTATTCTCTTCTTCCTGTCCCTCAGAGAATCACATCAGAGCATCTACTAATGACCACAAACGAATAAAGCAGATGAGCTGTCTCTCTCTCTGTCTTTCTCTCACACACACACACTTGGTTCCTTCCTTTTCCATCGCTCCACAAATCCAGGCTACCTCAGTTGACATTAGTGTCAATCTAACCCTCCTGTGTATACAGATATTTTTCCATGGCACTCATTTAAATCTAGTTTCTCCTTTTTTTCTAAAACACAACTCATAGATGTGCAGCGTAGAACCTCCCTATTAGACATCATGAATGAACTCTTTTCCCCTCCTTAACAAACTGTAATCTCTTATATTGATGATGTTGGTGGGATGTGATCAGTGCTGGTGTGAGAGGTGTGAAAGAAAGTCTCTTTAAGTGTTTAATAGTAGCACTTATGAACCATGCATTTTCATGGTTGGTATTTTTTATAAACACAGCAGTCAGTTGTAGAGAAGTCATTCTTAGCAGTCAATTAAAGTATAAAGTACATACTTTTACTCTGTAATAGCATTTTATACTTTAATTTGAACTTTTAAAATGAAAACTGTAGCAGTTGGTTATAAAGATCAATAGAAGATGCCAAATATCTACTTTCAATAAAAAAATATTGGATACGTTCTGTGAGAAACTAAACCTCTGACTCATTCTTTATCTCACAGAAGCAGGTTGAGAGATTTACATAGCTAGGTTCTTTAACATGACCACGACATGCCCTGGGATACAGCTGACCTTTTTGAATGAAAATCAGAAGCACCATAATAAAATATAGTGATGTGACAAAGTGGTTGACACCACTGTGAACGGCGGCACTGGCAACACACGAAGGGCCAGGCACAAATTCAACCCAGTGCATGGACATTACATTTCCTTTCTAATGTAGGCCTATCCCAGTTCAGGGACACATAACAGTAACATTATAGTTTCATTGTTTGATGGTTTTCTATGTTTTGGTTTGTTTGGCAGTAGACAATCTTCTGGGTTGCGGTGCTGTGCCAGCAAAAACAGAGGAATCGAGCAACTTAAAGCAGCTGTCTATAAATTGTTTGTACTAGTCTTAAGATTTTTTGAAAGATAAAGTTTTACTTTTGTGTCACCTTGCTCAATTAAACAAATATATTCCCTGCTCACATTATTGCTTCATGTTGGTGATTTAAATATAGTTGGAGCCATTCATTCCTGCATGCAAGATCAAACCAGATTTTAAAATATCTATCAAATTAGACACTTTACAAAAAAACAAACAACGATTTGACCATTCAATCTTGTTTTATTTAAAAAATGAAATAAAATAGCATGTACAATAATAATTACAATAATAATAATAATTATTATAAGAACAATAATATTAATCATAATATAAAAATCTGTACATTCCATTGTTTTATTTTTCAGTACATTAGGGAAGACTGATACAAAACGACTGCATAAAGTATAGGGATTATTTACAACAAAGAGAAACGCTGCCTATAGACATTCAGTCAATAAAAGAAGCATTTGCTTCCCGTGAGCCAGCAGAAGTCCGGTACACACCAGGCTTACTACAGATGAAGTTGTACTAAAAGCATTTTATACTCTTTTTGTGAACACAGACGTATGACAAGAAAAAAATCCCCTAATTTATCGTCTCCTTTTATAGAGCTTTCAGGAGAACATGCTCTGGCGGCCGTCTTTGAATAACTTCAGGCAGGCCTATTTAAGAAAACAGGATACAGGTTTGATATCACTATCAAAGCGTGATATCACAAGTGCACGATTTCATGTGCAAGTGCGGTTCTGAGCTCAGATTCTGCGTTCTGATTGTCATTGGATCACAGTACCATGATCTCAGTCTAATAACCCAGTCTTACATACCCGGCTCTCGGTACACCTGCCAAATGAGTGCTTTGGGTTGTATTGCAGTTTGTCAGGCGAGGTTAGAGTTGATTGAGAATTAATGAATTATTAAAAAAGGTTTAAACCAGACGAGAAAGTGAATTTCGTTTACGTTAAAAAGTCTATAAACCCAAACCTTCATTACACACTCACACGCCTGTAAATGAATATATGTGTAATCCATGCAAAGAACCTTACATCTAAAGGGTTTCTAGAAACAGTTTTCAACCCAAACACTTATGTAGCACTAAACTACAGTAACACTGAAGTTAAGGGAAGAAAATAAGAGATTATCTGAAAATAAGGTTAGCTAACCTGTAGCTTGCTTATTTTCAACTTTATATTTTATCTTTGTCCTATACACATTTGGCTTCGAATAAGAAAATAATCGAAATAAAATAGACCATACGCGTGCATTAGCAAACAAACAATCAGTCCACTTACAAATATATACAGTAAATATATATATATATATATATATATATATATATATACATATGTATATTGTACTCCATGGTCTGACTTGTCTGTCGTCCTTAAAATAATTTACCTAAAGATCATTTTGAATACTCTTTGGTTTAAGTCTAAAAGTCGATTTAAAATGCAACATAGCAGCACTTGTAGAAAGACATTCAATAACACGTTCACTCTATTTGTCTCTGCCGACAAATGTCTGTGATGTCTCTGATACTGATGTAAAGAGCCTGTCTGATGTATCGCAATAAACAGGCATGGGTCTGTGCGTTTTCGCCCACATCTTTAAAAGCGCTCCTAAAATGTGCAGAGGGCCACTGACTACTTGTATATCAAACAAGTCTAGAAATTTTGTCATTGAAATGGGCAAAACTGGATAACACATTGGTGCAAATTTCCATGCCAATTTAAAATGTATGGGAATAAACTTTCATAGCAGCAGCAGGAGCGAATAACAGACGTATTCATATGTCAGAGATATCAAACTTGTTCAGGACAAATGCACACGGACACATGCCTGCTCATTTTCAAGTTTTGCCTAGCACATCTCCCAGCTTCGTGTGATTTAGAAGCAACAGTCTAATTGGGTAACCCTCTCTTCGCTTGGACGTGCATTCTTCAATAGCTATGCAGTGCCTCTATGCAGTGTTTATTTAACCATGCATACTCGTAAGAACACTTCTGTACAGTTTCTCCGATCGATCTTCCTCGTAACTGTACCGTTAGCTTGAGCCTGCCTCGCCGAAGGGCTCAGTTCAGCTCAATGTGCCTGAATGAAAAGGTGTCCGTTAAACCTTTCCGCAAGTTCTGCACAGTCATATTTCAGATTCCCGCCTCAAAGGCCGCGTTTCTAAAGGAACGGTGGCCTGGCTGTGGTCAGAGTCCGAGCTAGTGTCTGTGTTCGTCCCCCCAGGACTCAAGCTATCGCTGTTCCCTTCCTCTTTCTCCTCTTTGTTTAAAAGGGCCACCTCGTTCTCATAGCAAAAAGAATTTGAGTTGGATAGGATGTATTTTTTCTCAGCGAAGTCCCTTGCACTACACAAGGGTGTGCTGGGCACTTCGTAGGTCTTGTGAAAGCGAGAATAGTCTACTTTGTAATAGTTTTTCTCCTCAAAGAGGACGGGCTCAAAGCGGTGTCCCCAGAGGATCTCGCTGGCCACGTAGGAGCTGCGACACTGAGTGGTCATGGCGGTGGCTTCCACCATACCCTCCAGGATGACGACGATTTCAAAGTCAGAGTTCTCCATCTCCTGTTTGCTCATGTCATAGAACGGACTGTCCTCGTCAATCTCGTGGACGATAGTGATGGGCGACACCAGGAAGATCCGATCGATGCCGCTGTCAAAGCCGACGTCAATGTCCATTTGGTCCAGAGGAATAAACTCGCCCTCAGCGGTGGTTCGAGACCTGAGGAGTTGAGCACGAACGTGGGCTTCCACTAAGTGGCTTTTGCGCAAGTTGCCCACGCGCCACATCAGGCATAGCTTATTGTCCCTCATGGCCACCGTAGCGTTGTGGCTGAACACCAGTGTCTCGTTCCTCTTCTTGGGCTTTGCCATCTTAGCCATAACAGCACCGATGATGAAGGCATCAATGATGCAGCCTATAATGCTCTGAAATACCACCATAAACACCGCGATGGGACACTCGTCTGTAACGTAGCGATAGCCGTAGCCGATAGTGGTCTGCGTCTCAATGGAGAAGAGAAACGCCGCTGTGAAGGTGCTCACGTTCGAGACACACTTTGGGCTGCCATTTTCCAGGTCCCCGTGAAATATGGCCACCAGCCAGAAGATACATCCAAAAAAGAGCCAGGACAGCAAGAACGCCAAGCAGAAAATGACAAACATCCATCGCCAGCGAATGTCCACGCAAGTGGTGAAGATGTCAGCGAGGTAGCGCTGGCTCTTCTCGCTGACGTTGATGAACTGCACGTTGCAGTGTCCGTCCTTCTTCACGAACCTGCTCTGGGTCTGGTGACGGGTGTGGACCTTGCCCTTCCCGTTACCATACCCATTGGGTACCGCAGCAGTGGCCAATTTCATACCGTCCTCCTCTGATGACACAATGCTGTAGCGGTTGGCCCGCACACTTCCCATCACCTCAGTCTGGGAGGTCTGTGCTGTTTCTGCTTTGGAAAACAGTCTTAGTTTCTGGAAAAAGCGTTGGAGAAACAGTTTTGAAACACTCAAGGGGACCAACACAAGCAGGAAATGGTGGGGTTGTTCAGAGCCGGACGCAGGAGGCGTCTCTTTGCTCCAGTAGGACCTTTTGACTGTCAGAAAGGTCTAAAGAGCCAGTGGTGGACTGGTCACGCTTGTCTCATCGGATCAGGTGATGACATCGATCAAATTTCCTATCAGAAACAAGAGGCAAGATGCAACAGTTAGAATTCGTTGCCATAAAACCAAAGCAACATTGTTCTTATAGTTTGGTTGAAAAAGTTTAGCTTAAATCACAATAAAGGAAAATCCGGTTCAGACGCATGTGTCTCTGAGACCGAAGTCGATGTACATAATTCTAACGCATTCTCATGTCTCCTCAGCTTGAACTTATAAATTTGTACACTGATTAGATCATAACGTTCATCTGAATTTAGCGTCACGTGGAATAAAACTAACTTTGATGCATGGTATATGCTTAATCAAATACTCGTACTTTGAAACTCAAGAGGATCCTGACCATTCCTTTCAGATTTAGAAAAAAAACAGCACAGTGAGCCAACAAGACTTCACTCAAAACAGACAAAATAACAAAGCTGAACCAAACTCTGACTTCTTTCAATCTGAAGTTCAGTGAGGCTGCAAAGAATGATGAAGGCTAATAAATTATAAAGCTTCCTTTCAACGGTATGGTCATTCATTATTTTTGTTGGTTGTATAGTGATAACTCTTTTATTAAAAAAAAATTCCAACTTCACAATTTTTACTCTTCCATTGAAAACAATTTCAAATGTATTACATTGTCACAATAGGCACTTTTCCAGGAATTTTACGGTCTTTACAAAACACATACTTTTGTGCACATAACTTGTTAATGCCATGGCAGCCTGCCTGTTGATGCGCTTTCATTTGTTGCCTTATTGCCCACAGGACCATTAGTAATACCGTTTTCACGTACTGTGGTAATCAGACTTTGGGTGGATGGAAAATTGTTTTGCTCAGTCATGGATGTCTATTATCAAACACTAATGCAAATTGGCAAAAGAACATCTAATCAACGATGGAGTCCTGAAACTCTTCAGACATTACTCAAGACCAGAAGCCTTTATAATACATTTTAAGTCTGCTGAATGTTAATAAGAAGCTTTCAATATGTCTTTTAAAGGAGATTTTATGTACAATCCAGGTAAAAGCCTGAAAGCTGTTTTGCATCATGCATCCATTTTTTCCTTTTAAACAAAGTCTTTGATATTTTACTCTTCGTCTCTTCAAAACATGCATTCTGATGCAAACATAGCTACTGTAGTTTGTGCCTGACCAAATCAAAGCACAAAACATTCTGAACTTTTGCTGAAACATCAGCAAATGAAAAAACAAGCTTAGACTGGTTTTCTGCAGGGTGCAGAGCAGGGACCGACACCAAGCTTGTTGACTTGAGAGCTTGTCCTTTGGGAACTCATCTTCTCTCTCAGCAGTATAATGACAGCCCTGTGACAATTCCCCTGGGATGTCTAAAACACTACTCATTAAAGCTTATCTTCTCCCTTCAATGTTCCTACTAGCAACCATAACTGAAAAAGGCCCATTTGAATAATTGATCTGTTATTACATTTCCCACTCCCTTTTTTCCCTCTTTTTTAATGTGGTCCCTAGCAGGTTGATAGACACACATATTTCTTACATGAAACGTAATATGACAATGTTTACATCCAGGAAAGAATATTATTTTGTTGGCGTGGAATAGTCAAGATCAATGGAAAATGTTACATAAAAGTCTACATTCTTTTAAGTGATCTAGTTAGGATGTTCTTCGAATGCTCGTCACCGGCTTGCATATTTAGGGGAATTTCCTTTCCCCCGTTATACTTGGTAACGGTTTACAGTTGGTGGTCTCGACAAAAACAAGTTAAGATGCAATTTAGATGGCAATTGCAAGTAAAGGCATAACTGTGCGTCTGTCCGGCGACTGACGGCTGACAACTGCTGAGCGCAGCTGTGCTTCAAATAGACAAATGCACACGTAACAGTCAGTTTAGAAGAACAGACTACAAAGCAACAACATTAAACCCTGAAAGGTTGTATGCAACTATATGCATAATACGGTCAAAGCACCGAGAAGTCAACAGGTGCGGGAGAAAAAAAACGAGTCATTCAATAAATCGTTTCCTAGCCTACAGTCCGAAAGCATTTTGAAGATATCTAAGAGGTCGTGTCCAGCTATTTTATCAGATCGATCACTCGCATATTCCTTTAAACTAGTGCGTATAATGTACTTCAATTGAGTACGGAACAATGCAATCTTCATGAATGAAAACTTACTTTGATCGCCACTAAATCCACATTTATTAAGGTATATAAAACGAAATGCACATATGCACATATGAAATGCACACTTACCAATGTATTTGCAAATGAAAAGAAAGCGTTTCATATATATCCCCAAACGTTTACTATCCACAGTGTCTCCTCATTGATGATGTTGTCTCCACGAACGATCTGTGGTGTTTTATATAAACGATCAGAAATCTTCACTTGTCTCCACTTGTTAGTAGCGTGCGGTAACTCATGTGCTGTTGCGTCTAGGCTTCAAAGCCGTTTAAATAACACGCACCGGCTTGCCACGCCCTCTCCCTTACAAACGACCAATCCGGAGAGAGTGAGAGTTTCACGCGCGCATAAAGCTCTGACTGGACGGCAAGTGTCAATAAGAGGCAAACTCAGGTGAGATTAAACTCTGTGAGACAACAGATTTCTCGTCTTGTTTTCGAGAATCCGCTGTGGAGAATAGACAGAGAACCGAATTGATCACAATATAAGATTTCTTGTAGGATATTAACTCGGTACGTATTTTTTGTGTATAACAAACAAACGCGTAACAGGGTGAAAGTTACGTGACACACACGGTTACAAGTTGACCATTTGCCGCATTAAGGTCTAACACTTATTTATAAACGTTTCATTGCGTTCAATGTAGCCTATTCAAGAATAGACATGTTTTGTTTTACAGTTGTCAAATACAAGATATGCTCATAGATAAAATCATATACATATGAAAGCGCGACACAAAGCACCACGAGGTATGTTTTCCTTTGTCTTTTCTTGTCGTGTAGCCAAAATAGAATAACAAAATAATAATCATTTTAAAAGTCAGAAAAAGCGTCTGTAATGCACCAATGGTTTTGCCATCCCGATGGTCTCGAGCAAGGCGTTTGATCAGGAATACTATTGGTTATTTGATATTGACGCACGACTGTGAAAACCCGTCCATAATATACCAGAATTCACTCTATACATTTTGTTAATACGAGACCCCTGTAAAAGAAATGAATGATGTTTGCTTTACAGTCAAAGGAAATTTTCAATGAAACTCATCAGTTGCATGTTAGTTTCACAGGCCTTTGCTCTTCCTGGCTGCTGCGTGTCACACACTGCTTACTTATCATATGTAATGAGCCGTGCTCGACTTGTGTTTGTAAAGCTGTTTCAAAGAGCTTATTTTGGTTACTTTCTTGTTCGAGTCTATAAATAATACGGACTATTTATAGGCGAAACGTGGTGCGGTGAGCTGTCCCTTCTCTATTTACCTTTCAGCCTAATTTGAGGCGATGCTTGAACAGCGCTGCGTCCAACCACAAGGTGGAGAGCTGGAGACTGCCGAGGAAAATCTCCCGAGACCCTACAGTTCCGTTTTATTTATTCTGATGGCCATGTGTTTTTTGTTAATAACTGACAAAATACGTGCCACTGGTTCCTGGTGTGTCTTAAGAAGGACATCAAGTGCTTGATTTGATGTCACGTGCTTGGGGGTTTGGTCAATATGATTGCATATGACATTACAGTGATAGCTGTTATAAATACAATATATGTTAATTGCGTTTATTAACATTTATAAGGGTATATATAGGAATACATATATTATAAGAACACATTTTGTTAAGGGGCGTCTATAGCTGGAACGAAGTCATTTGTCAATGCTGTACTTTGAATGCTTCTGATATCACCTGTTAAATTGTCCTTGGGGGGAACTGGATGCTTGCTGTGTTCCAATTGCACATTGTGAAGAGCCTCTGTTTCCAAAATATTTTATTAGCTGTTTGGACGGAAAGGTTAACCGCTTTGCAAAATAAGGTGGAACGATGTTCTGGACATCCTCAGCTGATGCCAAAGAGACTCTGACTGACCACAGTTGGGTCAGTTTAACGTCAGTGTCTTTAAAATGCAACAATAGCCTCATATGTAGGTCAAGTGCGAAATTTAACAAACAAAGTCCTTGGATGTCAAACAACCGTAAAGGTTGTAGAGTAAGAGTCTGTAGTGCACCTCAAAGTTGTATTACCTATGATCTCATAGCAAGCAAAGATGTGTATTTTTATTCGAAGAGAGTGTTTGTGCAAGACTGCTACAATAGATACACGAAAAACATACAGTTATTCGAAAACATTGAATTATTGGTTCCTCATCAAGGCCATAAAAAACCTCATGACTTTAAGGTGATGATTCCAGGTCCAAGCGCTATTTTTCTTAGAAAGGTGCATTTCAAGAATGTCCCACTTACTCACAGCACACCCTTAATATTTAAGCTAAGTTTAAATACAATATTGTTACATTTATTGATGCCTTTTAAGGAAGCCCCGTTTTAAAGTGCTTTAAAGTAGAGTCAAGATATGTCAGGACCAATATTATAGCTTGTTCCCTTGGAAAGCAATGCTGGTGGATGCTTTTTCTGCCTCGAGCCTATTCCCATTAACTAACTCCACAGCTGCTGTTGGAGAACTTGTGTGGAGCGGTTTGTGTTTTGGCTGTTCAGTGCACTTTTTAAGGTCATACTCCTCTGCGCTTAATTCTGCGACCGGGACTTTAACCGTGTGGTTGAACAGGGCGTAGTCCACCCTGTAGTTTTTGCGGGTGACCCTGATCATCTCCTGAAAGTGCTGGCCCCACAGGATCTCGTCCGGAGTGTAGGATGTGCGTGTCTGGTGTAGTGTGCCTGTGCAGTCGTCCGTGTAGGTTAAAGATACCACCAGCTCGAAGGTCTCTTTCCTCAAGTCCTGCAAGCTCACTTTGTACAAAGGGCTGCTTGAGTCGATCTTATGAACTATGGTGGTTGGGGTGGCCAGGATGATATTGCTCTCCTCAATGTTGAGATCTTTGTACGAGACGTCGACTTTCCCAGTGGCGTGTTCCGTGTGCTGCACCACTTGGGCCTGTGCCGTTCCATCTACCATGTGGTTCCTGCGAAAGTCGCCCACCCGCCAGGACAGGCACAGGTGCCCGTCATGCAAATTGACCACAGCACAGTTGCTGAAACCAACCGTTTGGGCTCTCTTACGGCCAGAGGCCATCTTGGCCACTGCAATACCAATGACAAAAGTGTCAATAAAGACGCTAATGACATCCTGAATGGTAACTACGATGATGGCAATCATGCAGTTCTCGGACATGCCCCGGAAGCCGTAACCAATGGTGGTCTGGGTCTCTAAAGAGAAAAGAAAGGCCGCTGTAAAGCTTCGAACCTCATACATGCATGGCTCATTGGTAGGGTCTTTCATGTCTCCGTTGGACAGTGCAATAATCCAGAACACGACTCCAAAAAAGAGCCATGATAAAATGTAAGACAGGGCAAAGGTCAAGAACATGACCCTCCAGCGGATCTCCACCAGGGTAGTGAAGATGTCCGTGAACCACAGGAGCCACTTTTCTGGAACGTGACGCACCTCCATGTTACAGCTCCCATCTTTTTTTACGTAGCGTTTTCTCTTAGTGTAGCAGACGTCTTCAGTGAGCAAGCGGGGTACGTCATCACTGCACCTCACTCCGGAATACTGTGGTGCACGTGAGCTCATGCTGGGTCAGTCTAGAGATGAGAGAAATGCACTCAAATTTACTCATACTCATCCCACCGCACTGACTATAAAGAAATGCAAAGCATGCAAAATTCATGTTTTGTTTTTTAAAACATTGATAAGGATTAAATTATAGGTTTTTGCATTGCTAAATATATTTTTTCAAAAAGGAATTCGACAATTTTATTTTGCTAAGTTTCAAAGTTAAAATAATGAATGAATTGATGAAGTATGACTTCAAATAACTTGAATATACTGTATCTCTATTGTTTTATTATTGTTCAATAATACTTTTATGTTTCTTTTGCTTTCTTTTAGAATCTCAAAGCCCCATTCATTGTAAATGCCAAGATAGAAGAACGAACACAATTCTCCTAAAGTTCTTCTTGTGTGTTACACAGAACATCATGGGAACAACAAACTATGAGGGTAAGCAAATAGGACATATTTTTGACCCAGTGACTGAAAACCTTGCTAAAGTCATTTGTGATTTACTGTTTTCCTACATAAGCTAAAGAACATCTCTATAAACCTTTGGTATTTTAAATTGTCTGCGTAAGGCCTTGTCAGAAATTGAAATTATTATTTATTATTGATAAAATAATAAATAAAATATTATAAATTATTGATAAAAATCCAACTGGGATGCTTGATGTCTAATTACATTTTGCTGGGTTTTAACACACCGGGTCAATTTTTTTCATTGTGTGTAACTAATCTTCTAATTGGAGACAATGCAAAATTTTTGAAATACCGAGAATAGACATTTATGCAAAATATGATTCCAGTGGACGAAACCTAATATAAAGCAGACGAAAACACTAGATATGATGGTGACTTGCACTTGACCTATTTCTATGTTGAACCACAGGAACTAATATTTTGGCATTTTAAATTTTAATGGGGAAGTTCATTTCTAATTTATTTTTAAGTGTGCATCAATGATTTTGATGAAGTTTGCTGTATTAATACAGAGAAACTACATTTATTTCCCTGCATATATGTATTAAGATGCTGTTTTTGTAGTATAGTTAGTTTTGCAATCGTCTCAATTAAAAGGCAGGTTGTTGTTTTGTACGGTTAAGCAGTAAACATCCTATCATATCTTGCAATGGCTTGAGTTGGTTGTTTTTGTCGGTGTAAGTAAATCGGACGTACCCAGATTGCGGAATGTTGTGTAAGTGCATTTTTGCTAAATGCGGTAATCGCAACCCTTTACGAGAACATATTTTGTCAACACCACCATGTTTTGTCGCTTGGTGTGCCATGAGCCTTTTTTTGGGGGCCAACGTTTTAAGCTGTTTTATTTACATTTATGTTTCTGTTGGAAAACAGGTGCCCCCTTTCCAGATAATGCAAGTCTAGACTGGTATCTCTGTTTTTTCCCTGTAATAAAATACAATCTATAGCTAATGTTTGTGTCGAAATTTGTTATGCAAACAGACATGTTCTGGACACTTCATAGCGCTTGTGTCTGTTTATTTTACATCATAAGGCTCAAAAGTGGACATTCCCCTTTAGCAAGATGATGTAGTTACTTGTTTGCCGTTTAGCCTAATAGGAGAGCAAACATACAGCCACACCACCCCCCCCCCCCCCCACACACACCTTAAATTTATGAATGAGATGCCATAAAAATATGTTTTTGGTGGTAATGATACAGCAGCAAAACTTTTCCTGCGGCAAAACAAATCTGCACAGACAACCACTTAGTTTCCCCCACTTTTGCTATTTGACTTTCTTTCGTACTAACATACGCACACGCCAAACCTCATGCACACATCACACAACTTATGAAATTGTCCACACCACCCATAATAGCGTCGTCCGTCTGTGTTTAACGTGGAATAAACAGCGAACGGATACTTGTAATTACATCTCACGCACGGCGTGTTCCTTGTCTTAGCGGGAATTCCTGGCATCTTTGATTTAAAAGTGTCCCTGTCCTTTATCAAAGGATGTACTTCCAGCTGGCCCTTCACGGCTGGAAACAGCCTCAATCTAGTTGTACACTGCGTAAACTGTTGATTTTTCAGTGTTCGGGGAACACACAATGTTAGATGAAGAATTCACTTTTAGTTGTCACTATCTGTGTAATATCTTCAGCTTCAAGTATAAGTGAATGAGATACAGCCATGTTCCTCCTAAATGTTCTTGTTTACATTGGACTCTGTGACCCTCCACTAAACTGGTACTGTTTTTTTATGCACTTACTGTAAAAGAACATGATGAAGGTTACATTTCTGCCACAACTTGAAAGAAGAAATATTTGCAGAGTTCTGTCTCTGGTCTTTTGATGTTATACTAGTGGAAAAAATACACAGAAGAGAAAGAAATACTCTAGATGTGATTTTTGTAGCGGTTATTTTTTCATCTTTTCATCCATTTCATAAGAGTTTTGTCAGATGTTGGTTTGACCGGTACGTTTTGGCTTCCCGAATCTATTTAAAGATGACAATCTGGGAATGTTTACCATTTGGTCATTTTTTTCGATGTTCTCTTTGCTTAGTGTCAATACAGTTTATCATAATAGATCGGTTGCCTGGGGATACAGACCTCATTGCAACAAACCATTGTGATTTTTCCAGGTTGTGGGCTTCTTGAAACGTCACAGCATTGTGTGGAAGATGTGTACAGAGAAATCCAATATCTCCAATGCTTGCGCTCTTTTCTTAGTCCCTTCTCACCTGATAACTTTGGTTGCCGAGTAATTCTTACACGTGCTTGTTTGTAATTTAAGTACTAATGGCGTGTAAATCTACTGTTTGTTGATCGTGAGTGATATTAGGTTTCACGTCAAACAAATGAACAAAACTCCCATGTGTCATGATTTTTTATAATAGTAGTTATAGATTCTTCATGAATGAACAAATGATTTAAAAGCAATGTTAATTTAAGCAATGGGAAATCATTAGGTTATTTACTTTTCTTAATGGATGCTTCTGGCCCACATAAATTCTCCTCATATTTACATTTATTCGTTTTATCTAAAGCAATTACAATGAAATCATAAAGTAATTATCAGCAATGTATTAGTCCTTGTTTATGTTGAGATCAATGTGAACAGTTACAATGTCTGATTTCTATAATATTTTTCAGTAAATGCTTTTTTACATGAACTAAGATTAAATGCTGCAGAAGTATCGTTCATTGTTAGTCAATGCATCAACTAATGTTAACAAATGCAACATTATTGTAAAACATCACTGTGAGTTGCTTATGTCTATTTGCACTTGCATTGGTTTATCCCTACAATTTTATATTTGCCAGAGACAATTATGGTTTCATATAATTCACATTTTATCAGACTGCTATTATGCTGTCAGAATATTCTTTCAAAAGTTTATTCTGGATTAATAAAGGGCTCAGGGGTTTCAAACTGCTGGAAAGTAGATGCTCGGCTAGGGCAGCAGCAACTGTTATCTGGGTGGAGTCCTGAGCTTCACCGTTAACCATTAAAGGAAACTCTTTTGAACTGCAACACTTAAAGAGGATAGAAATTGGAAGGATCCTGTTGGGAGAGCCTTTGGCAGCTTTCTGATCTATCAGAGCCAAACCACTGTAAACATCTTCTGCTCTGATCGCTGCTACCATCCAGCCAAACCGGACTGCAGGTTCCACCAGCTAACTGTCGTAAGTGAACCAGAGTTCACTTCCTTCTGGACAGACATGCATGTCAGATTATGTAGCAATGGTTCTATAATCGTGTGAAAGAGTCAGATTGTCATCCAGTTGTATTCTGTTGTCGACTACCAACATTGATTTTTCTTTTTGAGAGGTTTTTGGTCTCCATCGCATGTTTGGCTGACAAGACAAAGCATATTGATAGATTTAAAACGGTACAAATACAACTGTGAAGCACAATTTCACTAATTACCTCTACAAATAATTAGGGTTTCCTAACATGTCTGTCATTGGACAAACCCGAACCATTGCACCATAGCTTGAGCCAGCTCTTTTGGACTATCTGGCTATGTCAGTCTATCAATTGAATACTTGTAATTAACTCTCAATGCTTAGCTGTGATTTAAAATAATATTTAGCCGTTCACTTTTTTGTGTAGCCACCACAGTCAATTAACATTTATGAATGTATCACTAGATTTAGGTGAATGTATTTGCCAAAACTACCAACTCTAAACTAGCCCGGTTTCTGCCAGGCTCAAAAGGGTGGGCTAGCAAATATCCTGGGTGGTCATATACCCCAACCTCACATACGGTATAATGCTTCAGAAAAAATTAAGATGCCATTTCAAAAGTATTTAATATTTTTATGATAAGAATATGTTTTGGTAAAAGGATAATTTTGTTTATTTCTGTGAACTTTTAATAAAATTTCTGCCGAATTTCATATACAAATTTTGTTTTATTTGCATTTGCTTGCAGAAAACGAACTGTAGAAAACAGGTAAAAACAAATGAAAACTCTATCTGCGTTGAATATAAAAAAGGTTTTATTAAGTTTTAAACAACAAAAAACTAATGTTTGAACATGTATTAGAAAAGGTAAAAAAAAGGTTGTATGAAATAAACCTGATTTTGTTAAATTAATTTATTATCATGCTCCCAGTCTTTCTCTGTTGACAGTCACTATTGATTTTTGCCTTTTTGGAATTCAACAAACACTGCATTTTATTTATGATGTTATAAAACAGGCTTTCATTATAGAAGACTGCAAGATTAAAACAAAATAATTATTGTTGATTATTGCCTTTTGTATAGTAGCTGTGTGGGTTGGATTTTATTGATTTATTACGCATTAATAACGCAGTTATGTAAACTGGACATAAATAGAAGCCTATAAAGAAAGCAGGCTAAGAACATTCCCCATCACTGAACAATCACTGACTTCTGTTTAATGTAGCAAAAAAGTCCCGTTTTAATGAATGAATCTGATTACACTGCACAATGAACTTTACATCATATGTTGAGGTCCGTATGCTAAAATTAGCCTGCTAGCACTGAAATTATAATCCCACTCTCTATGCGATTCGCTGTCCAATGCCACGCCTCCTCCAAACACATGAACCCATGTAACCCAAATCCATGTAAGGAATTACAAACTAAATCCATTAAATTCTTCTCGAAGCATGTACATACCTGTCCAAAAGAAAGAGATTAATGGTATCGTCTTTCAGACCCTTTGCTTGCCTGAGCTGTCTCCATCGTGTAAAATCTGGAAAGATGTTAATTCAAATTTTTCCTCTTCCATGATCCAGATGTATTTTCGTCAATGCCTTTTTCAAAAACAAACTTTTTGTTGGAGTGAACGTTTTCCGGTCCTACATCTTTCACAGACGATATAAAATTATAATTTTATCACTATACTTTTTTATTGCTATCAGGATGTAAAGAGATTTCCTACCAGCATGACAATTTTTTTCTGGACAGGATCACCTATCCTGCCTTTAACAGCATAAAACACTGCTAATACTCCAGTCATAATACATTAATCTGATTTCACTGCACATGCTGTTTATAATAAACTCAAAGCAAGCGTGCAGTGCGTCTAAAATTCCTTTGCAAAGTATTCTACTACTGTAGCATGTAGCATGCTTCTCTGTTACAAACTAAAGCCGCTCTGTGAGTGAAGAGTGACATTTCTTTCAAGCCAATAGAAAATGCTGCAATTTATGGTGTTATTTTTTTATTCTCATTTTTGGGCAAGACCGGTTGGCTCAGCCCCCCCCCCCTGCCCATGCCTAGAGCCAGCCCTGACCATAAAGCAAATTAATTACATTTATTGAGCCTGTGATTGAAATGAAAGTAAACATGCCTACTGGCCTAAGAGTTTTATGGCCCAAGTCTCCACACTCAGAATACTGGAGTGGGTCATATATGCGTATCGTGAAGGTTCCAAATTAAACCCAACATAATTTTCCGTAATTTCCGTCATACACTTTTTCTCATAAATAATGTATGTGATGTATAAGGACTTCTTCACATAGCTTTTGATAAAAGCTATTAAAAGAACAATGTTGAGATTTTAGCGGCATGTAGCGGTGAGGTTGTGAATTTCAACCAACCCCTCACGCCACCCATCACCCCCCCTTTCGAAACACTACGATGCTTCTCACAGGACAAAGATGTTGCAGCTTTTTCGCATCTTTGCCGAAGGAGATAACATATTAACGAAACGTGTTCTGTAATGCAGTTTGTCCTTTAAGGGATGTTGTAGAAACAACATGGTGAATTCCATGTAAGGGGACCCGCGGTGTATATAGATAGAAATAGCTCATTCTAAGTTCATAAAAATGATTCATTATGTACTTTATATGCCTCTGAAGACAAAGTTATGCATATTAAATTGCATTTCTGTCAGTAGATCCTCCTAAATATTACACACAGCACTTTTAAGTCGTAAAGCGGAGAGTTTACCACGAAAGCCTGTAGCGTTGATGCATTTTTGGAGGCACTATTTAAAAAAGAGAATTGTGATGAGAAATAGGTACTGTATTATCAGTATGCATGTGTTCCCTGGGAGGTAAACAAACCTTTGACCTTAATTGTTATTGCCATGTTTTACCAGATGAGTTACAAGTCGATCTTAATTCTCGGTTGCTAAGCAAATATGTCCACAAAAAATTACAGAATGCCCCAACTTTTAGGTAGGTTGTGCGCACTGGCGTGTGTATATGTAACTGTACTGTATGTTTAGGTTGTCTCTCTGTTCCCCGAATGATTGTTCTGCTCATGCTCAGCTGAAGGGTGTAACCATAAACTGCTGATGGGTGACATATGGCAATGTTCTGAATGTCAGAGTCCTAGTATAGTCTACCTCCACTTTGCTTCCTGCACTGCTCCAGGGCTTAACAAGACCATTACATGCCCACTTAAAGCTGCATAACGTCCATGCAGCTACACAGGGCTCAGTGGCACGAAACCATCCCGTGTGTGGGGAGCAGAAGTTCTTCGCCCCGGGCCCTGTCTCACCCATAATGACCTTCAGTTTCAGTTTTCCAAGAAGTATTAGGAACTTAATTTAGCTAAAGTTTTACTAGTACTGTCACAGGCTCATGCGGAACCAGAGCAGCTTTTAAATATTTAAATAATTTAAATAATTTTTAAATATCACAGATTTTGGAAGATGGCACATCACAGGTGAAGTTGATTATATTTTTAAAGTCATGGTTTGGTAAGTTGATCACAGGTTTTGTTTGCAGCACAATTAAAGTGGATTGCATTGTTTAGTCTTCGGTAGGACGTTTTTTAAGTATTATACGCTTCGTGTAGCTTTAACGCTAACATGAGTACTTTGTTAGCTATGCTTCGTTAATCTTTGCTTGTAACACTTTAACAGAAACAGAGATGTTGACATTTTAACGTCTTTGGAATACATGAACGATAGCATTGCGTAAGTTAAAGATCAGTAGAAACAAATTAGCTTGGAATGTTTATGCAACATTGTTTTATGCGCAGTCAGCTGTTTTGACGTTGTAAAAACACAGTCTGTTGGGCGGTCTACAGAAGTTAAACGACATGTATTACTGCCTGTGAAGAATTTCATCTTAATGCATTCGTCCCTATTTACATTTGCGAACAAATATTTGTAATTTCTTTTATAAGAAATAAAATATCTTTTAAATGTAGAATTCACTGGTAAAAAATATATATTATTCAGCGTGTGGGTCTTTTGGGTCCAGTGCTTTTCCTCCTAATACGGCATGTTCTCCGGTTGCATAAGACATGTTCATGTACTCCCTAAATACAGCTCAAGTGTCGCCCATATCCTGACTCAGCCCTTCCTCTAACGCCCCGAAAACCAGACGACTCTATCTCTGCTCACAAGCCCCTGATCTCTGTATGACAACAACAGGAAGCAAGGAATACCATTTGGTGGATGACTGGACCTTTGGACGGTGGTTTCACCCATTTCTGACCTCATCTCGTACCCCTTTTAAAACAAAAGTTTAAATACAAATATTCATTCCTGCAATTCTGTTAAAATTGGTAAAGCGTCTGTCATCATAAAACCTGATTGCCCGCTATTGTATTACGTGATCATTGTCGGACAACAGCAGTTTAATGAGAAATTTTCAATTCTGTCATAATTTACTCTTCCTAATTTCGGGAAACTTCGATGACTTTCAATTTACGTGTTTACACTCTTGTCTTCTAAAAAAATGCAGGTGTCATTTATGTGCTTTAATTTGAAATCTAAGCTGTTGTTCATTGCGACTACTGCTGTCAATAAGGATTTTCAGTTCACTTTCGTTGAATAAGAAACCACAGCTTTGACATTGTGCTGTAAATGAGTCCTGTTGTGTTCCAGGAAAGAAAGTACAAATTCAAGAAGGCATGATGGTGAGTAAATAGACAGACACGCAGTTTACAATTAGACTAACTTAGATTTATTCTTTGCCAAATTTAGGAAAAGTGAGCGCTCAACTGCTTTTATTTAATCAGCATGTATTGCTTGTATGATGTATTGTTGTCTCTTACAGGTCAGCGATGGTTGCTGTTTGTAGTGCATAAAAATCAGACTGAGAAAATTGATCCCTACCTGTTCTGCGTCTTCTGCTGTCGCTGTAAGAGTGTGGCGTGTTTTGAAGTTTTAACCTGTGTCCTGCACACAAACTGCACTGGCTGTAGAGTCTTGATTGGGTGCGTGTGTGACAGATCCAGCCCACCTGTACCTATGCTCAGACAAAATTTACAATTGCTGTGTGTGTGAGAGAGAGCATGTGCATGCGTGGAGCCATAGTGACTATGCTAATGGATTTTACACAACAAACAAACAGGATTTATTTCAAGACATTTTTATAATATAGTTGTACATTTTTTTTTTTTTTTCAAAAACGGTTTTGACTTTTCCTTAATACTTAAATAAAATGCAACTGGGAAATCCACCAAATCTTATGAGGAATAAAAGAGGAAAGAGACCTTTTCATTCAATTTCAAATTTATAAAATTTCACCAATGACCTGGATTAATGGTCATTCCAGACAATATCATCTCTAATATGACTTTATGTCTGTCACAACTCCTATACAAACAGAGATTTGGCTTTGGTATGTATACAGAAATACATACAAGTAAGAAATTGACACAGCTGTGTAAAATAAAGCTGTACGTGCTCCCGGGAGTGAGGCCATGTTGTCACAGTAAACACAGACAACATGTACCTGTATTGCTTGTCGTTAGATATCTAGAGTTACAGCTAACTTAACATCAGGGACCCAGCCATTCATACTCTCAAAAACAAAATTTGTATAGGTCTATAGGCCACATTATTTATTTATGGCCACTTTTAGTTAGAAACAGGCCCTTCCTTTGATTTCATAAATGCAGGACCATTATCTTTCCGTTTGCCATGGCTTGAGAAATGAAGTAAAGATAAATTATAAACCGACTCCGGGCAGGTTGCTGCTGTTTTGCCTACACGCAAATTTATTGCAATGGAAACAAGAGATTATGCCTCAGCATCCGGAACCTTTCCATCCTGCTACAAATAAAAATGACCCATAAATATTAAAGCTCGAACTAGAAATAAACATGTCCAATCACGCTATATTTTTGGTTGTCTTTTTAATTACCAAAATGTACCTTTAAATGATTAAACGCTTCTTTAAAAAAATCAATCAATAAATAAAGTTTTAGTTATTCTATATGAGGAGCAGTAATGTATTACAGTGCATAGATTATTCATATGAAAATGTAATAGAAACGTATTTTAGCCAGCGTTCTGACTAGTGGAAACCTGTGTCAGACGTAGTCTTTTGTTAACCATTGATCTTAAAGTGATTTGGGTCATTCAATAGTGCAGTTTCCACACAGGTTTTCAGATGTTTTGTATACCAGCATACTTGTACATTGTCTAATGTGTTCAGTTTATCCCTTGTGAAGTGAAAGTATTCAGTTGATATAATATTTAATAAATATTATTATTATCAACATTTAAGTGTCCCTACTGTATATCCCTTAAATGTTCTCTTATTCCATGCAATTACTCTGTATCTATTACATTATTATGGAAGACTAACTTTCCTTTTGTAATTAAAGTAGCCTAGTTTACCCCTATAATGTAATGTATATAATTTCTGCAAAATAGGTGGTGTTGACCTAAAGATTAAAGAAAATATTGAACTAAAGAAATATTAAACCTTTACTTCTGTAAATGGTAAAATGACTGCATGACTGCAAAATGTATTTGCTTTTATTAAGTTGTGTATTTTAATTGATGATGCACACCTTGACAAAACATAGTTGCAAACCATATAAAAGATATGAGATGATAAAACCCTTTTATACCATAGCCTACTGCAAATACTTTGTGGTTTTATTGTTTTAAACAGAAAGAACTGCAGTCTGTTATTACATCAAATCGTTTCAACTTAAAAAAAAAAGAGAAAGCAAGTGAACACACTGCAGTCTAAGATTAGATTTCATTAGTTGGGAACCTTCCCAATGTCAAGTCCATTAAGGACCCAGAAGGATTACATTTTACATTTTATGCATTTGACAGATGCTTTTATCCAAAGCGACTTACATTGCATTGTACTATACATTTGTTTCTGACTATGTGCAATCCCCTGGGATCTAACCCATGACCTTGGCGTTGATAGCGCCATGTGCTAACCACTGAGACGATTAGCACTGATCCAAACGATTATAGGTTGAAGTCATGCTTTAGTTTTCACTATAAATGTATTCATTTGTTACTATTCTAGAGAAATGACATACTTATTCGTCCATAGAAGTTATATGCTAAAGTTTGCCTGAATTTAATCATTGCTATATGTGAAAAGTGAGAGGTCCATTTACACCCGGTTGTTTAAAGCATTGTTTACTAATGGTGAAATGCAGGTTATTGTGCAAATGGTGGAGGATAAGGAGCTAGTCTCGGAACCCACTAGACCACCATCTCCTTGTTGCGTTGTTAATTGCCACAATCGCACTCACGACTGTCAAATGTTGGATTTTTCAGCTTTCCAACTTGGAAAAAGCACCTTGGATCCCAAGTGTCCGAGTTAACAAAACGGCATCGCGTGGCGTGTGTAGTAGCAGTGAGACGGAAAAGCATGACTTCTACCAAGATCCCAGGCACATTTTTGTTTGTTCAATGCATTTCCACAAAGGTAAATCAAAAACAAAATACATCCGACTGATTTTGTTGTTAAAGCAAGGCATGTAAATATAGCGTGTTGCTACCTTGCTAATTAAAATGTTTAATAACCACAGCTTTGAAACTTCATTAAGCTTTTCTCGGTAAGGAAGATTTTGCTTTTACTTGGATCGGTGCATTGTTTTTTTCTTTTTAATGTTACTATCTTGTAATACTGACGGCGTACGACCGTTACCTAAAACATGGCGGCGACTACCCATAATTCAATGCGCAGTGATTAGTTTGCCAAGCTCTATAGGCTAGTTGCACGTAGCCTCCATTAGATTTCCGATCAGCGAGTGTTGGCGGGCTTACTTCCGGTCGTTTAACACTGTACGTGAAAATAATGATTTTTGGCCGGGAAATATGAGCGCTTTGTAAATAAAAAAAAGTAAAAATGGATGTATACGTGATATAACAGAAAAACCTCTTTACATGGCTGAGATTCTCGATAGGCCAACACAACACGATTTAAAAGAAAAAATACCTTTATTCTCCATGCTCATGTGGTTAACCAAAATGAGTATCACTCTTGCCCACAACGCAGAATATTCCATCCGTCTGACTTTCATCATATAACAATGTTGTAACGATGAGTTAAAACTAAGAGACAAAACTTAAGTGATAGCAGTGTGAGTAGTGCATACGAGTTTATTGTTGTGTTGCTTAAACAATATGGTGATATGGATGAAACGCGAGGAGTTGCATAGACGGGTATAAACATCATCAGCCTTTTTTGCTGTGATGTCAAGTTGTGTTGGCTGAACGTGGTACTCAGAAATATATTAAGGATTTTCTGTCATATCACGGATACATCAATTTTGACTTCATCATCTAAAAAGCGCTCATATTTGCCGGCTACAAATCCTTATTTTCCCACACAATGTTATACGACCGGAAGAAAGTCCTCCCACAATCGCTGATCGGAAATATAATATGGCGGCTTCGTGCAACTAGCCTATTTTCTTGTGGTTCGTTACCACCCGTCTGATTTATGTTGCAATAGAAAGGAGTTATCACAAACTAAGAGTGTTTAGTTGTCTTACAATCCGTATATAGTACATGTAAGAGTGTTGCCAATGTAACCTATTAAAGCTTGAAGTGGCGCTAAGTTTTTTACAGTATTGGCCTGAATGGACTGAATGAACACTGTATGGGTCAAAATTATCGATTTTTCTTTTATGCCAAAAATCATAAGGATATTAAGTAAAGATCATGTTCCATGGAGATATTTTGTAAATGTCCTACTGTAAATATTATTTCAGTGAGTAATATGCTATGCTAAGGACGTCATTTGTACAATTTAAAGGGGATTTTCTCAATATTTAATTTTTTTTTCAACTATCCTATCAAACCATACATCAATGGACAGCTTATTTATTCAGCTTTAAGATGATGTTTAAATCTTAGTTTCGAAAAGGTTTTGTTTTCCAGGGTCACACATGATCTACAACCTTTGTAATAATGTCCTGCATACAACTAGAACACACAGCATATTGTATCCCACAATGCATTGTGCTTAATTGCCCAATACGATCAGCACAAGCGCTGTGGTAGTTGTCACCTAGTTAAATTAGCTTTGACCCTGATGAGTGACAATCGTAAACAGTAATGATTTAGCGCTCATTCTCCTAAGGATTTTGAATGCTTGTGCGTGTCAGTGAGTATTCAAGGTATTTGGTGTCCAATGGTTCAGAAAGCATCCCCTATTTAAGTGTTGTTCTTCAAGTTAACCGAACAAACAAATAAACAAACTATTGTACTGCAGGGACCCTGTGGGCCACCCTGTCTACAGAACATTGTGATGGTGTCAGTCCTGGTTCAATGTGGGTCATTTGTTTATCTCACATGTGAGCTATTAAAGGGAAAAACAGGAACTCGAGCCAGACTTCTAGAGAAGGAGCTTGTGTCAAGTGTTCCTGTAACTTAAATTACGGCAACTGCACAATGGTCATGGGTTTGATGGCCATGTAACACGTGCTGTATTGACCACATTAAGCATTTACAGCATTTTACAGCTACTTTTAAATTGAGTGTATTCCAGGGTGTGCATTAAAAACCTGGCATTTGAGTTGGGTCCTCCAGTGGTCCATTGAAGCTCACGTTTGTGTCGCAGTTTCATACGGTTCTCACGTCACTGCCGATGAGGCCGCGTATTGATGCTAATCTGATGGAGCACAGCGAGGGGAAATAGCCACTTTTCCCTGGCCGTTTTTCACCCTTCCTCAGCCCTGCCCGTGAGAGACCCGACCGCTTGGCTCCACGCAGATGTTTCCATCTCAGACCTGCTTTTCCGTGTTATATTTCACATTCAGTCCTTTTCTCTTTCCATTTTTTGGTTCAGGCTTATGTCTTTATTATCTCATTTCTCTGTCAAAATCTGCATGATTTAGTTTCCTGGTGATTTGAGTTAAGGCTTCGGAACAGCGGTGAAACTGAAAGGTCTGCTGGCTTTCGTGAAGTCCTCGTAAAGATGTCACCGTCCTGTCAGACTGTTTTGCTTCTATATTTTAGATCTTCACGGTCACACGTTGACCCTTTAGCGAGACGAGAGCGTGTTTTTGAGTGCACAAATACAGATGCTATTTTTAATGCCCGTGTTTTAAACGTCATCGGTCGCCACGGTTATATTAGCTCCATCAAACGGTCTATTCGCTTTTCATACAAAATAAACATTTCTGTCTGCCGTTTGTTATGTTTTATTTGTGTAAATTGAACATATCGCCCTTTGCAAGCCCCTTCAATTGAGTGGTTTTTAGCAATTTCACTTTTGGAAATAGTCCGACGTAAATGATCGTTCTCCATTGCACTAAAAATACCATTTGTTTTCGTTCTGCGCGGTGGTCTGTGTGCTCTTTACTAGCTTACTTTGGATACCTCACAGAGAACATTGGTAATGTTGCATTTTTTTCAGAACGCATGCAATATCAAATTAGACGGCTGCACAATTATTTGACCATTTTGTCTTTCTCTCTATCACTTTCTGTCTCTTTTCTTATCCAGTTCCTGCTTGGAAAATGATTTCCACGGTGAATGCCCGGCAGTCTTGTTTCCATTTGCGCTTTGGAAGGGCTCAATATGCTAATTAACGCAGGTTAGTGAAGTATGTTAGGCCAGAACAGTCTAATGAAGCATGATGCATTCACCAGTCCTTTACCCAAATAATAACTTTACAAATGAGAGCAAGAAAAACATCAAAGAATTAATAGTCCCTTGGCTATTGCATGTGTGTGCTATAAAAGGGACAGTTCACCCCCCAAAAAATTATTCTGTTCATGGGAAGAATGCTTATAACAAAATAGTTCTTGGACCCCATTGACTATCATAGTAGGAAAAATCGCTTTATATATTTTTTTCTTTTGTTGAACACAAAAGAAGATATTTCAAAGAATGTAGAACAGAAACCTGTTCTGGGGCACTTTTGACTACCAATGTAAATTTTTCCATTATGGTAGTCAATGGGTAATCAATTATTCGTCCAAATAATTTAATTTATTTATTTTTAAATACAAAGATTATTTTCTGTCATTTCTCCATATTTCATTTTCTGCAAATAAATGCAAATTTATTTAGAAACAATATTTTTATGTGAATTTTTGGGAAACTCATGTTAGTAGTTCACAGAATAAACAAAAATGATAATTTGACCTAAACATATACCTATAAATAATAATATTGAAATGGTCTCTTAATTACATTTTTTCTGCAGCTGTATATCGAAAACATTAACTGGAATCTTGTTCTGTCAAGTTGTAACCCTACCTTAAAATGGGATAATACATTCCTGACTGATTTGGTTACATCCGTCAAAATATTTTAAGCAGAAAAAGTACTTCATTCATTCCCTTACGAGTACACATTCTTTTCATGTCTTTTTTAGTGATTTTCAAATACTTTCTGTTCTTTATATCATTTACTTTGATTTATATTGGAACTTGTTGGTTTGATTCCAGGCTCAGAAAAATCTCAATGAAATGAATGGGGAAAAACACTTATGGAACACTGACTGCTAGAGACGTGAGTAGACGATGCCCGTCATGAGCATTACATTTTTACTTTTATTGCAAATGTTTCAATGATGAAACAATTTTCAGAGAAAAATGTTTTGATCATGTTTGTGGAAATATGGTTTTTGCTTGCCTTTTATACTGAATTTCTTCTAGTGCGTGCATGTGTAAAATATTTACAGCGCTCGGTATGACTCACATAGTGTTTTTGTATCTTTCTCACTTTATCTCTGTCCACTCTAACAAACACACACTCCCGGTGTTGCACATAGCATAGGAAAATCTGCTGTTTATTTGCAGATAGAAACACAGGAGAAGAGCAGTCATGTAAATGTTTCCAGCGATCAAATTTTTCCAGGTTTTCCGTTGCTGAATGAGATATTGTAACCGCTGAGATAATGTGTCGTGCATTTGTTTTTATAAGCTGTTTTTTTATAATAAAAAAAGACATGTGACCTTTGCACAGTTATAAATGCATAATAAATATATATACATATATAATCATTTTAATTGAATTATACTGTTTGCTTTTTTACTGCAGCAAACCTCATTACATTGGACTTATTTCCAACCAATCTTAGAGTAAAAAATATTTTTGAACAACAGTGCATTCAGGCAGGTGGGAAAAGCAGACATAACACATATGATTCTGTTAAAGGAACAATTTATGCTTACGTTCTTCTGTAAAAAAAAGAAAAAGATCTTGTGCAGAATGTCTGAGCTTGTCCATACAAGGAAGATATCCTGGATCATAGCATATAGACTTTTGACACTTTTATGATACTTTAAAATAATAAGTCATAAAACTTTTATGCTTCTTTTTTAACCTTTTGGAGTTTAGCAGTGTAAGTCACCATCTTCTTTGTATGAAAATCCTTGTATGAAAAACAGAAGCTGTGGCATTCTGCCCAAGATCTCTTTTTGCGGTTCTCCGAAAAAGAAATAACCCGGGGTCGGAATATCATGAGGTAATGATGACAAAATGTTCAATTTGGAGTGAACTATCCCTTTAATGAGTAAACAGCCATTTGATTTTTCAAGCAGATTACGTATATTTACAAAGAGGTCCTGACCTCAATCCTTCTCTAAAGTTCTGTAAAGTATAATACAAGACAGAGAAGCTGCTTTAGCATGAAATCATAAGAGCGAAAAGACATGGAGGAGAGAAATGAAATGTTGGATTACATATGAAAAGTAACGTTGGGTTTCTTAAATATAAACTCATAACTCGGCACTAAAATGCAATAAATCTCGGATTGGTTTCAGTATGGAAAAATTTCATTCATTCACAGAAATGGTAAAGATGTCTCTGTCTCTTACTCTTTTCCTCTCTCTCTATCATGACTGTAGTCAGCTATGAAGTCACGAGGTCCGGACTTCTGTGATTTTTCATATTGAAAAATAAAATGTGAAGATCTGAATAAATATTCATTATTAACTCATTCGTTACACATATATAATTCAGTCTATACAGTTTACAAAGTAGTTTATTGTCCATGGTCTAAAAGATGGATTAATTTTACTTGATGCGGGAGACTGGCGGCGTCATCCGATCGAAAGATTTGTGATTGAATGTGTGTGTGGGTACCTGTAGTGACACACTCGCATACACGTTTTCACATAATGACACACTAGAGAAAGTTAATAAAGTGGGGAGTTGCGCATGGGAACATTTTCGTTTTTATTTTGGGCATGTTTTTCGAGAGTAATCTCATGTCAACTTTAGTCATATAAAATCATTTCCCAAAAACAAAATTGTTGACAGTGAAAATACTGGGTGGCTAGTGAAATGGAGGCCAGCGAGGGATGGCTGTGCATGTAAATCTGACTCCCCGATTTCAAGAAGTGCCCTATCAACAGGCACTTAGCCTCCACATTGGAGCGATGCTGATTGGCGACCCGTTTAGGCCAAGTTGAATTTTTTGGAAAACGACTAGCCACAGTATCAAGCCCTGTTTATAGATATAAATGTATAATTAGTTTATTTACTTTTCATTATATTTATTAAAGTCTAATGATTATAGCATATATTAGTATTATAAGGTATAATTATTGACACCCCGACACGGACCTCACTAATTTTCAAAACCTTGTAACGACCATGCTCTCTATTATTAGATCCCATAAAAGAAAGTGATGAGAGAAGATTTATGGTACTTGGCTAACCTTTCGTCAGCTCCAGAGGGAACGAGAGCATTTATGTGTGTACTGCGAGTTCCTGTAGATGTCATTGGTGCTCAGTGAGCTAGTCTGGGTTCTGATTCTTGAGATTGGGCGTCTGGGTCCCTTAAAATCTGTCCTAGGATGAACCGAGACATCAGCTGTTTGGTAAAAACAAGAGCTCAGCCAAGACTCGCCACACTGTCTGGCAGAGTCTTTTCTATCTGTCTGTCTCTATCCCACTATCATTTTCACTTGCAATTACGCTCTACCCCAGCCCATCGCTTTCCTGTTTCTCCATCTGTTGCACGGACCAAATCAAATCCCACTCCTGTCGCCGGTGCTGTTTACACTGATCTCCACAGGGAAAATTGACTTGACTCAGTGCCACTGTGTAGATGTTATCTTTATTCCGCTGATGTTTTTGAGCTGATCGATCTCGAATTCAGTCATCTGATCATTTGCTGCTCCTTCAATCCGTTTTACATCATAATAATTTGTTTTCCAGTGGCATGCACTGGACAGTATAGATAACACTAATAAATTATGTTTTTATTTTAGCTACAGCGACTGATAGGAAATAGTGACTAAAACTGTACAGTTAGTTAAAACAAGACTTATTAGAACTTTTGAAGTTTAGAATTGCCCTTATTTTTTTTATTATTTTTTTTATAATTTTTAAAGATTAACAGTTTGATTCGGTTTTAAATGTTCTGTTGGTTACATTTTGTTCAAACCTGTGAAATAGAAAAACGTTGTTTACGTCTGCCGAAGTGGTCTATAATGTCTTTAAAATAATTGTTCAATGCCTAATCAAGTGAAAGTGACCTGTTTGTCAGGTATGGTGAGTCACCATTGGTGAAGATCCATTGGTGACCCATACCTGAAATGTGACCTCTGCTTTTAACCCATCCAGAGAGTAGTGAACACATGCACAGCAAGTGGTGAACACACTTACACCTGGAGCAGTGTAAAGATCTATCAAAGGAATAGATCACCCAAAAATTATTATTTATCATTTAAAAAAATATGACTTTCTTTGTTCTATTGAACACAAAAGAAGATATTTTAAAGAATGTTGGTAACCGTAAAACGCCGGTACGTATTCACTTGTATTGTATTTACACACAACTAAAGTATGTCAATGGCCGTTTTTCGGTTACCATCATTCTTCAGAATACATTCTTTTGTGTTCTACTGAAGAAAAAAAGTCAGACAGGTTTGGCATGACATAAAGAGGGGAATTAATGATGACAGAATTTTCATTTTTGGGAGAACTATAACTTTGGGGATGGAGAATTTTCATTGAAGGCATCATTTTTTAACAATAAAAATTCAATTCAATGTATAGTTCATATAATGTAATTGTGTAAGTAAGTACAGATTTTAAACAGTAATACAATTATACAAATAAAATCAAAGTAAAAAAAATAATTATTTCATTATTCAATATGATTTACTACTAAACGTTATTTTCGAAACATTATAAAATGCTACTGTAATGCCGCGATTCAAATCCTGATGAAATACCAGGGAGCCGAGCCTTACATTAAGAATTTGATTGTTTGGTGAAGTTTTGACCTTGGGGTGAAATAAGGGTTGAAATGTTCCAAACATGGAAATATTTCTGCTATCTTACTAACACTCTCCCTATTTCTTGTAAGGTCAAAGGTCATAACTTCAGAGCACTGTCAGAATAAAGGCCTCTGGCAATGTAGCGCACACGGCAACAAACACAGACACGCAACCACACACTGGCCGACAGTAACGCTGATCCCTACAGCTGGGTTTCCAGCACAGAGTCGTACACAGTGGTCCACCTGTGACAATAAACACTGTGATTACCTCCTAGAGCCTTCTGACGCCATCCAATACACTGAGATCATTACGAGGACAGGACGACCAATCCTTCTGTCTTTCTCTCTCTCTGCATCTTCTGACCCATTCCCACCATCTCCATGAAGAACAGATGAGCCTCGGGGGAAATACACTGGCTTGGTTTCCACTTCATTTTCCATCACTGAGAGCAGAAGGTGAGCACCTGTCGTGCCATTTCAAGAGCGTACAGCGTTTGCGTTGCGTTTTTTGCAGAGAAGGTTTTTCTTTTAAGCAGATTTTTATGAATTGCACACATCAATGTGGTAGGACGCAGACAACAACACTCTCAGCAATATTGATGATGTCACCGCAAGCAGAGCGGTGGACAGAGACTAAACACATGGCTACTCTCCAAGCTTGGGTTTTTAAGATAAAACCTTTATTTTGAGATTTAAAAGAGGTTCACCCGGTCTTCAAATCATTTTGGCAGTTTTTCATTTTGTTGTATGCTACATTTTGCTGTGTGTTTCTTGTATTTTTGATCATTCTTGTGTGTTCTTGTTTTTTAGCAGGCCATTGAAAGGCCAAGTCCAGATTTTGGACTTGTGGAACTCAATTGAGGTATTCAATTCAACTCCTGGTCTGGTTAAAGCTTGCACCTTTAAGAAATCTATGCTATGCTATATCATTCTAATGGTAGAGAGCATTTGATTGGACAACAAGTGAAGTGAAAGTGAAAGTGACATATTTGTCAGATATGTTGACCCATAACCGAAATGTGACCTCTGTATTTAACCCATCCAGAGAGTAGTGAACACATGCACAGCAAGTGGTGAACACACGTACACCCGGAGCAGTGGGAAGCTATCACCGCAGCACCCGGGGAGCAAGTGGGGGTACGGTGCCTTGCTCAAAGGGACCTCAGTCGTTACCCGCAGAGAATCCAACTGGCAACATTCTGATCACGAGTCCGACTCTCTAACCATTAGGCCACGACTGCCAAGATGAGTAGTGCAAGAGTCATCGGTATATTTTACATCTTGTCATTTACATTTCCATTATTTAGGTCTGGAATTAACATAAAATATATAAAGGCCTTAAAATATGGCTGGACTGTTGTTTTTTCACACAAAATGCCCTCCTCTGAATTCGAACTGAAATTGAGACGCAACCCCAGAATCAAAACAAATCAATAATCCCAAGCGTGTAATGTCTTATCCATCAGTCACTACCAAACGGAAGGTTATGAACTCCATAACCTTCCGTCACCTTTGCTCTAGTTTCCATCTCATACTGATTTAATTTCTGAGCATCATTACGCTCCTCTAGAATGTTATCAAGCTCCGAAACGCTGTCAGTCAGTACACAGTAGCCCAGAACCACATGTTTGTGTAAATCAACAGACAGCCAGTAGATTGATGCATCTGGAGTCATGCATCTCAGATGTACAACTCGTGCCAGCCCCGGTGGAAACTTCGAGTAATCGCTTTATGGGCAAATATATTTTCTTGTTAAGATCACGACATGTACAGCATTTCTTGCCCGATCCTAACAACTGTATTTCTAAGCCATTGTTCCATATTATATTGAATGATGGTCTAGCTTTTTGCCCCCTATAAAAATATTATTCAATCCATCGGGCTCGCGGTTGGAGGTATAGCATTTACCGGAGCTGTTTTGACTGATTTATTTCCTTTGCATGACAGCGAGGGGGCAGGTTGCGTTGGCTACATAAAAACTATTTAGCGATGAGGGTTGGTGTAATTTCCTTCCGTTGCGCTGCCCCCCCACCCCCCATCTCGATGTCCTGTTGTGGGAGAGCGCTAGCGAAGGCTTTGTAGATTTAGGGTGCTAAAGAGCCACACACATGGTTTTCCTAAACTGTAAATTTTATGGATAATTTCTGATGTGGTTAGAGATTTATACCCCCCAACTAAGGCCGGCATCTGCAGGTAATTATTCTAACACACACAAGTGTCTGTTGTTCTCGCTCAAACACACACACACCTTTGAAGATGTACGAGTGAGGATTACTTTTATAGACGCAATGATTTTTATACTAAGATAGGAATATTAACTATCCCAGAGGAAAATGTTATGGCTCTTTTGCTTTTTCCAAGCTCAATGGATTTAAAAGAGTTCCCTGTTGTTTTTATAGTTATCAACTTAGTCTCAGATGTTTCTCCTAGAATTGAAAGAAGAACATACGAGACAATTGTTAAAAAGTATTAAAGTGGTAGTTCGTCCCGAAATGAAATTCTTTCATCATTTACTCACCCTCTTGTCATTTCAATCCAGTATAATTTTCTTATATATTTTGAAGAAAGTTGATAGCCGAACAATGTTGGTACCTATTGACTTCAATTGTATGGACTCAAAACTAATGCATGTTAATAGGTGCTGGTTGACAACTTTCTTCAAAATATCTTCTTTTATGTTCTGCAGAAGATATTAAGTTGTATAGGTTTGAAATGAGAAGAGGGCGAGTAAAATATGAAATCATTTTCGTTTTTGGGTGAACTGTTACTTTAAGATTATGGAGCCGTAAAATTAATGTAGATTATAGATAAATAATCTGTATTTGGGGAAAATTCATATTGACATCTTTTAACATCTAACAATTTTGACTGAGGTGAGTTGAGATCTCTTTTAAAACTCTAATGGACACATTTGTAAGATTTCTGGCTCTTTATTCTCAGGAGAAGACTCATGATACTTCAACAAAAATTTCCATTTGCTCTCATCGATGTCTTGAAGAAATAATTGTGATAAAAGAGATCTCATCTGTGATAATTCTTGGGGATACCTTTAAGATAACCCCTTAATATAATTATCTAAAAATAATTGTGTCCATTTGTCATTTTTATTATACAGTAGCTTTAAATGTCTGTACCTGTTTGTCTGTGTCAGCAAGTGTAAAGGCAGTTTTTTTGACTATTTAATCATTTTGCATTAGGCAGACACTTATTTTCTATAGACCCGACCGTGCATAAGTATGATACGTTTAAAAATATACATGTCCAGAGAGAACGAGATAAAGTGAAATTCAAGAAAGGACTCTGTTCCTCTCGCTCAGTCCTCCGAGGCCTCTGTAAATCAACTTCAGACTTCAGATCTGTCGGAAGGGTTTGGGTTATGTCATAATACACGAATTTGCCCGACTGCAAGCGCAGCCAAACCAACTCATTAGGGAGGCCTGTATGTGTGTGTGTGTTTATGTGTGTGGTGTGTGAGGAGGTAGGATCTGAGATCTAATGTTTTTCTGGAACTTTTGTCATCTCGGAGGCAGAGCGCTTTGTATTATTACAGTATCTCATGGAATCCAAATACCTGTAACATTTTCCATCCTGCTAATATTTTCCATGATATTTTCCCACATTGTTCACTTTCTCGTACACGTAATATCTTTTTAATTATCCGGCGGTGGGTCCTTGCGCAATATTTAGTTCAGATAGGATAAATCACTGCTTTCGAGGGCTGATTCTTGATGTGCACATTGGGTTTTTTACAAAGCTTTATTAAAACGCTGATGGATGAAACATGGCGTCAAGAAAATTTGAGAAAGTTCACAACAGGTCAGCCGATTTCAGTTTAGCATACTGCTGTCATTAAAAGCATTTTCATTAAGCGTTCATTGATGAGACAGTCATGTGGCGATAGTCTGTATGTAAGGAAACCGGTGTACTTTATGTTAATCCAAGAGATTTTATTCGATGTACTCACTTGTCATCACACTTAAATTTGTCATGTGCTTTTATTAGGGTGACCGATGCACTGATGCGAGATCTTGTTTACCGCTGGGGTCATTCAAGGTTGGACTGAATAAAGTTTGTAGACTTTCTCACTCCTGCACACTCGCTGACTGTGATGCTGGCAGTCTTTATGATGATTGGCTGGGATGGAGGTATGACCTCTTTCACCCTCTCTTTGGCAACGGTTAATATTGGATACTTGCTTTTTACTTACTGAACACAGCTCAGTGCTGTCAAATAGTCTGTGACATGACATCACGACATTGTTGCATTTTTGTCACATGTTGCCTGTTTAAAAGGATAGTCACCCCAAAATAAAAATCATTTGTTCATGTGGTTTAAAACCTGTATATGACTCTTTCTTCTGTGGAACACAATATAAGATATTTTGAGAAACGTCTCAGTGGTTTGGTAGCCATACAAGAGAAGTGCTGCTTGGTCACCAGGGTTCTTGCAAAAATATGTGTGTTATGTTCATACATGTTTGGAAAGACATGAGGGTGAGTAAATGATGAAAGATTTTTCATTTTGGGCAAATTTTTATTTTATTTTAATTTAGTATTAGTTTAGTATCTTGTATCTAATATAAAGAATGATTAAATAATAGTTCAATAGAAATATTAAGTATTTAATTCCATACACAGCTTAAACACTATTGTACCGTATATTGCGTATTATAGGAATGTTAAAGTTGAACATTTTGTCATTATTGACTCACCCTCAAATTGTTCCAAACCTGTATACTTCTATATTTATTCCTTCTAAACACAAAGGAAGATATTTGTAAAAATGTCAGTAACCAAACAGATCTCATCCCCCATTTACTGCCATAAATAAGTAATATGGGAATCAGTGGGGAATTCGATCTGTTGGAAGTACAAGGACAATTTGGAACAATCTGAGGTCGAGTGATGACAGGATTTTCATTTTTGGGTTTACTGTCCGTTTTAGAGTAGAATGAAAGTGTTCACTTTCTCTTCATTTTTTTAAAGTGTCAGTCATTTGTTCTCGATCATCATTTCTCTCTTTGACCCCATTAACCTCACCCGTGTCCTGGGTTTTGAAGACTAAAGTGGGCATCTTGTGTCCAAGAGCCCCCTATAGCTCTACCTTTATAAAGATTTATTTAGATTTACTGAGTTAAGCAGAGCTCAAGCAGTGAGGTTCTGGCTTTGAGGGTGTTCCAATGCTTGTTTTATTAATCCTTTGCAATAAAACAACTCTCCTGTCCTCCTTAGTAAATTAAAATTGACTGCCATGTTTCTGAACTCCAAATCAAACAGTAAATCTTATCCGCTAGACCTGTGCTTTGGGTAAAGGGCCGTTATAGTTCTAATTAGAAACAGCTTGTTTGGTCATGTTTCTTTTTACCGAACGGAGACTTGAATTGGTTGCCGAAAATTAAGAGAACGAGTACCGTAATTGGTTCCTTACCTTTCGCTTTGGCAAAAATATTGATTCTAATCTTCCAAATATAAAACGAGGAATTCAGTTCTGGTGCACGGGAGCTTCTTATAGGGATGATGTTAGAGATAACGTCATTTTTCACAATTAAAAATTCTTGTAGTGCTGCCTGTGACTTTACGTCTATTGACTTTAACTCGCTTGGCAGCAAAATATTTTAATGGCCTATTGATGCCTGGTATTTATCATATCCACATACTTTGGAAAATTAATATTCCCAGTATTCTCACTTTCCTTTTTTTTTTTCGTTGTTTTTGCGCATTTCTTGGCTTGGAAAAAGCTGAGCAGCGAATACTTGACATGTGCTGTTACCAGAAAAATAAAAAATGAACAAACGAAAAGAATAATGAAAATATTTCTTGTTAGTGTAATGGGAAATGTTGCCCTGGCGTTTTGACCTGCTGTGGTTTTGCTAGGGCAGCTCATTTCAAGAGCTCACAATTCAACGGCGTTTCACTCCCGTCGGGTCCATTGGGATTTTATGACCAATTTTGACCGTTGCCTTGAATGTCAGATGTGTCCTAAATCTATGATGTAAGTCCTTTTGACTCTTTAACCTGTTGGCCAAAACTGGAGGCGTCTGGGCACACTTTTTATATCTAGTGAGGGAGCACAGACCCGTGTGGTCGGATCCTGTCAGACTGGAACGCGAACCCGTCTGTGACCCTCGTGCATGTACATCCAGTAAAAGCATTCAACCATCGCTGCCAGTTCTCTCAGGTAGCGGGAGGCTGATATCACTATTTTGGCATAACAGAAACACTCGATCACATACTAGCGGTGCCTTGACTTACATACTGTAGTTAGCAGTGTTGGGCATTAACGCGTTACTGTAGTTTGATTACTTTTTTGGTAATTTAAAGTGTTATAAATTCTAAAATGGTAATCAGATTATAGTTCCAATTAGGCCTAGTCCATGTTACTATACGTTACAGCTGCGTTACATCGTTGCCGTTTTATAGTTTTATCAATTATATTGTTAAAGCGAAATAACTTTTTCAAAGTCTGGACGCCTGCCTGTCGCAGCCGTGACGTCATCGAACTGAAACCTGTAAGCGTATGCGTGGAAAGTACTACCAAAGCCACACCATGGAAAGAAAAAACAACCCTAATGGGCAATACAGCACGGTTAACGTGTAACGTTACCGGTCATAGAGAGCATTGAGTCAACTTGTAGTGTCGAGTGCCAGGCTGGTATTAGCAACTTGTTATGCTTTGTCAGACTAGTTTTTGCTGCTATAACGTTTTTATATTTATTATTTGACGAAGAAATCATCATAGAAATATGCAGAACCAGTAGTCAAGATATACTAGTTTTAAGAATCTAAGGTAGAGATTTACATTATGGAGCATACAGGAATAGAAATACTACAGTTAACTTATGAAAACATTTTAAGTTAAAATGTCACAGAGTTTCATTCTTTTTATTATTTACGACTTTATTATGGAATAAGCAGAAATAATTTATTAAAATAATTAAAGACAGATGAAGTGTGCACTTCCCAGTGAAGTTAGTCTTGAGAAGCCTGAAGAGGTTATTTTGTTTTTTGAGGGATGGAGGGTAGTAATGTAACTAGTAACGTAACTAATTACTTTTGAAATAAAGTAATCAGACCAGCAACTTGATTACTTTTAAAAGGAGTAATCATTAATTTAACCCTTAACTAAAGGAAAGTGGTTGACATGATAGCTAATTACACTGTGGTAAAGACCATTTGAACAAAATACAATTTGACCAACGATGATTTTTATGCTTTGCAAATACTTGAATTAAATTTAATTTGGATACTTTTGCGGGGTTTGAAGTCAAAATTTGTCTAGATGTTGTAACAGTCTTGAGAAAAAAGGCTCATAAAAACAATGTAAACGTATACTTGGTACACAAAAAAGTGAAAATAACTTTTTCTGACAAAACTTTTTAAATATTACGTTAGGGCTGTCAAACAGTCAAGTGCGATTAATCACATCCAGAATAAAAGTTTGTGTTTAGATAATATGTCTGTGTCTTGTGCATATTCATTTGTACTTATGGATTTTCAGGTATATGTTGATTTAGGAAATATTTACATTATTATTACAAATCCAATTTTTTTTATATATTTTGCTTAAATACATGCATGTATGTGTATGTTTTAATAAATAAAAAATTAATATACACAAACTTTTATTCTGTATGCGATTAATTGTCTGATAGCCCAATGTGTAGAGCACCCTTTTTGGGTCAAAGTCAATACGTTTTTAAAATGATAACACCAATCAACGTTAAGATTTTTTTAAAAGAAAATGTTGGTTATTTGATTAACCCAGAGAATCCTGTATTCTTGATTGTAACGTATAAATTGTAAAAGAAAATATATCTTAAAACTTATCCATAAATCAAATATGCGATAATAAAAAAGAGAAATTTTAGGACCTTTTTTGATTACACAAATTTATATATGATAAAAAATGTCTATAAATACAAAAAAGTGTAAAAGTTCCCTTAAAAGTTCTTCTTTTTAGCTTCTGATATCCTTGCATTTTATTGACCAACAGTCCTTCCTGCTCTTCTGAGCTCATTCATGGGTTGCCTGTAGCCTCAGCGTCCTGAATCCTCTAGTCTAGTAGGAAGCACAAAGCCTATGGACGAGGGCCAGCGTCCTGTGAGGGGTAACAGTCAGAGCGCTCGCGAGCTGTTTTTACTCTCCTCTTTAATTTCCTTGACGAGAACAGAGTCAGGGGAAGTGCAGGCTTAGGCCACTGTCAGGCCTGGCAGTGTCGGGCCGCGCTCCAGCTAGAACAACTTGTGGTTTTTCTGCTTGCATGAAGTGGAGTGATTCCACATTCTGGTGGGTAAAAGTAATGAGACGCTGACGGGGAAAAAGCGAGGACGGATGATGCTGGAAGAGGGAGGGAAGTAGGTTAGAATCAAGAGATGGATGCAAAGAGAAACGTTTAAGAGCGCGCAGACAATGAGGTCAAAGACGGGGCACACCGCATAAACAAAGGAAGAGTAAGAGATGAAAAAAATAAAAGAGATGCTGTAGAAGAGAGGAAGTGAGTATTTATTTACTAAACTTCATTTCAACCCACTAATGTTTCTGTCTGTCCCTTTTATATGATGGTGATTTATAAAAAATTGAAATACGATGAAACCATATACAGTATAATTTGTATTTATATAAATACTTTTTAATGCAAGACTTTTTAATGTCTTCACATAAACAATAGTTTAAAATCACATGATAATATGATGCACAAGAATCAGTGACGTTTGACGTCTGATGTCAACCTAGTGTGTTGTGTCTAAACTTTTTTTTACTTTTTAAGTCAGTCAAGTTTTGTACGATGACTGCCAACACTTATTCTGTTGCTCAAATACAGCTACCGCCGAGACTTCAAGAGGACTACAGTGCACGTGGACATAACTTTTAAAGAAGAAAGAAATACAGTTGGAATGACATTAAGTTTAGTGTTTTTATGTATGGGGTAAGTTTTTTTTTTTTAATTGTTAATTGTTGTGTAACTGATAAAATGAATAATTAGAATAAAAAATCTACCCAAACATCATTCCAAATCTTAAGGTGACACTTTTAGGCATGACTTGAAACACGTTCTTTAGGAACGGTGCCGAATGTGCCGAATCCTTCTGGACACACATTTACAGTGTCTCCATGCTTCGACGTCATACCATCCTGCTGGAAAAGTGAGAGAGACACTGATGTGTTTTTAGATCCAACCTCTGCAGTAGTACCATAGAAAAAGAGGGAAAAAATAAGAACCAACCCCCTTCACCACCACGGGAGGCTGCACATAGTTTCCATTCACTTCTTCACTTGCATTATAAAAATAATTAAAGGGGATGTTGTGAGGGGGTGAGAGTGGCCCAAATGTCCCTCAGCTCTGTTATCCCAGCGGGGCCCATCTAGGGTCCACACGGGTCAGCTTACTTCAAACACCAGAGTGCAGATTGGGTTGCATCTACTGTCCGAAAGGATTTGTCGACAGTTTTTTTCCCCGTTTTAGTAAACACATGTGTAGCACATTGACGCATCGGTCAAAAACGTTAAATATGCTCACTGTAAAAACTGTTATGAAACGGCTTGCGCGAGTTACGTATTGACTTCATTAGTTAGCCCATTTGTCTAAGCTATGGTTTATAATATTCTCCAGTGAGAAACAGCTGCAGGGACCACAAGCTTTTATATTCACAAGAGGCTTCATTAAGATCACATAGTATTATTCTTCTCTTCAAAGTTAATTTAGCTTTACTTTTGTTATTTGTATACTGTATACTTGCACATCTCCATTCATACCCCTCATGCAGATGACATCTCCTGGGTCACGTGGTGCATGTAAGGGGGCCGTCACTTTGATAAGCCGATTCACTCCAAAATACCTGCGCTCATTTGAAAGGCATTAGAGAGCAATGTGTTCATTCTTTCCGACGCGAGGTGATGCACTTGTCTGGTATGAAGTCCCGAGTTTGTGGGCGGCCCTTAGAGACAGAGGCCACGGAGCGGGCAAAGAACCGATGAAAAATGAAATGCAGCAGCCCCTCCTGAAAACACGCATATGCAATATATCCGCTTGCGTGTCTGGCTCTCGGGCCCTGCGTTTAGTTTTTCCTCTCCCATGAGCAGCCGGTTGTGTGTGCGAGAGAGAGACGTGTTGTTGCCATGTGTTCTGCTCGCTGCGTGTTAATCAGTAAAGATGTGGTGTGGAAGGCATAGTGATGTTTAACTAATTCTCACACGCTGCTGTGGCCCTCGTTCTGACCTCATGTTTCCTTATCATGCGTGTGGATCTTTGGAGAAGAAACCTAAATGAAGTGAGCTGCCTATTTTAAAAATATTTGAAAGCATTGTAGGTGCACTAGACTAGAAGGTTATTCTTAAAGGTGGCATAATGTCCTTGCAACTAGAAGGTAAGGCAGCAGGAATATTTTACATTCAAAGTTCTGTCATTATTTACACGCACACTTTTCAACTTTATTCTGCAGAACACAAAAGAAGATATTTTGGAAAATGTTGGTAACAGAAAACCGTTGGTCCCCGTTGACTTGCATTGGTTTTGTGTCCGTACAATAGAATTCATTGTTGGGGACCAACGTTTTTTGGTTACTAACATTAAAATAATATCGTCTTTTGCAGAAGTAAGACTATCACACAGGTTTAAAATGACAACAGGGTGGATTTTCAATTTGAAGGTTAACTATCCCATAAAAAATCATTAAAACGACATTAAAGGGATAAAAAACTTCTGTTATCATTTATTCTCCCTCAGATTGTTCCACACCTCTATAAATTAATTCGTTCTGCAGAAACAACAGGGAGATATTTGGAAGAAGTTCAGTAACCAAAAAGATCTGGTTCCCCCATTTACTCCCATAGTATCTATTTTAGGCAATAAATGGGGGATGAAATCTGTTTGGTTACTGACATTCTTCCAAATATCTCTCTTTGTGTTCAGCAGAACCAAGAAATTTGAACAGGTTGGGAACAACCTAAGGGTGAATAAATGATGGCAGAATTTTAGGGTTATGTGAACTACACCATTAAGTAATCCCAGAATTCATTGCAATAAGTGCAAAAATTTTGACAGGTGCCAAGACAATGTGAATTGAAAAAAGTCAGCTCAACCAAGAATGATATCTATACAGATAACTGCTGTCACATTTTAAAATGCGAGCCATTGGATGTTGCTTGGCGGTCGTCTTCTTTTTTTTCTGTTTTTTATGAAATACTTAAAGTAATAGTCCACCCAAAAATAAAAATTGACAATTTATTTACACTCATGTGATTCAAAATCTGTATATGACTCTTTTTGTTGTGGATCACAAAAGAAGATATTTTGAGAACTGTCTCAGTCCATACAAGGAAAGTCAATGGGAGCTGTTGTTTTGTTTTCAAATATCTTAAGTGCTTTGCAGAAAAAAAGTCATTCAGGTTTGGAATGACATGGAGGTGAGTACATGATGAACGAATTTACATTTTAGAGTGAACTACCCCAACAGATTACACCAAAATACATAAAAAAATATTGATAATTATTTGACTCTGTGCTATGTACTGTATGGGTATATTCAACATCTGTAATTCTTTCTGCGCTTTGCTGAAGGAGAGTGATGCATACAGCAGTGGAAAATGTTTAAATAATCCCAAATGGACCTACCCGGTAGGCAGCATGTTAAGATTGATGTCACATTTCTAGAAATAACATTACAATATGTATGTTCTTTATGTTTCACTTGTTTCGCACACACCCTGCAAGTCTTTATACAGTAGATGTATCATTTATACATATCGTTTTATCGATCCTTACAAATTGAATGTGCTAACCGTGAGAAGTCATCTCGTGTGAATAAATATCTGGCACGTGGAGTTAAGTGGCAGGGCGAATGCCAGAATCCCATGCTTGATCTGTTTTGGCAGCTGGGCGTTCATTTAGATTGGCCTGATCCCCGTTTTCCCCTTATGTTGTCAGCAGGCTTATTTTAGAGCCCGAGATCAAGAGGTGACTTTCCATGGCAGAAAATTAGCTGCTAATAGTAGCTTGTTTAATTAGTTTGAGATAAATTAGTCTCCGCCGCTTGCAGACACCGACTAAACCGCTTTGTGGTTGGGGCACAGCGTTCTCAATGATCCTCAGCTCGCCTGTTTGTTTTCGGACGGGACTCCTTCACCCGTTTAGTCTACCTAAATAGCATCTGAATCCGCTGTGTAAATACAGCCTTGATTACCGCTATGGTGCCTTACAATTATTAAAAATAATAAACAAATATTTTATGCATTAACAAAGACAGGATCAGTGTTGTCTATAAATCCTTTATTTTGGCTTTAGCAAGATTTCTAACTCAGAACCTTAACACCAAAAAAATCTTCCAATCTATTTATAGATTCACTTGTGTTATTTTGGGAAGTTTGGGAATCAGCTGTTGATTTTTGTTACCTCATTGCCAAAACACAATGTTTGACATGGCGCAGGACGTTAAGACCGGGCTGCATCTCTTCGTCGCGTCATCATTGGAAGTCACGGGTCGTGTGCCGTCCATGGCACTGGTTCGCCTTTCTGATTTTTTTTGCTTCTTTCACAGTTGTCTTGCAAGCACTTTGCCTCACATCTGATCTTAGGCAAAACCCTGGCAATTTTTGGTCATTAAAGGTCACCTGTTTTAAATTTAGAGACATCTAGTGGTGAGGTTGCGAATTGCAACCAACGACTCACTCCAGTGGTCACCCCTCCCTTTCGAAGCACTACTGCGGCTGACACAGGACTAAGATGTCGTCGCTTTTTCGCTTATTTGCAGAAGGACATAACGAATTTATACCGTACGTGTAGGGGGACCCGCGGTGTATTTAGATATAAATAACTTGTTCTAAGATAATCAAAATATAAAGATTAATTATGTAAAGTCTTTATGCAATTACATTGCATTTCTGTCAATGGATCCTCCAAAAAATTACATACAGCACCTTTTAAAAGACTTTCTCTCATCTCATTGGTGTTCTTCTGTAGGTTTAAGACAGATTCATAGCCAGACAAAGAGAGGCAGACAGATAGCATGTATTACATTTTGGCAAATGTTGTACTGCCTAGTCATCTGTTGTAATGCACCAAAATGAATACACCAGTGTCTTCTATGTACAGGTGTTAGAAACACACAGCAGTCGATATCTTCAATAAATCGGCCAGCAGAAATTCCTAAAGGTCATAACAGCCTTAGCCTTCCTTTGACCACTCTCCCTTGTTTGTGTTTGTTTTCGTTGCTTTCATCTCCGAACAGCAGACAAATGAGTCAATGCTCAGCACTGCCGTTCGACAGCCAAAAAAGTTTTTCGAGTTTGTAGCGTTTGTAGATTCATCCATGGAACTCGAGCCTCACCCAAACGAACATGGCTTTAATTAGGCCCCTCTGTGTCGGTCTGCGATTTGGTCAGGAGGGAACCCTCACAGTGTCCTGCTTCCTATTTGATCCACATCCGATTCTCTCTCCGAGTACACAGGATAAATAAGGCGCGCTGGAAATTTGCACGAAGGGCTTGTCATGGTGTGGTTATGTTGTGTGCATTCCTGCAGATCGACTGGAAGTGTTTGGCGCTAGCCTTCACTTCCATGGACTGATAAAATACTCCCTTTGCTTAAAATATTAAAAGGCTCTAAGGCCAGTTTTACCAATTTAAAGGAACAGTTCATCCAAAAATAAAAAATAAATTGTCTTCGTTTACTCACCCTCAAGTTGATCAAAATCTGTATACATTTCTTTGTTCTGACAAGCACAGCGAAAGATATTTGGAAGAATGCTCGTAACCACACAGTTCTTGGCCACTATTGACTAATAGGAAAAATTGCATTAGAAATGTCTTTGATCTGTTGAACACGAAAGAAGGTATTTTGAAGAATGTAGGAAAGTAAACAGTTCTGGGCCACTTTTGGCTACCATTGTTATTTACCTACAATGGTAGTCAATGGTGGCAAAGAACTGTTTGGTTAAAACATTCTTCCAAATATCTTTCTCTGTGTTCATTGGACTCGAGGGTGAGTAAATGATGATTTTTGGGTGAACTGGCTCTTTAACGGTACAGTAAACCATGTGGAAACATGAAAGTGCTATTTGAAGAGAAATTACCTTGCCAGGAGGAAAATGTGAATTTGCCAAAGTGATAGCATTGGCCTATTCAGACACAAAAGCGGTAATAGTTAGAAAAAAGGTCATCCAAGAATTACACACCGTTTGTATGTTCCAAATCCAAACATCAACACCACATGACAGAGTGATTGCTCAGTAATGGCAGCATCTCCTCTCCGGCAAATGCGGGCACATGGTACTGGTCTGCATGCTCTGCGTGATAACAGAGTACTCCTGCCAGAAGTAAAAAAAATCTGTAAAAAAATAAATGTTTGTGACTTTGCATTCCATACAGGGAATTAAAATAAACACTGGTGTCAATTCGACCTTAAAGCGACACAATTGCATGTTTTCCACCGCTTTGTCCCGTTGGTGCAATAAAGGATTCATTTAAATAGGAAAATTCTTTCATCATTTACTCATCCTTACGTCATTACATACTAACAGTGTAGATGACTTTCTTTTTTCCGCAGAACACAAAAGAAGATATTATGAACAACGTTTCTTTTTAAGAATTAAAAAGGTGAACATGTTAGAGACCAAACTTTTCCTACCTTCATAATAAGTGATTTGTTCGAGATATTGCTGCCATGGCGTCTGTCTCCTGCTCTGTACACCGAGGCCTGATCACCGTCTCTCTAGGCTCCCTTAATCATTGAGTGTGCAAACACTGGGGAGGGTTCTGTGGATTTATCGCTGCATTTTCTGATTGTAACATCACAGAGAGAGGAAACATTTATGATCAAAAAAATTCTGAACAGGTAAAAAAAAGCCACTTAAATTAGACCGAGCTGGAATGTCAGTGACAGTCCAGTCAGACAGACAAATTGAGTGAGCGAGAGAGATAGAGACTGTGAACAAAGAGTTTCCCATATGAATAAATGCATAGATTGTGACCTGTTTGGTTGTGGATTTCAATGGTCATTGTTAAAAATGACAGAATAAATCTGTTTTTGACTAATGTATCAATTTATGTTTATTATTGCGATTATGTTAACATCTAAACGCTGCTGTCATATTAGCAATTAGTAACATTTTATAAGTTATTTAGATTTTGTTGCAGATCCTGTAAAGAGATTCTCTTGGTTGCTTTTTGACATTAAACTACTTATCCACCCAAAACTGAAAATTCTCTCATCATTTACCTATGTGACTGTCTTTATTGCCCAGTACACAAAAGGAGATATTTTGGAGAATGTTGGTCACACAGGTTTAAAAAGGTCAAGAAGGTGAGTAAATGATGACAGAATTTAAATTTTTGGGTCTTCAGAAATAGCGAAAGCTGGAAGCAGCTCTGTTAAAGTACTGTTTAATTCTTGGCCAGACTTACACAAAGGATGAAAATAAACATTCAGATTGAAGGATGTTGTAATCGTTTGTGGACATGAAGTTGTGATAATGACCAGGTAACAGAATTTGGTGGGAGAAGTTTTAATTAGAATTACAGCACTTTAATATGAACACAGATAAAGATATTTGGAAGAATGGTTGTAACCAATTGTTCTTGGCCAACATTGACTACCATAGCAGTCATACAATGGTAGTCAAAAGTTCCCCAGAACTGTTTTGTCTTCCATAAATTCTCCAAAATATCTTTTTTGATTTGTAGCAAAGCGCTGCCGACAGGCGTGGAATGGCAGCGCCAGTGTGTGTACACTCAAAGAAAACAATAGGTTAATTTTTACAAACAATAGCACTAGGCTGCGCGGTGTGCGACCCGCTTGAGCGTATAGGAGCACCACAGGGCTGTGTCCTGAGTCCCCTACTCTACTCACTCTGACTGCGTGTCTTCTCACAGCTCCACTACTATTATCAAATTTGCTGATAATATGGTGTTTCTGGGGCTTATTTCAAACACTAACGAGACCGCTTGCTTGGGTGAGGTAGAGAAATTAACATCTTGGTGACAGGACAAGTTTCTCTCTGAATGCAACAAAAATTAAAGAGCTGATTGTGGACTTCAGGAAGAGGCAGCAGCAGGCCTATACTCCTCATATGATCAAAAGGACCCCTGTGGAGAGGGTGAGCTGCTACAAGTACCTCAGTGTAAACATCTCTGAGGACCTGACATGGACTACACACATTCAAACACAGGTGAATAAACCCAGGCAACGACTTTACCATCTGGAACAGCTGAGGAAATTCAGGGTTTCACCAACAATCCCAAAAACTTTCTATTCAGGGATCATAGAAAGTGTTTTAACTCAGAGCATCTCAGTGTGGAATGGGAACAGCTCCAGCCAAGACTGCAAAGCCCTGCTGAGAGTTGTGCACTTAGCTGAGTGCATCTCAGGGTCTGCTCTGCCACCCTCGCAGGACATCTACCTCAAACGCTGCAATAGCAGAGCTGCAAAAATCATAAAAGACTTATACCAAAATGGTAACTGTATTTCTAACCTACTGCCATCCGCTAAGCCCTTCTGTAGCCTGATGGCCAAAACAGAGTGACTTAGGAGAAGCTTTTTCCCAAGGCCATCAGGCTCCTAAACTCTAAAGTATCTTAACAGCCTTTGACCTCACTCATTGCACTCTAAGAACATTCAACATCCAATAAAGTGATATTGCTAGTTGCACACAGCACTGACAGCTCTTTTTTTGTTGCTGCTAAGTAACCACCTTGTATTACTATCTGTTTGCACATTCTCTTGCACATTCCTGCTCATGTAAATATTTACAGTTTACTTCTATCATGGACTATACCCTTTATCCTTTTATTACATACATATATATATATATATATTGTATTTTATGATAATTGTCTTTGGAGCTGACCTACATTTAACTACGGGTTGTATATTCTCTATATGTGACAAATAAAATCTTGAATCTAAGTTACAGAGAGTCGCTCTCACCACTTAAATTGCTGTTGTTCATTTTTTGACCAAACCGAACACTTGGCACAGATTTGTGCTCACAATGTACCTTCTTATGAGAACAACTAATAGCTCCCCAGAACCGTGACCTGCCTCTGAACCATCTTTGATCATAACACAATGCAATGTCAAAGCCCCTCTGATTCCTGGACTTTTTATTGCCTCAGCATCCCACCATGACCTCCACACAGAGATGATCATCTCATGGTACTACAATGGAAAATATTGGTTCTCTTGATTTCTGCATTTCTTTTAGATGAATGATTTAGGAACGATCTGCTCCTTGTTCTTTGGACCTCAATGCACTTTCTGGCACAATGTCTCTCTGCTTATTTTAATCATGATGTACCTGTTTAATGAAGTTTCTTTTATTAATTTCCATGGTTATGGCTTTTGTTATTCCACAACAAAGCCGGTTTATGAGGTATTTGACAATGTAAAGGCCAGCTCTGTAAACCAAAGATCTTCCATGATGTCACCGCACCCTGCCAGGTGCACGTTGAGCCGGTCAGCGGGAGGCGCTGTTACTGTCCAAGGTTTAAAGCATCTCTCTCACTTCATCAAAACACATTCTGACATTGAATATCAATAGGTAGTTGTGCAGGAACTATGCAGGACAAAATTAGTGCTGCATTAACACTGTAGTCATTACTGATAACTAACTAAGAATCAGAATCCGAAGAGCTTTATTGCTAAGCACACACAAGGAATTTTCTTTGGTGTTGGAAGCTTCTAGTACAGACATACAACACAATGACAAAAAATATATGCATATATAAAATAAAATGTACAAGGTAATATATAGTTTTAATTAACTGAATTTATGTACACTTGTGCAAATTGATAATGTTGTAAATATACTTATTATATACATGTAGAAATAAAATGAACATAATAAGGCACTATAGTGCAAACTATAGGAGTAGTGAAAGTTGAATATTGCTCTTAAGAAGCTTACAACTTACCTAGCTTACAATTCACCTAACAAACAAGAACAGTTAACTAATCAGAATGTAACAGCATAATGTTGTTTAGCAATTAGTTAATTGTTATTTATTTAATAGTCATTAATAAATACTAAATGCTGTATGTCTCCGGCAGAATTTTACAATATCTAGGGTCATTTAAAATAATTAACGACTAACTACTCATTAACAGCTGCTAAACTATGTCAATAAACGTGTCATATATAATCTTGATTAATATTAAAAATACAATTTTAACTAAATTTGTTTACTTTCACCAGACTATTGTATAATATTGTCCTTGTCTAGATTTAATTTTTCCTATCAATCATATCACTGAAATGAATCTAATGAATCTTCATCCTATTTTCTATTTTATTTATTAAAAAGGAATGACACTTTAGAAAAACACCTCCTATTCACAGCATCACAATCCAACTTACATAACAAACATATCTGACATATCTCTCCAAGTTGCCTATTATGAGTCTGGTGGACAAAGGTTGAAGAGTTGTGTTTGTTTTATTAAGAAATTCTTACTAACCCCTTAGTAATTATTAAAAAATAGTATTACTCTCTTACTGAATTATTCTGTAAAGATCATTGTAACTTTTAGTTATTACTCGGGTCTAACCACATTAGTATTAAGTGATTACTTATGATCCGGAACAGTATTATAAAGTGAAAACCATGGTAACTTTTATTAAATTTATTTTAAACTTCAATTCTGTGGCCAAGTTAGGTCAGCCTTAGTGAACAATCTCTAGACAGACAGTGTCATTGCATCAGCGTTGAGTGTGAAATGATATTGGCTCTCGTTACTCATTAAGTCATTCTAATGTTCCAGGTTTGTTTAAAGATGTGTTGACGTCCGTTTCGGAGTTCCTTGGTATAAAGTTATCGTATAGAAACTTCTCCAGAGAAAAGTTAGGGACAATACACTGATTAAGGGGGGGATTTGTTTACTAGTTTTGGTTGAAAAGCACAATAGACTGATTTGTTTTGAATCAATATAAATAAAACTTCACAGTATGGAGAATTCGGCAAAATTCCAGAAATAATTTGTTAAAATGAATTAAAGCTATTCTTATAATTTATCCTAATACTAAACACATATCTTTAATAGGCTGTTTAAAGGCCAAAAGAAATAAGCAACTGTTAATGAGGGGAAATGGATAGTTAATTTTAATGAGACTAAGTTATTGTAATGTTCTGCAAGAGGCATACAGCATTTACCTGTTATTAGCTACTATCAAAAAAGTAATACTTTAAACATCAGTATACAGTTACCTACTGATATTTCTTCCTTATTAGTTATCATTAATGAATATAGTATTAAAGCAGCACTAATCATTTGTTCTGCATTAGTTCCTGCATAACTACCTATTAAGGTACCATTCTGCGCAATCCCATTTTTCAACCTTTTGTTGCTGTTAGAGCATGAAAAAAACCTGCAAAATGACAAAGCTCAAAGTTCAATGCCACGCAAGAGAATGTCTTTAACAGAATTCTCTTTTCAAGGACTACAGAGAACGGGTGGAGCTTATGACAGCCCTCTACTTCCCGGGTACATGATGTCACTATTCCGAGTGATTTTAGTAATCTCCGCCTATAGGAATACGCCAAAAAAGGGGCGCGTTCTTCCTTACAGAAGAGGAAGAGCCTCTGGAGTAGTGTTATCAGAGATCGTAAAAATTTGATTGAGCTCAGCGCCTAATTTCTTTCACTTTCATCACAGTCCTACAGCTGGTATTAGGAATTCAGGTACACACATTCTATAACCAACGGTCGAATAACAGCTTCCATGACTTTAATATTGGCTCTGAAAGCTGTTCTGTGTAATACACTGATATTGTGTGTGTGCGCATACCTCTAAAACACTTCTATGAAACTTCCTTTGAAGTCCTGCTTGCAAAAGTCTCCTAGTCAATCTGCTTGTTTTATTATCCAACTCGGGTCCAATATAGAAAGGCAAAACTAACGCTTCTTTTGTTAGTGTTAATTAATAAAACCGGTCTGAGGCCATTCGGTCTGGTGTCATTTCCCTCGCAAGTATAGGAAAAAATCGCGATCTCTAACAAAGATTGACGTTTGCACTTGCACTAGCAGACCTTCGTTTACACTTCGATCGATCCACTTGTGTTTAACTGATAAAAGAAGTTGACGCTATTGTTACTGTTTATTGCTTAAAGTCAAAGTTTATGAATACACGTGCACTGAGAGGGGAACCGACCAATCACAACAGCGTAAGCTTGCTGATATGGTACGGGTGGGACATCTTTACACACACACTCTAAGAGGGGAACCAATCACGACAGACCTGCTCAGCTTTAACAATCAGAGCCTTTCGAAAGGAGGGATTTTATATAGAATCCATGCGTTCTGTGAGAGGAGGGACAGCGGAGAACAACATACTTGATATATGTGAAATATAAAAAGTTATTCGAAATTAGAAACATGGACAACCATTGTTAAACACCCCAAAAACATAATCAAAGCCTCAAAAAGAGCAAAAGAATGTCTCCTTTATGTATGAAACAGTATTATAAAGTATTACCAAAAGAAGAAAGTAACATAAAAGCGATATGACAGATCCTCTTTATATTGCCGATCACTTCGTTAAGCCGAAAAAACTCAATAGTGTTATATGACCGGAAATAAGTCTGCGGACTCTGGCGTCGTAAAAGCTCAATTCCTAATTGGAATTCATTTGTGATAACAATCAAACACAGGGTTAATCAGAGAGCTGAATGTGTGCCCAGTTTATTCCCAGTAATGTGATTGGTGCGACACAACTTGGCTCAGTTGGGATCAACACGCAGTCTATTGTCCTTATCGATGACTGGGTTCCTGAACAGCGTGACCTCATTCAAGCTCGTAGGAGGGGTAGGGTGAGATCTCTGGAGAAGCTGGTGATACAATGGCACATAATCATCTGACCTTTGACTTGGCCGGCCTTGTGATTAAACAGGAAAATCGTGTGGGAAGGAATAATAACTGTGCCATCAACACCTGTGCCTTGATATATGGTTTAACAGGATTTTATAATTCCCCAATATGCAATAAAAATTGGTATAATTGATGTTAAAATAAAAAGCAAACAATGATATAATATATAATAATACGAATATTAACTTTTATACAAAATGTATATATTTTTAAATAAAACGATTGGAATACATGCTGTAAGTGTCTGTATACAGTATATAGTTAAAATGTGTACATGTGTCTTATGGTGTGACAGCACCCTTTTTTTTTCCAGGGACCACAGCCTGGAGAGGCGAACCACCGTGGCAAAGTCAGAGCTACTAACTTTGACCCCACTGAACCCTTTTCTCAACTCCGTGAACTGCAAGTACACAACCAGGAAATCAGTTTTCTAACCCCCCTAAACAAAGCTAATGTTGTTGATCAAATGTGTGAATTGTGTCTGTTCCAGTGCTTAAAATACAGAATATTCCATTCTAGCCGAAGGCTCTGGATCATCTATTGCCAGTGCTTTTCTGGTGATGTGTTTGGTATATAGTTGCTAGTACAGTATCAAACAAACGTTTTTAAATGTTGAACTGAGGTTAAAAGTTGTGCAGATCTATTTATAAAAATGAATAATTGACGGACAACTCTCTGGTTTTACTTTATACTTCAGTCTGGATTTTAATCGATTAAATCTGTTTCTTGGGGACAAAAAGGCTGTAACAGTTTATGCTCCATCTGCAAATTTGAGTGACTGTAAGTACTGACGAATATCTGAAGTATTGAAGTATTGTTGTTTACATCCTTGAACTTTTTGCGGCGGCGCTTACTAACGGTGCGAACACGCAATGAGATGGACAGCCAAAATAACAAATGAATCACAATCTACTATCTTCACAGAAAGAGTCCGAGAATTTTTGGCAATAACAAAACCGCCTGTGTAAAAACAACAACAAACCCCGAAATGATATAAGAAAACTTTCCTTTTCACACGCTCAAGAAGCTGTTTCTAATATAATTATAGGGAACAGATTTTGCTGCATTGAATCGGCCTTATGAATCAAAAGTGTGATTCACTTTGTTTAGAAGCACAATGAACAACCCATCACACGCACACACACACAGTTGCAACAACAGCAGCCCAATTGGAAAAAGTTTTCCACTAAGACAAATGTAAATGAATTAATGACCTTTGTTGGAATCGGAAAAAGCCAACAAGGTCAGAAAATGTTTCGAAACAAAGAAAGGATTGTGCTCATGCAATGGTATTTGATGTAAACGAGTAATACCAGGCATTTATGGTAGAAATAAGATAAGCCTTCATCAGGAAGATGGATGTGAGCCATCCAGACTTGTATTATCTGTGTATCCCACATATTTTCCACTCCTACCCCTTAACACCACCTTCAAAAGTCGGATGTCCATGTCTGATAAAGTTCTCAGCCAATAAATTTAATTTGGTCCAATTTACAGCTTTAAGATGTTCACGATAAAATACATCACTATAAGCATCTTTTTATGGGTCTAGCGTGGTAAGCGTGCCACCAGACATCAGACTTGACATCTGTGAGCTCAGAAGCTGTCAGGTTAATGCGTTTGACAGTACGCTCTTGAAAGCGTTCTTCTCTGGAACAGATTACAGTAAAGCTGGAGGATGCAGTGAGAGAGCGCGAGTTTGTGATTGTGGACAGAGAGAGTGAGAGGGGAAAGACTAATGGTTGTGGTGAAGAGGAACAGACGATTGGAGGGAATTAGCTGATGTGGAAAATGTTCAAATGGCGTGACTAAAAGAGCGAATTCTGGTCCACGCCCGCGACCGCATCCATTTACCTTTACTGAAGACGCAGATATGGCATCAAATCTCTACAGTGGTTCAGTCCCATCCGGTAGAAAAATACGCGTCGTAAATAAAACATTACGACCAGTCGGGCAAACGTGACCAGCATACCGTAAAGAAAATGAGTGAGCAGCTGAGGTCATGTGATGTAATTGTGTTTTGGACTTGATGTCAACATAGACACACAAGTTCAGTTCAATGTTATGAACTGAAAGAGCTTTTTTCAATGCGCATTGTTACAAAACAGCTTTACAGGAAACATTGTAGTGCTCGAAAATGATGCTCAGGAACAAAGTAGTTATTTTAAAGTCTACGCAAAACTAAATAAAACGTTTAGTCATGAGTCAACCCCATTATGAACTCGAAGTAAATCAAAATAGAAGCATTTTTATTGAACCTCCCGCTGCGTAACACAATCGCTTGGCACGTCGCAGGCTTATAACTCAACGAGCATTGTCTTAGAGATGAAACAAACTATAAAACATAATCGATAAAATTGCTTGTGACACACGCAACGAATTACATGCTGAATATATCAAATCCAAAAGGTTTGACAGATCCGGTGGCTTAAACTGGACAGATGATCAGCGTTCTGCCGACCAGTAAACAGTTTTGCCTGGAATCCATGCGGATGAGGGTGAGTCAACGCTATGGCCGGCCAGTAGCCTTTGACTGATGCCATTTGGGTTCCCTCAATTGTCGTCTGGAGAGTGTTAGCGGGATCTGTCTCCTTTGAATATTTCTCTTATTTTCAGCCTTGGATTTGTTCACCCCGAGTGCGGGAAGATGTTAGAGTCGGCCGGAATTAACCTGACGTCTTCTGAACTCACAGATGTTGGTCCTGATGTTTGGTGGCACGCTTCTCCCTGCACTCCGCCTAATGTGAGTCACGACATAGAGTTAAATAAACTAACAGACTGAAAGATGGCGGAAATATCCCGGTCTGATCTGGAAATGTATGAAATTCCTTTTCACGATCACATAAATAAGACTTTGACAGATTTATCGATGATCGAATTCACACTACTGTAATTCGCAGGCGCTCACGCAGACTACGGATAAATTAGTTAAATATGGCAAAAGGCATCGCTCTCTCTCTCTCTTTCTTTTTGTATGATGTAGAAGCCTGATGATGTTTTGAACTATGAGGAGGGCTGGAAAAGGCCACCAGTCTTCAGACAAACAATGCGGTAGATTAAACTGGTTTACAAGGAAGGGAGGGGAACGGACTAAGCTTTGGGCTTGGAAAGCGGTGACCTCTGACAAGCGTGAGGGATCAGAGAAGAGGGTCTCCAGATCTGTCACTCTCCTCAGGGGATGTTGTCGCGCCTGAGGCAAGGCAACTGAGTCAACACAATGTGAGGTTTGTGGTGGTCTCTTTAACCCGGACCCTTCTGACCAGGCGGAGAAGCTAGCTGTGCACATTCAGTAAACAGAGAAAAACAGCGGACGTTGAATAACCGCAGGCTGCGGGGGGCAGACTCTGAACGGCGGTGGTCCGCGGTACTCGAATGCAGAACATGAGTTGTCATATGGGCATTCTGAAATTCTTACATGCCTGAAATCAGTCATGCATTATACAATGTTTTTGTAGTTATCTGCTACAGTATTTTCGATGCTAAGATGTTCTTTCAGAATGAAATATCTTGACCATCTAGCATGCTTGACTTGAAGCCATGACTGGTTTGAGTGAGGAGCAGAACTGTACCCTTTGGACATGGATTTGATTGTGTTGGCTGGATAGACCACCTTAATAGTTTATTAAAATAAATTGAGAGCTGTCTATTTAGGAATGGTAAAGATATCAAGTATCTCACTTAAAAATGGGTTTTAGATGCTGGTTTGAGCTGACATCTTAAGTTTTGAGTTAGTGATTTTAAATTTGTATATATATACAATTTTTATATATATAAATATATCTATTTTTAAATATACAGCAGCAAAAAAAATTAAGAGACCATTTTTTTTGTTTTTTCTCAATTTACAATTTATAGGTATGGTTAGGTTAAATTATCATTTTTGTTTCATTCCGTGAACTACCGACAATGCAGCATTTCTCCCAAATTTCAAATAAATATATTGTTTCGTATTTGCATTTATTTGCAGAAAATGAAAATTCGAAAAACAGGTCCAAATAACAGAAAAGTCGCTCTGGATTTTTCAGACCTCAAATACTTCAAAGAAAGTTCATGTTCACTTTTAAGCAATAAAAGATTAATGTTTGTACACATATTTTGTCACTCAGGGGCTTTAGTTATTTACATTGTATAAGCTAGGCTATATAAGTTCAATGATATGCTTATACGTTACACAATAAGAAAACGTATTCCCTAGAGATGATTATTGTTTGTGTGATTGTATTATCTTTTCTTTGCACATACATGCACATTTACTTTTGTGCAATTGTTTACATATGTTTAGTTCATGTGCGTGTTCAGGACCTGAGATTCCCAATTCACATACTATTTAATTTAAAAGTCCTGGAAAGTGGGAACTTTTTTCATGTTGCAGAATATCACATACCAAAAACTCTCCCGATGACTCACAGGGGGACGTACGCCCTTCAGCTGTCGCAGGAACACAAACAGATGTATAATCGTACTTATGAACGTAATTCACGCTTTAAATATCTTCCACATAAATATTTTTCAAGACACACGTGTGTGAAAGTATACATATACTGTCCACCACAGTTTCTCCGATCATTTATTTTGAATCTCCTCTTGGTAAAATTCGGTCCGTTCAGCAGAACTGCATTCACATACATATTATAGTCATATTTTGCTTCGATCACATCGCCCAGCAGCCCAGGGACCACACACCAGCCGTCCCCATTCTGTGAGCCTATCTGTCTGTCAGAACCCCAGAAAATGTAGCCCGGCGCTAGGAGCAATCCTCTGACAGGCCCCTAATTCCCGTGCATAGCTCTGCTAATGGTCTACACAGCTGAATAGAGAAGGAAGTGGATTAAATAACACAGACAACGCAAACCAGCTCCGTAGCCTTTTTCAGCTTCACCGCAGTTATTCCCCTCTGCTGGTGACGTCATGCTCATTTTGTTTCTTTTGGCTTTTCAGCGAGCCCTGGGGGCATGACACCGAGGTTTCAGTCAGTGTTTCGATGAGTGAGCCGTGTGTTCTGGTGGTCCTCATGTCACACACTTCTCCCTCTTTGGCAGCAGCAGCCATACAGGTGGAAGGAAGGAAAGTAAAATATAATCACCAGGACCGCACGAGCGTGTGAAACAGACAGCCAGCTATGCAAAAAGGCTAATGATGTCTGTTTCTCTTACAGCAATGCACCCTCTTTGCTATAAGCACTTCATTGTGACGGATGAGAAATGAAAATATAGAAATATACAGTACTGTACATGCTCTCTGGATTTTTCATTTGTTGCCTGCAAAGCCTACTGTGCACAAAAAGCATTGATTTACTTCTATGAGGAAACGCATTTTATTTCTCAAAATGAAGGTCTGTGGCTATTCTGATTAAGTTTGTTGAGTCTGTGAGGTTCACGCTGTTTCTTCGCAGAACTTGCTGAACTCCACTGAGGTATTTTTTGGGCAGAGCATCTCTTCGCAACGCTTGACCTGAATCGGTCAAATCAAACAAATTATACCGAGCATAAAATATCGAGCTGTGCTTTTTCAACAAAACAAAAGATATTAATAATCATGACAATATCTGTTTCCTGCTCTGTGGCCAGAGGAACATTTTTCGTTTATGATATGATTGGCCCGTAAAATCGCCTATAATCTTAGTTTTAAAAGTTCAATGGAGGTATAAAATCGATTCACTTTGCATTTCTTTCTAGATTTTCAGCAGCTGATCATGAGATGATCTCTTGGGTGGGTGACGGAGTGATGGAAGGTTACTAAAGGTAGTAATAAGAGTCACTTTGACTCTAAAGTGATTTTTTAAATGGTAAACCAGGGACTGACCCCGTACCAGTAAAGCCCAGTAAGAACAATGCTGCTGTAACCAAACAACATTGGCCCCCATTGACTGAACACAAAAACACATTTCTCAAAATATCTACTTTTGTGCTGCACAGAAAAAGTCATTTACACGTTCTGAATGACATGAGGGTTAATAAACAATGACAGGTCATTTATTTTTGTGTGAACTGTCTCTTTAACCCTATTCTGTCCCTTTTGTTCTTGGCTCTGTGTATTGAAATGCACATCAGAAAAAAAACAGAGGTAGGAAAAAAGGCTGAGAAACAAGTCATTAAAAATGACTATGCGATCATTTTATACTATAAAAATATGGTCTGCATTTGCTTTCGATTATTCTCATTAGAAATTATATGAGGGGCTTTTAAAAAGTACAACACGAAATACTGCACTTTTTCCATTTTGTGTTCGGGATGTTATGAGAACTCGCAAAGAAGTGCTTGGGATGCCACAATGCTCAATATAATATTGAGTTCAGTTGAATATAGGGTTCAATACGTGTAAGTGAATAGCGGTTTTGCGTTTAAATTATTTCCGTGCGCTCAATTACGCGCTGAACTAGATCTGTCCGTGTTTGTCTGTATTTAATAGCGTGTGGTGGTCGGGCGGTGAAGGGAGGCTGCCTGCAACACGAGAAGCAATGTGCTGTTGAGAGACGCGGGCTGCAGGGGTGCCGCCAGAAATTCTGGGCCCTATGGAAACCAAAATTTCTGGGCCCCCTACAAATAGGAAAATAAAAAGGGGGTCTGCTCTTCTGGGCCCTAAATCAGCCTGGGCCTTTAGAATCGTCCTAACCTACCACCCCTTTACGGCGCCCATGGCGGCTGGCATTATTGTTTGAACGTTTGTTGCCTACTAAAGTGATAATCTTCGAATTTGGCATATCAAGAATGTATTTTTACACTGCAGACGAAAGCAGCACACGCAGAAAGAGCATCTAAAGTCTGTTTAATAAAAGTCATGCCACTCGGCGGCCTTTCGTCTATTTTACGTTGCTATTTACGCCATAGCAAAAGCGACGCCAGGCAACTATTTAGCATTGCATTTATTCCAATGGATTGCAATCGCAGTGGCGCCCCTTGTTAATATATCATCTTTGGGATTTCCCGTTGAGCGCTAGTGTGTGCCGCACATTTACTTCCAAGTTTAGCAATACGATATTTTAAAGAGCACGTTACCCGCGAACCCATTTTCTCTCTTGATCCTCTACTTCCCGGGTACATGACGTCACCATTCCGAGTGATTTTAATAACCTCCGCCCAAAGGAATACTCCAAAAAAGGAGAGAGGTCTTCCTCGGAGATGTGATATGGGTGGGACATCTTCACACACACGTTAAGTGGGGAACCAATCAGAGTGTTTCCGAAGGAGGGACTTTATGTATACCGGAAGTAATCCCGTCGTTTAGTGAGAAGAGGGACAGCGGTGAACAATAGACTTGAAACATGTAAAATATAAAGCGTTTTTTTATTAGAAAGATGAACATCCATTGTTAAACACCCCAAAAACATAATCAAAGCCTAAAAAACTGCAAAGACTGGCTCAGATGTGCAAAACCTCTTCAAGAAGCTTATTTTACTGGCATGTTGATGAGCAGTAAACCAAAAACTTCTGTGAGCCAGGAAATAGTTTTTTGCTTAATGATAATAAAATAAGTAAAGTTAGGCCTTTAGTAAATATAATTTCAGTAATAGTTTGTTCTCCTTCTTAACTTTTCACTGTTCCTGTCACATAAGCATAGAACAATGAAAAAACACTTTAAATGTGCCAAGCCATCAGAACCGAACCGGAAACCGTGGGTGAAAACCGATGTATTGAACCGTGGGTGAGCTGTATTGTCCTATTAGCTGGGTGCCACTTACATACAAAACGACGATTTAACAGATGGTTCTTGCGATTTCCTTTAATAACGTTAAGCGAGCAGTTTGATGAACAGTTTGATGTGGGATGTTGATGAAGAGAGAAGAGAGCAGGTGCTTGTCTGTATTGTTTGGTAAACAGTCCATCCAGATAGTTTTCGAGCACAGTCTGTTACTCCCTGAGATAAATAATCGGTTGACTGTAAGCTCACAGGGCTAGGGAAAGAGCGACGTCACATTTCGAGACGGTCTGTACCTTCCTTCACATCAGCTGGGCGCACTGTCATCAAAGAGAAATGCAAACAAAAATGCCGAGTGCTGCGCAGATGTGAGCAGTGCGCGAACGCCCTGTCGCATGCGAAGCGACACCGGCTGTGTGCGCTTGTTCCGCGGGATCATAATTTCTGCTGCGTGACGGGCTTTTTCCATAATTCCATGTCCTTCTTCACTCCGATGTGTACTTTAGGCGGAGATTAACTGATTGCGGCCCATTGTCCTGACTTGTATATGTTAAATTATAGGGAATACGGCTTTTGCAAAGGATTTCTCTTCATTTCAAAGAGCAATAATAGCAGGAACGTTTTTTTTGTTATGCTACTTCAAGAGAGTACGACAGGCATACATTCTGCACTAAATAGCCTACCTGTTGCAGGATTCCTTGATTGAGTTTATGACTCAAACACCATGCCAAATACCCATCAGACGGGGTGTGGAATTATTGTTTACCAACAACAAAAAGTAAACATGACACGCCCTTAACTGCAGCTGATGATTTGAGTGATTCTAGGAAACGGTGTGCGTTTCAGTAACACACTTTGCTCATTTGAAGAGACAGGAGGAAGTAAACATTGCCATTGATCTTATAAGGGAATCTATTTGTGTTGGGCTATGCTTCTTATACTTGAAACAATGACAGTTTAGCTTGTTGGCTCCAGGATCGCACATAATGGAAAATCTAAAATCTCCTATCTAAAATCCTAATATATATATTTTTAATGATAAAAAGGTGATTGTATTGAGCAGTTTTAGGGTTTAGTGTAGTCATCACATCAATGGACTTGTTAGTGATAATCGGCCATTGTTTTAGTCCATACAGCTTTTGTAGTTTATGTAAAGCTTCAGCGAAGAATGAACTAAATTTCAAACTGTGACACAAAAAGATATCAAATGACTTCATTAGATCTAAAATGAGGCACACAGGTCTGTGAACTGTTTTTTGTGATACTTTTTGGAGATATATCTCTTTTCATAGGCTGCTTAGACATTCTCTAAAATGAAATAAAAAAGAAATTGAAATAGGACCAAAACTACAGTCATGCAGTTGCAGTAAATAATAAAACAACTTTCGTTCATAGGCATTTTTAATGAATGCCGGATTATGATTTTAACCAAATCATTTGAAAACTAGCACTCGTAAGAAACAAACACAGGTATATTTCTCATTGTTTTCAATCAGTTTAAATGGCGAGAAAATTAAAACTTTGGCTAACTAAACTTCTCAAAGACTTCAAAAAAATTCACAAATGTCTCCAATATTTAACCTATCTGCATTCACATTACAACTCAATGGTAATTGCCTTACATGCTTCTAATTTTTTTCTAAACAGTTTTGGGTGAAACATCCTGAGACTCAAGTTACTTAAATGGAAAATTACCGAGAACTCCATTAAACCTCCTAAATTATAAAAGAGCAACATCTGAGCAATAACATTTTCACTGGGCACATAAAGCAAGAAATATATCTCTGGACTACCAGATGTCCCACTGTAGATAGATGAGAGACTCAACCCCTATAATGCCAACAGGAGTGAAAGCAGCCCACATGTGCTAAATTCAAGTACCTTCCTCTGTTTACCTTTCCAAAAGATCTCAAGTGTGTATCTCTCAGCATTTGCTGCTTAAAAACACTGTAATGGTGAACAGACGATACAGGGAGCAATAGTCTAAGCACAATTAGCTCTTCACATTCCAGCTGCTTCTATAAATACTCGTTGCGTGGTCTCTCCAACCCCTGTCATTCTCATTAAAAGAGTGGAAAATCAGTCTGCGTCTGCCGGGACTTCAAGCCCTGCTTCCTCTGGAGGATAATAAGGCATGCAAAAGGCTCTCTTCGTCTATTTTAGAGGTTCTAGAGAGGTCTTAGAATGCGGTTAATAGACCACATTCCAGGTTATTTAAGTCTGACTCAGGTAAAGTAACAGTCTGGATGGGTCATTGAGTTAAACCAAGCTCATAGGTGGATGCAAATAAAGCTGGAAAGCCTTCACTTTATCTAGTGGTGATACTAAGATAAAACCTGTGATTCTTTCAAATCACTTTTACTAGAAGTCCTGCTTTCCCTGAAACCTGGTGTGCGAGCTCTGTTTATTTGCACTGTTAAAATTAAATAATGATTTCATTATGATATGAATTATGGAACCTCTTCATCAAGTGTGACCAACATCATTAACCAGAACATCTATTACCTTTAGTAAGGTGGTGTTACAGCTGTTGTATTGATCTCAACGTATATGTTTAATCACAGTCTCACAAAGATTTAAGGACAGAATGAGTGTTACTACAAATGTTTCAAGACTGTTTGTTTCATCATAACTGTTTCACATTGTAACCAATTAATCATATTAGCTTTTATATGGTTTGCAAGCTTTTCTTTACTGTTGAGGATAAAAGAGAAGAAAGTCTAAAAAGTTTTGTGTTTTTTAAAGGTCCAGTGTATACAATTTAGAGCCAACTAGTGGTAAAGTTGCAAATTGCAACCAACGGCTCACTTCACCACTCACCCCTCCCTTTTAAAGCACTACGGCGGCTCTCACAGGAAAAAGAAGTCGTCAAGTTTTCGTTCTTTGCCAATGGTGATAACGTATTTACGAAATGCGCTCTGTAGAGCAGTTTGTCCATCTAGGGCAGGGGTGCCCAATGTCGGTCCTGGAGGGCCACAGTCCTGCAGAGTTTAGCTCCAACTTGGCTCAACACACCTGTTTGGAAGTTTATAGTCTGCTTTGTGAGACTTAGATTAGCTGTTCAGGTGTGTTTGATTAGGGTTTAAGCTAAACTTTGCAGGACACAGGCCCTCCAGGACTGACTTTGGACACCCCTGATCTAGGGCTACTGTGGAAACAACATGATGAATTCCATGTAAGGGGACCTGCGGTGTATGTTGATAGAAAAAGCTTATTCGTAGGTTATAAAAACTCAACGATTCATTTTGTAAGGTCTTTATTCACCTCTGGAAAACATAGTCATGTATATTATATTGCATTTCTGTCAATAGATCATCCAAACGGAGACATAGGATTATAATGTGAACTCTTGAAATGGACCATAGTCAGGTAAGGTAGTGGATAAAAGTAATGTTAAGCTTTGGACAAGTGATGTCTTTGTTATTTATTCAAATATAATATTAAAGATGTATTTTATGCGTTGTATTAGTGGTATGAACTGAAATTCAGCTTTGAGAAGAATTTAATGTTTTTTGCCAAGTTTCCTTTAACACAACAAATGTGCAAAATTTATATTGACATAGTCCAGGGGAATGACTACACAATATTAATACACAATTTAATCAAGAAATGTTATTAACAGATCAAATAAATTCAATGTACGCATTATTTTTTGTGAGATTTTTGAATGTTAAAATAAACCCCATAATCCCTGATATCCTGTGGTTTGCCTTTTCTTCAAAATAATTATACATTTTTTTTGTTTATTTTAACCTGAGGGGGCCTTTAAAGCAAATATTGTACAAATAAACCCCCAGACATCACTTTTGGCCTCTACTGTACAGAAGTCAAATATAGGCTATTATATATATTCTGAAAATGAATGAAATGAAACTATAAATTTCCTCTCAGAGGACCTGAGAATGATGTTGATTTACAAGCTGTTCACCTTCATGCAAAGAAAAATTTTCAATGCCCTCATTTCTCTGAAGATGCCGAAGGTCTTTAATGACACAGAGGGGCCCGATGTGCATGTGAGCTTTGCCAGGTCTTGACAACATGTGCCGTACGCAGGTGCGCTCTAAAATCACTCTCTCTTTAAATACCTGACATGCGTCGCTCCGCTATTCCCAACATGGGCCTTGGCAGCCGAACGCAGCTAAACAAGCGCGTCTAGCTGGCTGAGCGTGTCCAAAGTTCAAAGCACTGGAAATACGGCCCCAATCACCTTGATTGGGGAGAAAATGACCTCTCGTCTGAAGCATCTGCAGCTGTGGAGATGGGAGATGGGTATTCTCAAAAAAGCAAAGAAACTTTGAATTCCATGATTTTAAGAGAGAACTGAAGGTATGTTTTAAAACCCAGCATTGGATAAAAAAGGTACAAACCCGACCGTCGGGTTGTCTTTTAACCTGTTTTAACCCATTGTATGGTCAAATATAAAGATTTTTCAAGGTTTCTGGTGGTTTTTCACAAGTACAGACCTCTTAATGAACTCCAAACAATGTCAGACTTCCTATATTTAACACAAAGTGCTTCCTTAGTTGGGTGTCAATAGAAGACGTGAGCCGCACATGTCAGGAATTTGTATGTGAGGAAGTACAGTAGTTGGTCGTTTGTAAAACATTCAGGAAACAATAATATACTATAGAAAATCAGAACGAGATTTCATAAGATTAATCAAGATTTAATTTTATTTTACAAACAGGTACGCTTGGAGTCAAAAGTCAATCTCTGTTTTATTATATAATCCTATTTTCCAGAAATGAGGCAGTTTTGCTTCTCTGACATTCCTTGAAGTTATTCAGTGACTTCGACTTTCATTAGCATTAGGGATGTTGAAATCCTGTTGTTGATATGAGAGGAAAATATTACGAGATGCACTCGGTTTCGTGAGGCAGGACAGAGCTCCTGCGGTCGGATGTGTTTTGCAGTAGTTTCATCAGCTCGCGTACCATGACATTCTTTTTTTAATGGATACGGAAAGTGATTGTTTTCTTGAAATGTTTCGTCTCTCCCCTTCTCAATTCTTTGAAGTTCACCAGACACCTTAATTCACTTATGACACAAAACTGCTATTGCTCCTTTCCGGAACGGGGTTAAAAGACCTGGCCTATGGGTCCACGAGTTTCCACCGCATAACAACAATGTTTCAGTTCGTCTAATCGGGGGTATTTAGGCTAAGTAAACTATTACTCTTTGGGATTTCTTCAGAAGACATAGCCCAGTCATCCCGGCGTTTTATTCAAACCATTTGTGTGCGGTTGGGAGGCAGGGGCGGGCGGCAGGCGGCGGAGTGAATGGAAGGGTAGAGGAAAGATTGGATAGCCCTGGGAGAAAGTCTGAGACGCGCAGAGTGAGAGGTCTTGGCTGCCAGTGCCAAACCACACGCAGCTTGCGTGATTGTGGCTCCGCCGCCTCTGCGTGCTCCCCCTTCCTCTCCCCACGCTCGTTCCCAAAATCCCAAAAGCACCTGCACGCACTGCCACCTGACCTCCGTGACCTTTGAACTCCGGAGAGCTGAGGTCAGGTATCCGAAAGACGGAAAATAAAAGACAGAGTAAAATCTTTAAGCGGCCTAAGTTTAGTTCTTACCTCATCCTCTTGTCTGCACATTTCCAGATTGAAATAATAAAGCACAAACTGAGTCTCATTTGAGTCCTTTAACCGTGACTGTTAAAGGATATATTTCTGCTGTTTGGTCATGTGGATGCTTACTGCTTCACTGCTAGAATTTATACACTTTTTCCATTACAAACGGAAAAGAGACCAATTGTGTGTACATTCAGACACATTCATAACAAGAGCTCTGAAAGCTGGTCCCAATGAGCACAGTCCATTATGGGACCTCAGTAGTCACACGCACACACACAAAAAATATGTATTAAAATAAAAAAGTTTGAGAAGGAGCCAAAAAACAGATTTCGCCAGCAGCTTTTTAATGGTACAGGTTTATAATGAAACACTCCTTTAGACCCCTTCCCAAAGCAGTGACGCTATCCACTAGACACACACACATTAAAAACGCACGCTATTCATAACATGTGTGGCTATCACGAATGGAAAGTAGGGGGAGAAGACATTTCAGGGGATGAGAAACTCAAGCCTAGCGGAACCCAGGTCTGCGAAAGAAAAAAGATCAATTTACTATGGTTGCCATACTTTTTCCTCAAATGTTCCTCGCGTCTTACATATTGTATCCGAATTATGCTTGTTTCGACTTATTAAAGCAGTTTGAGGTCATTTGTTTCTGACAGGTGTAGACGGTCTTCTAACTTTAAATGAGGATGCTGTAATTTGATGGAACGGCAGGGATCAACATTATAGCAAAGAGGCAGCGTAAGAGATTGTTTGTATATATATATATATATACTCTACATACAGTGTGAATTTGTGTTTTTATAAAGATATATTTATTAGAAATTAATGGAACATATAAGTATACAGTTATTAAAATTAACCATCTATCATGACTTGGGTCAGCAAAAAAAGCATTAAAGGAAAAAATCATCCAAAAATTACAATTCTGTCATCATTTATTCACCCACGTGTTGATCAAATCCTGTTTGTGATTCTTTCTTCCGTGGAACTCAAAATAGATATTTTGAGAAATGTCTCAGTGGTTTTGTGTCAATACAACTGAAGTCAATAGTGTCCAATGTTGTTTGGTTACCCATGTTCTGAAAAATATCTTCTTTTGTTTTCTGCAGAAGAAAGAAGTCATGCAGGTTTGAAATAACCTAAGGGAGAATAAATAATTCAAAAAAATTAAGATGAACTATCCCTTTAACATTAATCCATGACTTCAGCAGACCTCCATTCAAACAATGAACTAAAACTTAAACTATTACTTAAAGTAAGAAGTGTCTATTCTGTGCCATTCCTAAGACGCGATGCACGCGAAACCATGAATGATCAAAATATTATGCGAGTGAAATATGAAAAATATTATGCATGTAAGATGTGAAAGTGTCTCATATTTACTCAGCGGCTCATGTGGTTAAATGGCTTCTCGTGGTTGCACGACTTGTCACAAAATGCTGTAAAACAGCTCTGGGTAATAAGATCATAACATATTTGTGCTTCTAAAAAATTCCTTTGGTTGGTTGTTACAACATCTCGACACGAACGTGTGCCTGAAATAATTACAATGATTTTGCATGCAAATGTTATGATGTCCAGTCTATATTTAGCTTATTCATTTCCCTCTAAAAAAAACATCATTAAAAAAACAAATACGTCTTTTATTTTCCATTAAATGCGTTGCGCTTACAGTATATTTTCCACAACGTCTCGTCTCTCTGCCACCCGTCGACGCACACTCAAATGGTTTCTACTGATTGAGCCTCAAAATATTCCCATGTGTGACCAGCATGAAGCTGTCAGCTCTTGTTACCCCATATCACCCAGCGGCTCTGACCGAGCCAAGCCCACCAGAGCAACAAGTTCACAGTCTGTTGTATCATGGCAAGTATGCACAGAAAGGGGTCATTCGGGCCAAGCTCACCTGATACGATAACCTCACTGCAGTAACAGTTGGCCAAGCAGACCGTCCAATATGTTACAGATGGAAAATTCAGCAGCCACCATTATCCATGGATCAGTGGAGCATTCGGAGCCTTATATTCTGTGTGATGTTTAGGATATGAAAGAAAGTAATAAATGGGGAAAGGAAAGGGAAAGTTTCCTGTGTTCGTCTTCTCTTTCTATGAATGAATGGAGTGCTGTTTGGTTGAAAGGCAGTAGTCATTATTTTGACAGAACCTCAGCAGACGGTTAAGTCATTATAAAGACATCAAGACATCGTCTTTTGCAATATTAAGAAAATTCAGGCTTTTTTTATTATCTTTTAAGAAGCAACCAACCAGTGGGTCACTTAAGAGGTATTGCATAAATAAGTGCATGTTTTCTTTACATTTGGTTTATTTTACAGAACCTCGTGGTTTGTCCTCTGAAGTTCTGAAGTTTACATTCCTCAATTGGACAGCTCTTTATATTCCAATATTGCATTCGAGCTTTACCTTTTTTACATTATTAGGTGTGTTTTCTGGGATTTTAACCCATGACCTTTGTGCTGCAAATGCAATGATCTACCAATGGAGATACATGTACAGTTGTGAAGAACAGAAACTCAAATCATGGGTTGTTGCATGAAAAACCGATCTGTATCTCATTATTATAAATCAGATTTCTTAAACACAAACACAAACACACAACAGAATTTAGAGGACTACATTTTTGGCCTTTTATGTGGGTATGACAGTGGAGGGTGAGACAGAAAATTATGGGATGAGAGAGAGGTAATCGGAAGCCGTGAAAGGACCACGAGCCGAGATTCGAACGTGTGTCGGCTCACATTGCACTGGATCACCTGGTGACGACTAGAGGACTAAACATGTGCCACTGCTTTTTAATGTTTTATGGCTCCACAGACACGTTAGCATCTTCTGGTTGAGTGCTGCGCTCTAGTGGTGCATTTATGCATTTACACACTGATGCATTGAATGATGTCATGGTGTGGTCAGATCACACTTGGTCAATAATGGTCAAATCTGAAGTTAAAAGGCAAATGTTCATATGAGAACCACTTACCATATTCCATTCAATACTTCCTCATATCTTTCCATGATTCCCACATCTTAATTAAAACTCTCTTGTAATGCAACAGAATTTCAATGGAAACTAAAGGACAAATGGCCCAGCTCATTGTATTTCCCCTGGATACTCAGTGGTATAAAAAGCAGTGGTTAAACGTAGTGCGTGCGTGTGTGGGTGGTGGTGGTTGCTTGTGGAAAAAGTGACTCTCGCTGTGAGGTTGGTGGGGTTCAGCCTGAGGTCTCACAGTAAGGATGGTTAGGTGCAGACTGAGGTCTGGCTGAATAGGGGTCCTTCTCAGGGAACTGGGTCGAATGTCTGGGACCAGTTGAAGCAGGGAAACCAGTATGTTCTGTCTCTAGAATTCAGCACAATACTTTTTGAAAACCCTATGTACATCATAGAAGTGAATGTAATGTACCGTTATGTAATGACTTTTCTGCGTGCAATGAGATGTTTGGTTTTTATATGAACACGATATACTGCCTGATGTGATTTATGTTTGTTAATGTTTTATATTGATTATTATGATCCTGGTTATGACACAAACAAACATTTATTTTCTCTAGGGAGATCTGAGATCCTAAAGGGATAGTCCACTCAAAATTCTTTCATCACTTGCATCCAATGACTTCCGTTGTAGACACGAAACTATAAACATTTGTCAAAATATTCTCTTCTGTGTATCACAGAAAAAAGGGTTATATTTAATATCATTTATTGAAGTCTTTATTTTCATCCAAAATTTTAAAATAATGAATGGAATTTATTAAAATAAATAATAACATTAGTTTTGGTTTATTACTTTAATATTGGTTCTTTAATATGTAGTAATATAAATGTTCTTTAGGAGCAAACTATTTTAGCATTATGTATACCTATGATAGGCCAATGAATACTTTCTGCATTTAAAATAAATTATTCGTCAATTGATTAGATCATTTTCTAGGTGTATTTTATCTTAATTTCTATAATTGTAAGTGTAAGACTTCGTGTATAAGGGTATCTGAGTGTGGAGAATTCCCTTCAGTATGCAGGGGAGGAGGCTGCTGATGGGAGTGAAGCGTAAGAATTACCGTAAGGTGTTCACCACATCCCCCCTCATCTTCACGTGCACGAAAAGCCACATAGACAAGCAATGCGTTTCTTTTCCTTGTGTTCACTGAGTAATGTAGTTATTACGGTAAAAGAACGACGTAAAAGTTCTTCAATGTGTGTCCTTATGGATTTTACGCAGTGCTGAATAAGCTTGTTGAACATTTCAGGGGTCTGAAAGTAGCCACGATGAACACATCTCAACAGATTAATTTCTCCGCCAATTGGAAAGTTGAGTCGATAATAATATCTGTGATTTTCTCCATCATCTTTTTGGTGGGCACCGTTGGAAACTGTCTCGTGCTCGCCGTTCTCATTCGCAACGGGCAGATGAACACAAAGACCACCAATCTTTTCATCCTGAACCTTGTCTTGGCGGACCTCTGCTTCATCGTTTTCTGCGTGCCTCTCCAAGCAACTATCTACACCATGGACGAGTGGGTCTTTGGACCCTTCGTGTGCAAAGCTGTGCACTTTATCATCTATCTGACAATGTACGCGAGTATATTCACGCTGGCAGCTGTGTCTCTGGACAGGTGCGTCTCCATCCTGTTGCGCGCAATGTGCGCGCTTTTCTTTACAGTTAAATAATTCGAGCACACGAGTCGTGTGTCAACGTTGGAAAATGTTAAATTACCGGGAATGGCATTCAGTATTAGTACAGAAAGACAGACGAAGAATGTCAGTTAATAAGAGAACTGTAAAGAAAAACTTGAGCTGCTTTTTTAAGGTCTGTGGTGCAAATAGTCTGTTTTTTTGGGGGGGGATTATGTGATTTTTAAAGGATTTGATCGTTCATTTTTAAAAACATATATTATGATGGACAATTAATTGAATAAGAGTAGGCTATATAACAATAACAGTAATATTTGTACCTGAATGTAGGAAAAGTTCAAGAATTATTGTATGTCTTGTCATGCTGACATGGCTGTTGGAGGACTTTATGTCACTCCTGAAGTTTGATTTTGTTGAGAATTAACAGACACTGGAATGGAATGGCCACAATACATCTAGAAGTGCTGATTAAATGGGAATAGTCTGTTATTCTTTCCGTGATTTAAAGATTTGATTGCATTATAAATAATTCATTATGCACATTCTCTTGGTTGGATTAATACATTCTAATTCTTATGCCCTCTTCTCTAAGATATCTCGCCATCCGCTACCCACTCCGTTCAAGAGAGATGAGAACACCCCGTAACGCTCTGGCCTCCATCAGTCTGGTGTGGGCGTTATCTCTGTTCTTCTCCAGCCCTTATCTCAGCTACTACCGACAGATGGATCTTGATGGAGCCACCCTTTGCATTCCAGCCTGGAATATCCAGCACCGTAAAGCTATGGACGTCTGCACCTTCATATTTGGCTACCTGATCCCAGTCCTCATCCTCGGCATCACCTACGCCCGCACCATTCGTTACCTGTGGACGTCTGTGGACCCCATGCAGGGCATGTCGGAATCCCGCAAGGCCAAGCGCAAGGTGACCAAGATGATAATCATCGTAGCTGTGCTCTTCTGCATATGCTGGCTGCCACACCATCTGGTCATCTTGTGCATGTGGTTTGGCTACTTCCCGCTCAACCACACCACCTACGTCCTCCGCATTCTCTCTCACTTGGTGGCTTACACCAACTCTTGCCTCAACCCCATTGTGTACGCTCTGGTGTCCAAACACTTCCGGAAAGGCTTCAGGAAAGTGTTCGACTGTGCGTTCCATAACCGGGTCGTAAACCGGGTTCATGCTGTCCAGCCGGCGCAGACGGTGAGCTTGGTGGAAGCGGCTTCGAGCGAAGGCTCCAATCAGAGCGAGGGGTCATCCCGGGGTCGCCTGTGGAGCAAAAGCGGCAGGAAAATGATGACAAGCACGTTTATGACATTTAATGTGACATAACCTTTTGCACTCTGCGTTTAATAACTATTTTGTTCCAGAGGCTTTTAAAAGCATTTGTGACATGGTTTTGTATAAGAAAGTTGTTAAACAGAAAGGAAGCAGAGCTTTTGTGTTCTCTTGAGGACAGTGACTGATGTTTAAAATGCTCTCTCGCGTCTGTGTTTTCTCAATGCTGACAGCTTTCGTCCCTGTGCGGTGGTGGCTGTGTTGTGCGACTGTGCAGACCCTTGTGACACATGGTTTGGTTTTCCGGAGGTGCAGTCTGGTATATTATCAGCGCACATTGCTGGCACCAAATGGTTTTGACGTTGAACATCCGTAACTATTTGATCCAGCAAATCTCTGAATTAAAAAAATTACTTCTTTATTAAATCTCAATGTATTTTTAAATCTTGTCTGAGCTCATTTTGGGATCGGTTGTGTAGGAAACAGTTGAGCATTCATGTACAAATGTTTTGTTTGCACCATTAAATACTCACATTTGTGTCAGCTGAATGTCAACATAACATTTTTTTTTCAATGTTTTCACTGGGATCTGTAATCACGACCAAATCTATTTCTGCTCAAGTTCAGAAAAAATGTTTAATATCGACCAATGAATTAAAGGGATAGTTCACCTAAAATGAAAAATCTGTTATTATTTACTCACCCTCTTGTCATTCCAAACCTGGATGACCTTTTTTTCGCTGTACAACAGGAAAGAAGATATTTTGAAGAATGTTGTAAACCTGCACCAGTTCATTTGTATTGGTTGGTGTCCATACAGCTTTATTCAAAATATCTTCTTTTATGTTCTGCGAATGACAGCTTTGAAATGACAAGTAGGTGAGTAAATGATAACAGATTTTTCATTTTTGGGTGAACTATGCCTTTAATGAATGAACAATTATTTACAAAATAAAGCAATGAAGTCAAAGCCTTGTTCTTTGTGTCACATTATCTTCCTCCAATCAATCATCACTCAATATGTTATAAAGATGTACATCCACTTCTCTTGTTTATCCTTATATCTACACTGGGGATTTGCCAGCTGGCTTCTTTTACCGTGTTGCTTCAGTCTCCGCTGATTTTTAGATGGAGTGTTGGTAATATGTGCTCTCTGATTTGCTACATCAGTGGAAAAAGGCCTGTTTCTGCTTCATTTAACACCTGACACTGCTATTCGCTGTACGTCGCTATTTAACAAATGTCGTATTTCTTACTTCCCATGACGCTTCCAGATTTGTTAACAAGGACCTCTTGTTTGTAAAGCACCAGCTGCTGTCATTATTGCTAAATAAGGATGCTAAATTTGACCTTCGAAAATGTTAATTTTAGTGGTCTTATGTGCATCATTTACTTCATGTGTGTCCAAAATCTCTTCATGCAACATGTAATTGTGCAGGAGACTTTGGCACCCAACTCTCACTTTCTCATCATCCACATTTTTAAGAGGCACTCTGGAGTTAAACTGATTGGCATATGCACAGAGGACATCTGCCGAGCGCCAAAGGCGGTACTTGTGGCCCGCTGCTGATGCTAATCCCTGATTATTCTTCCCGTGTGTCCTATTGACAGTGGTCACCGGTTTAGCTTTTCATCACGACCCAATTATATCTGAGCTTTTGATCCCTGGGTAATAAACGTTAGAATGTTATGAAAAAAGAAATTCACTTCTATTAGAAATGGTAGCAAATTAGAATATGATGCTGGTCATAATTGCAGGGGTGTTGGGGGACGGGATGTGTGTTGACCTAAAGCCTAATTGAAGCGAGATAAAAAGTATGAAGAGAATGAATTGAAGTTTATTGGATGTAACCCTAAAAATAATCAAATCTGCAGCGACAATTCTTTACACGTTTTAAATGTTTCTTTTATTGAAGCGTATGGCTTTTTTACATGCTCTGTACTGTAGATGTCATCATAATAAAAGATAAAGTAACGCAAGACAGCATGTGCGTTCATCACACCATCACCCCACACATTTTAATGGCTTTCTGCTGAAAATACGACTGTATGTGATAGCCGTATGTGCAGTCAAGGGAAAGTTCACCAATTAAGCCACAAGGTTGTGTCTTATCTCTCCAGGGCATAAGGTGACTTCTGATGTTGATATAACTTGTACTGGCTGCTCTTTGCCTCTAACAATGTCATATCTGCCCACCTCACATCTCACGGTACCGATGAAGTCTTCGTGTACTTTTCTTTGTTGCCCTCATCTTGCCATCTCTTTGGGGCACACGAGAAAAAAACATCTGTTATACAGATCCAGCTATACGCCTCATGAGCTTCATCATCTTAAACATCACACTGGTGTGAAACAGGTAGGGACGACCCTTTACTCATGTTTCCAATCAGTTCTAATGGAGGAACCTCAAAGTTAAAGCATGCTCGGAGGATCGAACAGATACGTCATGTCCCAGCAGACTTGTGCCTTCAGCCAAGTTGGTCAAATTAGGATCTTCGACTTTTTCAAAAACAAGACAAAGTAAATTTGAACCGGTGTTAAACAAAAGGTAAACATGCCACTAAAGTCATTGCAAATGTTTTACTGGACAGAATTAATGACCGGAAAGGAAGATACTTCCGGTCTGTGTTTGGTTATAGGCTAATAACAATTTATTTTATAATTACAATTTATTTATATAATATTGGATGGTATATTAATTGTATTCAATTAAAATAGAACTATTCAACAGTTATTGATTCTTTGCAGAGGTCTTTGCATTTGTTTATGTTGCCGCTGAAATCGTCTATTAGTGCAGTGATTGTATTCAATTAAACGGCGTTGGCAACCCCAATGGGTTCGATCCCAGGGGATTGCACATAGTCAGAAACAAATGTATAGCACAATGCAATGTATGTCGCTTCAGCGTCTCCGAAATGCATGAATGTAAAAATGGAATATTAACCTACAAGATTGGATTTTAAAATCGGTAAAGGTAACCAGTGCACTGTTACTAGCAATATGATGCGTCTGTACTTGCAATATATGTGTTACCAAGGCAACCAGCAAATGGTATTTCTAATTTAAATGGTAATTTAAAGGACTCCATACAGCCACCCTGATAGCACACATACAGTACATCTGTCATACGTCTATTTGACGTCTCCATTTACATCTGCAAGATATCTAAAATGCATAGTTGCTCATATGCAATACGTCTCTGAGATGTCTGCTGTCATATAGACATCTAGAAGATGTCTGTAAGATGTTTATGATTTAGAATGCATGTAAAGCTGCTCTTAAGATGTTTAGCAGATGTTTTAACGCAGCAGATCTCCAGATCTTTAGCAGACGTATTACAAACGTTCAGACGTCTCCGAGACATACTGCAGATGAGCAAACCATGTATTGCAGATGTCTTGCAGATGTCTTGCAGAATAGACATAAGCCAGATGGATTGTGCTATCTGGGCAGTGAGCTGATTAATTTTAATTTCCTCCTTCTGCAAATCCCTCCTAAATGTGTTGCATACAGCTCAGAACCCCAATATTGAGTATCTATTTTATAGTATGTTACTGTATGGTCTTTACTGTACTGTGTGCACACTGTGCTGTGTCTCTATTTTACTTTATACTTTATTTATTTTTGTATGCATTTATGTATTTAGCATTGTTCGAAGTGTTTAATCGTGTTTAATAGTGTTTGAAGTGTTCACCTTTAATAGTAGGCCTATTAAATCATGGGGTCATTAATATTATAACGATCATATACAGGGGCGGTATAAATACTGCGCTCTAATCAACACTGTATTTTACATTATAGCTTACGTGTTTCACTTATGATCCAACCTTGAGAAAACAAACCTCCAATGACGGGTTATTATTTCGCTAAAGGCGCATTTGCTTTCAGTCCTGCCGAACTGAACGATGCGTAATGCGCGTAGAGGGGATCGAAACGCACTGCAAGTACCATAATGCCAGCTAAAGATCCTCTCATTGAGACCCTTAAAGGTAGGTTTAAAGTCCCCTGTGTGATCATAGGAGTACAAAAAAAAACGGTTTTAGCCTGTCTGTTTGCGATTTCGATACCGATCAGCTGTTGCTCTGGTTTGGTTGAGCAAACGGAAGGTTGAGAGCTTGTGGAAGCGGTGTGTGATGCGTCATGTTACAGATGCGCGCTCACACAAAACGCATTGAATTTGAGAGGTGGGGTCTCGGTCTCGTTGTAGTGGAGATTTGGGGCATGCTGACACAGTATGCGTAGTTGTTTTTTCGTCTGCACTTCATTTTTGGTATGTGAACGCGCCCTTGGCCATTGCACCGATCGTTGTTTTTTACATCAGCGTCGCGTTAAGCTTGTAGGGTGACTTCTAAAGCGCATTCTTACATGATACATTTTAGCTTCCTAAAGCGCAACTTTCAGTGCGAAACGAAAGCAAAACGAAATCCAACGGATGTATATCTGAATGATGTGTGTTTGTGATAACATTAAGATCAAACGAAATGCAAAATCGCATTATATTGCTTTCCAAAAAGAAAATACTGTAGAAACCTCCACGGAAATTTAAAATGAATTTAATGGTTGCAATAGAAATTGTATTGGTTATATTGGAAATGACTTATTGGAGTTTTGTTGGGTTCTATTGGTGGGATGTTATCTGGTGGATGGGAACCAAGTTAAATCTATACCTATAAGGCCCTAAAATCATATTTCTATTGTTTTAATGGTAAACTGTTTATGGTTTACAATGATGTTTTTAATGGAAAAGCAACACAGCTCCACCAAGATTTCTAATAATACTGTTTTGAAGATTCAAGGACTGTCTTAGTTTCAGAAATACCTGTTTGTTTGCAGTGTGCATTCTGAATTTGAAGTCTGAGGGTACAGTGACAGACTCCAGCCCACACCTGGTGTCCTGCTGTGAACTCCTGGAGCTTATATTGCGAAAGGGACTTCAGCGTGAGCTTCACACACATGTGCACTTTCCTGTACAAACACCTTCACACTTTAGACAACACAGGACACACCTATATAAACAAACAAATTCTTTTTTTTCATGAAGTTAAACCCTTTAAATGTGAATTATGCTTAAATGTGATGATGTTATGAATATTTAAAATGTATGCTCGATTTTTATTCTCATGTTTAAAATAAAAAACTATTATAAACTTGCGCTTATATATACATTTCTTTACAAATATACAAAAAAATTAAGATAGAAAAATGTGTGCCAGATTTGTCATTCTTCTGTGTAGGAGAAACAGGCAAATAAAATTGGTAATATTGTTCAATGTCGTCTAATGTTTTAGAACCAGTTCTGAGTTTGGCACATAGAGATTACTGGCAGTGTTTTAAACAGCTAATACAGCACGACACATGTGGCCGGTGAGATTTTTTATTTTAAATCTTACAGTATTTATGTTTACAAATGTCCCCTTCTTGGTTGTATATAATGTTATTTATAAGCTTTAAATTGATATTTATCAGAGTTTATCCAACAATAGATGTTCTGTCTGTTCAAAGGCTGAGTTCAGTCTCTTTGGCAGTGCAACAGACAGCAGGCTGCTGCAAGATTATTACCTCTCAGGGCCGAGGACGCTTCTTTATACGGCTGATGCTGATGAAAAGAACTCTGGGAAATGTAGTGAAACATCTACTCCACACGAACAGAGTGATGGAGGTTGGTGAACACCAGAGATGGAAACTTGAGCATGTCTTGTAACTCTTGTAAACAATGCAATTCATTTCTTTAAATTCATTTTTTGTACTTTCAACACGGTTTATAAAACTAACTGAACACATTTTGAGACCAAATACTTGAGGATAGACTTGGACTCCATGCAAACAACATGACGTACAGATAATAAATGCATGTTCTTGTCTTTGCAGTGGTATTGCCCCAACGTTGCTATATTAAGAAATGAAGAGTTTGTAGGTGAGTTTCTACTATCTAAACTATATAAACCATCTAAATTAACTAGTTGACATAAGCAGTTCCTTTGCATTATTCATTCACTCAATTCTCTCTGGACAGAACCATTTATCTCACTGTCTATGGTATTGTCAGAAATGGAGTTTAAGCTCAATATTGAGGTATGAATCACACTGCTAAACTTTGGCATAAGCTATGTATATGTATTTTGTGTTTTGAGTTTGGTTGAGTTGACTTGAAAGGTCCAGTGTATGAAATTTTGTGGTGAGGTTGCGAATTGCAATCAACGTCTCACTCCACCCCTCCCCTCTGACACAGAACTAAGTTGTCCTGTTTTCTCTTCTTTGCCGAAGGTGATTATATATTTACGAAATGCGCTCTGTAGAGCAGTTTGTCTGTTTAGGCATAAAACAACATTACAAATTTGATGCAAGGGGTGTATGTAGATAGAAATAGCTCTATCCTTTATTATTTATTTATTAAGATCTTTATACACTTCTGAAGACAAATTTATAAATAGCACTGCATTTCTGTCAATAGATCCTCCAAAAAATTACACACTGGACCTTTAACTTTACTATGAGTGCCATTGGCATGCGTCTGTATGAGTTTTCTTTTTAATGGGCATTTCCTATCTGTAACTCTAATCTCAGAACTGCAGCTTCCTGGATGAAAGCTGGCTGCTTCCGGTACGATTGAAATGTTTTAGCACACCTAGATTTGGCTATATGTGCATGAAGAGTTAATGCTGAGCTGCATGCTGCAAATCTTGCTTGTGTTTTAGGTGTGTCAAATCTATGAAGCTGTTCCATGCCAGGAGTTGGGCATGGTGCTCAGGTTAGCATGTTGGCACGTTGTTATTTATTTTAATATAATAAAACAAAATCTTTTTTTTTGTGCAAATTATTTGTACAAGTGTACCTGTTTAAGGTTTACCAGAATGTAATAAGATAGTGTTATAGATCAACAGTCTTTCTATCCTAAAGGTACATCAATGGACGTGTTTTTGTGCTTGACCTGCTGAAGGACAGTCAAGCACAGGCAGACATGTTTGTAGAGCCTGGTGACATCATTGATGGAATCAATGGAATATCTCTGAGGAATGCCAGCAATGGACAGGTCAACACTAATATTACCCTGACCGTGTACCCTGCATGACCCTCCATACTGATTTTAATCAATATTACATTGCTTCTTTAATAGGCCAATATGTGGATGTCTGTTATCAAATTTGCTTGAATTTATTACATGTCATATGCTCCTACATTCATCTTGCGTCAGTTACTCTTATACCCATTCATTTTCTTAAGGTGTGGGTTTTGTCATATTACAATAAGCACAAAACGACCAATATCTTTTATATGCAAGTACTTTTTATCTAAAAGGCAGGTGTGGTTTTCTCTAAGCTGAAGGGTCAGCCTCTTTCCATTCGGTTGATACGATGGAGAGCAGAAAATGGGTCCATCTATCAACCTTTGCTTAAACACTTACGGCAGCTTAAAGAGGAAAACACATCACTTCAGTTCGGCCCGAAATCGATGTCTCATAAAACCGTGGGTCAGAAAAGAGGGCAAACTCCCTGTGTAAAAGAAGGCAGGTAAACATACTGCCCCATTGAAATCTACTCAAAAAAAAGATGTCATGTGTTTGCAATTGTTTTAATCTTGAATACAATAAAGAACCCCAGGCTGTGTGGCTAATCTTGTTTCATTAACAGGATCCTGTATGCTGTGCAGCTCTTAGGAAAAGCAAACATAGGAATGGTACAGTAGTTGTGCAAACAACTTCTTTATGGCCCTCTTACTTGGCTTTAATCCATGCATGTGTGTTTTTTGTATTAAAGTGATGTTTACATGTACACCAAGAGTCGGAGTGTTGCCAGTAATCAGAGTATAAAGTAAAAGGATTAAGATGTTTACTTAATATGATAAACATATATATAACCCTGTTTGTATTACATTTTGCTATACTAAGCTTATTATGGCAGTATTCTGTTTACATAAGAGTGATCTTAATCACAATACTACCTTAACAACATTACATGGTAAACATAGCTAATGATCCTAAAATAATGCAATTGTATAAAGTTAAATTTGTTCGTATCATGTAATTTTTCTTACATTTTATTATTTGAAGTATGGAGGAAAAGAGGTTTTGCAGCACGCCATTCCTGTTGTCCTGCAGTGCAAGCAGGATAGAAAGGTATATCTGCAATGGAGAAAGCGAGTTTATAGGGCTACCTGTGTCATTTTTCATGCATGTTTTTTTGTGCGATGGTTTATAGGAAGTACTTCTGGATGTAAAGGAGACTCACCTTACCTGCACTGATAAAACCAGTCAGCAGGTTTGTATTATACGTTGTTACACTTACATTTTTATTGTTTTATTCAAGCAATTGACAATGTCAACTTGTGCTTTTTGGGAACCAAATCCATGGCCTTATTAGCGTTTCAATCTACCACGTGAACTACAGTGGACTGACTATTTGCTAAAAGCCTATTTCTCTCCTTCAAACCAGAATCTGTGTCAGCATCATTTCCCAGAAATATCATGTGTTGGGAGGTTTGGAAACCAACCTGATTTAACCATTTTTGCCTTCTGTGTATTGTAAGTATCTTTAGAATTTGTTGAATAATATACACGCCATACGCTTATCCATCAGTAATGTATATGAGCTGCGTAGCATGCTTTAAATAATTTGAGGCAGGTACTAAAGATAAATTCACGGACTGTTGCAGAGATACACCAGAAACAGAAAGACCAATGGGTTTCTGTTGTGTGGTCCTTCAGGCGGCTACAAGTAGCGAGTGTGAAGAAATTGTTAATCGTATCGGTGAGTCTGATGCCAACATAAAGTTTTACCATAAAAAAGTTTATGCAAGTCATTTTTATGTGAGTGTATTTTTTATTACATTTTTTTACAGCTGCTGGGTTCAAACATACAGAATGGTTTGTGTGAGGAACATCATCACTTTAGTGGATTGGAGTTTTAATTTGTTAAAGAAAGTTTCTTGTTTGTATTATCATATTTTACATATGGATATTGTAAAAAACTGTAATATTCTGTATCTGCGCAATGCTTTTTTGGAAGAAATACATAAAACAGAATCTGTGTCGTCCCTTTTTGTTTTGATTTGACATAAGAAAACTACTCTTGCACAGACCCTGTTGTTCTCACTAATAGTATTATAATTATTCAAAAATCTTTTAAAACACTTTAAAACAAGCAAGAAAACAAAAACAGCTGCTAAATTAAAAAAGTGTCTAAACTCTAAAATACATTAAAATGTGAAAATAATACGTTTTACCTTATGGTGCATTCTCGTTCTCCGCAAAAAAAGTGCGTTTATTTACAAATAATTTTAATTTAATTTTACATCATAATTATTGATCAACTTTATATGAAGCCATCTCTTCATGTGAAGCACACCCCGCTCTTATTTTGGGAAATCACACGGCAGTTTCGTCTCTGACTTCACCCCTCCATGACGTCATCACAATGGCCCGGAATTTCCTCCTCGCCGAATCTGGCGCATGCGCACATGGAAAAAGAATGCGGACTTCGCAGCTCTCACAATATTAAATGGTTTGATGGCCATACTTTGATAAATCATGTCGAAGGCGCCATCTCAGCCCGGCTCTTCGGGTGCCGCGGCCAACCTAGGACCATCTTCGTCCTCCTCGTGCTCGTCTCCCACGGCAGGTGGCACGACGTCCCCCGCTAACGTGCTGCACGCGCAGCCCGAGAAACCCCAGCACTACACGTACGTCACGAAACACCTTTACACCCACCTGATCGCTCATGCAAATCGCACATCCTTCATGCATAACTCATTTTACGTGCCTTCCATGAGATTGATGAGTTCAGATGATTTGGGTCCAGAGCTGCTTTTGAAGGCCCGTTAGTAGTAACGTTAATAGATATAATGCGTGTTTTTGAAAGATTCGTTGGCAATAAGTCTTTTTCTTATTAAGCTAAATAAAAAGCGTGTGTTGTTTATGTCATGCATACTAGTTTACCTTTAGTATGTGTAGTAAAATCGTAGTTACCACAGATTTAACATAAAAGTGTTTACCCATGGTTTGTAGTAAAACACAATAGTACTTACTACACTTCTGCTATTATTCAAAATAACACTATAATAAAACATGGTCACTTTTACTGTAATACCATGACGCAATACCATGTACAACGATGACGACTTCCCCTTTAATATAGTAACATGATTGCTATGCTTTTACTGTGTTGTGACCATAGTTACTACGCTTTTATTATAATATAAATATGGCTAATGCTCTTATACTGTAATATCATACTAACTTCACTTTTAACTATAGTCAAACCATGTTTACTAAGTATTTAATTTGGTTTAAACCTTTTTTTTGGTTTCTTTAAGTTCATTTAAGTACACACATTTTAAAGGAGTCATATGACACGGCCAAAACAAGAATTTGTTTTTGATGTAATGCAATTAAAGGTTCATAAACGCTGTATTTTCGTATCATCTCATATCATATATTTGACCCCTTCATCATTAGGAGTTGTTTGTCTGATCTATTTTGCCGTTGGTCAGGTATCTCAAGGAGTTTCGAACAGAACAGTGTCCCCTGTTTGTGCAGCACAAGTGCACTCAGCACCGCCCCTTCACCTGCTTCTACTGGCACTTCCTGAACCAGAGACGACGGAGACCGATTCGCCGGCGAGACGGGACCTTTAATTACAGCCCTGATGTGTATTGTGTTAAATACGATGAAGGAATCGGGACGTGCCCGGACGGAGATGAGTAAGAACCTACAGAAAATCCAATTCTGGCTCAAGACACGCCGTCTGAGATGATGTTGATGTTTGTCTTTATTTTGTTTGATGTCAGGTGTCCGTTTCTGCATCGGACAGCGGGAGACACAGAACGTCGCTATCACCTGCGATATTATAAGACTGGTTCTTGTATCCATGAGACTGATGGGAAAGGGCACTGCAGTAAAAACGGCCCGCATTGTGCCTTTGCTCATGGCTCCCATGACCTCCGAAGCCCTGTCTATGACATCAGGTTGGTTTTAACCCGGAGTTATGTTTATAGGTTTTTAAAGAGTAGTTTACGAGTGTCAAACTAGTTGCACACAAGAACCAGTGACTATTTAACATCATTGACATCAAGGCCAGTGTGATGCATATAAAAGCCCATCTAAAGTTAAAAGTGATGTGAGAGTAAATGATTTTTAAAAACAAGCCTTTTGATTCATAGCCTGCCATTGCAGTTATAAAGTCACTAAGCATATTGCATTCATATTTTCTGTGTACTCTTATGATAAATTGTATTCATCTTCTTAATTCCTGTTGCTCAGAGAGGTTCAGGTCTTAGAATCCCAAGCTGCTACAGGATTGGTCGAGGGGCCACCAGGAGAGGGGCAGTCAGGGGTCGTGGCGAGCACGGCGCTCATAGAAAAGATTCTGAGCGAAGATCCACGCTGGCATGGTAAAGCATGCAGAGCTGGCTTTAAAAATTTAACTTGACTACATTTGTGTGTCATGCTTTTGTGTTCTCGCGCAGATAACAGTTTCGTTCTGACCCACTACAAGACTGAACTTTGCAAAAAACCTCCACGGCTGTGCCGTCAGGGATATGCGTGTCCTTACTATCACAACAGCAAAGACCGAAGACGCAGTCCTCACAAACACAAATACAGGTTTGCACAACACATAATAGAGTTTTAACATAGCTTTATACTGAATGACTTTGAATTCTTTATTAGTGCTAAAATGGGAGACGTTTATACTGAAATGGAGGAAGTATGGAAGGTTACATGCTCTGAATGTGTGTCTCTCGGAATAAACAAGATTTCTGCATGTGATTTATTGAATAATTAACAATATAAATTAAGGTCCAGTGTGTAATTTTTGAAGGTTCTTAGACAGAAATGCAATATAATATTCATAACTATGTCTTCAGAGGTGTATAAAGACCTTTACATAATTATGTTTTAATTACCTTAGAATGAGCTATTTCTATCTACATACACCGCGGGTTCCCTTGCATGGAATTCACAATGTTGTTTCTACAGTAGCCGTAACGGACAAACTGCTCTACAGAGCATTTCGTGAATACGTTATCTCCTTCCGCGAAGAAGCGAAAATGTGATGACATGTTTGTCCTTTGTCAGTTGCATATTGCTTCTAAAGGGAGGGGTGAAGTGAGCCATTGGTTGCAATTCACGACCTCAACACTAGATGTCACTAAAATTCCGATATTGCTCCTGTAAAGGAAAAAGTTGTTTAAATTTTCCTTTTTGTTGTATGTTGAATATTTACAGAAAGGTCCATAATGAAAATGCAGTTCACTAGACAGCACAACCAGAAATTCAGATTTGTTTGAAATTGGACATTCTTATACACTTGTATATTTGAATAAGTTTATGTAAATATACTTGATTCATATAAAATTCTCGAAACTGATTTACCTAACCTCCTCAGGTAAAAGCCAAATAGGGCTATAGAAACATTACATGATTATAAAGTATGAGAGGTACATACTGCTATCTGTAGCAACTTAATTCAATTGATTCTCAATTTCCTGCTCTGTAGGATGTGATAAACATCTCTTCCAACATAATTTTGTTTAAAGTGTTACGCCTGTGCTTGTGTTTATACTTGAAGAGCCCTGCCGTGTCCCGCGGTAAAACACAGTGATGAGTGGGGGGACCCCAGTAAATGTGAAACCGGTGAAGGATGCCAGTACTGCCACACACGGACAGAACAGCAGTTCCACCCTGAGGTATATCAGGAAGTTTACTTCGGAATAGAGACCCTATTATGGGACCGTATCTAGGGACCAGAATATTCTAGATACTGGAAAGTGGCCCTTTTTTTCTTTTTGGCCTTTAAGCAACCACCTAGAACCACTTATAGCAATGCCTTGACAACCACCAAAGAAATCTAGTTTTTAAATGATCGTTTCTTCCGCAGATCTACAAATCCACCAAATGCAATGACATACAGCAAAGTGGAAACTGTCCCAGAGGGCCCTTCTGTGCTTTTGCTCATTTAGAAAGTAAGGTTACATTCAGACATTATTGTGCAATGCCATTTTATATCAATGCAGTCGGTACAAATATTTGTCCATCTTTCCATACCACGCATAACATTTTGTTGTGTTGTAACCAGCATGTGTCAATTCTTTCTTCACAGAAATGAGTGTTAGTGAGGAGCAGTTGGCTCTACAAAGCAGTTCTCCTCCTCTCGTAACGTCCTTTTCTGCCCACTCAGAAGACTTCAGCCAGATGGGACCCTGTTCCGCCACAGAGGAGGGACTGCTGGGTCGGGTTCTACTGGAGGAGTCCTGCATCATTGATGTGAGCCCTGGAGGAGAGGGAGGTTATGGGAAAGCCCCTGGGTTTGAACGGGAGGACCAGGTATTGTAATACTAATTTCTCTATTTGCATTTAAAGCAACAATGAGCCGTTTTGGTGTACGGTTCCCCATGTGGTTGATAAGAGCAATTGTCTGTTATAAATATTGTGGGTTATTCTACTGGGCTATACTAGTAGTTCAAACTAAATTCTGAGGTAGAAGTTGGTTGTTAGCCTTTAGCGCATAGCGTGCTAGCTACATAGCGGCCATCTTGCTAACGTTAACTAAATAACACATTTGCAGTCACCCAAAACACAACGCATGGACATGAATGTGCTTAGTAACCAATGCAAATAATTTTCTGTAGTTATATATTCGGAAACACAATCGCGACTAGGCGTTAAATAAGTTACAAGCAACTTGCTATGTGAATAGTGCCTATAGATACCGATAACATAAGTCTATGTGCATGAACTAAAGAATCAGCAACTTTTAACCATAAACATTTATTGTGGTTTGGTAGTCATCATTTTCAAGCATAACACCAAATTTGTGATGAGGCACGATCAAGCTACATAAGCTATTGAGACCTGGCAACATTACATAATCTCTAGTCTACACTACGGTTATAAATTGTGAACCAGTAATGTTAGTGCGCCAATAAACAACCAGAGCACAGTCAAAGTACTAATACGCCCAAAAGTACAAGAGAGTACGATTTTTTTTACAAATACGACTTTCGAATCCAGTAGCACGAAGGCTAACGTTATGTCTCCATCCGTTTTGCAACCCATTGCCTCTTGCAGCTCACGTCGCCCAGTGTAAGTCAGATATTTTTTCGAGTCCGATCACTCTCTCTCTTTCCTCTTTTTTTTATGTGCTGGCTCTGCCATGGTGATGGTTTGGAGACTTGCGTTGAACTAGATTGTTTCGTCTTATTGTTAGCTGACTTTTGTTGGCTAACTTCTCCCAGGCTATGAGTAAAACGCCATAAAGCCAGGGATAAGCAGGGCTTGTTACAAGTGCAATTTCAGCCGAAAGGAGGCTGCTTGGGTAGCAATGGCAGTAAAATTCGTCTAGTTAAAAATTGCCCTGTCACTAAAATAATTTTAGAGACATTAATTTAAGGTCAAAAAGTTGCCCGTTATCGCTTTAAAATAATTTTGTAATAAAAATATGGCCCCCATAATCATGAAATTAATATATATATAGGAATATAAAGATGTAATATTTCCATATGAATATGTACTAAAATGTAGCTTGCGAGAGATCTATTGTATACTTTGAATTTGTTTAATGCTTTTAACATGACTATTTTGCACATAGGGCAAACATAAAAGTTTTGGGCAGGAGCATTGGAGTAGAGAAATCTCCATGCACAGCAAACAGGTACTGTTTAAGAATGTCTTTCATTATAAGCATTTTTGTTTCATCATGGGGCTGTTTAGATTAAGTGATACATTTAGATCTAAAGTGAATAAAAAACAAAAATTGTCCGATTACTCTACTACCACATACAGTTTCTTGCGAAAATTCTGAATTCATTCAGTGCCATGTGTTTTCAGGATATGTTAGTGTTTCTGCCCATCGGCAGTCCTCACAGTATGTCGTCCAGTATACCCTCCAGCCTGGCTACCACCCCACCCAGCCCCGCACCCCCTGGCCCCTCGCCGGGCATGAATGCCAACGCCCTTCCTTTCTACCCGACAAGTGACACAGTGGAGTCTGTAGTGGGTAAGTGGAGGCTTTTAGACAAATATCTGGACACAAATACTGTGATATAGTAATAAAATAACACAGAGGTTTGATTTTTAAACAACTATAAATCTTACCGTGTAAAGGCATCAGTTTCTCCTCTTCATCAGAATCGGCACTAGATGATCTGGATTTGAATGATTTTGGAGTCTCAGCTCTGGAGAAAAGTCTAGAGAGCTCAGGGTTGCCCAGCATGGGTCTTATGTTGGGTAGGTGACATGCACAGTTACATTACATAGGATTGTATTTACATATGATTATACCCCTTATTACATTCCTTTATACCTAGGTTTAAAATGATAGGAAATTGCTGTATGGGCGCTTAAAACACTGTTTATTATGTTATAATCAACAGTCTATGGAAGACACAAGACAGTGTGTAACCTTGCTTATTTTCTTCCACAGGTGGCAGTCAGTTACAGTGTTCCGCACCTGTCAATATCCCTGGGTCCCTGAGTAGCCCCTCCCCTTTCAGATCGCCCTCACCTTCTCCGCCAATCAGAGCTCACCACTCTCCATTCCTTTCAGCACAACTCCAACAGCCCAGCCAATCAGAGAGTAGCTTTTTGGGGACCTCTCATGGTTCTTTAGGTTTGCGTAATTTCTAAATTGTATTTATTTGTCTGCTTTTTTGCGATGGTGGTTTGCAAGTCCTGGGATCTGGCTAAACCTATCGTATTTGTTTTGTAGGTTTAAACGGTATGAACAGCAGTATTTGGGAACATTTTCCTACAGGCCAGACTTCCCCAGGCACCCCACCTGCCCTGCTATCAACAGGGGGCATGTATGCAGAGGCGTCCCGTCTAAAACAGGAAGTGGAAGAGGCGCACCGAGTGCTAAAACGGTGGGACCACAGCTGGAGACAGATGACCCAGGTCAGACCTAAGCTGTGTGTGTGTATTGAAGGAAGGGCAGACTATATTTTTAAAATGCTTATATACTTATGCTTATATATTTATATACCAAAAAAAATTCTCACCTGTAGAAATGAACACGTTGTACCTTTAAGACTTGTGACTTATGTTATGATTGGCTAAGCATTTTGCCTGTCTTTCAGGATGAGCCAAAGTGAAAAATATTGACTAAATACATTAAACTTGATTCAAAAGTAAAAGACATAATAGTCCTTGCATAATAGACACTGGTAAGGTTTTTTGAGAATGTATTCTCAGTATGTTCTTTTTCCTGCAGTCCTGGGCAGTCTTAAAAGCTGATGCGGAGGAGGCCCGTCTCCAGGCGGGACAGCTGGGTATTGAGGCGGAGCGGGCACGGCAGGCCGAAGAGGTGGCCCAGCAACATGCTGCTGTCCTGGAGGAGGCGCTAGAGAGTCTACGGCATGCAGAAAACCCACACCTGCAGGTACACCAGCTGCAGTTACTGCACAGACTGCCGCTCGGCTCCATCTGCAGCCTTCAGGCCCAGATCTGCACCTGCTTACGGACTGTAGAACAGGTGATTACACACATCACACACCTTAAAGCGATATTTCAGAGGCAAAACAAAATGTCCCCATGTTTTACTCGCCCTCAAGGCATCCGGATTGAATATGACTTTCTTCTTAAAGTATAATGTAGTTGGAGTTATAATACCACGTATCCTTTTTCTTCCAAGCGGTAGAATGGGGGGCAATTTTTTGAAGCTCCAAAAAGTGCATCCATCAATCAAAGAACTGCTCAAAAAGGTTCAGTGGTTTTAACAAAGGTCTTTTGTATCGAATCGATGAGTTTGTTTAAAAGAAATATCCATATTGAGAGTGCTATGAACGTTAATGTCTAGCTTCCGTTATCTCTCGACTGCACGTGAACCTGTTTTTCTGAGCGTTTGTAGATCTGGCCTCAAAATCCGGGTAGAAAATCGCCTATTAGTTATTGATTTTGGATGTTTTCTAATGTAAAAATCACACTAACGTCATAAGTAGACCTCATAGAACAGTATAAAACAATAAACAAGCCCAGTTCATCACACCTTTAATCAAATACCCCTCATTCACTCCCATTCTGAAGCTGTTATACTTGTATTGTATGATATAATTTACACAGACACTCTTATTGTTTATATTGTAAAATGCAATGTTGTTTATTTGTTTTATAATAAATTGTCTAGTGAGGATGGTTTTTATTACTTAAACGGACAGTTCACCAAAAATAAAACTTCTGTCGTCATTTATCCACCCCCTCATCTTGTTCAAAACCTGTATGACTCATTCTTCTGAGTAACACAAAAGTTATTTTGAGAACCACTTTTAGTGGTTTTGTGTTCATACAACGGAAGTCCGTTGGGTCCAGTGGTGGTTGGTGACCAACTTAAAAAAAAAGTCTTCATTTTTGTTCTGCAGAATGAGTGTTGGAATGACAAATGAAATATCGTTTTTGAGTATAACTATCAGTTTAGTTACAGCAATGACAATGATATTTTTTCACAATAATGAAAGTTATATTTCCACATTACAATGATGTGTGTATTATTTTACACAATGAGTAAAAACATATATAAACTGTATATTACTATCAATTTTTTAAGTATAGAAACTACACAATTTGATAACAACATACTAAGTGATTGATTTTCTTTTTTTCTACTAAGGAGATGTAGAAAATGTCCTTCATTATCATGAAGATGTCATTTAAAAAAATACAGCGGCTTCAGAAATAGACTTCATTTCCTTGTGTGAAATATGTTTTTCAATTTTCGTCTTTGATTACGCAGTAATACAGGCCCCGGATATTTCTCAATGATTATCGTGTAATATTCTGATGCACAAGTAGATATGAGTAATGAGCTTGTTGGTTGGTAATGCGTCTTTTTCTGCCTCTTTCCTACTTTCAGGCTGTGTTCAGGAAGCAGAGATTATATTGTGTATCTTGCGATGAGATGGGTTCAGTCACGTTGCCATGCCAACACGGCCTGCACTGTGAACGATGTGCAGCCTCCACAGAATGCCCGCTGTGCACGGACCACCAGCAGAGCCTGAACATCCCACAGACTTAATCTATTACAATCCATAAATCCTGACCTGTCACAGCTTCCTTTTTATTTAGATATTAACCTGATTTAATCTCGAGTGCTACATTTATCCCACTTGGCTGTTCTGTTCATTTATACAATGTAAGCCATTTAAGGAGACATCACACATTTAATCTTGGTCTTAATTTGAACCTCCTTAGACCATTTGTTTCATAAGTGATAGTCTTGTTTACTGCACATTGAAGTCCATTTCCCTAAAATCCTTTATACCAGCATGCAGGGTTAACACCCAGACCTCAAAGAAGAGATCATTTTCCAACGTTACTGGAGAAATTTTGTAGAGAAATTACCAATATTCATGTTTTATGAGGTGGTAAAACACCTTGCAGATTTATGAATATTTTTATCATAATTGTCAATTGTCCCGTGTCAAAATTCAGATGGGGTCGATTTTGTAAAGGACTAACAATAGCGTTAGTGTTTCAATTGTGGCACATTTAAATATACAACTTAAATCGAAATAATATTTAACAATTTGATGACGATACCAAATACTGAATAATATTCCCTGTATGCTTTATGTAGAAGCAAAAGACATAAGACACATATAAAGACAATCTTTTCTACATTTTATAAACACATTGTGGAATGTCCTTACGAAACATTCCGATATGTTTACAGAAAAATGCAGTGTTTGTATCTTCAGTGCAGCTGGAATGACTAACCATATGGGGGGGTATTTCGTAATCAATACAGATTAGCATAATAGGTAGCTATATAGGAAATTGACTTTTGTAGGATTTTATTTTGAGAGCGGCCTCGATGGAAAGAGACCAACACTGCAAAAATGGAAAGGAAATCTCATTATTCTCAGGTTTTTGTTTTCAGACTAAAGATGCAAGTTTTTTTAGGTAATTCTTATAATGTGCGTATTGTCTATTGTCAAGTATGTTTGCCTGTTAACTAAACCAACAGCACATTCCCAACCTTAGCTTTGTTCATTTCTGTGAATGGGTGTCTGTGGAATCGGTGGAGATATGAATTCACAGGCACTGATCATCAAACACACAATCTCAATGATAAGCTAAAGCTGTCGGAAGACGGCACGACTCCAATGCGTTTAGTTTCTTTCGGATGATTTTGGATGAATTCAGTTTGAAGGTAAAGTTACATGGGGGGTCAGCCGATGACTTCCTGTATGACCTCACTGTGAATTCAGAAATGACCTGCTCAGCTTTGTTCATATACAGTGTTTCTGATTTTGTAAAGGACAATAAACAAATGTATATTTTTGGATGAAATGGTTGTATTTTGATGTTTTAATAACGAATGCAATGCTGTCACTGTACCACAATCTACACCCTATGAAGTAAAAAATATTTAAAACATAATTTAAAAGGATAGTTAACAAAAATACATACATTTTTATAATTCATTCACCCTCATGTTGGTCCTTATCTGTATGCTATTTTAAACCCAAAGTTAATATAAGGGTGAGCTATAAAAAATAATAGGCAGAAAAAATAGCATGTTCATCCCTGCAGATGTGAATTTTGTTGTTTTTAAGTCATCGTTTCGTTCTTAAGTTTCTTGAGACTTCTTTTCTCTCTGTCTGCGTAGCTTAACGAAAGCTTGAGCGCCTCTCTCGCCTTTTCTGCCCTCAAGCAACTTCAGGATATTTTCGCCTTAAAAAAAGAGATAACATGAAATTATATTTTATCTCCAAGAACACTGAAAGTCACGTGTAGCTTTTACAGATATTTAAAGGGATAGTCCACACAAAAATACATTTGAATGAATTACCCCCCCCCCCCCCCCCCCACCAAACCTTGGAACAAGAAAGATATTTGGAAGAAAGTGAGCAATTTTTATTTCTGGGACATCATAGCTACCATGGTAGGAAAAATAAAAATGGTAGTCAAAGGTGCCCCAGAAATGTTTACGTTCCTAAATTCTCTAAATAACAAATTTTGTGTTTAATTGAACAAAAAAGTATATGATAATTTTTCCTACTATGGAAGGCAACTATGGTGGGTGAACTTTCCCTTTAAAAGTGTTTTTAATAGTGACATACTGTCGGGTTTAGGATGCATCAGAGGCAGGCGGATCCGAGCGGGTGTCGGATTATTGTTTCCGCCCCCAACTCCCGGCACGGACTTGAGAGAGAGGAACGCCTCTCCTTCAAAATCATCGCTCCTCAAGGTGTCATGGTCCAGCACGGTCACCAGCAGACAAGCCCCTAAAGACTGACACTGTTCTAATGTAATGAGACTGTGCCCAACAGAGGCCAGGAAACAGAAAAATGGGTAAGTATGCCATTGTCTAAAAGGTTTCTTTGTATGACATTTGGTCTGTAAGTGAATCTGCAAAGTGGCATATTGCCATGGGAGCGATTGGTGTATGTGTAAACGTACAATTCAAAGCTCTCTTCAAACAATGGGTTGAGATCACAGTTCTTGATCTTTGTTGAGCGTGACTCTACCTCGGGGAACATGTGCTTTGGTTCGAGAGAAAGCTGAACAAACGGGTCACTGGAACCTGTAATAGACATCATACAAATTAAATGAATATGTTATGTAGAGGCACAACTTTTGTGAGACAGATAGACAGGATAGATTTAATTTAATGATCCAGATTTAATATAGTTTAGATTTAATTTAACAATTACATTTTCCCTCAGTTTGACTAATCTACATAAATAATACTGACCATTAGAGTCGAGTGGAATGAGATTAACAGCATTGAGAACCTCCACATGAAGTTTCTTATCTGAGCGTCTATATGAGGTGATAAGAGTGACGGCTCCATATTTCTCTCCGGTAAACACTTTCTGTTAAAAACAAAAACACACAAAACATCTCAGTAAGAAATGCAAGCAAGTGCTCACTTGTCATTTCCTGCCCTGTCCTCTCACCTGCTCCCACACTTTCCTCTCGAAGAATTTCTCTATCAGCTGGTTACAGCTTAAAGAGTTTTGAGTTAGCAGTGTTCGCAGTATCTGAGAAAACCAAAAGGAGAAATATAAGAGTCTCGGACAAAGAGCGTCACACAAATGGAAGCAGTACGAACAACTGACCTTATATTCATCAGTATGTAGTGTTTCTAGGGGAAGTCCGTTCCCTTCAGCATGAAAACACTGTTCTAAACACTGCAAGAACAAACACAAAGTCTAAAATAGAAGAAACAACAGGAATTATACCAAAGTTTGCTTAAAGTTATGGCGAACAGAATAATGACCTCCAGCGAGTACAATAACCTCTGGAAGTAAACCACATTACTGTCTTCTTGCTGTGATATCTGATGCAGAATCTTAACAGAGTTCACCCACAACGGAGTAAGAAGACTGAGGAAAAAGAGAGAGAGAATAGGAGAAATAAAACACTTTTATTATGTACATAAATCTATTCACTTATTAGTGTAGCAATATCTGTCAAATGTAGTAATACTGATATGTGACCCTGGATCACAAAATTGACATTCATCATCTGAATAAATAAGCTTTCCATTGATGTATGGTTATTTGGCCAACATACATCTATTTGAAAATCTGGAAACTGATTTCTCTGGAATTGAGAAAATCAAATTATTTTTTTTCCATCCGAGACGCATAGTAGGCCATTTGCAAAGGAGAAACAGGTTTGTGTTAATGCTCCCTACTGGTTTACCACTGTAATGCCGTTGTGGAAAGTAGAAGAACCTGAAAGCAGAAATTCTAACCTTTACTTAGATACCAAACTTTACTGGGAAATTCTCAGAGCGGCCAGTAGCGAGCGATGTTTGTGGGCATGTTTCCAGACATTTTTCCTCGCATTTTTGCTGCATCCACTCAAAAAAATTAAGTTTGATATACTTACAGAAGAAAATGTACAAAATATCTTCATAAAACATAATTTTTCCATCATATCCTAATAATTTTTGGCATAAAAGAAAAATCTATAATTTTCACCCATACAATGCATACAAATATATGCAAGCGCCTTATGACTGGTTTTGTGGTCCAGGGTCATATGCCATGCTCAATAATTATATGTAAAAAGCAATAGGATACCTGTTGAAATTCTCTTGAACCAAATTCTCATTCATATACTTGAGTTCTGTCTCCAGATATTTCATTAAAGGAACCACAGCCTGGATAAGAAATGTGGTTATATGAACTCAATATTTTTGAAATTCACAAATGATATAAAATTTATAAAATTATGCCTTGAAGGAAAAGTTCACCCTCAAATGAAAATTCACTCATTTTAGATGCTCACAGCGATCATTGTAGGCCGATAGTCACATTTTACGACTTGATCGTTACTCGCGACCCGATCACAATTTGATGACATCACCACTTGAGGAATTACATGATCAATTACTATTACGTTTTGAGAAACGATGATAAATTCGCTATTTGCCCTTTACAAAGAAATATCCCGAGGAGGAGCAGCATCCAAAGCAGTTAATATGACAGACCTAATTCGACCCTTAAGTCTTTACATTTAATTACTGTAAAAATATAACAAAAATAAAACAAAGACATCATGGCATTGCTTTATCTGAAAAAACAGGTTAACCGTGATCATCATCAGAATCAGGAATTCGTATCGACAGATCACAAAGACAAGAAATTTTTACTAGTATCCCGAATTTGAGACATTTTAAACCGTTGGAGTTTATGGATTACTTGTATGAAGGAAGAATGCGCGTTGTGGAGCTTCGACAAGTTGGAGACCATTCATTGGCATATAAAGCCAAGAAAAGCAAATATTATTTAAAACAACGATTGTTTTGTGATAAAGAAAGTCTGAGATACATCAGGGATGCCCTGAGGGTGTTAAATAATAAAGAATTTTAATTTTCAGGTGAACTGTTCCTTTAAGATGTGTCTTACTTCCTCTGTAGTTCTGGAGGGCAGCCTGTGACGTGAAGCCATATTGCGAACATGTGACTCTATGTCTCTCTTTAACTAAGGAGAGAAGACAATACATCATGTCCGGCTTTAACCTCACATATTAACATAATGACGTAGTCACTTGTACCATACCTTCTTCCCAAGTGTGTCGACGGCCGAGCGAATCTCCCGGTTGAGGGCAGACTGTGTGTGTTGTAGCTGGGATGGAAGCGTGTTCTGAAACTGGGTTTCTCCAATCACGTTTTGCGTACGTTCCCGAAGCCCCTCCCAATTTAGCTTCTTTGGCAGATGGTTCAAAACCGTGTGCACGTGCTCCAGATCGTTCACCACTACACACAGCTGCACGGAGAAACGAACAATTAAAACTACAGTTGATCAAAGACATGTCAAAAATTCTCATCATCACCTTACCATGTTGATAGCACTGCCGTGATCCGAGTCCACCGAGAGCTCCTTCACACGGGCTTTCAGCATTTGGCAGTATGTGGAAGCGATCTTACACACATCCTAAAACAGACAAGACATAAAGGTCTATTCACGTTGACCACAGTGCAAAAAAAGAGAAGCATGACGAGTGCATGGACGCACTAGTAAACCATGCTATCTACACTCTAAAAGTTTATTTTTTATATAAAAAAGGTTGCCGACCTCTGTGAGTTTGACCATAAGCATGAAAGCCTCTTCTGGGTCGGGCCAGCTTAACTGTTCCCACAGCTGAGCGATGGGATGCAAACACGCTGCGATGTCCACCGCAGAAGAGCTGTGTTTGATGGGTGCTGCTCCGGTCTGCATCGGAAGCAACTGCAAATAGATTGTGTATCACAAACAGCTGCTTTGCACAAATAAAGCTTTGAAATGAGAGAAGTATTCACATTTTTTCTTTAATTCTTCAGTTTGCTTTTGAGGACGATTGAAAGAGCGATGGTCTTACCTGATCCACCTGCACAGCCTTTTCCACCCTCTCCATTGTAGTGCTAAAGGCTTTACTTAACCAGTATGGAAGAGCATCTCTAAAGTCCTCATGAAAACTCGAGAGCTGCAGCACTTTCGCCCTAAACAAACACATTTAAGCTTCACCTTGATATTGACATTTTGCCTTTCTAAATTCACATTTCAATATTTTCATTGGCCAAACCACAAATATTCATTTAATATGTGGTCATAAAACTACATTCAAAAATATATTTGCAGGTAAAGTAGGAGGTCATGCATTTAATATGAACATCTGACCTTTTTTGTAAATAGGCTTTCTCTTTGTATATCGCCTGTAAAATCATATAGACAGTAAACAAACTGTTTGCCAGCGGCTGATCCATATGATTCTCCAACTGAGAGAGAGTCGCTCGTAACTCATCGGCCAACTGTACACACATGCAGGTACAAACACAAACTCAACAAATGCGTTTCTCAAAGAGAAAGATAAGATAAGGACAATTATGCATCATTATGTATATGCTTGATTCTCACCAAGAAGTCCAGCTTCTGGTAAACCACAGTAAAAACATCTAACTGCACAGCACTGTAAACACAAAGAAGAACAGAACACAGATGGTAAAGAGAGTCAGAAGGTTGATATTTAACAATGATGTGATGGAGAAGCAAGACAGCGTTTCTCATCTAAAACTTGAATGAACTTATTAAATTGTTCATTTTAAAAAATTACAATACATGGGCAGACTCGATCTCTATATAAATATAATAACGTATGATGAGAAAAACATTGGTCAAATATTAAAATGTAACGTTTTTTTATGTTACCTGACAAACACCTTGTTCCAGACATCTTTACTGAGCCGAATGTCTTCCTGCACTTCTCCAATCAACCGAGAGAGGGCGCTGACTGTCTCTAACAGATCCTGTCAAAAAGCACTGACATTTAACCTAAACTCAAAGATAAATCTGAAGATCGCATTTTAGAGTAATAAGAACGACAATATTAAATAAATAACATAGGTACACGTTAACTGCGTATAGCTAGCATAGAATAAATCAAATGAAGGCACATGCTCTCTCACCTTGGTCATGGGTTGATGTAAACCTTTTTTGATGTTGAACCATTCTACCGTACCAGTCTGATAGAAAAAAAAGGAATTCAGTTAAATTCCTTCACAATTAATAGTCAGCATTTAAGAAAACAGGTACGCTTACGTGATTTTGTGTTGTGATAAGATCAACATAGCCTATAAAATAATTTATGATTTATGTTACTCACAGCAACAGCGTCTGCGACCTCAACATGCAAGTCGAACTGTGCAGGATTGAGATTTTGAAAAGCTCGAGTCTTACAAATCTGTACAAGAACTCTGCAAAAGCATTGAATTGATTATATTATGAATTATGCATTGATAAAATAACTTTAGCTGGATATTATCATGCATGTGTGTGTGTTACCTAAGCAATGTATGTAGCCGTGGTGTCGTTTTTGGGGTTGGAGGAAAGATGTCTCTGTATTTGGACACCAAGCAGAGCCCATACTGGAGAAAGCCGTGCAGAGAATCACCTAACTCCTGCTTCTGTTAAAACACACATAAACACACATTTACCATGCTGTCTAACATCTGTTGCCTTAACATACATCATAACAGAATTTGTTTGCATTAGTATTTTACTTTTCTTATATTACCTTGTGATATTAACTACTGTGTATTAATACTGTAAATCATACTGTGTATGGTTGTATGCAAAAAAAACTTAGAACTTTAATACTATACTGTTACATTATTATTTAACAAATTTTCCAGGTAAACTGTATTTAGAAATACGTAAAAATTACAGGGAAAGATCGCAATTTACAAGAGTAACGGGGGGAAACGTGAAATTTTACAGAGTAGAAACCGATTTACAGTTTATTTCAGGCTCCCAGCTGCCAGGAAATTTTATTTTTTACATATTATTTTATAAACACGGTAAAAAACTGTAAAAGGACAGCAAATTTACAAGTAAAACGGGCAAAGCTATCTATTATATATTCTTATATCCTGTAGTTTTACAGGGAAGACAATATTTTACAGTATATTTCTGTCGCTCCAGCTGACTTAAAATGTCAGGGTTTTTTATGGAATTTATTTTACTGTAACAATCACACAAACCTGTTGATATTCTCGTTTAAAATGAGTTATTTTTAAATATGTAGGCCTAATTTTGATTTATAGGATTTATAGGACAGAATTTTTATTTTGAAAGTGAACTCCTTTAAAGCAGAAATGCTTTGTGTATCTTTATTAGTGCGTCATGCGAGAGCAAGGCTTTACCGCAGTATCACATTGGGCTAGATATTATGATATCATCTCACACTGCCGATTACCATGGTAGCACATCATGTGATACTCTTGCGACACCGACACTGTCGAAAGGTTTTTTAATTCTGTGCATCCACACCCACTCTACACACACTCACAAACTGTATGTTTGAAATCTCACATTAATAACTAACCTGCAGGTAGGGAAGTTTTTGCTGGTCCCAGTGGTATTCTATACTGGTTAGCTGTTGGAAAAGTACGGTGGAGTCCACCTCCAGGCTCTGGTAGAGTTTACTGTATGCTACCCACTTCCTGTATAATCCCACAAACATTTTAATCGAATTCAGAGTTTATTCAACTTGTTACTTGGCACTGTGAAAGAACATATTGAGTTCAACTGACTTTGGGTTTTGAAAAGCATTAAACTGTATTCTGACTACTCGGTTTGTTTAATTTACATTTACAATGTTGTTCTATCATTTCATGATAAATGGCATTTTGGCGACATGCTTACGCCAGATCTTGAAGAAAGGGTGAGATTTCATTCTGCGTGGCGTAGTACTCGAGCAACGCAGTTCCCTGCCCACACAGATCTCCTTTCCACGGGGTACTGTCCTGAGGGGTAAGATTGAAGAGAGATACAACAAATTAGAAAAATATGAAGAGTTTATTTTGCAAAAACAGATTAAAATAAAAAAATCATATTTACTTTATGCAGCTAACCAACACAACAAAACACAATAAAAACATGATTACATGATTAAAAATTGAACTTCTTTAAAAAACTTTTTTGCAAATAAACTCGTGTGGTGGGTCGATATGTAGTGGTATTAAAGAGCATGTCCGATCCATTATGTCAAGAGTAAAGTATGTTTTCAAACATTACATTAAGCAGTTTGCATGACTGAATTTCACAAATGTGTTAAACATGTGAATGTAACTTTGTAAAATTCACATATTGTTGGCTTCTTGACAAAATCTTCATTTCTAAGTCGCTTTAGATAAAGATGTCTGCTAAATTAATAAATGTAAATGCAAAGTTGATGTTTAGAAGCGAAGCGATCTGTGCACTATTTAAGGCAGGAAAACAAACATTAGTTTGGTGTGGCTGTGCTTTTTGACTTAATATTAGTTACACAACCAGTGCCCGTTTCAAATTCCCATTAAGCAACCTTATCTTTCATCATTTCAACAGAAACTTTCAGCAGCTGCTCATCAATCGATGATATTCTCTGTTAAGACATTTACTGTACACAATCATTGCAACCTATTGCATTTGCACACTATTTAGAGCAGATTACAAATATACCGTACGACCATGTGACGCAGCAAAAATGTATAAAACAATATGTTATTTTGATTTTATTCTTTTTACATGTATTATAGAAAATAGCATAGAGATTTATCTCTAATAGAAGAGAGATTTATCATCATCACAGTGCTCTCACACTATAGGATACATTTATTTGTCAGCTATCCATATGCATTGAGGATTATTTACCTGTTGTTTAGAGATATGAGCCTGAACAAACTGCTGCAGGATGCCACAGTAGTTCACATAAGGACTCCGTCCAGCACTCAGGCTATCATCTTTCTGGTGGTCACAAACAACCATGATATTCAAGGCTATATGTTGTTCAGCCTTGCAATAGTGATTAAATGCAGAATCTTGTTGAATCAACAATATTACAATAGACATCTAAATAAATAATGTGTGCATATATTTATGCTCAGTTCTGAAAAATTACAAGATGAACTGAAAGCAACGCAGTATTACATGCAGTGAACATTCACATAGTTTCACTTCTTTTTTTGCAAGGTAGGGAGCTGAACTGTGTGTTAACATTTTGCTTGTATAATTTCTACTGGTTTGTGATTTTACAAAATGTCAATATGTTGATAAACATACAGGATCAAGTCTAACCTCTTTATGAATGAATTTAAGTTGAAGGTGGCACTGTCCTCTGTCTGGGTATGTCTCTGTTCGGGGCTCTAGGATATACCACGAGTCTTCTGTGCAGTGGAGGTTCTGTAACACATACACCATAACATATGATAGGCTTCAGAAACATAAACAAATCATCCGTTAAAAAGCAGTGTATTTATTGATTTATAGTCGTACAGATGTGGGAGACGAAATGCTTCAACAAACCTTTAATTTGAGAAAAATATTCCCCAAAAAATCATCCTGGCCTTTTTCTTTTTTTGCATCTTTTAACATCCTGTGCGGAGGTGAACATTAATAAACTAATAAGCAATGAAACTAAATGGATACTTTAGAAAATATGTTATTTATTGCGTGTGAATAAATCCTGTAATTTACCTTTTAAGTCCATGAATGTTTGTGCGAAACTCATCAAATTTTTGGGAAAGGGAAACATGTTCATCTTTGTCCCTGCAAAAAAACATTAGAATTACTGTTTTTAATCTACTATTCAGTGTAAAAACAACATCTGTATTCCGTGTATTTATTTTTGCGCTCACCACATCTCAATGTAAAAGCTGGCACTTGATAAGTCTTTAAACCCCCTGTACAAGAGCAAATATAAGAGACAATAACTAAATCAAATTCAAGATCCGCAACATTCTTATTGCAAATGAGAGGCAGGAAATGTAATCTTTTCTTTTAAAAATGTATTGCTGTGCATTTAAAACCGGCTTAATGTGCTATATCCAGAAAAATAAAAGCTTGATAACACTCAGATTCTGAAAATATTGAAATAATGATGTTTAAATACTAGTGACACAATTGCAAATGTATAAACAACTCATCAGCTGATGAAATGGTCTTGGAGGAACGTGCTATAGGAATGTGGCACTTACAGTTTGAAGGTTTCGTCCCAGATGGGGTTAAGCGTCTGTATTTTAATGGTCGTCTGGAACTCCTGTCCCTGAACTGAGTCCCGTACTACTGCCTTCTGAGGTTTTTGAGCAGATCCACCACCTTGGGGTTCTTTACCTTCATTTAAGATCATCAGCTGGCAGTACGGATCACTAAATCCTGTTAATGGAGAGAAGGTTAGATACATGCAGTACTAGTCAAATTTAATTGAATAATTTATATTTTTTTACTTGAAAATGTCAGTAGTAAATACAATTATGCAATGATGCTCTATGGGAAATTCACAGATTAACGTTTACCACTAATATCTTTCCCCAGAATTCCTTTGGCTTGCTTCACAGTAACCATCAGACAGTAGACTGGGGCCTATGGAGAGATTCACATGCTGTATAACATTTAAGAAGTACCAACATAATACCAACACAATAGTCATAACATCAGTCGCATTGTCTTACCAGTGAGCTTTGGACTTTCTCACTCAAGGTTTTATGCTCTTCGTCATTCATGGAAAACGCCTGTAAGAGACTCCATATTTCAGAATAATATTAACTTGGACTGCTAAAAAATCTTTGGGAGCAGGGATAGTGCATGTTGGCTTACCTCTTTGACGTAATCCTGTAACTGCTTGTCAATGTATTGTTCTTTTGTGTGCGATCTTCCCAAGCGATGAGTGATCGTGTACAGAAGCTCCTTGTACAGCGGCTTCAGCTGCAGGGACAGTAATGTTCATGATTTTAAACAGATCACATAAAAATACAACCAATAGTTTCTCTGTTGAATTGCTACCTCATTTTCTTTATGTTTTCTCTGCGTCTCCTCTGGGTTCTCAGACTCTTTGAAAACCTTTGACATGATATAATTACAATTTATTGAAGTAATAAAATTATAATTTATAACAAATGAGATATGTTAAATAGAATGAAGAATTTGTACCCTCGGTTTTCTGGTCATGCCTAATTTTCGTGCAGGGGATGACTGCGAGAAGAGGAACATTCAGTTTAATTTAGTTTTAAAAGAAAGAAAGAAAGAAAGAAAGAAAGAAAGAAAGTAAGAAAGTAAGAAAGAGTCTCATACCTGTCTCTGTCGGATTCTATTGGACCCAGCACTCTCTGTGTGGGGCTACAAAGAGAAATAAAATGTTTTGATTTCTAAAATGTTTAACGTATAATGTATAACTTTACAGAAAGCAACCAAAACTATATCAGTTGGAAGTTACAAAATAAACATGTGTTAAAACTCAACACTGTATTCAAACACTTTGTGAAAAGAGGAAATATTTGACACATCTTTATCCAAGACAGCTGTAGTATCTGGTGAAATAAATAAAATGGCAAATAATTTTGCATGAAACCTTTTGTGATCGGTTATCAAATGTGCTCCACGCGGAACACAGCCATGCAAATACAGTTTTTGACAGTTCATCTCACGTCTCTGCTCCGTTCCCTTTACAGAGCTGTAAGGAAACTTCACCATAGTGACTCACCATCAAAAGCTTTTTTGTAACCAACAAGTTTTGTGAGACACAAGAATGTTGAATGAAATGCATTTCACAAGAGCAATAATCACAGATGTCAATCTTTTATTTCGATATGAAGATTTTAGGTCAGTGAGTAACGTTTCACCCTTTACATTTTATTTGCAATTCATAATTGTTTAAAATAGTCCCGCGGTGAGACAATCAAAGGCTTTCCATTAACATTAACAAAAAAATGGCTTTGTATATCAACGACCCTCGATAATTTTGATGTGAACAGACCACCCTTCATACACATCTTTATCCAAGACAGCTATAGCATTTGGTGAAATAATTGAACAACTTTTCTGATAAAAAGTTTTAAAAACTGTACAGTTGATGACTGTGATATAATTCTCTAACCTCTTTAGGGGGAAGCAGCAGGTTTTCCCCTTGTGTAGATGCCCCATCTTGGACTGGTACCATGTTTTGTCGCTCTCTTTACAGTTGTTTCTGACATACACCCTTCACATGAGAGATACTCCACAATCGATTCATCAAAACTCCAAAACTCTAGAAATAAAATCAGTATTTTACAACGCTTCTCTTTTTTTCTGCAGTTGATAAATCATATGCGTCTTCGCACGGTCTTAAGAGCACAGTTGTTCATGTAGGGTGCGGAAGTTGCCATTTCCTGTTAAAGGTCGGACCTGCAACCTAACTGTTTTCTTCATACAGCAAAAGCTGTCACCACAGTTTTACCCCCCTGTCTCCTGCTGATCTTCTCCATCTCCCTTCCTTAACTTGCCACATTCTCGACTCCCCTCCTGCTTGAATCCTTTTATCTTTTATTTTTGTTCAATCACCACATTACAGTTTTGGCTTGTTCTTTTGACATAGGTATATTGAACTAACTTTGCATTGTGCAACACAGCTGGTCTTTGTAATGCTTTATGAGGTCTGATGCATATGAACAGATAACAGGCAACAATAAATGGAACGCCGATGATTTGCATTAGGACAGGAAAAACCTAACCGGAGGGAAACAATCGTGTGGTATTGTATCAGGGTAAAGGCCTCAAACATTGTGCATTTGAGGGAAAATCAAGATAAAGAATGATGTGCCTGACAAATTCAGATAAACCGGTAGATATCTTAAATCTAATGCAAGTTAGACTGGATTGACTCCAGATTTACCACATTGACTACTGTACAGTAGGCTAGAAAGACTGAATATTTCATATTTAAAAGTTCATTTTTACTGTTTGAAACAACATGTAATCACAGAAGTGAATTAAAACAAATCTGCACTGTATTCAAAGTCATTACTGCATAAAATTGTTTTGTTAAACATAATTTTGCATGGAAACTCTAAGTCACTGTATTTGTTATGTTTATTGAATCTATCTAAATTAAAGAGATTAAATTCAGTTTAAATTAAATCAATATATGCATCATATAAATGTATAGCACAAACTAAAATCTACAAATTCATTTGTAGTAAAACGTTCAGTATAATAAGCCTATCCGATTGTGTCGTATTTCCAATTGACCTTAATGAGAAGTAAAGTAACAGTGACCTCTTGTGACCATTATGAAGAACTGCACACGTTTAGAAATTGATGCCTACAACAGACAACACAAAAATAAACAAACGGATACAGGTAAGAAATAAAAGCTTTGAGCAACATGAACATTATAAATATGTACAATATGTATGGCTTATTTCTAGCCTATATTTCATCCTGCACACAAGACAAAATATTGTCTTGTTACTTCAGTTGTGTTGTTTTATATTTCATTTTGTGCATATTTCTATTGCGTGTTTGTTATATTTTGTTTTGCATTCCTTATGGCTTTCTATATCGTGTATAAAACAAGTCAATGTCGGGTAGAAATTTAAACGTGATATATGTGGACATTGAAACACTGGTTCGAAATGACACAAATTACACAAATCAACGCGCCGCTGGTGTAGTGGTATCATGCAAGATTCCCATTCTTGCGACCCGGGTTCGATTCCCGGGCGGCGCATTTCTTATAATTAAATAAATTACACTTCGAAAGGTTCACTGTTGATTATTTACCTAACGTTAAGCACCACACACATATACACACAATGAAAAGAAATGGCTAACTTTATAGTTAGATCACGAATACTCGGTTAAAACTCCGATTTAGCGTCAATTCTCCATCACGTCACTCACTAACATTAAATTCATGAGTTGCATACAATATTTTCTTGAAGATGCACATAATCTACCCTTCCGATATAAAACAAATATATAGATACCAGACACAAGTGCGTAGAAATCTCATCCCAAAATGAAGATCTTTCAACGACGTCTTTACGACCCAAAGCTTGCCCTGGATGTTTCTTAAACATAAAACCTTGTGTTTGCGCACTCTGTGACACAATTTTAGCGAACGATTGAGCTTTGAATTGCTGCACTTGTACGTCTAATGTTGCTTTCTCGTTAGGTCTAATCGTATGTCTTTTATTTCTCTTAAATGGCTTAAACTCTGCAACGTAAATCGCGTTTAGCAGCCTCCGTAGATGGGGTTAATCTTAACAGAAGTACACAACACAAGTTTTGGGTCGTTGCCCGGCAACATCAGCGTTAAGTTTGTGTGGTTTCTAGGAAGGATCTCAAGTCGATCCTTTGAGGTTTAAACCACCCAGGATTACAAGAATGGCCGATATAACACGTGTAAGCAGAGAATCGTGTGATTTAATGACGGAATGGTCATGTAAAGGAGAGGGGGAGTTTAACATTTGTGGACGCTGTCAGCCTTGTGTCCTAAATGACAGACTTAACCAGTTTACCCGGTGGATGCAAAATATCGGCAGAGCATCCCAGAAGAGATTCCTCACCGGCATCCTTATGCGCTGCCAAAATCTCCCGATACTGGAGAATCTGCGGAGCGTTTTAAAAGTGACATCGGGTAAGGATTTCAATCCCGGGTTCAGACACCAGCCAAATAAAACGAAAGACATGAGCAGCTGGAGTGTGAAACTGCATGGCATGGACATGCTGGAGACCTGGGAATGGTTTAGGAAGAGCCAGGAATGGACCAAATCCAAATATCTGCTGGGGGTCTTGTCCTCGTGCGATACCCACCTTTTGCACATGTTAGGAAATCTGGTGCACAGCCTGATTGATTGGGAAAAACACAGATTTTTTCAGTTCAATAATGCAGGTGAGAATTAAAAATATTTCTACCGGTCTGTTTACACGGCTTCTTAATCCTTCATACCATACAAACATAACATTAACATACGATTATGAATATCTTCGTTCACTGCTGTGGTTCTAGATGTGATTTTCGACGTTTGCCTCCCAGTCTCTCATTTATTAGATGTGTGCCATTCAGCAAAGAACTGGGATGAAAGAAACGGAAATGGAGATTCAGGGTCTGACAGTTCTGAAGACCCAGCCCTTACAGTCATTCCTGGGTCATCTAAATCGTTGTCAGGGATCAGCCACTATAGAGACCTCATTCAAAGACTGCCATTGAATGTGGCACAGAGGATTTTGGGTAAGGAGGAACGCCAGGAGTTAATACATGGGACAAATAAGTAGGCTATTACAGATATGCTTTGAAGCTTTCACTTTCTCACAGTTGAAATGAAATGACTGATGAAACTGTTTTTAAGAGACCGTCAATAGTTAGGATTTTATGGGCACACTATTGTTATTAGATTTTGTGGTTATTCAATGTTGGCTGTCTTATATTGTATAGCCTTCTCAGTATTTTATCTTAAAGTGACAGTTCATCCAAAATTAAATATTCTCTCAACATTTACTCGAGTTGTTCCAAATCTGTATAGTACGTTTCTTTGTTCTGATGTACACGGTGAAAGATTTGAGGAAGAATGTTTATAACCAAACAGTTCTTGGCCACCATTGACTACCGTAGTAGGAAAATTGCTTGATAGGTGTTGTTGTTGCACACAACAAAAGTTATTTTGAAGAATGTAGAAAAGCAAACAGCATGGGGCACTTTTGACAACCATTGTCATTTTTCATACTATGGTAGTCAATGGTGGCCAAGAACTGTTTGGTTACAAGCATTCTTCCAAAAATATTTCTTTGTGTTCAACCAAACAAAGAAATATATACATGTTTACAACTAGAGAGTGAGTAATTCATGACAGTATTTTCATTTTTGGGTGAACGGACCCTTGATCGAAGATCAATTTTGCATATCATCATTGTTTGGTTAAAGCAACTTAACGTTTCTACTAAAATGTCAGAATTGTTTTATTGACTAAAGGGGTGATATGACACGGCTGAAACGAATATTATTGTTTGTTTTAGATGTAATGTAATGTAAACACGATTTAAGGTTAAAAAACGCTGTATATTCCACATACCCTGCATGTTTGTATCTCCTCTTCGCCCCGTCTCTCTGAAAAGTGTGGATCTTTTGCAAAGCACTTCGCTATGAAAAGCGAGGTGTGCTATCATTGGCCACTTAATCAGTGAGTAGTGATTGGTCGATTACTGCAAACGTGTGACAGAAATGTTACGGCCACCATACTTGCTTATACATTTGGGCGGTCTTAGTCAAATCACACCACAAACGGACGTAGATTTGTGGGGGTGTGGTTACACGAGGCGTTTCAGGCAGATCTGGGTGAGCATTCGCTTTTAGATGGACTGTATCTTTTGTTCCAACACTTACATTTTTGCAATTTTACATGTCTTATACATGCATGGGCAACTTATAACGCATCAAATCCTGTCGCGTCATATTACCACTTTAAAGCATTTTTAAGAAAGCTCATTTCAATACCCTTGTGAGGAAATGTATGTGATAAATAAACTTTGAACTTCTCTTATTTGTAATTTTATAATTACACTTCTAGGGCTTTTGGACAAAGCTTCTCTAAATAGCTGCAGGCGTGTGTGCAAACACTGGCGATACCTATCAGAGGAGGTCTTAACAGAAAAGGAATGGACGAAAAGGGTTTTGAAACAGGCCATGATTTTGCGGGTAATAAAACAGAACTAACAATACTCACTATTAAATATATCACACTGTAAATAAAAATATTGTGAATTTTTAATGTAGGCCTATTAAATCTTGTTATTTTGATATTTTTTTTTTATGCGTTGATATTTCCCTGTGGGTGAAATCTGAAGGTTTGCATACATTCTTAGGCTGACTCAAAATCCAGGGTCAACCCTGTTTATGCCAAGATCTGTGATGTCGAAGTGCCCATCAATGAAGAGGAACAACAATTTCAGCATGATGAATCTTTTCCTAATTATAAAGTGGTACAAAAATTTCAGTGTTCTGCATTGAGAATTGAATACAGTATTGCAATGACTAATGCGTTTAATCTTCAAAATAAACGAAAAAAAACAGGAACAGGACTTTGATTCTGTCTACAAAGGCATTAAAACTAAAACGATCCAACTTGAAGAAAGGAATGTGTACTGTGGAGCGTATAACATCCTTGTCTTGCTGAAAAGGTAGAGTAGATGATTATATTATGTTTTATTCTATAATTTATGCAACACAAAGTATTTTGAAACTTTGGCTAGAATTTAAAAACGATATGAAACATTAAACACACAGAGAGGATCCCAGTAGAGTGATGCATTACGCTGGGGGTCAGCTGGTAGCGGTTGGCTCCAGAGATCGTTCCGTCAGGATCCTGGATGTTGCTTCACTCAAAGAGGTTCCTCCTGTGATTCGGGGTCACGCTGGCAGCATCAGAGCGGTTCTTGTTTGTGAAGAGAAGGATTTGGTTGTCAGCGCAAGCTATGACCTCAGTATCAGGTCAGATGTGTTTGTGGCTAACAGAATATCATAGATATTAAGAAGGTTAACATTTATTTTTGGTCGTCTATCAAAGGTGCTGGAATCTGAAGACAGGTGTCTGCACAAGGATCTTTCATGGACATTTTGGCACTATTAACTGTCTAGATTTGTGTGGAGAAAGACTGGTGTCTGGTGCCAAAGACTGCAGAGTAAAAGGTAGATGGTACAAATGACTTTGAATTTGCACCAGTTGATGGACCTAGTGAAGAAAATTAAATGGTAAACCTTGTGGAAATCTTTCAATACATGTTGATAATGCAATTTGTGGAAAGAAAGATATGTATGTATTGGATAGGAATGCAAAAAAATCATTGGTGGTCTCAGAAGTTTAGACTTCACTGTGTGTGTTTATGTTGATCATAGTGTGGAACCTGCTGACAGGGAAGTGCATTGACAGACTGAAGTTTAAACATCCTAAACCGATCACGTGTGTGAAGATTGATGAAACCGTGGTGATCAGCAGCTGTGCCGGAGGTCTGGTCAGAATCTGGAACATGGAGAGCGGATCCCTCATAAAGGTGAGATGCTCCTTCATCTTCTCCAGAGTCCATTCATCCGGTTTTACTTTCAGAAAAAATTGAAAATTAGTTAATAAAAGATTTGCATTCCAGTCCTCTAGAGACTTTTCATGTATTTAATTGATCGAATATTAAAATTATTTTGTTAGATTGCTTAATGCCATGTCTTCTCGCTTTAGCAAATCCATGGCCACCAGGGGGTGGTGTTGTGTTTGTGCCTCGACCGGTGGCACATCCTTTCTGGGGGTTCAGATGGGTCTGTCAAAGCGTGGAGTACCAACAGTGGCTTCAATAAGTGTCTGAGGACCTTCCAGCATCCAAAGTGTGCACAGCCCACACACCATCAGTTTATTGACACATGTATTCATATAACTACTAATTGCACGATCGAGTGATTTGATCATTTCTACGTTCTTGATCTCCATAGAGAGGTGGTGACAATGTCTTTCCTGTTCCTGCGGGTAATTACCGGCTGCATGGATGAAAATATCCGGATCTTCAACTTTCAAAATGGCAACTGTCTGAGAATCATCAAGATGAATGTGCAGAGGAGCCCCATCCTTTCTCTGCACACACATCATAACACGTGAGTTTATCTTAATTATAATACCGATCACTATCTATACACCACATCCAGCAAAATGTCACACAAATGCAATTTTCTATACTCCTGGGCTGTAATGAGGTTTGATGTGTGTGTCTTTGTCTCCCGTAATGCTCTCAGTGTATTGGTGAACACCAGAGGAACCGTTCTCATGCTACAGTTTGCAGAGGTACAGTGGGACTATTCTGCCGTGAATGATTTTTTCAGCCAGACTTACACCTCTAAAGGTGGGCTTTGGAGCAAAGAGAAGAGTTCATGTAAGCCAAAAATCCTCTCAACCCCTATTATGAAGCATGCACAATCTCGTTTTTTTAGAATACATAATTTATTTATTTATGAATTTCTTTTATTGTTTTAGTAACATTTTTCTATATTACATGAGTACCTATGCATATCATAATCTTCAACAAAGACAACCACTGATACAATTAATATTGAAAAAGCAGCATTGTCCATCAATTGGCAAATTCTGCATATCTCATGTTAATATCGAGTACTTGCAGAATAGTATCATACCCTTCAAATATCCATAGACTCTTTAAATTGATCAGATGTATAAAAGACAGATACATATGTACGGTTATTTTTCAAAAATATATGATGCGTGCGGGGGGGATGTGGGTTGGAACTAAAGATCGTGCACACCCATTAACAACAAAACACAGACATATGATTCAGTTTCACTTACCACGTGCGGTTTATGTCCGGCATCATTTAGCGCTGGGACCACAGCATCTATCAGTTTCAATCGATCTCCAAATCCAGCGTTATATTCAGCGTTTACATGACATCCATCACCAAAATGCAGTGAACAAACAAACACAATTGATCTTCGATCGCAGTGCTCTCTCTCTCTTGTTCCAGCGGGTTGACGTGTATGCATGGTCCTTCTCCTGCTCTCCCAGGTTGTCGCGATACTCTTTCATCCGGCTCTCGCGGGTTGACCCGTGGGCATGCTTTTCTGGGAGAATTGTCAAAAAAGGGACTAAGAAAAGTTGTTGTGAAACGGATTTTCGTGTTCGAAAAGAACTTTCCGATACTTATACAAACGCTGGGGGAGTGTATTTGAGGACAGAAATGCTAGGTCATACGTCCAACTCGTTTTTTGACAAGTTGACCATGTCAAGCATGAGAAAGAAGTCAGAATGCATGAAACACCATTTATTGCCCCCTTTAAAGGTCCTGTGTGGGAATTTTAGTGGCATCAAGCAGTGAGGCTGCAACCAATGGCTTAGTCCAGTTCTCCACCTCTCTTTCGAAGCACTATGGCAGCTTACACAGGACCAAGACGTCGTCATGTTTTCGCTTCTCTGCCGAATGAGATAACGTATCTATGAATTGTGCACTGTGGAGCAGTTTGTCCGTTTAGGGCTACTGTAGAAACAACATGGAGAATTCCATGCTAGGGGATCCTCGGTGTATGTAGATAGAAATCGCTCATTACAAGCTAATAAAAACATAACGCTTTATTATATAAGGTCTTTATACACCGCTGAAGACATAGTTAGGTATATTAAATTGCATTTCTGTCAAGATCCGCCTTAATATTACACACTGCACCTTTAAGAAAAATAATGAAGGTGAAGACTGACATCTGTCACGTTGTTTTTTGGGCCTTGTTTAGATGCTCAGCCAGAGCTCACAAGGGCAACGACATGGAGTAATCTTCAGGCTCATCGGCACAGGAGGGCCTTCATCGACCTGAGGCCTGAGCTTCTTACCAAACCCAGATCTGGTTCATCAACTGGTAGTCTTGTCAATGGATGCAGTAAAGACTTTGATAAAAAAGTCAACTACACACTAGCTTCTTGGAATGCCATCACCAGTTTGGGTAAGACAGCAGATTGGAGGAATTGGAGTTTGCATTAATATTAAATACAATTATTCCAAACAGTTCCTATATCTTTATATCTAAGTGTTGCACTAGTAAAAATGATTGTATTTTTGGTTTAACAATATTTGAGTCAGAGGGGCTAAATGTGTGAATCATGAATTTCAAGATGTATTCTTATTTGTAATCTTGCATGTTTCCCTTATGTTGTATATTCAAGCTGGCATCAGTATTGTGTAAAAGCTGATGACTTGTATTTTCCAATGTGCATGCAAAATTAAAATTAGATCTTACATTTTAAATATAGATTTAGACTCATGTTTGCACAGTGCACAGAATGTTTGCACATAAAATTTAAGGAAGTTTACATTTTATTCTTATTTATAGATAAAGAGACCAACAGCGTGCTTCTCAGTCAGAGTGAGAAAGCAGTCAGAGACCGGATTAGAAAGAGAGGTCCTCACCATCCTATGACCCTTGATATGATTCTACTACGAGCTACCAGCTCCAAGTACAGCCAATGCGATGACCTCGCAAGGTCTAATATGGAGCTAAATGCCAGAGTACGAGACGCCTGGGGCCCAGATTCCTCCCGAGAGACTCAAAGCTCCAACACCCACACGTCTGGTCCATCTTTTCCACCCACTGAAGCCACCTTAAAAAAATCTGCCCCTTCCACCACCCACAAGCATGAGCACCTCAACCCTCAGAGGTCCAGACAGACCTCCTCCTGCTCCCGCTTTCCTGCCCAGCTGGAGGCAAAGAGCACCAAAGGAACCCCACCCAAACACTCTCAAAGACCATTGAAAGTGGCTATTGGAGGGATGAACAAAATTACCCCTCTGAACACACTTTCCCAAGAAGATGGGAAGTCTCCAGAGCGGTTGTTTGTGAGGCAAACAGCTACGGCGCCAGCGCCACGTAGATGCCAGCACATATCACAACCCCCCAGATCCGTTTGGAGAGCACAGAGTCTTCCAGCTGAGAACATACACACAGTCGGAGGCATTTATTCAGGAGCAGACCAGACAACAGCAGATTCACAAACATGATTCAGAATGTTTTTAAAAACGTTTGCAGTAATATAAGCCAGCTTGAAAACATTCGGTGAGGTGTTGGGTACCTTCAATTTTCTGAGGTGGCTTTTACAGCATCAGTAGATCAGATAAATAATCATGCTTTGACATGGAAAACGAGATGAAAAGACATTTATATTTTAGGATGAAAAAAGAACAAATGCTGCTGTTTCTCTCAGCCATGTTTACATGAAACCAAATAATCCACTAAACATAGCCTCAGTGTTTCTCCTTATAAAAATGTCTATTTTACCATTACTTCACAATTTGTATGTCAATTAAAATGTTTTAGATGTTCTTACATTACTTTATTTGTGTTAAAGTATAAAGTTCACATTTTATGATTCTTTATCACATATGTATTGTTTCTTTTTAATTGGCAACTTGTTTGGTAACAAGACTCTTTTTTGATGCTAGAGGGCAGAAGAGTACAAGTTACACTCAAGACTTTTTTTTTAATCATCTCAGTGTGACCAGACATAATGTTTCTGCTTTTCTTATAAAAATCTCGCAGTACATATTTGAAATATTTGTACATCTTGAAGTTGTTTTAAAGGATCTGTTTAAGATTAGGATTGTCAGATTTTGTTTGTCACCAGTTCATGAAACGCAATGCTGTGGCTATACTAATAATGAGAGATGCCTACAAGACGTGTAAACATATTGTCCTAAAAAGTTTTAGTCTAAGTCAAACTTTTGCAGATATTAGTAGCGAGATGTTTTATACAACATGTAATAAAACTGTCCTTAAGTAAACTTCGGTTTAAATAAGCTGTTTTAAGTTTCCACAGAAACATCTCTTGAGTGTCCCATTTTTAAGTGCATAACTGAAATTAGCCCTGTTCTACGAAATTTAGACAATTTCTTTTAGGAGAATAGTCACAAAGAGAACAAATAGTCACACCTTCATGCTTCTGAACACAACTCATCTTAAATAAACATATAAATATGAATGAGCTCGTTTTTTCTTGCATTCACGGACAAAACAGGCAGATGATTTTTTTTAAATCTTTTTATTCATGAAGAGTTTAGATTGTTCTTAATCGCACACTGAAAAAACAACTAGTATGACTTTGCCTATTTTTTGAGCCAAGTTTTTGCACACAGTTTTTTGGGGTTAAGTGTCTATATGATTATGCAACAAATATGGAGCCCCATCTTACACTGGATTCACACCAAACGCAAAATAAGCATTTGGCCATTTAAATAAAAAGACGATGCCAAGACACACAAACTCAGAAGAATTTTGTCAAATCGTCAAATATTATGAAGTGCCATTTCCATGGCCGTGTGTTGGAAATTAAAGGCTGAACGTTTGCTGTCTTTTCCTGATATTATTTGGACTAGGCGTTACTCGTATGCCATTTTCTTGACGATCGTTGGTTGCTTTGGCATTCGTATTATAGTCCAACATAAAGTCAAGGTCAGTTTTCTGGACGGTGAATGTGTAGTGTAATTCAAATGTAAGCCTACCTCAGAAAACATGAGTTACAACAGCAACCGCAGAACCCCAACAACATTTTCTTAATGACATCTTCAAACACAAATCATACGTTTCGGAGATATTTGCTGGCATTGGCTTATTTAACAAAAGTCAAATCAGACAACAATGGGTTTTAGTCAGAAACTAGATACTAGAACAATATCCTTTCCTGACAGCTGTTGACCAGTGGCCCATCCTGGACTAGATTCTACCTGCCACCTGCTTTCCACCGTCGCCCTCGAGGCATTAGTGAAGAGTGTGTGAGGGTCTGTCCGAGGGCCCATTCAACAGCTGTGCAGCGGTGCGATGGAGGAAGCAACAACAAGTGAAAGCAGCGGAGGAGCAGGGGCGGGCGGTGATAAGAGCAATCACCCCCCACCCCTGATGTCCACTTTCTCAGGAGCAATCTTGTGCTAATTTGATTTAATCTGCAGAAAATTGGCCTTCACGCTATCCCTCTTTTCTCTCTGTCCACTGATTTGTGTCTTAAGTCGGGGGAGGAGAATGCCCACCAGGAACTCTTAAAGTCATCTCAGCGAACACCAAAATCCAGCATTGTTCCCCCAGGTAGCATCCTGCTTATATGGGGTCACTGGCTTCATGGTGTGATAACTAGTATGACATCAAAACAAAGGTGAAAAACGGACAGGCTTCATGCAGGAGTGCCCACAAGCCTCCTGTTCCTCACTAAAAACCTGGAGGTGGGAGGATGAGGCGGGGGATCTGGAGGCTGTTCATATGGTTGAGGGGGTGGGAGCCTTTCCTGCTTTCCATCAAACAGCTCAGATGTGAGTCACAAAGCCGAACAATACTGCGGAATCGATGCATATGAATGACCAGAAGGCCCTGTGATCTCCATTTGACTGAAAGCAAGAGGGACATGACGGTCTGTTAAATCACATTTCGGTTTCTGTGATGCATAGATGGAGGTGGCAGTTGAAAGCACATGGCAGGATATTGCTCAGAGGTCCCAGTGGCTCATATTTTAACTTCGAAACCACAGTTTGTTTGCATGATATGCTGGCATTTGACAGAACCGTCCCCGGGCAGACCCGAACCGACTGCCAGTATGACAGAGGAACAAGATCAATTTTGATCTCATTTCCGAAAGAAAGCTTTGATTGGGTTTTAAATGAGCAGTTGAGACGCAATCTGAAAAGACATGCAAGACATGAATGGTTGTATTTTGGTTTCACACACACACTAGGACATTCGTCTTAGAACACTTACTCATTCGTACGACAATATTTTCTTCCACATTTTAGAAAAAACAGTAAGCTTAATCAAAACTGTCCAACAGCACAAAGGGATCTGAGATTTATGTTGCGATAAAATAAAGCAAATATTTAAAGAATAGTCCTTTGACTTGAATTTTGCCAAATATTCTCTTGTCATTTCATCAAGCAGAGAGTCTTTTAAAACAATATTAAAGAAGTTTCCATCTATTCTGCAGCTCTTATTGGCTGCTCATTTTCATTATTCAGTCAAAGTCATCCATCAGAAGACATTTTTATTAAACAAAATGTTAGTTTGTCAAAAATGGTTAGATTTACACGTTTATATTTTTGTCTGCAAAACTTTGTAAGCATTCACCTTCAAAATTCAACTTCAAAAACTTTAAGATAATGAGAAACTTATTACTGAATTGTTCTAAAACCTTTGTATAAATATATCTATAGCCTATGTGCTTATATTTCTTATATGTCGAGAAAGAATCTGCAAAATGTTTGCACAAATGATGTGGGAAAACTGCATGTGGAATTGATTTGAATACGTCAAAATGTGTTAAAAAGAGCTTCACTGCAAAAAAATCTTTGCTGCCTTAATAAAATAAATGAAAACTTAAACACATCAAAAAAGTTACGCAATTTCAAGCTTACTTTTTAAGTTATATAAAAGTTATATCAACTCACCACAGGCAAAGAATGTAACAGTTGAATATCTTGTAAAATCAAGTTGATTGTACATAAAAATAGGCAGCATAGATTTAAAGTCCTACATTCTAATATGCTGGGTTATTTCAATTTATGTTATCTAGAACCTAGAAAAAGGGACTGATTTTGTGTAAGCCTGCTTACACAGCATGTATGGCCACAAACACATTATACTCTTCTCTAAGTCACATAAGAAAGTGTCCACCGAAAAGATTGACGTGTGATATATTTGAAACGTTTAAAATTCAGACTGCTGTCCAGCGTTCGTTCTGCATCCAAAAGTGGATGTGTCATAACGTCAGGCAACGCTGTCATAACACAACAATCAGTATTATTGTGAGAGTGTGCGTAATTCTTGACCAGGACGTGATGTGGAAGGGACCGCAGTGGAAACAGATGGTTTGGTTTTTCTTTGTCATGTTTCTCTTCATTTTCAAAAAAATATTTTCTATGGAGAGAGGTTGAATCTAAATATCCAGTTGCTGAAGTAAATATGTCAGTCTCAGCTAAAAATCAAGTCGTGACTGTGATGTGTAACTCCATCTGATAATAACGTTTCTTAAGTATGAAAATAGTGAAATGTGAAAAGCTTTTCTATGCCAGATGAATGTTCTTAATAGGCACCAACTTTGCACAATGAAGGCGTTTATTTGAAGGTATATGTCCATACAATTATAGTCAATTTGTTGTACAATTGTATCTCTCTCTCTCTCTCTCTCTCTCTCTCTTTCTCTCATCAACCTAGATAAGTGAACTCAGGTGTTTCATGTTAATCCAAGGTCTTAAAAGCCATCAGTGTGTGGGTCTTGAGGTTCTATCCTTTAGGGTTGTAACCCACCTTAACCCTGAACAGGCCTATAGGTGGCGCCCTTGATCCACACATGACGCTTTAGCTCCTGATGAAAACATCTCATTGCCACTGCTACTACTTATGAATGATTTACCAGCCTCCTGCAAACAGCATGTTATTATTTCCACATAAATAGCACAGTGTTTTACTTTGTCAGGCCCCTGTCACTATAGAACCCCTAACAATCTGCCAGACATTTATTCTGCTGTCTGAATCCTGGCTTCCTCACAAACAGAAACATGGCAGACACGTTTGTCTTTCTTTCGTTTCTCATCTGTTGTTGTTTTTGGGATTGTGTATTATTTGGCTGTGCTTGAGTTAGACAAAAAAGTTGTAGGTAGCCAGTTAATAAACTGATGAACTGCATTTTGAGAATGTTGCATACAATCCAGTCACAATGTCTGTGTTATAAATTTAGGATCAACATCATACGCTATGAAGATTTTTCACATTTTTGAGTACATTTAACGAAGCAACTGTGGTATTTCTGTATTATGTATTTTATATTTTTAATAAGATTTAGGCTAAAAAGGGTCAAAACTACAATCCATGTGTATATTGTGTATATTTTACAAATTATATTTCAACTTTTCAATGTAGTCACTGTTTGCCAAACATTTGTCTTTTGGCATTTTTTCAACCAGTTTCTTAACAGTATTTAATGGATGCCCAATATATGCTGGGCTCTTATTGGCTCTTTGTTATTCGGTCAGACATACAAAAGTATTTTTATAAAATATAGAAGTAGCTAATGTGTTAAGACAATAATAGTTTTGTCTACAAAACTAATTTCATACATTTAGTCACACCTTAACATCAAAAGCTTTGTAAGGTCACTTCAGTGACCCTAAACTTTCGAACGTCTGTGTATGGACATAAATATAAATAATGTATAAATTGAGAATCAGAAAACATTTAAATGACCTTTGAGGGCAACTGCAAATAAAGACAAGATGTTTGTTGCAATAGTAACTCATGAGTTTAAACAAGGACTCTATTCAAGTAAGAATAAAGTATTATTGGTCTTATTCTCAAAGGAGGGGTTTGAGACTTTTAAAAGGCTCTCAGTCCTGGTCAACCAGTGACCCAGACATGCACAGCCGACAGTGATGATTGTCACAATTCCCCTGTTTTAAAAAAGCATAAATAGGGAGACATGAAAGTCAAAGGTGAACTGCATAAAACTTCCTGATTGGAGGGGGCACTGGAGGGAGACGACGCTAAACAAGTAGTCAATTCACACAGAAAAGATTCAGTCAGGAAACTTAACTGTTTTATTTTTTACAATTTAATCGGAACAAAAATGAATGCCAGCAGAATTATACCTTGTTTCATCTGTCCTTAAAGAAAATATAATGTGAAAATTTAGTTCACATAGTGGTTTATATATTTATTTAGAAACAGACTTTTGGAAGAACATTCTTGCCTCTCATTTTTATAAAAACATTTTTTTTGTTAAATTCAGAATTTATTACAGCATTCAGGGAATGTATTTATATAATAGGGAAAATATCTTTCCTCAGAAACTACAAAAATAAAACAAAAATGTACAAATGTTCTTCAAATAACATTTTTCTCAGATCATTTTTTCCTGCCCTGAAGCTTTGCATTTTTTTTAATTCAATATAGCACTCATTGAAGTGGTTGATATTAATCTTTAAATATGTATTATGCATCAAATGCAAATCCAATTCTCTATGTTCTTACCACAAAACGAAACAAAAAAAAAATCAGCTTTAGAGCTGTTATTGTAAGCAGTGGTAAATGGTGGGATTAGTCCACTAACAGAGACAAAGCAGTAACTGAGGGGTAAATGAAGAGAGCTTTCATGAACTGTCCTGAAGGCCTGACATCACAACTTTATGCTGCTTTAACAATCAATTAGGCATTACATCATGCTTGTCAGACATGTTACTCCTGTTTGCTCCTTACGAACAGTTGACAGACAGTCGATCCTGATGAGATAAGACAGACTGTTTTAACGGTATATATGGCTCCCTTTATTTTTATTGTTAAAACTGTTGGTGATCGGATCACAATTAGATATCACTTGACCATAATGCATTGCAATCAATGAATTGAAGTGATTTGCCTTTGTTAAAAGATAAACTTTGTTTAAAACATAAAATTAGAGATTGTTTCGAAGTCAAATGACATCAAACTGAAATTTCTTGCGAAATGGTACCCGTTTTAAATCAGGGTAAGGTACGGAGACTTCCCCCCCACCATTTAAATAAATACATTTTCAGCGTCTTATAAGAGATACGATTAGGAATAAATGTGTGCTTTTGTGAATTAATTAAGTAAATTCACCCCATGAAGTCATTCACAGTTTATAGATAGTGGTAAGCCTATAAAAAGTAAAAACTTATTTGCAAATGCGATATTTAACAATAAATTCTAATGGACAAACCCTTTTTCTTTCTATATTAGTGTCTTTATTCCATAGCTTCCTTTAGTTTTTCCTATTTATCAAGTGTCTACCTTTATAAGATAAGTCCATGTCTCCTCTGTGCTCGAAATTTAAAGGGACAGTTCACCCAAAATTAATGAAATTATGTAATTTAATGTTTTGACAACCACAATATTTCTAGTGCAAGGTGTTTGTGGTTTTTACAACTTTCCGCTATACATCATTCCTACAGTTACTCAGTGCACCAAGTGCCAAAAAAATCTCACTCCAAGCTGAACTGAATAGTCGGCAGCCCTGCTTTTAACAGAAAAACTGAAAGAGCTTAAAACCATTAAAAACGCTCCCCATTAACACACAATAAAAATTCAAACATAAACGAATACATTCATATTTCATTGTTGTTTCATATAACAACTAGGTGAAATTTTACTACACCACAGTTTCATTACTCAAATGTTTCATGGTTCAGAAGATCAATTATGTTGAGGTTATTAATGTTTCATCGATCTTGGAAGTCATTGATGAATTCATTTAAATGTCAGTTCACAAACCGTTACCCTATACGACGTCGCCTCTGATGTGACAAAGTGACACTGTTTAACGTTAAGTCAAGACTTCAATGGCCACATTACAGAGTTCCATTGTTCCCTGACTGACTTCACTGTTCGCAGCGCTGCTCACATAAACTCAAGTGTTGCGGCAAAAGCGGACTGTGAGAATGACTTGATCTGTGTTTCAAATTAGTTTATAAAAAGAGCTCTATTGTCAATTGTTGCAGAAGAAGAAAGAAGCTATACGAGGACCAGATGTCCCCGTATCAGTTTTGTGATCACCTCCACCAGTCAGAATGAAGACTTGAAGGTGTGAGTTCAAACAGGCTTATGGTGCTGTAATAGGAGGCTGGTGTTGTCAACGTTCCCAGACTTTCTACTGTATAAAGAACTGATGTATGTTCATGTAGCTCAGTTGGTAGAGCATTTTAGAAGCAGTAGAAATGCACAAAGTCACTGCCAAATACAATCAAGTAAAAATGTAAAAAAATAAGAAGCTTGGATTTGAAGGCAAAACATTTACAGTATTAAATGCTGTACAACAAAAACATTTTGTGGCTTACATATGAATTGACCTATTGATGTATGAATGGAGTCTTACACTCTAAAATGTGTTACTGTGTTAAATTTTAAAACACAGTACAATTTCAATTTACTACAAAAAATCTTGTCTAGAGATGAATTGATGTAAATGCTACAATTAATAATTGATGTAAAGTATTTGGGGAGTTACATTAATGTCCAAGGGAAAGTTACCAAAATATAAAAGTTCTGTCATCATTTACTCACCATTTAAAACCTGTTTTACTTTTTTTATCAGCAGAACACAAAAAAAGATATTCTGAAGACTGTTGGTAACCGATCAATGTTGGTACCCATTCACTTCTACAGTAAGTCAATGGGTACCGCTGTTGTTTTTGGGTGAACTATCCCTTTAAAACAAGTTGCCCTAATTGTCTTTTTTCCCGTGCATAGGACAATTTTATTATTCCATGTATTTTGTGCTTTTATTTAATGATCTGTTTGCTATTGCAAAGACTTAACGTTGTGATTATATTTATATGATTTTTTATATTCTGGAATGGTTTCCTACTTAACTTAACCACTCACCCTAACGTGCATAATTTTGTGGCTTCAATAAATACAAAATCACTTCACAAATAATCTCACAGTAATTTTGAAAAACAATTGTAAATGTTTCTAATGCCACTTGTATTTTAAAATAGGTTTGCATTGACATTATGGCTACTAGAATCATGTCATTATTAACATTCTTGGTCAAACACTACACAGCTGTGAGGGATCTCTTAAAGAAAGTTTTAATTCCCAAGACTAAATGCTGGACATTGCTAAAGGCACTGGTGTGAGAATGCAAACCCCAGTACTTCTCACTAAGCAATGACCCTGAGCTGACAGCTCGAGAGCTGTGCGGTGACGCACGGCATGATGGGTATTGTGCTTGTCATGTTTCCAGTCACAAACACAACACACACACATCAACTCAACATACAGATGCACTCGCCAGTCAGCTGTTAAAACATTAACAATTATGCCCGTAATTGTTTCCTTGTGGAGCTGGTGGTCTTAGGTGCCAAGCGGGTGAGTCAGGTCTGTTAGAGACCTGCGGTAAATGGCATGGATTTCTCTGACTACTGAAATTTTTCTCTGGTATTCCCAACGTTCACTCTGTAATAATCCTCTCCATTCATCAGGTGGTTTCAATTCATTCCCAGTGATGTGAAATGGACACCTCCGCTGGGGAAGGTAAAAACGGGCTCTTCTCTGAGCTCCTCTAGGCGCTTGAGCCGTGAGGTGCGTTTACTGAAATGGTGGAAAATTCTTAAATGCTGACTACATGAAACACGTTGAAACATTTTGTGGCAGCTGCCTGAAATATGTAAACAGGCCGTATTGTAAAAGCCTAACGATGTAGGGATGTGTGGATGACAGAGTAGGTTTTGGATAAGTGCTCCGTTCTGTTGGGGAATGTCGGTTTGACGTGCAGTATAGAGTAAAAGTTTATATCTAGTGAAAAATGAAAATCGAAAACTGACTCTCGAATCTTATAAAGACAGTTGATCCAGACCTGTACGTTGTTATTATTTTTTCCATGTTTCCAAGTTATCATACAGTTCAATAAATGTACAGCTCAGGTAAAATGCATTTGAATGAGGAACACATTGCTTAATCTGAAAATGAGCCACATAAACCCATTTTCAACATAATCAGCGATTTAAAATTAGCTTTAAACATTGACTACGTAAGATCTTAGCTTTAAAAATAAGCTTCGGGGATGGGTTTGGGTTTGATGTATCATTTAGTGAGCTTACTGGATGTTTTTGAACATTCCATTCTTGTGAGCCAGAAAACTTGTCTCCTTCGCTGTTGAGTGAAATCCCTCAAGTAAGAACATAAAACTAGAAACACAATGATATGTGACTTATAAAATGTGCTTGTCCACTCATCTCTGACCATGTGAGGATCCGCATGCCTCAGATGTGGCCTGCGCTCCATTCTGCAGTTCGTACGTGTATGTCTATGGCAGTACTTCTCGTCATTTGGGTGTTTTTAATAAAGTCTGTGGGATGGTAATAGAAACTGAATGCTTTGATTTTTTTGTATGCTAAATTAAATAGTTAAGAAAGAAAAATTGAGTTTGGTGGCTAAAGATCACTTTCTTTCATAATGTTGTAAACAGGAAAAATTTAATATGGTGCAGTTCACGCAAAACATCTTTCTTTTCCGGTAAGCACGTGCAAGACTGACACGTTTGACCGTTGTGCCTGCGCCTACCGCATGAGCGGCACGTTTTTAAGACGCAGCGTCAACAAATTTCAACTTTTACGCGCAGCTCATCAATGTCTGTTCCACACACCACATCAGTGAGTGTGATTTTGCGTTTAACTAACGTTAGTGAACTAACTAAAGTTCAGACAGCTAATGTTAATGGTTACGTAATGCATGTAATATAAGGCAGGCTAATAAGTAGGCTAATCTACAACGTTATCTCATGTCAACACTCATGTGACGCCATTTAAAACACGTATTTGTTTCGCTTATTGACTAATTATTCAGAGTTTAAATGTATAATGTGAATGGTCGTATCGTAAAGTGAGTGAAATATGAAGCGGAAGAAAACATATCAAGCAGGAATTAGCGCAACGTTACCACATAATTCAGTAGACGTTCAATCGGCGATGAGCTGTCCTCTGTGAACGGCCTCAATGCCTCAATTATTGTCTCAATTATTTCATTCTAATGTTTTAAGAATGAAGGTTGGTTCAGAAATAGACCAATGTGATGCAAACCGTTACGAAAATAAATGGTTTTGCTACGGTAAAAAAAATGAAAACTATACTGTAGGCCTACACTAGTAAACCATGGCTACCACAAAGACCATAAACCCTGGTTACTGTAGTAAAACCCATAGTAGTCAAAGCACCAAAAAAAACATGGCTGCTTCACTTTTGCCAAAATAAGGTTAATTTCCCTAAGAAAAATGACTGATTTACTATAAGAGCAGATTCTGAATATCACAGGGAGTTTGTGGCAGCATCTGGGCATCCAGAATGTCTCACAATGCTTAATCCTCTTACTTTCTTATGTTGCATCTCCTGCAAACCTATAGTTTCATCTTTGTTATGTACATGTGTTCTGCATTTATATGCAACCGACCCTACATAAGACCACAAGTAAAGACATTAACTAAATGTATTGAGACAAGCTTGGATGAAGGGAGAGATCAGACATCAGAGGTCTCTGCAGCTGTGAAGATTATACATTCAGAGTGAACATCTGGCACTCACACCTCTCTTCGTGTGTTTTATAAAACGGATGGTTCCAGCTATAAAATCTGATTGGATGAAGTGCGTTTGAAGCTGTTGTAAAACGGTGATAAATGCACACCTGCGACTGCACATTCTATATCAATGGAGCATATTGCTTGGCAACTGTACTATAATTAAACAACTTTATTGCGGTAATGAATATATTTAATCAACAACCTAAAATATTTACTATTTAATCATAGATCCATTCAAATTTAATCAAGCTCGATAAAAAATCTCTTCTACGATGCTTGTTTACGGATTCGTATCTGTTTAAAAGTTGTTTAAAGAGCAAAGTGTGCCAAACACAAATCACTGACTTGATTTTCTTTCCCTCCCAGCGAATGTTTTCACGGCTGCATCCGTTTGGCTGTCAGTTTGTTCTGAGGCGCTGGTTTCATTGGTCTCTCCCTGGCTGCCTGTAATACTTCTAATGAAACATATTTTAGTGTTTCAGCATCTGTTAACAGCTGCACAGAAATCAATTAAGAGAGAGTTTAACACTAGATACAATAAAACTATACCGCTCACCTTCTCCTCATACAAACAAAGTCACTTATTATTTTTATTATGTTGTTTAAAGTTCTATTTGTGAAATTTAGTGACATCTAGCTTTGAGGTAATGAATTGCAACCGAAGCATTAAGGTGGCTGATGCAGGACAAAGATTTTGTCATATTTTCGCTTATTTGCCGAAAGAACATATTTGTGAAACGGGCTCTGTAGAACAGTTTGTCCATTTAGGGCTACTGTAGAAACAACATGGAGATTTCCATGCAAGCGGACCCGTGCTGTATGTAGGTAGAAATAGCTTGTTATAAATTAATAAAACCTTAATTTTGTAAGGTAATAAACCTCAGAAGACATATATTATATTGCATTTCGGTCAATAGAATCCTCCTTAATATCACATATTGCACCTTAAATATTATTCACTTTAATGCAACAATATCATCATAACATGCAGAGCAAGTCCATTAAATGGAGGTGATGTCCTAGTATTTTAAAATGTTATATAGGTAGTATCGTAACAAAAAATCACTGTAAGTGGCCTTGGAAACTCATGCACACAGACGTGGTGCAGATGCAAAGCAAAGTGACAGGCTGAAAATATCAGTTGCAGTCTACTGAGAAGCTTGGTAATGGGGCTCCGGTCCCCGATCTTGACAATTCCACTAAGAGCTGTATGCGGTTGAAGCCCCAGAAAATGTGCCTGGAAGCAGTAACCAGATCTGATTAGATAAGTCCGATCTGTCAGACTTCCACAAGTGTTGGGGTAGGGGTGCTGATTGCCACAGTGTTGGGCTTTGATGTGGGGAAGTCAGAAATGATCTTTGCAAATCCACATCATACTGCAAATCCATTTTCTGCCCTGACAATATATACCCCATATCAGCCGAGGTCATCCAACCAAGTGGAAAAGCGCGCACGGAGAGATTGGGATTTGTGCATATTTGGGGACGTTTTTTGAAAGCGGGGCTTGATGGTCTGATTGGTGTGGTTAAAATCCAAGTGTTTTTGAAGGAGCGATAGACATAAAATGACAACTTAAACCAGCTTTCAGGATGGAAATATGAAGCTTTTTAAAAACCAGTTCTGACATGAGATGTATGGAGCTTTCATCTCTATCTTGCAAGATACAGCAATTGTATATATTCGTTCTCAGTTGAAGAATGATGTCATAGAAGTCATGAATGGTATCAAAGAAGGCCAGATTGGATTAAATTCCATATTAATCTTAAAATAGTTTAAACATATAACTGGGCTACTTGCGACAGGGGAACAACATTCCAGGCAAGCAGACTTGCGGTGTAGATAGAAATAGCTCATTTTAAAAGCATAACACTTCATTTTGTAAGATTTTTATAGGCCTCTGAAAACATAGTTATGTATATTATTTTCCATTTCTGTCACACACTCCAAAAAACGACACACCTTTAATAAATGAAAAATCAAATTGTAAGCCAAGACACAAGATTTACACAAAGAAGACAATTTTAAGTAATGTCAAATATCTTAATTTTAGTAACTTTGCAAACAAGCAATATTTCTAGTTTGCACATCAAGAAATAGTGTCCAACCATAATGACATCATTTCTTGTTTTATGATGATGTTTGTTGGGAACATTTACCACCCCACCAAGCTGTAAATGTCCCAGTATGAGGGAGAGAAGTACAAGAGGGACAGTGTTGAATCATTTCAGTAATTGGTTATGGAGTCTCACAAATATCCCATTAAACTGAAAAAAGTGTAAATGGTCCAACCACTGGTGGCCGTATGACGCACAACGCTGGCCATAACCCACAGCTCAAGTGGGTTAAGTTTGTATCATACATTTGTGTGCAAAAAACACATCCTGTTGATGTGCCTTAGATCCTGTGCCAATGTTCTGTAACTCAATACCTCCGACTGTTAGATTGCTGCTTCATACTTTAGTGTTTTATTTCAACAACTGATCATTTCAACAGCTAGGAGAATTTTTCAAACAGATGTAACACTGCAAAATAAATAAATAAAAATTATACATACCAGTCAAAAGTTTGGAAACACTAAATTCTTTATTTATATTGTTCACATTTTAGAGTAAATTCATTATGACTATAGAAACTGTAGCTGTGGAAATTATGTTGCAAACAAATGCATCTAAATTTAATCAAAACTTTGATATATTTTAGCATTTTTGCAAAATCATAATTTTTTGCAAAAATATTTTAGCAAGATTTGCAAAATCATCTCTTGGGATTTATTACTTAGTTTATTGACGTCTCCATTTGGGAAGAGTATTGAGATTATTTCCATATATTTAGGGATCTCAATTGATTTTTCCACTGAAAATAGCGAATATGTTGGCAAAATCATAAATTTGTCTGCAAAATTAAAAAAATTTAAGCAAACATCTTTATATTGATTTTATTATTATTATATTATATTATATTATTAATTGTTGGAAATATTTCAGTAAAGGGTTTCCAAGCTTTTTACTGGTAGAAAATATTGTATAAAAATAATGTTCAGAGGTCTTCTGAAAAATGGTAGGTTCATAATGACTTCACAAGGGGCCAAAAATAACCTCTCAAGCTGCGCTTATCGCTTAGATCAAGCTCACAAATGAGATCTATACATCACGATCGAGCTGGAAAATATTAAAAGTACACAGTCATTGAGATAAAAGAGTACTTTCCTTGAAGACAGCGGAGATGTTTACTATATAATTTATCTCTTTCCTTGGAAGCCCAGTGTCAGCTTGTTAAATAGGAGGCCGACCTTTCCGCTTAGAACCGACACGGTAGCCAAAAGCCGGTGCAATTAAAACATTACAGTAAAGCCTGACCACAAATGTTTTAGTAAAACTAATTGAATGTTTGACTACTTTAAAACCTCTTCTACAGTCACAAATCCTGGATACCTCTGTGTGTAATCTTACTGAAACCTCAGCTGCTGTTTTGGGACTCTTGGGGAATGTAATGTTTTATAAACAAGGTGGAAACTGAAAACCAAATGGGAATTAACTCCATGACTAATCAGCTCAAACCTGTCTTCCAGATTCAGGTCTGTGCGGTTTCGAACGCCTTGACCATTCGGCGTCTGCCTTTAACCTTGTTCTGTACTTTTGTGATATTTGTGACCCAAGCGACTGTGATGGCCAAGGCTGCAAATAGCTCCAAAGGAGAAAAACAAAATAAGGAGATATGTCTGATATGAGATCCGCTGTCTGCCTGTATTAAATCTGTCAACATCAAGGGCAGGCGGTGAACGTTAAAAGGAAACCCTCGCCCAGTCCTTCTCAGATGATACAGTGTGTCAGCGAGCTCTAAATAATGGGATTTTCCAGTAAGAGAACTGCACGTTCTCAAATCAAAAATGCTGTTTGAGTAAATCCGAAGAAAAGTTCTGCAAACATGATTGGCCCATCTGGATAGAAGAAGATACCGCAAGAGATGTTACATCAATACAGTTGAACTGAAGGAAATGATCGCAAGAGATACTCCACCTTTCGCTTGTCTTTTCTTTTAAAGCCCCGTATTCATATTCCAGTGGTTCCGCTTGTGTAAATGTACCCAGGATACAGAATATCTACCAAATCTTGGCAAACGTTACTAAATGTCATGCACAAAGAATATTATGTATCACAGAGAAGTACTTACGCACTTGTTTTTGTATAACAATCCCCATAACCGCTTGTTTTTCTTGGTCGGGAGAGCAAAGATTCTCTGCATACCTTTTGGAACACACTTATCTCCCATAGCAAAAAAACATACCATGGATTTGTGGTCAGTATGCACAATCCCCCCTCTTTCTCTCTTTATTCCTCACAAGTGTTAAACCGTCTTGCCAGGTTTACTTCCTCTCCAATTTGCTGACTTTAGCTTGCAATCTTCATTTATTTGTACAGCTTTTGGGAAATAATTGTAGAGGCTGCCAATATTCTATCTGTTCTCGAATCAACACAACAGACGTTTCATAGACAGACATTCACCTGCAGTCAATGCAATGGAGATTGTATCTAAATGTTTCATAAACAGAACAAAGACGATGACAAAGATGACCCTGATGAAGAAAAGTCCTCATTCCCCGAATATGATTTTCTCTTGCCTTATCATTCTATGTCCAAATAAAATTTGTAAACCGATTAACCGGGATAGTCAGTGTTAACAAACTTATTGTGGGACCGACAATGTTTGTAAATGTATAATTCATCATTTCTTAGATATAACTTATGTTTAGTTCATCACAATTTAGTAATTTTTATATTTTTATTTGCATTAAATTCATACTCTTATTTTACCTTCAATTTCGCAAAGATTCTCGTGCCATTATTTAAATAACATCCCATTTGTCTAATATAATAATCTGTTTTGTGAAAATTGACGGTTTTTAAACAGAATAGACAAAATTAATTAATTCAAACAGCATTTACGCTTGAACGTACTGCAAGAGCGTAAATGTTTAGAATATACATATACCAAACAGATGTGTCACACAAGATTTCAGCTTTCGTTTCTGACACACACAAACTATGTTGAATGGCTTTGTTATATTGTCATGTAAACATGTCTAAAATGATGGAAAAGGTGTTAGCCCTGGTTACATCATGCCAGAAAAGGGTTTGTCCTGATAATAATGTCCTGAATAATGTCCTACTGCATGATGTCCTGAACTCACAGTGTATGCGACAGGTGAGGCGTTCTGTGCAGTTGACGTAGGTTCAGCAAGTTCATTATTATTTTTACAGAGCATACAGATCTGAACAAACAGGAATAATGTATATGGTTTATTCATATTCTACTGGATGCCATTTTGCATTATCTTTTATACTAGTAATAATAAAAATGTTAAATTTTGGGCAAAAACAAGGCACATATGTTTAGGCATGAGTCTCCTTCAATTTCTAAAACTTGCACACATTAAACGTTGTTTAGTTTCCTTACAAAGACCTCAAATGACATTAATGATGATTATTTTGTTCAATGTCTGTTTCTTTGTCATATGCTTACACACACACGAGGTTGAAAATCACAGCTCTAAAAAACAATTTAACGATTGTGCAAAAAAATCTGAGAGCCAGTGGGGCTGTGATTGTGTCGCTGGATCTAATTCCAAAACAATTCCTCTGCTCTTGATTAACAGTGACAGCAAGAGAAATATAATACGCCTGTAGCCACAGAAAACAAGCTCGAAATGACAATAAACATTCAGCAAACCTGCAAACAAAGATAAGTGGCCTGGCAAAAGATCTAGACGTAATAAACTGCAGAAGAAGTCGGCGGATGAGAAAGAAATGTCAATGAAGTGTTTCTCTTTGAGTTTGTACAGTGATAATGTTCTAATGGTTCAGATGATTTATCGATCTATTTATCCATAATTAATTTCATAACATTATGCTCATAGCTCTATTAAAAACACCCCAGCGCCACTGCACAAAAATAACTGTTACATTTGTATCAAGTCTTTCAAAAAGGAACTTTTAAACTCTTTAAACTTTAAAGAAATCAGAATTGGGTAAAAAATACTTATTTTTAGAGAATTTAAGTGTCTTGTTTTATGAATTGAAACCCTTGAACATACAGCATGTTACAACATAAACTACTGTTACTTGAATGATGTGAGGTTACGTTGCCTTATAGTTGAGCTAAATGACAGCATTATAAGTCATTCATTCACAGAGAGAGACATTTTCCGGTGGATGAGTGTCTTCCAGACAGAAATATGAGCTCATTTTTTCCAGCTGTGCATCAGCAGCATCTGGGAATCTTGGCGATGGGAATAATGCCTATCCTAAATAATGAGGAGAGAATTTTGGCAGATTTCACGATATTCTAAATAACAGGTATAACCAATAAACCTTATAAGCTTAACAAAAACCTACATTAGATGTCTGGATCATTTATTTATCTGCGGAGATCCAAAAGGATTTTATTTGCTGCTTCACGTCCTCTCGAAAATGTAATAATTCCCAATTCTGAAGTCCCAATTCCGAACTTCTTGTGTTCAGGTGCTTTGTTGTTGGAAAGAATGGAGAACGCCTTATGTGGCAATTGTTTTCAACCATACACCCTACTATATAGTTAAATTGCACTTCCTTGCTTGCTAACTGTTATGGAATAATGGTGAAATACTGTGTAGAAAATATGCTTATTTATATGTAAATATGTATACTAATTTAACAACAAGACAAGGTAATGGAGCTGTTGCTTAACATGAAACTTTACTTGTTGCATTATTTTCTGAGATCATAAGATCACTTGTACATGCTTTGTGTAGTGGAATTTGTCATTAAATATGTCTTGATAATGTAGCATTGAGATACTGTATGTTAAGCTGTTTTATCTTAAGCAGGTTTGAATTCTGCTAAGGGAGGGAACAGTTTCAGAATCTTTAAAATGCACAACCTTATTTGTTGGTTGACGTTCGTGTGACATGTTTACATTTCATTTAATCTTTAATAGTGAAAAAACGTTTAAAGGATGTTTAAAGGTGACATGGATACTAGCGTTCACTGACTTGTAGCACACACATAACAAAATTTTATATTTGGCTAAAATATTAAGTGTCTTATTTGTCTTTCAATCTCTTCCTCTCTCTATGATTTTCACACACACACACGCACGCACTCACGCACAGGCACTCACGCACATGTTGGGTTTCTATGGGGAAATTCCATAGACACAATTTTTATACTGTACAAACTGTATATCTAATTCCCTCCCCATGAACCTTACAATCACACAAAACTTTCTGCTCTTTTAGATTTTCAAAATAGTTAATTCTGTATGATTTATAAGCTTATTTCCTCATGGGGACCAAAAAATGTCCCCACAAGGACAGGATTTTGGATATTGCCGTCTTTGTAGGGACATTTTTTCCCCATACCGTGGGCTTTACCCTACCTCCACACAGACGCGCACACACACACACACACACACAGACAGACTTTGAAATAGAAAGAAAACAGACATAACCACATGAGGCGCTTTTCCTGGCCACGGTAAAATACCTATTCAGGTGCCAAGCGCAATATTTTCCCTTGCAGCTTACTCGTACTTGGTCAGTCGAGTGATGAGAGCGTTTAGACCCCAGACTGCTGCTGGTTTAAAAGAGATAACAAGGTGAACAGACTTCAGTACTCACCCCCTTTTTTATTCAGCATCAGCGAGCTGGAAACCATTTAGAGCCGGAAGGTTTGGATATCATCCAGAGAAGAGGTTCTGTGAGGGTGAAGAAGAACAGAGTCAGGATGGATGACAGACTCATGTTGCCTGGAATGAGGGACAGAAAGAAACAGTGGCAGGAATGGTAGAAATGAACAGGAGGTGTAAATTACTATGTGAGCTTCCAACCATGAGTCTGACAAAAATTGTAGGCCTGTTGTATGTCTTGGCCCTTTGGTGGCGAACTCGAATGGTGAATGTATTAAGTGGGTCTCTTCGGGGTATTTAAATGTACATCAGTCAAAAATCAATTTGCAAACTAAACATTATCAAACCGCAAGTGACTTATGAATGGTCATTTTCATCTCTCGACTGTAACTCAAATGAACAGGGTTTTATTTCAGGTCTAAAAGCAACACGTCTATAAAAACCTTAACAGCAAAATCATAATCCAGTTTCAAGTCAACTATTTTATAAAGTTCATTTTATGAAAGTTGAGGGATTATATAATTATTAATAGTGCAGGACTGATTGTTTGGGAAGATAAAGTATGTTCTCGTTCTGTTTCCCCTCTCTCTTTTTTTAAAGGTTATCATTAAAAAAACATTTTTATGAAATATTTATGAGCACAATGGGGCTCAGATGCTTACCAGCAAGGTTTCGTTTTTCTTTCTTGCTAGACGGAACAATTCGATTTTAGTCATTCTTCAATACTGTCCCTTATACTGTATATTTATATGTATTTATTTAGTTATTTGCTGTGAGCTGTGTAAATCTCACACAACAAAGTTATGATAATTTTTTGAGACTGAAGCTGTTTACTACAGTAAAACCGCAACATTAGACTGTATATCTCGGAGTACTATTCTTTTTGATAGAAATCAGGTTCTTTGCCTCTCTTTGATCTTTTCTAGAGTTTCGAATGTCTGCAATTAAAAGGCAAATGTAAGTATAAACATATTATTTCTCATCAAATTGGTCTTATACACAATCATAATCATGTTTTCTACATTTTTATGTTTTGAGCTCTAACTTGTATGCCAATGTAGCGGGTCCCAGCTAGGTCTCCGCTGACAGATATATAGATAACCCTCTGATAGGAGTCTGGAAATATTGAAAATATTGAAAAGAAATCAGCGACGCAGGACAACAGCAGCTCATGCTCCAATCACTCGGATTATCTTTTATTTCTAACATCATTTTAACATTATATCTGCAATCATGAATTATTTCTGTTATTTTTTTCTGCTTTACATTGAGCACAGGTTATATCCACATTTGAATAACATGAAGCCATATTTTCTTCCAAAGTCTGTTTTCACATAAACGTCTCCTCCCATATTTTCCCAACATAGAAAATTTGTATGAACCACAAGACAACCATTTTCTTTTTAACTCACATTTTCTGTCTATCATCAATAGAATATTTTTGTATCACCATACATTTTATAAGTGTTCACTTTTTTATAACAGAATAATCATCATTTGCAGTTAAGCTGTATTACACAACTCTATATAGATACCAACGTCCATAGTAAACATTTCTGCCTCATAACTAGGCACCCAATCCTATGAACGAAAACTGTCTCGTTGTCTAATATTAACATGTGCGCATTTAAACACGGCTGCGGCCGTAACTGGTCTTACTCTGCACATTAGTATTAATTTAATACTCTTTAAACATTGAACCACACATACACAGCTACTTTTCACACAAATGCCCAGGAGCCGCAAGAAACAAGTCAAATAAAACAATAGATGAGGCCGTTGGCCGCCATTTCCTCAACTACGTAACATCAAATTGAACCGTTTACGCACTTTACATACTTTTGCCTTATTGACAACACATCACCAGGGATTCATACTAGTTTCTAAACATCTCTAGTCATATAAAAGTTGTATAACTAACCTGGAAATATTGAAAATATTGAAAAGAAATCAGCGACGCAGGACAACAGCAGCTCATGCTCCAATCACTCGGATTATGAGCTCCTCTTGCTCTGCGCATTACTAAGAGTCCCAGTGTAACGCTGCCGCTAGGTGCTGCCACCTTGTGTCCATTTTAAAACAGCATGTAATTGCGCTTCTTTGTGAACTATTCAATTCGTTCAGTCAAAATAAAATGAAATTACATTAGAAAGAAAGAAAACAAAAATTTATCTCAGCAAAACACTTATATTTTGAGAGTGTCACATCCACCCCAACAAACAAAAATGGCTCCCGACATTTGTTGCAGCAAACAAAACAAAACTTTCTTTGTTTTTTTTAATAAACTTGTGCGGTGACTGGCATGTAATATGTGCAAGGCATGTACATTTGTGGTAAGTAAGGAGTAGGTAGGATGAACTGTCTGGTAATGTGTGACATGAAAGGTAAGGGGGCTGAGGTAATCTGTGAGGAAATGGAATCTACATGGGTTTGTATTGAAGGTTGACCCAGTGAGTCATAAGTGAACATCGGCCTCGGTCTCCTCTCTCTAACCGACCTCCTAACCTCTCTGTGTGCATCCTCTGCGGGCCAAGTCATAATAGGGGGATAACTCTGTCTTCCCTCCTGTACTTCTTCGGCATGTTCATTTTTCTCTTCCTCTCCAGGCTGAGGTAAGTAAGTGACATCAGGTTGTTCAATTGTCTGCGATTCATCTCCGACTAATTCCACATCTCTGTCTTTTGAACTTTGTTTATCCTCTTGTTCAGGAATGTTTTGTTCGTGCTCTCTTTCAGGTAGGTTTGTCTCATCCGTGTGTGTATCGTCTCTTTCAGCTGTCTCTTGTACTCTTGGTAAGTAAGTGTCCATAGGTTCGGTTTCTCTCGTCGGTAATGTATTTGGATAATCTTTGTGGATCTTGGTCAGCTTCTTTGGAGTTTGACCAGGCGCTGTTGCAGGAGATGACACCGGACTTTGCTCTCTCTCAGGGACCGCTGATCTGCCATCTTCCATCCTGACTACAGGTGTTCTAAGCCAATACCCTCCTGTCCACTGATCCTCATCATCATCATCATCATCGGTGTGCAGTATTCCATCATTGTCAGCAGAGCTTGCCCTCTGTTGAGTTTGCTTTTGTCCCTGACGGGGAGTTGGAACAGTGTCAGTTGACTGTGCTGGACTCTCAACAGGCAAATCATTTACTAGCAGCAGCAAGTTTCTGTGTATGGTTCTGTTCCTTGCATTCGGGTCTCCCTCAGGATGAATGACATACACAGGATTGTCTGAGATTTGCTCCTTCACCACGTAGATCCTCTTCTCCCAATATGAGCGTAGCTTACCGGGTCCACCTCGCTCACCCATGTTTCGAACCAGTACTCGATCTCCTGTTTTGAGGACCACGCCCCTCGCCTTTTGATCATAGTAGGACTTGTTCTTTGCACTTGATGACAGGCTGGATTTGTTTGCAATCTTGTACGCTTCCGTCATCCTTTTTGACCATTTCTCCACATATCCTTTGTGTGTCACTGATTCAGCGTTTCCCAATAATCCAAACAAGAGATCCACAGGGAGACGAGGCTGTTGTCCATACAGCAGATAATGAGGTGAGTATCCGGTGGACTCGTGACGAGTACAGTTATATGCGTGTATCATTTGTGGCAAATGGTCTTTCCATCTCTCCTTTTCTCTGTCTGTCAGTGTCCGTAACATTTGCAGCAGTGTGCGGTTGAACCGCTCAGCGGGGTTACATTGTGGGTGGTATGGGGATGTTCGCGAGTGTCCGACTCCTGACAGCCGTCCAAGGGTGCGGAAAAGATTGTTCTCAAACTCGCGTCCTTGATCATGGTGGAGGCGATTTGGATAACCCAGACGAGGTATGTAGTCATTGTATATCCGTTCAGCTGCAGTTTGTCCGGATTTATTTTTGGTTGGGTAAGCCTGAGCAAATCTGGTAAAATGGTCTATTACTACCAGAATGTACTCATAACCTCCTTTGCTTTTCTCCAGATGTAAGTAGTCTATGCAAACCAGATCGAGAGGGGAAGCAGAGGTCAGGCCACCCATAGGCGCACGTATGTGTGTGGTTGGTTTCTTTTGTTTTATGCAACTGCACTTTCTTGTGACATACTCCTCTATACATCTCTTCATGTGTGGCCAATAGAAACGTTCTCTGGCAAGATGGAGCACACGTTCTGTGCCAACGTGTCCCATGTTGTCATGGAGATGTTTTAGAGCAACTGACTGGTACTTGATGGGTAGGACTAACTGTTTTCTTTCTGGTGTCTTGCGATATAGGACTCCATTCTCCAAATGTAGTTGACTCCACTCGTGAAGCAGCTTGCGAGTGAGCCCACTCACTGACCTTCTTACCTCATCTGTAAGAATATTACTTTTCTCTTTTAGTCTCATTATATCCCCTCTTCCCGGGTCATCTCGTTGGGTTTTTGCCAGCTCTGCGTGGCTTATTTCGGGCCAGAGTGAATGAGGCTGTGGCATTACATCAGCAGAGGCGGTGTAAAGTGCAGCTATCCAGGCTACATCTTTCTTCTGGGCTGCTCTACCCCCTTCCCAAGTTGCATGCAGCACATCCTGAGACAGCTCCTCCGTGCATGACGACACATAGTTGTCAATATCAAGTGGGATGCGTGAGAGCGTATCAGCGTCTATATTGTTTTTCCCAGGCCTGTATTTAATGTTGAAGTGGAACTCTGACAATTCTCCAACCCAGCGATGTCCAACTGCATTTAGTTTCGCAGTGCTCATGACATAGGTAAGCGGATTGTTATCGGTGTAGATGGTGAAATGTGGAGCGTAGAAAAGATAGTCTCTAAATTTCTCACACACTGCCCACTTCAGTGCAAGGAACTCAAGTTTTCCGCTGTGGAGTCGGTAGTTCCTTTCAGCAGGTGTCAGAGTTCGTGATCCGTATCCGATGACTCTCATTTTTCCACACTGTCGCTGATATAGGATTGCGCCGAGCCCTTTCTCTGATGCATCCGTGTGTAGGACGAATGGCTCCTCGAAGTTGGGGTATGCGAGGACTGGGGGGTTGGTCAGCATACTGACAAGCCTTTCCAAGGTGCTTTGGTGATCAGCCTTCCACTCGATGGGTGTTTTAGATGGGAGTTGTGGACCCTTTGACTTGCAGTGACGTGGAAGGGGTTGTGGCATGGATGACTTCACTTGGAGCAGCTCATACAATGGCTTTGCTATCTTAGCAAAGTCCTGTATGTAGGAACGGTAATAACTCAGGAAGCCGAGAACCCGTCGAAGGTCACCAACTGTTTGGGGCGTTTGGGTCTTTAAGGCCATCACTGCCTCGAAGTCTTTGGGGTCAATTCGAACTCCCTCGGCTGACACCAAGCGTCCAACATAGCGAACCTCCTTCTGGAACATCTCACACTTTTCTGGCCTCAGTTTCACCCCATGATGCTGCAGTGCTTGGAGGACCTTGCGAATCACCTCCACGTGGTCACTGAAAGATCTGGAGTAGCACAGTAGGTCATCCAGGTACGGGATGCAGTACTCGTCTCTCAAAGAGCCTAACATCTCCTCCATGCTCCTTTGAAAAGCGGCCGGTGCATTAGAAAGTCCAAATGGTATCCTTACCCATTCGTAGAGCCCCCAGGGGGTGATGAAAGCTGTGAAATGGCGTGACCGTTCTTCCATAAACCCCTGGTGGTAAGCTTTACCTTGGTCAAGTATGCTGAACATCGAGTACCCTCCTAGCGTGTCTATTAAATCCCGTATTCGCGGCAGTGGATGCCTGTCGGGTACGGTTTTTTGGTTTAGGAGACGATAGTCTATGCAAAGACGAAGAGTGCCGTCCTTCTTCCGCACACATACAACCGGGGCAGAGTAGGCAGACTTAGATTTCACTATCCAACCCTTAACAAGAAGATCTTGAATGTAATCCTTTACTTCTTTAAACAGTGGTTTGGGAATGGACGTGTATGCCCTCTGCACAGGAACATCGTCGTTGAGGTTGATCACCATTTGCAGATTTGGGATACAGCCAAGGTCATTTCCATCCCTTGCAAAAGCATTTGACTCCTCATGGAGCATTTTTCTAGCAGCCGCTTGCTGTTCTTCATCCAGATGGTCTAGGTTTACAGGTGGATCCCACAGAGGTGGATCTGAGTTACTGACCTGAGTGGTGGTGACCTGACTGACAGTCGCTGTAGGCTGTGATTTGTCCAAGGTATCTGCCTCCACAACATTCTCGACACGCTGCAGGACCCCTAGAGGTGTTTTACGTGGTATTGTGATGACATGATTGGTGTTGTTGCCAATAGGAATGGTGACATAAGGCTTTGTTGGGTTCTGGATTTCAACCAATCCTGGCCCTACATCCCACTGCCCAGATGATAGGCTGTCTTCATCTGTCTCGAACAACATCAATCGTGTAGAGGCATCCATGTTTGACGGAATCTGACACTTCACCCACAACACTTGACCCGCTGGGAGCACGATATCCTTGGTACCTGTTCTTAAGCGTCCCTGCTGCATGACTGGCCTTGCTGTCTGAATGAAGTTAACGAGAGCTTCTGCGGTTTCTTTGGGAACAGATATGGCATTGCTAAGAAGGCTGGCAAGTACTGGCACTAGTCTGTCTGGTTTGCCACAAATTAGAACTTCCAAAACATTGAAGCCAATCAATGGTCTCTCCATGAGGTAGCTGCTGATGAGGAATGGGACACTAATGGACAGGCTGGGGTCCAAATTCCCTGGCAAGTTAACTGTAATAGCTACCCACCCATCATATGGAATGAGACTGCCATTTGCTGCAACAACCTTCAGTTCCTCCTCCCCCAAGATCTCGGAAACTGGATGAATACGGAGGTCAGGCAGGTACTCTTCTTTCCAGGCACGGCTGACTATACTGACTTGTGACCCAGAGTCAAGCAAAGAAGTGACTGCTAAGCCATTTAGATAGCTCTGAACTAGGGCCATTTTCCCAATGAGGCTAGCAACAGCTCTAGCTTTAGCTACACGAGATGACTGGGGAGGGAGCTGAGCTACTTGGTTACAGTGACTCAATGTGCTTGTTGTTAATGTGGTTGAGGGTGAGGAGGTTTTGTCGTTGGTGACCTTACTTTCTGGTTGGGACTTATTTCCAATCTCGGTCACTAGATGTCCCTCTCCAGTGCCCGATTGGAGTTTCCCTGTCTCTTTGGTCCCTTTAGACAGCCTGCTGCACGGTGTCCTTCCTCCCCACATGTAAAACAGTGTTTACAGTCTTGTCGGTCTTGTTCCACACAGCTTGGACAACCATAGGGTTTTCCACGTTTATATTGTGTCCTATTTTGACTGTACTGGCGCCCATGGTGAGTTGGATCATGTTGAGTTTGTTTTTGCAAAGACTCAACCAGCCTGGTGAGCTCATCTACTTTGGTCGTGAGGTCTCTCAGTGGATCTGGTTTTGTTTGGTCTGACTTGGACCCCACACTCCCTGACTTTGTGCTAGGTACTCTTACCCCATCAAGCTCGAGCTGTGCGGTGTGCGCATTCGTTACAGTCTGTCGGCGGGAAGAGCCAAGTCTTTTCATTCTCTCATTTTCTTCACTAGTGATTTTCATCACGTGACGAAGAATCATCTCATCAGTGATCCCACTGTTTGCCAACAAAGGTTTGAGCTCTCTGCGGATGTCAGTGTGTTTGTGCCCAAAGCCTTGGTACACTGTATGCAGGAAAACATCTTGGACTGTAGCTGCAGAGTATTTAATGTCAGTGTCAGCCAGTTTCGATGTCAATAGGATGCGTTGTTTTAAACCTATCATTCGATAGAGAAATTGTTGTGGTGTCTCGTTCTCATCCTGTTTCGTACACATCAACTCTTGGAACAGCTCTGTACTGTTTTTTTCTCTTAGGTGGGTTTGGAGAAATCCCTTGAGTTCAGTCACTGCCATGTCGTCTTTGTTTATCAACATCTCTTTGAATATGCCAGGTCTTATGATTTTGAGCACACCACGAACCATCTCTGAGTCAGAGAATCCTTCTTTGATTCCATCATCAATTTGCCTACAAACATTATTGTAGCTAATATCTGAGGATTGATCACCAATCTGCCCGCCTTGCACTTTAAACTCTCTCCGAGGAAGGTAACTGAGTTCCCTTAAGGACACCATGCCCTCGCGAGCCGACTGAGAGGCAGGCTCAGCCGGTGGGTTTCTGCCTGGCTGCCTAAGCAGGACTGGAGATGGTGGCAGATGTGCCTGTGACGGTGAAGCATGTGCTGGTATATGCTGTATGAGTTTCTTGCTAAACTCATCGTAGCTAGCGAGCACTTTCAGTAAATCAGCATTTGCTGTGTCAGGTGCATTTAACCTTGTTGCCTTGGTTGAGCCTGAATCTAGTTCAGCATTATCACTAGGCGATGTAGTACGGACGGAAATAAGTGTGTGGCGACTCTGACTGTCTGTGGTAATGCCAGGATGTGTTTGGATAGTGAGAGAACCCTCACAAAAATCAACATGGTCACCAAGCTTATCACCACCCTGCAGAGTATGTAATTCAGGATTACCCCTCACATTTAAAAGTGACATATCATCATCACGACATTTCACTACATCATCAATAGCATCTTTTAACATCAGCAACTGACCCATTCCCTCGTCCTCAGTTTCAAGTAACTGCTTACTGTACATGTACGAGTTGATGTGATCGTAGCATTCCTCCTGATCTCCCTCCACAAACTCTGACTGGTCCACCTCCGACACTGGACTCACCGCTCTGGCGACCCGAAGAAGCTCTTCAGCTGACAAGGTGAGTAGGCTCTTTCTAATGTCCCATACTAGACTCTTCCTCACACCACTAGACATGATAGCTTCTCTTCTCCCTCACGGATGGCAACACAGTTCGGTGATGGTGCAGTCGACTCTGGATCACAGGTCTCCACTTGTCCGCGATCGCGATCACAGTCCCCCACAGCTGGACAGGGCTAGTTGCTGGTCAGCGTTGTCATCACTTGGCTCCCGACCCCATAGGTGGCGCCAACGTAATCCCGGACGAGCCCCCAAGAATCTGTAGCGGGTCCCAGCTAGGTCTCCGCTGACAGATATATAGATAACCCTCTGATAGGAGTCTGGAAATATTGAAAATATTGAAAAGAAATCAGCGACGCAGGACAACAGCAGCTCATGCTCCAATCACTCGGATTATCTTTTATTTCTAACATCATTTTAACATTATATCTGCAATCATGAATTATTTCTGTTATTTTTTTCTGCTTTACATTGAGCACAGGTTATATCCACATTTGAATAACATGAAGCCATATTTTCTTCCAAAGTCTGTTTTCACATAAACGTCTCCTCCCATATTTTCCCAACATAGAAAATTTGTATGAACCACAAGACAACCATTTTCTTTTTAACTCACATTTTCTGTCTATCATCAATAGAATATTTTTGTATCACCATACATTTTATAAGTGTTCACTTTTTTATAACAGAATAATCATCATTTGCAGTTAAGCTGTATTACACAACTCTATATAGATACCAACGTCCATAGTAAACATTTCTGCCTCATAACTAGGCACCCAATCCTATGAACGAAAACTGTCTCGTTGTCTAATATTAACATGTGCGCATTTAAACACGGCTGCGGCCGTAACTGGTCTTACTCTGCACATTAGTATTAATTTAATACTCTTTAAACATTGAACCACACATACACAGCTACTTTTCACACAAATGCCCAGGAGCCGCAAGAAACAAGTCAAATAAAACAATAGATGAGGCCGTTGGCCGCCATTTCCTCAACTACGTAACATCAAATTGAACCGTTTACGCACTTTACATACTTTTGCCTTATTGACAACACATCACCAGGGATTCATACTAGTTTCTAAACATCTCTAGTCATATAAAAGTTGTATAACTAACCTGGAAATATTGAAAATATTGAAAAGAAATCAGCGACGCAGGACAACAGCAGCTCATGCTCCAATCACTCGGATTATGAGCTCCTCTTGCTCTGCGCATTACTAAGAGTCCCAGTGTAACGCTGCCGCTAGGTGCTGCCACCTTGTGTCCATTTTAAAACAGCATGTAATTGCGCTTCTTTGTGAACTATTCAATTCGTTCAGTCAAAATAAAATGAAATTACATTAGAAAGAAAGAAAACAAAAATTTATCTCAGCAAAACACTTATATTTTGAGAGTGTCACACCAACATGTATGACAACTGTCTATTTTGTGTTTTGGTTGTCAATTGTTATATTATTGTTCTAAAAACCTGTGTGTATCTATACAGTTTATAACTTTTGTGATTTCTAACTGGCCCTTTAACCAAGAAACTAAAGTACAATTTATCTCCTTATCTTCTGTGTCAAGCTCAGCCAGCTGTTTTTTTGCCACTCCTGTGCTGTGAGACTGTCTCTCACCTGGACCAGCACTGGAAACGGCTTCCACACGCTCCGTCCTTTGTCTGGCTGAGATCAGATCTGTATTAATGAGCAGGTCTTCACCGTGGGACTTCCTATTTTGTGACTGACACCGAGATGAATGGCACTCGTGGCAAACAACAGGCGACTGTCAAAGACAAACGAGAGAACAGGCCACCAATGAACTCGTGCCAGACGGGCTGACTGGGCGCAGACCATGCTCGGGGCAATTTTTCTTCGCTTGAATATATCATAGAGATTGATAGGCGCGTGCATTGGGTAGAAGTGCAGACATGGACGCCCCGTGTGTGTATGTGTTAGAGAGAGAAAGAATGAATGAAACAAAGCGAAAGCGAGACATTTGAGGTTGAGTCTGGAGTTAAGATTTTTGAGGGTTTTATGAGTTGAGACAAAATCGATTTGTGGTTGTAAGTTTACTACCAAAAATTTTTAAGTAGCAAAGTACAGTAAATTACCAGCTAGACGTGGCTCACTATTAATAGAGTCAAACACTTTTTTTTTACAAAGTGTTTATTTAAGAAGGTGCTCTGAAGCTAAGATGTAGTAATAGAGGTCTCAAGTTAGGTTTCGCTGAAGTATCTTTTTTAATGTTAAATTTTTTTAATGTTTTACTTTGTAAAGTAAAAATTACTTTGAAACCGATGAGAAATGGTTGATTTCATGTCCTCATACCAAGCATTAAAAATGTCTCTTAAAGCAAAGTAAAGCTTTAGTTCACCTCTGCCAGAATGCAAAAGACTCGTCTCCATCGAAACCTCATGCCTCATACCACAAAACCCAGCCATACCAACCAGGTTCCTCAAGGAGAAATAAAGATCCATAATACCCTGCCTTGAAAGTACAAGTGCTCTTCATATTTCACTGAACATTATGAAACTGGAATGCATCTAGGCCCGTTTCACTGCCACGACACTACCCAACACGCGAAGTCCAGACTTGCACGACATGGTTTGAATTAGCCCGGTTACTAATCCACAAATGATGTGTATGAATAATTTCAGCATCGTTCATTCACGTCTGACATGACTTTGTTATAAATTCAGATGAATTATGACATTTCATTTTCCCCCATGGCAGTTTTGGCAGAACGGTGAACTTTCTAATTCAATGTTTATTCCTCTGGCCTGAGCAAAATGGATTTCAATAGCAGTCTTTATGGACATGCAAAATGCAGAGCACGTCGATTCAAGATTTTGAAAAATTGTTGATAGTAAGATGGCTTGTTGTCACATCCGACTCTGGTAAGATGCAGCATTCAACTTTTTTCCTATTTAAAGTCATTTTTACAGCCCTGCATCAATTTCCAAAATTGTCAATAAATAAACTAGGCGTGATGGAACGTTAAGTTAGAATAGTTAAGTTATTAACATGCAAAACATGCACGGGGAAATGCTCCTTACAAAATATTAAAAAAATGCTTAAAATATGGTGAAGAATACATTCCATCCATATGTTTTTATACATGTATTTGCATATGGAAAATGTAGGAAATGTACAGTATAAACGTCTCTAAATTGAATGTAACATATTCTGTTCTGCATGAAATCTTGGAAAGCTTTTCCATGGTGTCCTGTGTGAGGGATTTTATCATGCAACAATATATCATGACGTTTGGCATGTCAGAATGGAATAACAGACCTTCATTTTCCTTTCATGCGCTGTCACAGGAATACAAGGTTGACAAATGAGCTGTGATCCTGAGAAGAAAGCCATCACTTTAGCAGATATCTCAAAATCATCTCTGTCATATCTCCCCTCCTTATGTCCACCAGATGCCTCTGGAAAAGGATTTCTTTGTCTGCTGTAAGAAGAGAGAGCTCATCAACGGCACTAAAAAGGAAATAATAACATAAATAAGTAACAGTTGTGAAACCGAAGCACTTGTGAGCTGCTCCAACACCATCACAGACATCTCCTGCTATATCTCCAGCGATTTGTTTCCTGTTTGTTAGAAAAAGACAGAAAAGTATTAAGAGTAGGTCTGTGTTATACTTTATAAGTAGTATATAACACCCATCCCAAAGAAGTTCACTTTTCTCATAAGTACTTCTATAAGAAATTCCACATCATGATCGATGCCGCCATCCAGCTCAAATCGATCATAGCCTGTTTGGCTTCTTCTGCGTCAAACGTCTGTGGAGTAGCTCATCTCGACTTCTTCACACGAGTGGAAAGATCGCTTTCAGATCTTCACCCCTGACAGTGTCTGGACCGAAGCCGTCAAGTAATGTTGCCCTCAGGGTTAAGTGATACTAAAGGATGGTCCCATTGAATCTCCTCTCTCTCCATTGGAGTTCTTAATGAGACGAATGAGAATTGGTTTCCTGAACATTTATCCTCTTTTCCTTTATTGCACTGTTCAAAGAGATCAGAGCTATTATTCCACATCCTGACAAGTTCCCTTAGACGGTCCATTTCTGAAGCACGGCAGCTGTAAAATCTAGGAGTAAAGCAATAGAATGTGGAGCAGTAGAGTGTTTGCAAGGTTATGGATCTAAACAGAAACACTAAAGGCCTGTTCATACAAAAAACAATAACAATACAACTGTAGAATTAGAATTATACTATATTAGCATCCACATCAGTGGACGATAACTGTTGCATTTACATTTTTAATGCATGACCCCCTAGGTGTAAAAAGTGCACTATAAAACCATTTAATATACTTCAAGTGCTCTGTTTTCATGGCTTGACCTGATTTTGCCGAGTGGTTTATGTCCTCAGGAAAAAATATTTTGTTGACCTAAGGACAATTTTTTTATTAATAAAATTAATAAAATCAACATGATGTTGTCCTAAGGTATCAACCACTTGGCAAAAACAGGAGAGCCATTTTCATGCACTTATTTTGTACTAAATAAACAAATAACAAAATGTTTTTAGTTCTTAAGTAAAACTTAGCTATTTTGAGACACAACTGAAGTACAACTATATTTTTTATAGATTAAGTACAAAATTAATGTGTGTAAATAGAACTAAAGTACATGTTAAAAGTGTAATGTGTACTTAGTGTATTGTTTTTACCCGGACCCTTAAATTGTAATGGATTTTGATCGATTGTCATTATTTTATTGATTAATGGCTAAAGAAAACTGCATTTAAAGTGATGTGAATATCGCTCTTGTATTAAAAACGATTTTTAAAACTTTTCTTAGATACCATCTTTGGTACAAACGGGCTTTAATTTATGTACATGTATATGAATATGAAATATGAAATTTCCAAAAGAATGACAACCATTTAATCAAATATGCATACACAATTTATTTAAATTCATTAACTTTTAACTATTTTCTAGAAAAAACTGAACGTGCTGTACAGTACAATATATAGCTATTCATAAAATTATTAAATGAACTTTGGGTAGTCTGTGAGCGTGCCATCTGGAAGAACTGATTTTTTGTATTGGTATAAGAGACTTCCATACATCAAGACATGACTTCAAGACATCACAAATTCAGCACAAAGTTCTCATACATAATGATATTGACCAGAGCCCCATGATGTTGTGCCTCTTACTAAAACACTGAAGAAGAATAAAGAAACTTTAAGGAACACCCACACCAACCTAAACAAGCCTATGCAGTTCCCCAGATCCATTTTCCAAGTTTTATATTTTAATACACAACGTGTTCCAAGTGACAAGCCAAGCAAGTAGTCAAGGTTACACTTCAGTTATTGGCTTTAAAAATGAAATACACATCAGCAATTTCACAAGCTGACCACAGAGCATCAACCCAGTCACACATTTATTGGCTTTTTGCGATTGAGGGAATTGCTTTATGTAATCCACTGTGTTCTGCACAGATCTCTCATGGATTATAGATTCTACAGATCTCGGTGCCTGATTCGAAAGTGTCAGAATAAAACTTAGAAACCACTTAGAATCCTACATAAATGTTACCATTAAAATGCAAGATTGAATCCACATCTCACGAACTTTGCCATCTTCAACATCTGGTGTGGGACGCCCAGACCACACCAGAAACCTTCTCCATTTCCAAGAATTTGCAAAAGGAAAACTTTTTTAAAGACATTTTTGGTCATGCTACAGATGTGCAGTTTTTACAACTGGGACCAACGTTTGAGAAAAATAAATATGAAAACAGACAAATGAGAAAATAATTGGAGAGATAAAGGAGTCCAGTTCTGTCTGATGCGGATCAGGACAATATGAAATAGCTAGAGGGTTCAACCACACGTGTGAAGAGAGGTAAAGATGACACAACAAGAGCAGAATGGACTTTAGGGTGTAGGCATTAGCTTTATTTATGATCTACATCTGTCTCTGGACTCTTCTCTGCAAACGTGACCTGGAACAGATCAGAGTACTGCAATTTTTTCAGAGGTCATCCTATGTTTCTTTATGTATGGGCCATTTAAAATCAGTCATCTAACAAATGCAAGTCAAGCAAAGTGAAAAAAAAACATAATGTAAGACCACACACGCACACGTTTCTGCTCATTGTGGGTACATATTGAATAGACATATTGAATTTTGTACTGTACATACAGTACTGTATATTCTACCCCTTGACCTTTCCCCTAAACCTAAGCTTCAGAGATCCATTTAGCATTTTTACATTTTCATCAGTAAGTATGTTTATAAATGAAGGTTAATTTTCATAATGACAGTATATTCATATAATATTAATATCATTTAATGTTGACATTATTAGATTTAAAAAAACATTGTCTGTCTGTTTTATGAGCCTGTCATGTCTTAACCATGGCTTTAGATGTTTTACTAGTTGTGTAATAATGTTTTAAAGTTTTGTACAATCACTTTTTTGTATCTCTGAGTTTCTTTTAAGACATTAAATAGAGAGCAACTTTAAACTCCTGAATCTCAGATGTTTTCCTCAAAAAACACTATCAATGCACACAAATAGACATTTAGAGAAGACTCCAGACTTAGCTCAGATTTGCCAAGCTACAAAAATCTGCTAATAAAATTTCAATATGATCTCATAACTCATAAGATTTTATGAAAAGAAATACTAATAAGAAATTTTTTCAAAGGGCAATAATCTTTCTTCCAAAGGCCAAACAAATCATGCATTTCTTGGAGAAATGTTGAAAACATTATAAACACTAGACTGATGATTGTTTGTTTTTAATTTACACATCTGGCTTAAACTCTTTCTAGTAGCTCCCACTTTGATACAGATACAGATACAGTTTGTTATTAAACAGATAAACAGAATCAGATCCAATAAAGATGGCCAAGTTATTTTTGTTTTATTTAATCATTGGTTATTGAATACTGACGTTTGCCACAAATGTTATTGCTGTGCACAAATGTTGCATATTGTTAAAATGCGAACTGCCTTTATGCTGCAACAAAAAACGTATTCTGCCCATCTTGCTATAATAAAAGCCATATGACATTATTAATGGATGAACGGATGAACCCTGATGGTTAATAGCAGACGTGCTGGTATGAGGTTGATCAACAGATGTCATTCAATAGCTTCCTCTTTTAACCATTAAATGTAGTAAAACCCCTGCTTGGTTGCCCTGGTAAACATAAACAAAACCTTCAGACGCTGTGTCTGGTTCTTTAAGAGTCTTCCTGTAGTAGAGGTTGCTCATGAATTTCCTTTGTCTCGGCTTTGTTCTTTAACAATACCACCTGTGGACTCTATGGCTACCTGAAGAGCAACCAGCTACTTCATTTATCTGCCTCTGCGGATTCAGCAGTCCTGTAATGGGCCTCTCACCTGAGCTCAGTGCTGTCGGGGAAACAGGAAATGCTCGTCGTAACACAGCCGCTTTGTTCCCCAAAGGAGTGGTGGGTGTGATTTAAAAAATGTAGGATATGCCGTTGGCAACGTTCTGCGGTCTTGAGAAACAGAGGTGGTCTAATGGACACGTGCAAAGGACATTCTGCAGAAAAATAAAATCTAATATAAAATATGTTGGATAAAGTGAAGCACATAGCAAAAATTGTTACAGTATATCATATACAGTGTAAAAATGCATTGCAGAATCACTTTAACTCATGATTTCAACCTCAACATTTTGTTAAAAAATTACAATGAGATCCTGTTTAATCGAAAGAGAACATACTATAGCCAATCATATGTTCACTTCAAGACCAATTGCCATTAAGTATTCCTCAAATTAAACAGACCTCTCAGAGTCTGAAATGTCTATTCATTCAGAGAAAATACCACAAAGCAGAACTGTACTATTTCGGAACTGAGTTCAATTTCCTCCATACTGTTTTATACTTATACATGGAACCATAGAGCAAAATCATCTCTGACTTTCAGAGTTTTGCATATGTACAAAAACAGAGAAATCAGTTCAGCTCCTTTGGTAAAAAGCTAATGACAGTTTTATTCTGTCTTATTGAGAAAACACAGTTACCACCCCTTGACAAACGAACAGCAGAACCGTGTATTGAAATACGGTAAAAGGTACGAGATTGGGTTTTAATTAGCACCCTTGAGCCTTCACAGTAGTCATAAAACTCCTGTAAATGATGGAAAGCGATACCGCTCTGTTTTTACGAAGATAAGTGCTTTTCCATTTGTCAGCTGGGTAAAAATATTTAGTGTGTTGAAGGTTCATATGTTTAGCTGGACCAAATCCACCGTGTTGGGTGTTTAGACTGGGCAGCTGTGCTGGTTTTGTTATCCTGTTTAACTGTCACATGTTTTGATTATTAAGCTTTATGAACTCTAAAGATGTCACTTTTCAACATGCTTTCTATTGAACCAGTCAGTTTGAGCAGATATATTAAAAGACTTTACATTGCGTCACCAGCAACCATAATAGAGTACCGCAGTATTTGTGTTGGCCAACCCGGAAGTTAGCGGCGCACTGGTTCCCTTGACTGGAAGCCTATGCATTTTTCCCATAGACTTTTGGAAAATGGCAGAAATTAAGATTACCATCGTTACCATCACCAAACTTTCGACAATTTTGTTGAAACTTTATTAAAAACCTAAGGGAATCCCTGATTCGTTCCATGTTTTTAGGGATTTGTGTCCATTTTGGATTTACTTTATATGTGCGATGACTTCTAACGTCCCCACCAAAATGATACAGTTAGTTTAAGCGACTTGTTAGCAACTGCAGTTTTTAAGACAAAAGTGGGTTATAACTGGTGTGTTTTATATCATAGATTATAAATATTTTAAAATATATATAAATTTTGTTAACCACAGGTAATTTACCAAAAACCCATTAAAAAAAACCATACACTTTCGGGCGATGGAGCCGGAAGTGCTAAAATGCAAACTTGCTTCCCGGGTTTGCATAAAAAAATACTACATCTGGGTGGTACTCTTTTGCAGTTGCAATAAGGGGAGGAACATTTTTATTATAGAGAGCATTTGCTTGGACAAAAGTATGTATTATGCAGAATACATTATCAATATTTGTGGCCAGAGACTATACATTTAAAGACTGTACATCTGCTAAAGGTTAACCTTGTTAACTTTTGTAAAAAAAAGTTGCAGTACACTAAAATATAGATGCAAAGCTAACAAAGATGGCCCACATATTTTTTCTATTTTAATGGGGACTTTTTCATAAAGATTGCGTTTCAGATTTAAAATACAGATTTACGCAGGCTTCCAGTGTGTCGAATCATTAGGTCATTTACAATAAGAGATCTGGAGGTATGGCAGAAGATAGGGACAACGTATCACATTTTGATGTACTGGCTACTCTGTAACATTATATTAGGTGGTCTTGGTGATGCATAAAATCTCCTCATTGCCATTTGTATGCTACAGTGAGATCTAATACGTGACAAATGTCTTCACATGTGCTTCCATAGATTGTGGCAACAGGAGAGAGCCAGCAAAATGTCCTGTGGTGTCATCTCATCTTTCTTCCCCTAAATCTTCCCTCCTTGGTATTCCAAAGACCTTTAGGAACACAATATATTTAAAAAAATTGAAAGAAAAACAGCACAGGAACGAGGTGCAAAGACAAGATTAATGACCACTGTGTAAGTCTGTTAAGTCTGGAGCAAAGCAAAGAAGAACAACCAGCCATGAGGCTTTCATTCCCTACATTTCTCAATGTGCTTTTCAAGTCCGCTGCCTACCGATTTATCCATGAAAATCCCCAATGATCACATCTGCCTGCTGATAGGGCGGGAATACCTCTCCCTCTTCCTAACCACATCTGAGAAGAGGATTCCTAAGGAGACCCATTCTTAGCATGGACCTGTCGTCGAACGTGAGATGAACAACACCCAAAGGCACTCGGGGCTGCCAGAAATAAATAATCCAAGCTTATTTAGAAAGAGGGGGGAGTGTGTATGATGGTAGTTGTAAAAGTCATTTGTCTAGTCACCTACTGTTAGCGTTGATGTCCTGATGGTGCGCTGCCGTCTGTTCGGTTCATACATCTATGCGTGACACCACAAGCTCTAATACGTACATCAACCTGTTCTGTTCCCTGATTGGATTGTCAAGTAATCAGTCACGGCAGACCTGCAGTGGCCTAATGAGGTCCTGACCTTGAGGTCGTGGCCTCATCTGACCTCCGACATAGCCCTTGGGCTTGGCAATGATCATGGTGTCGAGGCTTTTTTGTACATGAAAAATGTATTGAACAGGTAAATACATACAGTTGGTCAATGAGGTCCTGGTCCACACTATATATCAATATTGCTTTTACAAGCTACATCTGCAACCAAACGGATGTAGTTCCCTCTCAATAAATGCGTCCGTTTGGGGTCTTAAGAGCCCAAAGCCAGCTTAATTTTTCAGGGCTTCCATAGTACCCATTTGTTGGATATTAATTCCAACAACCAACCCTAAATATGTAGTTTTGGATTCCAGTGCATGCTAAAGATTTACAGGGATGCCACTAAAGTCTATTAGAGTTACCGCTTTATAACTCCACAAGGAGACGTTGGTTTTGGCCGCATTATTCTGACAAACTATTTGAGCTCATGTCACTGTCTCTAAATTGTGCCATTAAATTCCAGCTTTCTTAAATGCATCATGCATCTCCTGGCAGACTATCCGGCTCTCCAAAACCAGACAAGACTACAGCTCTAATTATTCCAGACACCATTTGAGTAAGTTATACTGCTGGACAAAAAAAACCCTTCTTAATTACATAATAATGAGAAGCCCTGCTGTCACAGACTGTGAGGGACCAGACTTCATCCCCAGATCTGCTAACGGAAAACCCTACGCATCAAAGACATATTAGTGGTTCAGGCTCCATCCACATTCAGGAATGTACTATCGAAATGTTGTTTCTCTGTAAGATGGATTAGACCAGTGCATGGACAATTTGTCTCTTTCTATTTGTTTAGATACTGTAACTAACCGTAACAATACAGGTGATGGAATGGAGTCAAGAACAACACATTTTTATTTGTGTTCATTAAATGATCATTAAAAATATTATTTTCCGTCCAAGACTACAATTTTGTTCATATACAATTCTTCTGAACACCACAATGTGTTTTGTACAGTATAGGCAACTATGCTTACAGATGTATTTTGAAATTGTGTATCTTATAAAACACTACAGGAAAATGCATTTAACAAAAAACAGCAAAATGAGGCTTCTATTTAATCAGAATAAATGTCTATTTCAATAGAGGAATACGCTTTTGGTTCCAGACAATACATGGACAACATTCATGGACCATTGGCTAGATATCCGATGCAAAGCTACACAAATTTAGAAACACTTTTAAAGTAGTAATTTGAATGAATTGTCATCTTGATCAGGATTTTTTGATCATAACATTTTAATAAAAAAATGATTTGTGAGTGACTGCTTTCTTTCTTGGAGACAAAACTTTGCTGTTAGTCTGAATGTCTGGCTACACTCTATATGAAATACTAGTTTTTTTCAACCTGGCGTTGGGTCAAAAAAGGAACAAACCCAACCGATTGAGTCAAGTTTAACTAAGAAAAAGTTTATATATGACCGAACAATAGGTTAAAACAACCCAGCATTTTAGGATGAAAAAAATCAAGTGTAGGATTACTTACAACAAACGCTTGGGTTCGTCCCTTTTTGACGCAATGCTGGGTTGAAATAACAAAGCATTTTTTAGAATGTATGCAAGACTATGATACAACTACCACCAGGACCTATCGGATACCTACCAATCAGCGAAACGTTCTCTTGACCAGAGATACAAAAATGTAAATACATAATCTAGAAACAGATTAATATGATGTCTAACGCAAAGGAATACAGTTATTTACCTCCAATGTACACGCCTACAGTTTAACTAACCTGCTAAAAGAATGAAGAAAACACACTAAAGAATTTGAAACACTTCTGTGTAAAAAAATGCGGCACAACGGACCGGCTCTTAGATGCAATATGTCTAATTAGTTTCCATTTTACAAAGCTGCTGTTGAATGTCTAATGGACCCATGAGACGTTCTCCCTTCATGCCTTCCACAGATTGTCTGAAGTGTTACAAAGTCCATCCCCCCCTTGGGTAAACTTTAGGCCTGAACTGTGGACTTCTCAAGTTCATTCTGGAGCATGTTCTCCATCATCTACCTCTCATCTTAAACCAATTAGACCCCTTGACTAAGAGTCCTGTAGGTAGCCATTGGCTTCCGAACTTGTCCAATGAGAGTTCAGGCTCCCACCTGTTTGACCCAGCTGTTGGAGAACAAGAACGTTATCTGGTCATGCGAGAAGCAAACGAAATCAAACAGACAAGTCTTCCCTGAATCCCCCGGGTGGGATTTGAGATTTGCGTGCTGGAATGCCGATCCACGCTTAAAGAAACAGATATGCGCCATTCCTACTGTTTGTTTTATTTTGTCACATATAATTACGGTCCTGAGAGGAGATGAGTTTACAGTGAGACGCTTGAATGATTTTCTGGTGTCACTTTTCACACAAAACGGCTTCACTCAGCTGTCTTTATCGGTGCTTTTTGGGAAAAGGCACCAGTTAGACACGTTTAACAATACCACCTGTTGATTTTAAATCAGTGCTGTAGTAGAGAATGAAGAAATGGGGACACTGTGAATTTATGAACAGCGTTTAAGATCCCACACAAACATGTTGAAAGAAACAATGCATCCATTTAACTTATAGTTTTCATTCCTTCTTGCACTCCTACGTATTACACAGATGTCCTGCGCAAAGCTAAGAAGATAACATTTCAATTAGAAATGATCAAGGTTTTGATTGGTTAATACATTGGTGCCTATAGGTCAGCGTTCTGCGTTTTCAGACTCCAGACTGTCATGATATCAGATTTTCACTACACGGTTATCACAGCCAAAATAATTTTAACAACATTACCACAATATCTACTTAAAAAATGCATTATTCAAAATGATCTTTCATTTTATTCTATTGTGTCTTTGGTTTTTACGGTCAATGAATCCCACTTAAAATACAAGTGTAGGAAGGCAGAGAGATTGCAACCATAGAGGCTCTAATTTACGATATTATGATGTAGAATTAGCACAATAATGATAATTGTGCTTTTCAATATCACGGTAATTGTCTATACCGGTATATGTGGCACCCTATTCCAGACTATGTAGCTGCATTGACTTTGGTCTCTGTTAGTTACAGAAACCAACGTGGCACTTGTAAGAATGGGCATTTTGCCCAAAGTTTATGGACGCCCGCTGATCACCATTTATTTTTTCCTTTGCAATTTTGGTCCGGCAGTGTGAGTTTTACAGGTTGATTAGTAATGCAAGACAGAAGGGAAAATGCCCTGTAAGAGGTTCCTGTTCTATAAATCTTGGGAAAATGTAATGTTATGAGACAGGCTGTAAATGACTTAATATATGTATATGACTTGAAATATGTCTGGCACGTTTTTCTTTAATGCAGAGAAGGCCACGGCCTGGTTAAAGTCAGTTTCTACTCATCTTCTACAGAAAGATCGATAAATAGCTTTCCTGTAGCTCAGTGGTTAGCGCATGGCGTTAGCAAGGTCAAGGTCATCACGATCCTAGGGATTGCACATACTTAGAAACAAATGTTTAGTTTTATGCGATGTAAGCCGCTTTGGATAAAAGCGTCTACCAAATGTGTAGATGTAAATACAGATCTAAAAATGGAGAAATAACCTTCATGATTAGCTAATTTCTTGTAAAACTATAATTCATGTTTTTAGAAACTTGCTTCATCTCTTGTGCACCCAGACAAATAAAGGCATTAACAATAACATGATCTATTGGTCAAAATAAATAAATAGCTGAACAGTGATATATTTATAATGTGTGAATGTCCTCCCGCCTGGGCAAAGAAATACATTTTTTATCAATCTGTGGTGAACACCACAGATCCAAAATCAACAGGATTACAGCTAGTTGGGAAACCAACAGAGTTTGCTGGCATGAATGCAACCACTAATATTTAAATGTTACCTTCTAACAAGGAAATTCTGGATAAAGATATATTTTGCTTATGCATTAGTTATGTCTTTTTCTGATGTGATTTTTGCTTTAATATATTCCACATAATCTGCAGTTTCACACTATTTCGAAAACTATGTAGAACATTTTCAAAAACATTAATCTTCAAATATCAAAACAACAAAAACCAAACTTCCGCCTCAACATGCAGGGTCCAAATGTTTGATGCTTTCATACATAATTCATAACATCATTCTCCATAACATCCTTGTTCAACAGCTTCCCACTGAATGCAAGAGGAAGTGGATTGACGGGTGTCTGGGCAGGGGCTGTGTTTAATTTGGGTCAGGATGTGGTTCCTAATGACCCAGCTGGATATAAGCAGTAGTCTGCTGCAGTCTCAATGAGATGCATCGGTGTCTGTGGTGGGTAGAGTATGGGAGAGAGGTGTTAAAAGGCCTACACATGGCACAACGCTTGCAAAAAATATATACATGCAACATACAAGTCACATACAGTTTTTGCACAGCCCTTTTGATTCAAAATTAGACTTGGAAAGCTCTGAAAGCAACACTGGCTAAGAAGCAGCATTTCAATTTGATTTGTTGGAAAGCTTAGTCGTTCCGAGTCAGAAAACGGACATGAATACGAAATGTATGCGGACTTTTTGGGTCGCAATCTCTGCATTGAAGCAGGTGATAATGCGAGGGCTCGAATAAACGTAACGAACAACAGAGCTGCACTTTCATTGAGTTCCAACAAATTACCAAAAATGTAAACCATACAATTGTTGAAATTGTTTGGAAATTATTCTTCGCAGGGCGCAAAAACTGTCTCAAATTAAAACCATGTGCTGTTCGAGATCTGCCATTATGGTGTAATGTTTCCAGAACATATCTAATTGGGGTAAAGCTTGGACTTCCTTCAAAAAGTAAAGGCTGGCTTGGAAAATGGGCAGCACTGCTGTGGTTGATCAGAACTGGTGGGATTTCTAAAGCCTGGTGCAGAGTACCCAAAGAGAACAAAACAAACTCCCGAAGCACTTACAAAATCCAAAAGAAAAGCTCTTTTGTAAAGAAACACACTTCAAAAAAAATTTGACACACCTGACTGAATCTATGTTTCTTGTCATAATGATCTGATCAGCAGCATGGTCATTTTCGTATTATTGTTTAAATGTACCCTAGAATGCACTTCAGAAAGTTGGCGAAGAGAATGTCCAGAGTGCAGAGTTGTCATCTAGAAACATCCAAAAGATGTATAATAAGATAATAAGTTTCACGTTTAACTTTTTTAAACGGAGATAATTCACATATTTCAATTTTTTTTAAGCTTCAAAATATGTGACCCAGTCGGTGAAAACCAGGCTAAAGTCTAAAAATCGAATTACATAACAACATCAAAGTTGGGTTTCAACCATTAATTTCACTATTATTTCAATCTTTCACATGACTTTACTCAGTCAATGGTAAATATCAGTTGTATTCCACAGACAGTACTTTACGTTAGAAAGATTTCATGTAGAAAACAAAACACTTCACATTGTGTCACATTTATGGTTGAATTTACTATTATAAAATAAATACATTGGGTCTGACCTCACATTTTTGTAAAGCTTGTAATTTTAAAGGCGGAAATAGCATCCAAAAAAAATCTTAAGGAACAGTTTACCCAAAAACATAGGTAATCATTCACTCACCCTCATGAGCGATATTAATGCAGTTTCAAATGACAATTCATTACGTCCATTGGGCTCTAACTAAAAAAATACAATCAATTCTCTATTTTATGGAACAAATAGCAAATCGGTATATAATGACATACTGTAGGACTGAGTAAATTATAGCACTTTTTTCTTATTGGATGAGCTGTTTCTTTAATCTAACTGTGCTCTCTCTATGCTACATTGTCCGTATATGCTTAAAGAAACTTGACACTGTGTCCATTATAAACAGGGTAAAAGAAATTGATGACTCATTCTATCAGAGGAGCTGTAATATAAGTATGTCTCTCTAGGCCCCTATGGACAGTGGCATTTGTGTGACAGATCCCTATAGTGACTGAAAATGACAGAGACCCCCTCAGAGATGACAAGCTTAAAGAATAAGCCAAAAACATGAATGAGTGATGGGGGGCCCGACCAATCAGGGTGTCCTTGCTTTTAACGTAAATACCTGTTGTAATCTCAAGAGATGATTTTATATAACGTTTGGACATTCACTTAGAAAGTAGAGAAAGGAGAACATTTTAACTGTGTTTTTTTTTTCAATGAATAAAGAGATGTTTCTCTAGCTATGCTATTGACAGGATAGATGTGTTTTTTGGGGAGAAGATCGTAACATATCTCAGCGGGGGAAATGGTGGCCCTCGTCTCAAATTCAACACAAGTTCCGTCACTGTCATCAGCTTGTTTTGATTTCATTTTATCTCTCAGCGGTGCCATTGTGGACCATTTGGCATCTCCAGTTACAGGAGCCCTTCTTGCATTGTTTCCATGGGAAACTGGGTGCCGCAGATCCACAATGTGAATTCATGTATGCAGGCGCATAAAACCATGCTCGGAAAATGTAGGAATGTTTTTCTCTATCTCCAAATTGCATCGAAGACTTTGAAAGAAAATCGGAGTAACTGCTTCATTAGCAAATTTACAAAGCGGCTTTTCAAACCGCAAAATATGCTGTAATTCATGACTAAAATAAAAAGATGGACATTAAAGTAGCTTTAAGTAAATCCCTTATTTACTAGAATACTTACAAAGCTCTTGTATTTATTAATGTCAGCACTTTCATGTAGACCTGGTGTCACGTTCCCTTACTCATGTGCCCTCTGCATGAGCAGATTAAGCAAAATGGACCAGAACATTGTTTGTCTGATCACTTTATTTGGAGAACTTTAAGGTGTTAACCTGCATTAGCATGTCTAGTCAGAGGGATTAGAGTAGGGATCAAGCACATTTATAGCTAATGGTGCCGCCTTGTCAGGTTAGCGAAGTATAGGACTGCCAGAGAGGGATAATTCCACATTAAACAAAAATGCTATTCAAGGCACATAACACTGACACCAGTTTATCCCCCTGAGCTACGAGTCTGAATTTCAAAGCTTGGAAATTTTTGTAAGCATTTAGCACATATTGCAAACCATATTTGTATGGATAAAATGTTTGTACATTTACATATTAATATTTAATGCACATCCTGTACCAACAAATTCAACAGAATCAACTGGAATTTCCAAATCCACAAATGAGAAAAGATTGTTCATGATGAGCAAACGCACTAAAATGAATCATACTTTCCAAAGCTACGTTATTTTGAATGAATACGTTATTCTGCTTCTGTGAAGTTACAGTATGTCTCCTATTCAACATTAAATCACAACCTTGCATGCAACAAACATACATATTCAAACTAGTAAAGTATGACTTCAAAAGTTTGCTATAAACTGAATTTGAATATAGGTGAGACATTAAAAACATTTCTAACCAGAACCAATTTCAATGGCGTCTGTTGCCAGACAGCTGCCAGCTCCCCGTGGCAACAAGAGGCACAGAAGCGTGTGAAGGTCAGAGCCGCTGGAGAGAGGCCTCTTCACTGCCTATGTATCCCAGCATGCATTGCCCCATGGTGCCCGAAACCCGGTGACCTCTCAAGATGGCAGCTGAGCAGGATGAAAGCGTTTACATGACGAGTCATTTAAGACGAACAGGGCTCCTGTGAAGTATTTGCTTAAACACAACTTTTCTCAAAGACACAGCTGAGCGTGTGAATAGGTAATGACGTGAAAATAACCAGCTACACGCTTCCTAAAAGGTTGTGGTGAAAACAAAATGTGATGCATGTTCAGGCAGTGCTCCAAAACCTTCTGCTATCCAGAAACATGTTGTATCTTTCTTGAACACTTATGTTTCCTTCTGGATTTTTCACATTCTAAATGTGTAATTCTCAGACATCTGAATAATAAAAAGGAAGCGCTAAAGCAAACCACTGAAAAGCGTCAATAATGCATGTTTACAAATCCCTAACTATTTGAGCAGCCCGCCACTACACAAAGCCTCGTTTTCAGCATCAGCAAGCATTTAATGACAATTCAAGCTCATTTTGAAGATACAGGGTACATCGCGAGGTGACGGCCAGTTCTAGTTGTCATGTGGATGAATAGAGAACAGTACAACTCCAAAAAGAAGCAGCTGGCACAAGCATATGACTAAAAAAGCAGAGGTAACATGCTATTTTATGCATTCGGAGTTCTGTGCTGGCTTCTCAAGCTTGACATGGTCAACTTGTCAAAAAACTAGTTGAAGATATAACGTAATATTTCTGTGCACGATTCACTCCGCCAGAGGTTTCGGGACGTTTTTTTCCAACACGGATTCCCGTTTCGTAACGAGGGTTCTTAGTCCCTTATTGTACAATTCTCCTGGAAAAGCCCAATCCAATTATAGTGAATCAATGCACGTTGTATTGTGCAACTAGAAGCCGGATTTAAGCCTAAAATATGCCAAAAATATGCTTATTATCTTGGATTGATATTCTAATAATATGGATCATTTTGGCAGGTTAAAGAGGTGAGCTGGAAGACCAACAAAAATGTATGTAAAAAAATGCAGGCAAGCAGGTATTCAGAGCAAACCATCACTGAAAATGGTTCAGTATTTTTTCCTTTCTGGGTTTGAATTTAACCACTCTATACAGTTTACACATCTGTGCCTAAAATCACATCCAAATGCAACAAAAGCTGTAGACCAAACATGATGGCAGTCAATCACCCTGATTCAAGAAGCTCCCCAAGAAAACTTCACAAATTCCTTTCCCTCTATGTAATGATCCTTCCAGCCATTGAATTGAAGAAGAAACAAACTTACACTGTACTACAACATATGTTATAATACTGTGGGGAGAAAAAGCAAAGAACAAGGGATTATTCTGCTGGAGAGCAGGTGTTCGGGGAGTTCAAAGAATCCAAAGATGAGGCAGTGTTTCTTTAGCACGGCACTCTGCTTGGCTAACTGGTTCTCTTTTTTTTTCAATTTTTTACTGTTCTGTGGGACCTTGTTCTTCAGTCAGGAGTGGCGTTATTATCGGTAAAGTGCTTTAAAATCCACTGCTGCTCAGCACCAGGATGTCTTCAGCAGGATAATCCCACAGGATAGACATCCGTTACTACTCTGTGGATCCCTCTCATGCCTGCCATGCTTTCAACAGCTGGAAAAGCAGTTTAGAATTTAAGATCCATAGAGTTAAACACACTCTTCTTTGTCCAGACGTTTATTGTAAATTGTAACGGCCTACTTGTCGGATAAATGAACGTTTCATAGCCGAGTTTCTAAGGACCTTTAAAATTTGCAAAAATATATATACTGATGCTTATGTATTGATTAAAACAGAATTCATTTACCTGAGGTGCAAAACTGTAGGATTAGGTATAAAATGCTTTTAGAGAATCATAAATCAAGTTTATAATTTTTTCTCCACACTTTAAATCTTTCGCGACACTCCATTGGAAAAACCAAAGACAAAAACAAAAACGGGAATTGGGTAACCAAGAAAGAAAGTTATTTAGTTTGCTTGAAAACAAGACGCTGATTAACAATTTTTCCACTGAACAATTTTTCAAGAAATGTATTTTAACTCTAAAATTAATCTTCCTTGATGATGACTTGCCAACCATCTAATTTAACAAACAGACATGCAATTAGTCATTTCTTACCAAGCATGACTTCAGGGAGCTGAGGTATTCAAACAAGGATAAAACAAAGCGATTTAAGCTATTTTTTCTTATAAAGGTATCATGCAATCACTCAGAAAAAAAATGCTTATTAATAATGTTGAAACAGCTACTTCCTCACAGTATTTAATGTGAGACCAGCTTTTATGGAGAATTAATGACACGGCCGAGGGCATATATTAAATCCATCCGTCTGTAGTGCTCAAGACACAACCGTGATTAATTCCTAATGTTCTGGATTGAACATTTTGGGCTTGGTCAACGCATCTTAATCTTTGTTATATATATTTACATGCATACATCTGTATTTTTCTGTGAATGTTAAGCACTTAGTAAACAATGTTTGATGCTTAATAAATAATGCTTTAGCCTCCCTAACATTCCTCAGCAGTCTTCCAAGTCTTTTGGGACAATCTCGTTTGCAGTGAAAATTTGCATACATAATCCAAAATTTGCGTACTTGCGATACTACGCGTTATTTACATTAAGTAGCCTAAATGTTTTTGTAAAGTTTTTCTATGGTGGGAGGCCACGAAATCGTGATGAATTGGGGGATTGGTTGTGGCTAAAAAATGCTAATCTGTTATCAGGTGCGATCGATTTGCGCAGACCGATGCATAAATATTTCGCGAGAGCGATTCAGTAGACGACGTTCTCGAATCACTCTCGCGGTACTTTAATGTCGTACGTCAAGTGGTCTGCGCAGGACAGAAAATATGTCCAAGTAAAAAATATCGACGCGCCATTTTTAAATCTATCATACGTATTAAATACGTTTTTTAAAAACATTTTCACACTTTTCAGAATTCCCTTATGGATATCGGTGTTTGGGAAAAACTTGATTATGGTTCTTGACAAACTCTTAAGTCCCTCAGTTTGAAGGGCTACCATCAACGACGTGAGGGTGAGTAAACAATGGCGGAATTTTAATGTTTTTTTTGGTCAGCGATTCTTCTTAAGCTGCAGACTTGCTCACTCAGGTGAAAATGAGAAGATAGATGATACGAAGAGTTGTTTTTAAAACCTCTAGCTCAACTCATCCCTGCTGGCATTTGGCCCGGACGCTAATTCTGGGATATAACGAATGATCTGTTACTGTTGATTCAGCGCATGAATTGAGTAATGAAGTGCAGAAAAACACCAGCCAGATAAAAAGCGTCAAACAGAGAAGTTATTCTGCCAATCGAGTGCTTTTGCTGTGACTGTCACCGTGCTTGTGCCTTTTAAATAAAACGCTAGTTTCTTATATTAAAAGTGAAGGAGGCTTGTATGGGCATATTGATTACAACTATTTAAATTTACATTTAGGCATTTGGCAGACGCTTTTATCCAAAGCGACTTACATTGCTTTATCCTATACATTTTACATAGGTATTTGCAATCCCCTGGGTTCGAACCCACAACCTTCTTACCACTGAGCTACAGGAAAGCTAAATATCAATAACTCTAACTAAAAATAAAGCTTTTAATCTAGTGATTGTGTTTGTTAACATCACCTGTTCATCATTAATGACTCAATCATCACTTCATTATCTCATTAACTTGTTCAGGTGTTCAATAGAGAGACATCCAAAGTATTCTGTCAGGGGGGGCCTGAGGACTGGAGTTGAGAACCACTTCTAGACTTTCAGTATGTTGAATAGCACAGGCTGATAATGTTATTGCACTTTTGGAACATAGGGGGCAGTATCCACAAACATAAGTGGGAATAGGGTGTACTGGTGAGAGTCAAATCCTTTAAATTCTTTAAGATCTTGGTTGCATGACTTTATTGATTGGTTTCTTATTGCAGCGTCATATATATATAGAGGAACCATCATTCGTTTGTCAGTGCAAATAATGCATAAAAGATTGAGCTGTAATATAAATGTTAATCTGTAGACTCAAAACGGCATGTTTTTAAGCTTTCTTTCTTTCCTTCTTGTTATCAAAATGTAAGGAAAGTGTTTTGCTTGTACAGTATGGATGAGGAAAGCGTAATCTAAATGCTTAGTTTCTTTGTATGTAAAAAGTGTTTTATCCATCAGGATTTAATTCGATTATAAAAAAATGCTATCTTTCCTTGCCTTGTTTACCCCTACAATACATACGTCAGAGAGGACACAACCCTTCATTGAGCCGTGTATAATATATAGTGTCGTCGTGTTTTGTCTTTCTCATGGTTCTTGGGGCAGGGTGTTTGTTAGAAGAGCCTGAGGCTGGGCTCTTGTACATGACTCATTGATATCAAAGCTGTAATTTCATTTAGCTTTTATGGCCACTTTTGGCTCCACCGAGCAAAACCTAATCTCACAGCGAGATCATATTGGATCTTTTTCCCCACTTTCGCACTTAAAGGTCAGGATATGAATTTGAGGAGGTTTGTGGCCTCAGGGAACCAGACTTTTTCTTGTTTTTAGTATCCTTCTGATTTAACTCTGCGTCCGGATATTTTCTGTTTACATTGACATGGAAACAGTGTTTTAAGATTAATGGCATTTAAATGCATGTCTCTCTGTCTCTCTCTCCGAGAGATGCACAGAAATAGCGCTTAATAACGAAAGATTTATATCCAGTAAGCTTATAATTATGTGCCACAGTAGACAATTAGGTGCCTCTCCAAAAAGCTTTCTGACTCTTTACCTCAAAAAATCCTACGTGTCTCATTCATTTCGGTCTGTCTGTCTGAAGTATAGATCTTACTAGGGATGGTAAGAAGGAGCTGGACAGGCTGGTACTGGTCGTGCTCAGTACAACACCTAAGGACTGACAGGCATTTGTTTGTGCTTGACCAATAGAGAACAAGTGTCTAGTTACACTCACCTCTCCTCCCAGCCCTGCTGCTCAGCCTGTACCTGTCCATGTCAGCAGGCCGCCTCACTGACAGCTCAATAGACTCCTTATTCCCCCGCTATCAGCTTACAGCTGGTAATTACACACAATCATGTAGGATCAGAAATGTGTGCATGAGTAGTCCAGTGTAGCATCTGCTGTCCCGGTGTGCTGCCCAGCTAGTGTACTCAGAAGTGAGACAGCTGTGGACATGGAGTAAGAGAGCAGATGATCTTAAAGGGAATTTAAAGACTTGGTTGTCAGTTAGTTGGGGATAAACCAAAAACAAAAGGGATCTTGCAATTTTATTAAATGTTTTCAACATTTCAATGTTATTTTTTAATCTATTTTTTATTTTGAATTCTACTTTTCTCTCTGTTTACATATTTATCTGTTATTGCAAGGGAAGAAACGTTGGCGCAAGTTGGTGGCATACTACAATATTTCATACAACAATATTATTTCATACAATACATTATTAAAGGAAAAGTCCATCTTAAAATCTAAGTTGTGTTATTTTTAACTCACCCAGATAATGTTGAACATGTTTTAAGAGATCCCAGCATCTTCGGAACCCAAATAAAGATATTTGTGACCCTGGACAACTAAACCAGTCTTAAGTAGCATGGGAACATTTTAAGTAATTGCCAAAAATACAGGGTATGGGTAAAAATTTTACGATTTTTATTTTATACAAAAAAATCACAGGACATTAAGTGAAGATCATGTTCCATGAAGATATTTTATACATTTCCTACTGTAAATATATAAAATACTTTATTTTTGTGAGTGGATGGCCTGCTAAAGTGTCCCTGAATAACAACTTCAAAAGCGATTTTCTCAATATTTTGCTTTTTTTGCATCATCAGATTGCAGCTTTTTGAACATTTGTTGTTTCGCCAGATAGTGTCCTATCCTAATAAACCATATATCAATAGAAAGCTTATTTCTTCAGCTTTCAGATGATGTAACCTCAATTTCGATAAATTGACCCTTAAGACCGGTTTTCTTGTCCAGGGTCACATTTAGGTTACATCCGAGAGATTTCCAGGCCTCCTCGTAGACATCATGGTTATACTTGTTGTCAAGGTCCAGAAAAGTACTAAAGACATTGTTAAATCGGCTCATAGTGGCTCCGTTGAATTGTTTTGAAGCTACGAGAATACTTTGTGTGCGAAAAACATACCAAAATAACTACTTTAATCCATATATTGGGTGTGAAAAAAAAACACCATCTTTATTTTGAGTTGAACTTATCCATTAATTGTTCAAATAGGTTTTAATACAAATTAATTTCCAGTGCTAGCAATATAACGTTAAAATCTGAATTATTTCTAAATCAGCTTTAAAAAAATCTTTCTGAATGTACATTGAAAGCGAAGTCTTTCTTTCATACATTTGTATGTTTTTGTTAAGAGGTGTCAGATAGCTTGCCAAAGTCTCTGGTCTTATTTTCATAACGTATTTGCTTTGCAAATAGGAAGCTGCGATTGACCCACAAGCGATCAAAACCTTACATCTCTAACAGACTTCAGGGAAAAACCTAAAATCGCTGCTCTCTGACGGATTAAAAATGACAGCATGCTTGTCAAAGACGTAGCAACACCTCACGACTCGAGCAGATGAAACCAGTATTCTCAGAGCAAGCTTTTGCCCTCTCTCAGTTCTGGCTCCATGTTGGAGATTTGATTTGGAAATGATGTGGAAGAGGCGAAAGGGCGGGGTGATGAGGGAATGTAATTACAGGGAGAAACATGCGTACAAGTACGCAGTCACTTCAGCTGCCGCAAAACAGAGGCGAGGTCCCGTCACCCAAAGTCTGCTACCAGAAATCCCTGTAGGTCGATACAGAATCATCCAGCCAGCGACCGCAAATGATGTACAAATAAAGTAGGAAAAGTGGGAGGGTGAGGTTTACAGCAGTCATGTGATCTTGTTGTGCTCTGTTTCTATCTTTTCATCTTTTGTACGTTCTTTATGCCTGTAATAAATCATATGTGGAAGGTCTGAAGCACACTGCCAGTCCTAAAACTTTTCAATGATCATCTCTTCACAGATCTATGAGAACAGCACACAGACTGACAATCACACCAGCATGGGACTCTTGGCGTTGTCCGCTTTCAGAACGGGAGATCTCAGCAAGTAATGGCGGCAACTCCATTTCACGCTCTCTTTGAATCCGAGAGTATGACGACAAGAGACAGTTCCTGACTGTGACAGCCAGATGCGCTTTTGTTCATATGTTTGGCTCTGCAAAATCCTAAACTTTTGATGTGGAAATGACAGCATGGCATGAACTCTTGAGATGTTATAATACTGTATATTTTTGTGTTGATTTCTGCATTTATTTCTTGGGATAAAGATTTAATTTTTGCCCTAAAATTGCAGTATGTTGGAAATCACTTTAAAATAAGGTTGTTTTGTAATCAATAATTAATGCATTCAAGATTCAGTTTTAAAATGAAAATTCTGTCATCATTTACTAACCCTGTTGTCATTTAAACTTGTGTGGTTATCTTTCTTCTGCAAGACACAAAGAAGCTATTTAGAAAAATGTTGGTAACCAAAAACCGATGGTCCCCATTGACTTCTATTGTATGAGCGCATAACCAATGCAAGTCAATGGAGGACAAAAGACGAAAGAAAGTCATACAGGTTTGAAGTGACAAGAGCGCGTGTAAATAATGACGGGATTTTAAATCTGGAGGTTTTATGACCTATTAAACTATTGACATAACAATGAAAATCACTTTTGAAGCAAATGTGATCTCTTTCTTAGTTTATTTTTTTTTAATCAATATTAATATGAAGGCACAGTGATCTAACTTAAGCAATTGTATTGGCATAAACTAACATATATATATATATATATATATTTAAACTTGCTCATTGTAAGTTCAGGCTAGCTAAAGCATCCACTGCTGTTAACAAATCAGTGACCGAAATAATTATTTAATCCCCTGCTGATTTTGTAAGTTTGCCTGCTTACAAAAAAAACGAAGGGTCTATAATTTTTAGGGTAGGTTTATTTTAACTGAATATCAACCAAAGAAATCAGGGGAAAAATGTATATAAAGGTTATATATTGATTTGCATTTTCAGTTAGTGAAATAAGTATTTGTTCACCTACCAACCAGCAAGAATTCTGGCTCCACAAATTAGTCCTGTCTTTTTAAGACAGTACTCCTGAATCAGCTTGCTATGTTTATAAAAGATGCCTGCCAACATAATCTGTATCTTCCATTTCAACCTGTCCACCACCATGGTTAAGACCAAATAGGTTTCAAAGGATGTCAGGGACAAGGATGTAGATCTGGAAAAAACCTTGAATAGGATACAGACAGAAGCTTGGTGAGATGGAGACAACTGTTGGCGCGATTATTTTGAAATAGAAGAAGTACAAAATAACTATCAATTGCCTGCAATATTTCCCCAATGGGGTGAAGAAGAACATGAGAAAGGTTAAAGATCAGCCCAGAACTACACGGAAGAAGTTTGTAAATGATTTCAAGACAGTTGCGACCACAGTTAGCAATCAAACCATTGGAAACACGCTATGCCACAATAGATTGAAAGACTGAAGCACATGAAGGTCCTCCTGCCCAAGAAGGCCCACCCGCCTTGTCTGAAGTTTGACAAGTAACATCAAAATTATTCAATGAAGGCTTTGGAGAAAGTGCTGTGAGATAAAAATGTACTCTTTGGAGGGAGAGAAATGCTGACTATGACCCCCAGAAAACCATCTCTACAGAGAAGCACAGTGTTGGAAACATTATGCTTTAGGGCTTTTTGTCTGCTACTGGTACAGCTTGACTTCACCGTATTGAGGGGCTGAGGGACTGGCCCATGTACCGTAAACTCTTGGACTAGAACCTCCTCTTAACTAGATCAATGAAGATGGTTCGTGGATGTGCCTTTAACATGACAAATACCAAAAACATATTGCCAAGACAACCAAAGATTGGCTTAAGCCGAAACACATTAAATGTCCAAGCCAGTCTCTAGAACCTAGTCAAATAGAAAATCTGTGAAGGAGGCAAAATTTTGCTGAGCAACAGCCAAGAAACCTTAAAGATTTACAGAGCAGTGGACTTAAATGTATCCTGACACTTGTGCAAACTTGGTGACCAACTATCAGAAATGTCTTACCTATGTTTTGCCCGTGGATCAAATACTTATTTCACTGACTGAAATGCAAATCAATTTATAACCTTTACATAAAAAAATTCTGTTGACTTTTTTGGGGATATTCTGCCCTTATCAGTTAAAATAAACCTACCATAAGGATTATAGACCCTTCATTTCTTTTTAAGCAGTCAAACTTACAAAATCAGCAGGGGATCAAATGATTATTTCCCTCATTGTACAACCTCACTGTAAAGTATTACTGCAAGTTTGCCTTAAAAAAATAAATTCCGCCTACATTTTACAGCACTTTTTTAGCCTTATTTGACCTTTTTAGCTCCTTTAGTCTATCTTGCTGTATTTAACCTTCTCTTTCAGCACTCTGAATTTGCAGCTAGTCAGTATGGGAAGTCTTTGTGTTTTGGCCCTGCATTTGTCCAGTGGTACCTGGAGGCCCTCCAGATACATCAGCTTGGCTCACGCTCTAGTCCCATATATTCATTGTTTTACAACATCGTAAACGAAGACATCTTTAAAGTATTAGAGGGAATCTGCGAGTTCATGTATTTTTCCTAGTGCAGAAACAGAGTAGATCACATTAAAGGATTTTGCAGGCGTGCTTGCGTTGCTGGTAGCTTGTCACATCATCAGCCTCAACTTTGTTTAGATTCCACGAGCACCATAACAACCTCCATGGTCAATATCCTATTTTGTCTTGGAGGGGGTCATTATGACTCTGTGGGGTGTAATGTAATGAAAATGTTTTTAGCAACTGTATGGACCAGCACAAAAGCAGAGTTCAGAGACGCCCGTTTTCATTAGGGGCCGGGTGGAGGCTCCGCGTTGGAGAAAATGATGGTTATCACGACACCTCCGAGACGATGATATTATGATGGTGGAGACGCTAGACTTGATCTGTCATCAGGTCCAAGTGTGCTGACTATGTTAGTAATGGGTCTCTCCTCTCTGGTGTGGTCGAGATTGGAACATTTTGGAGGATAATGACCCTGTGAAACCGTATCTGTAGCGGTTCAATTGAAAATATTCCTCAAAACATCTGTGAAAGTTTGAAAAAATATCTTTTCAATTGGACTTAGCGGATTTTACGCCGCTTCGGCCCGGTCGTGTCACTTGATCCCTTTAGATGTCTTAAGGACAAAATGTTCTGTTTAAAGAATAATGCTTTCAATATGGTCATTAAACTTGCTGTACCAACAAGCAGTAACAGAGGATGCTAACAAAAAAACTCCACAGGGAGCTGGAAATACATGAATTCAGATCGACAGAATTACAACTGACATTTCTTTATTCCACTGACAGAGCCATAAAGTTAAAGAATGTGCAGTTCAGATACGGATGCAGATGCACTTCGTCTTCGGCGATGAGAGCTTCTGTTCTCTCATCCAAAGCGAAATTGAAATGCGTTCAGCAGGTGGCACGTTGCATGTCAGACTCCTTCCTTTATGATGCGTTCATCATAAATTCCAGGTCCTGTTGTTTTTCCACGCTCTGGACCCAGGCAACTGGTTGTGTCGCTCTAATGAAGAGTAATTTGCTTTCAGCTTCTTTGTCTTTGTGGTAAGGCATTCTGCACGAGGCTGTCTGATCCATCCCCAGTCCTAAAGCACTTCCACATGCTCTGGCTCTGTGGAGCAGACTGTAGGCACTGTGCCAATGTGAGGTCCACCCTGAACTTGGCCTTTGGCCACCTGTAACCCAGAGGCTTTAGAACCGCACCACCCTGTATTTTTCAGCATGACCACAGGTATGCAGGCTCCATGACAGTGGCACCCACCTCCCCCAATCCGGTCTGTGCAAATGACCATGCAAGGAATGAGGAAAGAATATGCTGAACAGCACTAAAGCTAAATGTGTCCATTCATCACCTGCAAGTCTGTATTTCTAGTAATTCCTTGCTTGGGAGAGAGATGATTATCAGCATCTGATAGTGAACTTGATGCTCATGGTCTGTTGTATGTAAGGGATGTTTTGGTGTGCCCTTTCATTAAGTCTTTTGCATTGAGAAATCATTTTGTGAGGTTCTGACAGATATTACAATTTTAATTCTGAAGCATAACTTGATCATTTCAGAGGTCATTGGAGTGCATCTTTACAAGCATTGAGAAGCAAATAGTGATGAATGACATAAAGACAATTGTTTACAGTGGCATAATAACTAGATTGCCTGTGGAGATTCAACTTGTTTACTGTCATGGACCTTTTGAACCAATTATTACTTTCTAGTTTAAGATTTATTTAACAATTAAAGCAATATTTCTTTGGCAAAACTAAATTTCCACATGTTATACTGGCCCTCAAGGTATCCTGATTGAAAGTGACTTTCTTCTTGAAGGATAATGCAGTCGGAGTTAGAATACCAGGTATACTTTTCTTCAAAGTGGTAGAATGTGAGTGAATCCATGGCCATAATATATCCATATTGAGAGTGCTATTAACGCCAATGCGTGTCAACCAGAGGTTTGTTTTTCCGTAAAGTAACCTGCAATTTATGTTTCAAACAGAGATGGCGATATACAGACAAAAGCTATGGATTGCAGCTTTTAGCACAACGATTTGTAGAAACCTTTAGTTAGATTAAACGCTGAAATGTTACAGCTTATTTAGTAAACAGATTGTTGTAATGCTGTGAAGAGTAACTGTTTTAAGTCTTGCTATCTGTAGCATAAACAGTTAGTCTCAATTAAACCTACTGTGGTCTGTAAACCAGAAGAAAAATGGCTCGCCTACACATGAGCACAAACAAATATTTACACAAATTTGCAAAGTGAAACAGATGTGCCTAAAGGAACTTTTCCTGGCTAGTGTTGACTAAATAATAAATTCCAATCACCTCTTTTTGAGGAAAAATACAGTTTAAATCTCTTTTAGGATGTTTTATGTCTGTATGCCAGTAAAAATAGCTTCTTTCTTTGCTTTTAAGATAGATTTTCTTCCATTCTGACTTGTGTTTTCCTTATTTAACAATGCATTAAACTTAAAACAATGCGAAGACTTCTTGATTATCTTTGCTTAGCCATTGTCAATCAACACTCTATATTTGTGAATAACCTAAGGACTTTAGGGTCCTTCTGTTTTGTGAATGTTAAAGGCTACTTAATATCAAAATAATTGACTGAATATTTTACGCCACAGAATTTAGTATATTACTGCTATGCAAGATATCCACACTTTATTTACTTGTCCCAGTGATTATTTTTTACTGATTTTGTACTGCATATGACAATGCTGGAAAAGATTTCCACTTTCCACTTTACTTTTAAAAGTAGGCTAATTGGTTAAATGGCTGATCGACTTGTTGGTTGTTTAACATGCCTCCTTCCCATCGAGAATTGATGCCACTTGTCAAAAGTCCGGCTGCACAAGCCTGCTATACAGACTTATTACTGTTCCTGTCATAACCGCAAAACATGAAGCACTGCTGTGCATGGAAATCATACATCGAAGTCTCGTCTGTAAGCTCTTCCAACTCTCATCTTTCTCAGTTCCTCCCCACTGTCTTATAAACAAACCTCAGAGAACCTAGACACCCAACTGCAATGTCTCTTTAGCAGACTTTCTCTTTAGCAGTCATGAATTAACAACAGGAGAACAAATAAACAGAATTTATTCCAATTATTTAGTGACTCTACCAAAATGGGGTATAGACTATAAGAGGGAGGACATTGTGATTTATTGGAATTTAATTTCCCATGTTTAACAATGCACTGCTGAATGTCATTATCTGTCTGCAGCATTGTAGTGCCTGGTGGACATCTGCTCCTGGACCTCCGGTGTCTAACAGTCAAGATTTTTCTGCCCCATTAAACCCCATTATTGAAGGACAGCCCTGGAGCACACATGGTCATGAGGACCAGAGACAAGATAACAGATACAGGGATAGATGAATAGTTTGAAATAAAATTACATTTTGTTTCTCATAATTTATCATGCGGTCCCGGATGTAAATGACTTCCTGCTTTCAGCTGAACTTACAAATAATTTTTATATTAAAAGGATATCAAGTTGTCTCCTTATACGGGGCATACGCTTGACTCTAATTGGTTTTTGTGTGACTAATTGTCATGCGTTTCATCGCAAGACATGCAACAACCACTAAATCTCACTAAATCCTTGATGTTTTGAGTCAGACGACATCACACGGGTGTGTTTTATTTGGTGCGTTCAAGGAGCATAGGTAGTCTTCATGGTTAGGGTAAGGGTAAGACTCGAAGCACCAAGGATTTAGTTAAAACCAACAAGCCCGTGAATCTGACTCGAAACAACAAGGATTTAGTGAGGGATGATCTGTATGTTATCATTATTCCTTTAAGGCTAATGTTAAGACTTGAAGAAAAGAGTTAAAATTAGTTTTAATATATCAACCCCTGCGACATTAAAGTGCCTGTATGTAGTTTAGGAAAGACCCTTGTGTTATTTTCAGGACAAATTGCGGTTGATAGTTTTAATGGAATTGCGGATTGTTCCAGTGTGAAAACAGTTCTGTCCACGTTCAAAACAAAGTCAGATGGTAAATAGATTTCATTTCAACTCTCAACAGGAGCACTTTTCACAGGTAATTGGAATCACTTACTGCCCTGTAAAGACACTTTCAGCTCTTCAGATTTGCTGGACATTTATTTGGAATAGCTCCTACAACTTTAAGCCCCATATCAGAAAACCATGCTCCCTGCTTTACAAATCAATAGAGGTTTCAGTTGTATTGACACAAGAACGCTGGCTCTTGGTACAGCTAATGAACCTGAAAGTCTCCAACTGTCTGTTAACAACATCTCTCTGACTCCATCGCTCAGGGGTGAAATGGTTCAAAAATTTGGTAACTATCATTAGAAACCAGCAAGACGACCCTAAAAGCAAGAGGAGGTCAAAAGCAGGCCAACCTCCTTCAGTTTTTAGGAAAGCGTAGTGTTTACGAGGAAGATGTTTGGAAGTGATTTATTGTTTTATTTGTTTGGAGTGCCTCCTTTGAATCTGCCAGAATTTCACATGAACATTCCATTTCGCTTCCTGTCTCGCTCTGTCCATCTTTCCTCCCAGATGTGACCTTAATAATTTGAAAAAAAAACATTAAAGATATTTTTATAAACCCTCCTGCCTTTAGTTAGCTCAAAAGGCCAACTTGATTGCCGATATGAAATATCTGTCCACCTCTTTTTTAGAGGCAGAAGCAAGGTTCGTCCCTTTTTGACCATTTTGTCCCTTTCTTGATTTTTTTCAAGTGTATGCTTCAGGCTTTCATGACAAATGTTACACTACCCCAGAAATAAAACATGAGCAAATTAAACTATTTTAAACAAGCATGATCCTACACCGTACAAGACCGATGTGATGAGACACACCAAAAAAACATTAGAAACGCATTAGAACCCTTTATAAATTTTGCCTGGATGTGGCTCGGTCGGCCGGGTGTTACAATATTTTTATTTTAGGTCAGAGGAACTTCTTGAGAGCATGCATAGGGAAAATCAGAGGTTAAATTGAATGAATATTATTATTATTCTTTTGGAAAACACCTCACTAACAGTCATTCTTAGGGACTTTGTCTTTTTTATTTTAGGTCAGAGTAATTTAGGGGAAATAAGAGGTTTAATTGAATGAATATTATTATTTTACACATTCATCTTGGGATCTCAGGGATTGCAGCAAAACATGAGGTTAGTCATTTGATTGAGCAGAGATTAAAATAAACGTTTGTTTAAACACTCAAGAAGAACTTGGACTATTCAGGTGTTTGTCACTTTGTCACACAATCACCTGTCAAAGCCCAGAAAAAGGTCAGAGAATATTGTTTTGCTCCCTTTTATAGAAATTTTGGGTATAGAACATATCAGTGTGTTTAAGATAAAGAATGAATTCATTCTATTTATTTTCAAAGCTCGTGAGAAATTATACTGCTGTGACTGTTTGCATTGGGAACACTATACTAGACCTTTCAATCACTACGAGTGACAGTCCCCCCACTACAAAGGAAACTGTTTAATGTGAGTGTGGAGGTTGGCCAGCACTTTACAAACACCTCGGACCTCTGGAACCCTTCGAGGGTGTGAAGGACTTTTTAGTGTTTTCATTTTCCTTTTTTTTCCCTATTTCCCTATCGGAAAACACCTCACCAGCCGTCATTCTTAGGGACTGTACTGTAATGCTAAGCTATAACCTTATACAAAAACTAATGTTTTTAAACTGTTTGAGGAGAAACTCTTGGCAATGTTTTTGTGAGCAGTGTAACCTCATGCCCTGTTCCTTGCTTGGTCCTGTTGTTCCATGGGCTCTAAAATTGATCATATCTGTCTGTCTGACAACTTATGAAAGTTTGGAATGAATTAAAGAGAGTACACCAGTTTAATGAAAGGATTTATCTTTCTCCATCAGCCAATGTCTTGGAGAAATCTTGAAATTGTGAGTGACATAGAGAGATATTGAGAGAAGAAATAAGAATCTGATTATTTTTGTGCTTTGCTTTGATGTAACTTGACAGTACTCTATATGTAGGAGTGTGTGTTTGCATGTGTGGATTCAAGAACTCCTGTAGGTACTAAACCGCTGACATGGGTTGGTCCCAGATTTAAATTCTCTCATGGTCAAAGTAAATGTATTGGAAGATAAAGTGTTTTCCAAACTTTCAAAAGACAGTTGAATAAACCTATAAGTGGAAGTAGAAGTTAAACAAGGAGGCTCAGATTATGATTTTAGCAGCTTCTACAAGTACCGATTTCTTGTTATCATGATCGGCTGATAAGGAACTTGATTCGGATTCTTCGAGCATTATATAACTGATATGTAAACTCTCTGATCACCATTAACCTTTTGTTTCCCAATCCCATTGTATTACTGTTTTTACAGTCAATAGTACATTTTTCATTGTTACCAGAAATGTCATAGTAGTTCCACACCGGCGATGACATGACTGCAGCGACAAATAATTTACATCAATGCGCATCATGTACATACGTCCACAGGCGTTGATTTCGTCAAATTGCAATCGGTTTAAAAGATCGGCCAAATTTCGTGAGATAAAATGTGATCATCGCCTGATACTGATCTACAGAAGATCGATCGGTGCATCCCTAGTTTTATATACTGTATGTTTCTTTCAATTATATTTGCAATCCTTCATTTGTGAAGCAAGTGCGTTTTTGTACTTCGTCAGATTTTCATTTAGTAATTTTGCCTAAAGTTGTTTTTCAAACCAGTCTATTGCAGGTGCAGCTATGTTAGATTCAAATTCTAGATAGCACTTAATGTTGAACAAATATGTTTTTAGTGCAGGATGAGTCCGTATTTGTAAGTTGTTATCGTTCTTGAAAACACAAGATGACTTTCTAAAGACTTTTTGTGTTTTATCTTTCTTTCAGTCCTCAGTTTTAATTCTCACACCCTGAGATGTTCATATTAAAGATACATTTTTTAAATAGAATGTACTACTATTGTTATTCACCTGTTTAATAAGTTTATCAAGTTACAGTATTGGTCCAGTCAGAGTATTTTCAAACCTTCATGAACCATGCGTGATTTGTGAGACCATTGTGTGCTTTCTGCGGAATAACTGAACTTCGCTCCTCTGTAAACTTCAATCTAGGTTAAACCAACAGGTGTTGCACAGAGATATTGCGCTGGGAACAGCTGTGGTGGATACTGCAAAGGCCCGTTCCCACTGGAGCAGAGGAGCAGTGATTTTATTAGCTACAGCGCTTGGTATATTTAGATAACTCACTATAAACAGGAACCAGTATGATTCAGCAAACAGTCTTATGCGACACAGATGCAGTCAGTGGTCCAATCACATTAATCAGTGATTAAAACCAACGAAGATCTTTTTTTCTGTTTTAATTAATGAGGTGACATGGTACACTCTAAAAAATGTGTTGTTTTCAATTTTAAAAATTCAAAATTGGACAAATCCAATCATTGGGTTAAATTAACCCCAAACACGTTTATATTCAACCCAACAATGGGTTAAACAATCCAACATTTTGGGTTGAAACAACCCAGCGTAAGTTAATTTTTAACCCAACAGTTGGGTCATCTATTTTGATCCAAGTGTCATTCACACTTTAGTAATTTGGTTGAATGGTGCATCGTTGGGTTGTTTTAATCCAAAATTGTGGTTTGTTTCAACCCATGGTTGGGTAAAATATGGAGATTTTTTTAAAAGAATAATTAAAACCCAAGACATGAGTTTGTCTGGGCAAGTAAGTTAGAGATGCTGTGTCCAGTTTGGTATGTAAATACCAAAATATGCTGCTATTCCGCTTGTCATGCCTTGAAATTTCTAACATTTCTAGTCCCCTTTTATACCAGACCCCGAAATCTCTTCCAGATCTCCTGTTTGTTCTTCGTGCCCTCGCCATCTCTCCCTACACTTCAAATGATCAGCGTGTTCTCCCATTTCCTCCACATGTGCTCCACACACAGATGCCCAAATTGTTTTCACAGCCTCCCTCCTCTGCACTTCAGGAATCACAAGTGCCCAAACCCAAACCCTTGCTCCTCATCCTCCCTGGCTCTCCTCCTCCCCCGGAGTGCTGTTGCAGCTGTAACACAGGCACGGTTTGATTAAAGCTCATTCATGTTTTTTGGCATGGGCCGCCGAGGTTGTTAATGCTCCGCTGTTAACAAACGGCTTGTATTCGGCTGCCAGCGTACATCCCCACAACCTGCTCAAAAGATCCCACATCCAGACCTCTCTGCACTCATCCAAACAACCAGATTCATTCATCCATCACTTATACTGCTTGAATTTTTATCTTATAATCCACCATTTCATTCTATTGCTTTTGTTTTCCCATGATTCTTTGCCTGCCTCTCTCTCTCCCTCACTCTCGCTCTTCGTCTTTGTCTGTTGTTCCACAATCTCTGTTTGCTCTTATCATATTTGCACACAGACCCCATGACGTTTGGACCATTCTGGAGGAATGAAAAACAAGAGCCGCTGAGAATGACAGAGAGCATCAGCATTACAACATCTGTTCTAGCGTAGCTTCTGAGGGCTCCGACCCTGCCAAAAAGCCATTGTTGCTTCATCCAGAAGCATAGAGAGAGAGCAAGAACATGTGCATTTGTGGGGAGATGTATGCACTTTTCATATTCTGTTGCAGTTTGTTGAGTTGTGTTAACAGAGTAAGGCCTGAAGTTACGCATCTAATACTCTAACAGATAGAAGTTGTGTACATTTGGGCTCCGCCCCCAAGCAGATATTTGTATTAAAGCATTTGGGATGCAGGTGGATGACATGGAATTTATGATATGATGTAATTAATCTAAAGCTATTTTAAACAAAAATGATTATACATATGACCTCATTTTTTGTATATTACGTCTGAGTTCCTGCAGACGCACCATTAACATCTGCATTCTTTTAACAGTATGCGTCAGTATGCCTGACAGTGTGTCTCAGCTGAGTAGACATTGAAAATACAGACACGACTGAGATCCGTATAGCAGATTGATGAGATTATCGATCATAAATCCATTACGAGGAGGCCCGGGGAAGTGTTTTGGATGAGAGATCTGAAGGCAGACTAAACTCCTGGTGTGGATTGAATACGTACTCCATACTGCGAGTCTTATACATCGTATTATAAATATTTCTTTTTAACTCAAAATATTTCTTTTGACGTTCCACCGCGCCTGCTGAAGGTTCGTCGCGAAGCTGCTAATAAGTCTTTAAATCATCGGACAGAAAAACAGGCTGAGAAAATGTTTCTACAGCTGTGTCAGAGCTGTGCTGTCTAGTGCACGCTGGACCTTTTTTTTAAGCCGCAAGATTGACTCTTACCAGCCAAGGTCATTCATTCATAAAACACATTGTATACTCAATGAGCACCAAACCATCATCTTGAAACTTGTCACCACAGAAAGCCGGTAAAACGTCAACAGTTAGCGATTTATGAACTGACGATACATGCAATGAAAATGAAAATTCTTCCCTAATTTTTTTACCTTCATGTCATTCCAAATGTATATGGCTTACTTGCTGAAGAACACTAAAGAAGATATCTTGAAGAACGTTGGTAACCAAACAACATTGGCCTCCATTGACTTTCATTATGAACACAAAATCGCTGAGACATTTCTCAAAATATCTTCTTTTGTGTATACAGGTTTTCAATGACATGAGCGTGAAGAAATTATGACTCGATTTTTATTTTTGGGTGAACTTTCCCCTTTAATAATATAGATAAAAATACAATGGAAATTTACAATTGTGACTTCCTGGTCAGCTGATTATATCCTCAATATCAAGATTTCATAATAACTGAGGACAATTACTTTTGTTTCGGAAACCATTTTTTAACAATCTTCTTTCAGATGATTGGTGTGGTGTGGCATATGACTGTCGGCAAATGAGTTTGTGAGGAAAAGGTATTCTGATCTTTCATTTCCACACTTTACTCGTAGATTTTTACCTCTTTGTATTAAAATTAACCATCTAGAACTGCATGAAACGCTCCGGGCCCAGGAACCCCAAGAGCATAACATAGAGAGACAAATTTATGATGGTTTTCCGTAGCGTTACCACAGTACGAAAATGTGGGTGTCTGAACATAAAGTTCCAGGATTTCGGGACTTTCCTGGAAGTCATTAGCAAAAGTTAGTATCTACATGTTAAAGAAGCATTTTGTGGGGTTTTTACAACTTTTATAACTGAAATACAGTTAAATGCAAAGCTCTATGGCTTGATTCATTTTTCTGGGAAAAAATGCCACTGATTCTTTTAACTATTTTGTGTGTAACTATTTTATGGATAATAGCCATTAGTTAGCGGACTGGCAAATAGTCCAGCCATTTGTTAGCGGACTGAGACCTACCTGGTCGAATGGATGAAATGGATGTTTTTTGGCATGTAATGTGAACGTATGACGCCAAAGATTCCAAAGACATAAAATTCCCAGAAGAGAAGAGATTAATTTAACAAATCCTGCATGATTCATAAGCAATGATGTCTTTATCGCTGTACTGATGGAAAAATAGACCAAGTATAAACAAAATCTGACACGTTAGACCACGTCTAGACATATTTTCCTCCAACACTTTGAGAAACTTGATATTCTATATTGTGGAAATCCAAATAACCTTAAGAATGACCAGATGATATGCATTCTAAAAATCTTTTTTTTTTGCTTAAAGGGATACTCTATCCAAAAATGAAAATTCTGTCACCCCCAGTGATTTTTCCTAATCTGGTAGTTAATGGTGTCCCAGAAATGTTGGTTCCATTTTTCCAAATATCTTTCTTTGTGTATAGAATTATATACTGTTTTGGAACAACTTGAGGCTGGGTAAATGATGACACAAATTTCATATTTGGGTTGAGTATCCCTTTAACAAACGTCTTTATTTGCCACATGGGGTTGCAGGTTTTTTTTCTCTGCGTGATTGATCAAAGTGTATCGCGTTTGTTTCTTCTCATTGAGTAATGTTTCATCTAGGCTACCTGACGCAGATGCTCCTCTGGTAATCATTTAGTAGCTGTTTGAGAAGTTCACACACCTTCTTGAAGCATTGCTTCTCAAACATCTGCTCTTCATATGTAGCATCTGTTGTCGAGTACTTTTGGCACACGCATATGTTTTTAAGAATGCGTATTTTATATTCCCATCATTCTTGCACCTGTCCGTTCCAAATTAGGATGAAGATACATTATGAACAGTAAGTTAAAATCTGTCTTTTAAAGGAATGGTTGGAACTGCAATGGAAATTCTCAGATTATTTATGTGGTTCTGTGCTCCGCTAAGTAGCTCCAAACCCAAATGTTTTTTTCCCACAAAAAAGATGATTTTAATATAAGAGCACTTCACAGTGATCTTTTCCATAGAATGATAGTTCATTGTGAGCATTTTGTAAGATCTTAGACTACATACCTATGAACATGTATGCTGTACTGTATATGTAATGAAATGAATGCATTTCTTTTCTCCTTGAATCTTAACAGATGTGGTCACTAAACAGCTTTAAACATTTATTTATGATTTCACCTTTTAGTATTTCACGGACATAATCAACATCAGTGGTTTTGGAATGACATGACTGTAAGTAAAAAGCAAAAGAATTTTCATTTGTTGGTGACCTGTTACTTTTAAGCATGCTATTTTTAAACTGGTGAACAGAACGACATGGCCAGCACAAACCAGTCTGATCCAGCATGTACATGTATTCAAGTCTAAGCTGCTCTTTTCAGTCAGAATGTCACTTCCTGGGTTTTTCATGGGTGTCGGCCAACTTTCCACTCCTTTTCTTATTTTACATACAAATCAATTTGCAAGTCAAAGTATTTTTGAACACTGACACCAAATGCAACCTTTTATGTAACTAAAGACCAAAAATAGTTTTGACTGGTCAGTGTGTCTAGTCCAGTACAGGCTGTTAGGTTTCCCTTTTAATAATCACAAGAACTTATAGAGATCTTGGAAATGTTGTATTTACCAACTCTGGATTTGTGTTTCTAAATTACTTAAAAATTAGAAACATAAAAACGTTGACATAGGATTTTATATAAGCTAAAAGCTTAAAAATGTAGCTTGCATGATGAAGATAATTTGGTTGTTTAATCATAAAACAATCTTATTATTTCTTATTCAAGTCTAGGCAATTGTAAGCAGTTTTTGTTGAAACCTTTTCTGAAACAATTTGACATACAAGCACACATCTCAATTTAATCTTCATTAAGGAAATTGAGATATTAATGAGATTTCATTTGTGATTTATTTTCTATTATGATATTAGTCAAAATGGCACCACTTATACCATTCCAAGTACCATTCAGCAAACAGATTGCTCCATGTGTCCAGAGGCAAGTGCTTTTGAAATGAGGATCTAGTACTATCCGACCAAAGCCCTTTGAAATTCAGCCCTTATTCAACCCATCAGGTTGACAAAAAGCAAAGCTTTAAAACCGAGCTGGACTGGCCTGGTGATCCAGAGCCAGGAGCAGGGAAAGGTTAAAAGCGCCTGAGCCACACAGATACATTCTTCAAGGGGGGAATAATGGGATCATGGCTTCCATAACTCTCATGAAGAGCCAATCCTCCCTCGTTTTGCCTGTTTAGGTCTCAAAGGGGAAGTCTGCGTGTCATTGTAGGCCGGGTAGAGATTTTAGCGGCTTGCTGCTTTTTTTTGGCCTGAAACTCGATTTCCACGGTGTGCTGGAGAGGACACGATTTGAGACCAGCGAATAAAGCTCTTTTAATATGGGCCGTATAACCTGCTCTGGCATGAAGAGATATAGCCGCGATTGAAGTGGCTGAAATAGTCATCTCTCCAGTGAATACGTAGAGGTCCCGCAAGGGTGTCTGCTCAGACCAGGTTAGGTTCAGATGAGTCATTATTGGACGTCTAATGATGCTGCAATCTTGACGTAATTATAATCAGTAAAACAAAAATTTGATGGTCATTCCAAACCTGTATGACATTCTTCCACTCAATAGATGTGGAAAAATGTCAAGTTTAAAAGTGACTCATTCCCACACAATAAATGAGAAATGAGGTAGTCAATCCATAAGATTATGACCTCTCTCACACACTTTTAAACATTTGTAGATAGCGTAGCTTCGATAATTTGTCTTAAGAGTTTTTCTCCATTTGCTTTTACCATTCCATTGCTTTAAGAAAAAATATCTGAGATATCATTTGTTCTTCATTCCTTTAGTTTTATATATAGCTCACACCTAACAATCATTTACCCAGCTTGTTGAGTGACCGAACGCAACAACTCTTCTTTTTCATGTTTCCTATATTTGGCTTTCATGATGGAGTGCCGTCCCTCTGATAGCCTTGAGGCAAAGTAAAGCTGCCGGTCTGAACTACGGCCTGAGAAAGTCCAGAGAGAGACGCCACAACACACAAACTTGACCTCACTACCTCCATTACATCTATGTGAATACATGCAGCCGCTTTGGTGACCTGGTGCTGACAGAAGTCACCCTGGACTACTGTATTCATGCGATGATGGGTGAGGTCACCTCACCTCAGAGTCTCCAGAGGACCCCCATTTGTACCTTGTTGGCATTTGTTGCTACTTTAGAGCCTCATTTGTCAAGGTTGTCCCAGGTGCTGTAGACTATAGAAGAGGATTTGGGATTTAAGTGCGGTCGGTCCGCTAAACATGGAAAATGGAGAGCCAAAGGCCCAGCAGGCGTGTCTGACTTCCGCTGTTGAAAGCAGCCATGGCGTGTTGCTCATTATGACACGCTGTTTCAGTAATGTGGGCCAGAGAGAGGGCTTAAACAAACACAGGCTCCCTGTTACCCGGAGGTTAGAAGTGGTGGCGTGCTCGCTCCGTGCAAAACGTCTAAGTAATTGATTTAAAACATTTGTCTCCTATGAAGAAGGAAAACCCCTGCCTGCATCGCTGACTGCCCTTATATGTATTTCTTGTTTTTTTAACGTAAGTTAAGCATGCCGATTTCATTAAAACTCGGAACTATATGTTTAAGGGAAAATCTAAATCCCGTCATCTCACCCTCAAATTGTTCCAAAACTGTGAATTTCGGTGTTTGGAATTTTTTTGGGAACCAAAAAGTTCTGGGGCACTATTGACTCCCATGTAGGCAAAAACTGTACTGTAGTAAGCAACGGTGCCCCAGACTTGATTGGTTTCCCATATTCTTTAAAATGCCGTATTTTGTGTTTAACAGAACAGTTACTGTAAAATAATACAGGTTGAGAACAATTTGAGGGTTAGAAAATAAAAAGAAATAGTAATTTTTGGATGAACTTTCCTGTTTGGTCAAGGTTATAACTCGTCTTACCTCCATAATATATGAGTGTAGCTCAGTTAGAGATTTCATTTAAAAGTTTTGAATATAACTTTTAAATTGATTACATCGTGACAAACGGCCATAGGTGCGCTCCCGGAATGCATCCAGGTGGCTGGAGGCAAGAGGCCAAAAAAAGAGTAAGAGCAATTCACTTTTTTGGTACTTAAACAGGAAATTAAGAAAGTGAATGAAGTCATTAAAAAAGTAAAAAGGTCCATTCTGAGTTCATGTTCACTTTAAAGAAATGGATACCGGTGGCTTTAATCCACATTCTCAAATGATTTTATCGGATAAAATGCACAACACAGAGCAATTACTGTACAGCCCGTGCTGGTGATGCTCACCTTTCATCGGCTCCTCTTGAGCGAATCCCAGCGTCGCTGCTAATTAAAAGGGCTCCATTGTGCCGATGTGATCCTCCTTTTCACCTTACCTTGGATCGGGTGACGCCAACAAGGGAGAAAGGGAACGAGGGACCTGCATACGTAATGAAGCTAGCATGTCCTCAGGGTGATCCTGGTTTCCCACCTGGACTGGATATATGACCCAGGTAGAAGCACATGCATGCCAACACACATCACTGGATCATGTTCCTTACATCACCCTCAGCTCACGAATGGGTTACTGTAAACATTTCGTTACATTTTTTTACTTATGCTTACACTGTGTTTGTAAAAAGTAACACATCAAATATAACGTAGCATTTGTTAAAGGCTGTATTATAGACTTTGTTGAGCTTGAGGTTAGTCACCTGAGAAAATACAGCAACATTATTAATCTCACTTTGGTGGCCAGCCGATACAGTAATTCCACAGTATACTCCATTAATAAATATGTCGCGTAACTCACATAAATGTCTCGGAGAAAGGTGCCCGAAGCTAAACAATGGCACATTTCACTAAAGCTTAATATGAAGTGACTGTGTGAACCTGCCTGGCAACCATTGACTCGACAGACAGCTCAGACGTAATTTTCCCTGTTTACACTGTCGTCCCGTTTGAAGTGCATTAATCATACAGAGCAAGGCTGAGAAAACCCAGTCCCGTAAAAAAATAACAAACTGTCATACCTGCTATATTTATAAGGCTGCGACTGGGTTTTTTTAAGACTCTCACGAGCAGCATTGCATTTGTCATGGCTGGAGAAACCGAAAATAAATGAGGAAGTCGTTGCATTACACATTATGGAGAAAACGGGGAAGAAAAAATTTGCTCTGTGTTTGCTTCGACATAGCTCAGAAAAAATAATGGTGTACTCAATTATGTTCCATTTTGGAATTAACTTTGTTTTAGCGAGGTCAAATCAATAAATTGCGATTTATCGATTCCAAAATAAATGTTTGTGTAATATTTGTGTGTGTGTGGTTTATGGTCTGTGTTTTGTTATAATATAATAATATATTTTCTATTTGATTTATATAAAAAAAATATATTAGATGTATTAAATTTAATTAAAACTACTCAAACAGTTGTTGATTTTTTGCGGAGGTCTACAAGAAGTTAAAGATGACCATACTGGCTTAACATGGTCAACTTGTTAAAAATTGAGTCGGATATATGACGTAGAATTTCTACACTCCCCAAACCCTCCAACTAGTTTCGGAAAGTTTTTTCCTTTTATTGGGCATTTCTCCCGGAAAAGCATGGCAAGGCGAAAGAAAGAGCCCACCCACGGGCCAACCGACGAGCATAGGAAGACCAGCTTATCAAGATTGGCTGCGCTATGGGCCTGCAGTGGTAAAAGATGCAAGACATGAACTGCATGAGGTCAAAATAAGTCGTATGTCAGTGTTTTGTTGGCCATCGGCGTGAACGTGCATAATGTAAAAAATACGAAGGGATTAATGCGATGATGTGTTGTGTGCTCGTGCTGTAGTTCCGTCCCACTCCCTGCCATCAGCAGCTCTTGTTTTTCCGAAAATTATCGTACAGCTGTATATCTATTTTATAAATTTGAACAAACTAAATATTCTTAGAAGGTACGACGTATGCAGTATTACTGTATAGGTACTCTAGATTAATATGAGATTGGCAGAAACTGCGTGTGTTACCCGATCTTTAAGTTTGGGCCACATAACGTATATGTTGTTGCCGCTGACACCGTCTACATGTGTGTGTGCATTTATATACTTTATACATATAAATGCCACAAAACATATTATACAAACACAAACATTTATTTTAATATCGACTTATTGCGATTTATCGATTTGACAGCCCTACTGTGTTTTAGATGTTTCTCTTAGGATTCACACAAACTTAATAAATACACAGAAATGTGTTAATTGTTGACATGATGTAAGAGTATAGTGTACACATTTAGTAGCTTGAGTAAAAGCTTGTGTAATTTGATCTTGGCAAATAGTTTGAGTATTTTGAAAACACGAGAGAAGATGTGAGTTGGTGGTGTGTTTTCCTCAGGAGTAAAATCTGAGAAGCAAGAGATGAAAGCCCTGTTCCAAGCTAAATGTTAACTTGTAGTCTTTGCTTACACGCGTTCGGAAAATCTGCAGAACAGTAAGATGTCCCTTGTCATTTTGGGCTTCAAAAAATATGCCCTGTCTGCTAGTCTGCACGGGTGTGAACTCCATAGTAGACTTTTACCCAGGGTGCCAAGAGAGGACACATTTATGATTTTTCCCCCTTGAGGGATGGAACGGTGAAGAAATAAGAAAAACTCAGGCTATTATAAGTGCAGGATGGCAGGTAGAGATTAGTAGACTCCCAGACCTCTTATTTCATTTCTTCTCAGTCTTTCAAACATAAACACTTTCCAATATTGTTTCAACTTCCCGACGGGAGCTAATTGTTGCCCTTTGGCATCTGCTGCTGGAGCAGAATTTATGCACTACCACAATTTCCATCTCAACCACATGCAAGCCTTCCGAGTTCAGCTTGATTTATCCAGCAGCACCCTGGCAAACTGTGTCGGCACACAAACCATAAACCCAGTAAATCACACGTAGAATACATTTCCAAGCCGTTTGTCTCTTGCATGAGTGTGGTCCTGTGTACCGAACGAGCGCAGTATTGAGATTCTCTTGGTCCAGTGTCATGAATAATTCCTGCTCGAGTCCCTGACTTTGTCCTACGTCTGTTTACGTGTCATCTCTTAGCATGGCACTTTGGCGCTCGGACGGCGTTAATAATTGATCGTCTTCATCATCACTTGCTTTGCTTGACTGCGCCGTGTTGTTCGCGTGCGTGTGAGTGTGCATTTTTAATCGTGTGTGGTTTTGAGCGTGTGTGTGTTCTAGCGTTTTAGGGTTCTGGCCTTTGGAATGAGAACACTGTAACCTTTTATTAATTTATAAACCAAACAGCACCCGCCCGCCGAATGGACAAACTTGTCTATTACTTATTCAGAAGCGTTTGTTGCAGGCCACCAAGAAACAAGACAGTCCTCTCATCTCACGCAGAGCTCTCTTACAGTCCCCACGACAAGGACAAGCTATTTATCAGCATGTATATTTGATCTAAAGGAGTGTTTCTTATTTGTTTGTATGGATAGACTGATACTGATGGTTTTAAGTTGCATTCTGTTCATGTGCTTTCGGGCTTGAGCTCTCGCTGAATGTCATCAGAGCATTGCGCTTGCAACACAGGGTCATGGGGTTTGATTCCCAGCGAACACACATAATAATATAAATGCATACCTAGTCTTGCACTGTACAATGTCTTGCCTTGCTTAATCTGCCATATGTGTAATGTAAAGAGGAATATTTTATATATAACAATAAATCACAGTTTACACTTGTTTGTTACTTGGTCTCATTACTTTTCTTGCTTGAATTATAAATCCTGGTGTAGTATTTTATCCAGCTGTAAATATTAGGAAGTTAGAACTTTACAACTTAACTTACTTAAACAACTTAATGTGCATTTTAAAGTTAACATAAACTTTAAATGTACCCAATTTACTTTTTTTGTAAAACTCATTATAATGTAATGACTTGCTGTCCTTCTACAACACCTTTCTCTTTGAGCTAGGATTACTAAGCATTATTTTGTAACCCTTTCCCTCCAACCTTGTGCCATATAAAGATTTCTAGTTAATTCCAAATGCAGATAATGTCTTAGAATTTGCATATTTTACAACTGACAATGGTGTGTGGATAAACAGTGAAACGTCTTGTGAGTTCTTTTATCTAGTCCAGTGATTTTAATACTTTTTGTTTGAATATTTTATTACCGGGATGTTTTAGAAAATCTTAATTCTTCATAGTAATGTACTGCGAAATGTAAATCCTGATAATGTACATTATTTTCCTCTGAAGGACCAGCCATCTATCTGAGGCATATCCCATTTGCGGCACGAGATGCTGGAATATTCGTCACGCTACCCTGCAAAGGAAAAACTTCAAGGTACATAGTACATTTCCCGAAGTTTAGTACAGAAGGAAAGAAGTTTGTGCTGCTGTACAGTATGTTGATAAAACGAATGTGATGACATGTATAAAAAATGTATATAGAACATGCAAATCAAAATAGCACTTACTGTCAGGCTAAAGCAGAAGTTCTGTGAAACTTTCATCACTATTATTTGAGCTTTGAGTGGAATATTTTGCTAACATTTCCTTAAAATAGCCACCGCTTTCATCAATAGTCAAGAGCAGTTTGAAGTCTTTTGAAGATGTTCTGCTCACTTCAGGACAGATGTGTTAATATCTTGTGTTCTGTTGGATGAGCGGACTGCTCTTAAATCCTGCTGATTTTTTTTTTTTACTTATTTTCTCCAGACCGCCATTTAGGAAGAAATCTCTTGGCCAGAGTGACGGCTGTTCATAAAATACTTCTTAACTTGTATCAAGTGGCTATTTTCTCAAATCATGATTGACACTAGTGAGTCTATTAAACGCAGCTTTTGATATTTTTACACAAAGAACTTTATTATATATATATATATTTTTTTTTTTTGAGTATGTTCTCGCATGAAAATCACGTCCGCACAAAGATGAAACGTAAGCATTTAAATTCACACCCAAGATGGATTTCTTCATAGCTTTTTTATTTATATGGACCGTAGGCTGTGTGTTTGAATCATGTTGGCCCAGGTGATTATGAAGATTAAGCAATTGTTTCTGTGATCCAGTAAAAACAAAGCACAGGCTCCTCGATGGCCGTTGCATGCGTGTGCTGTCAGAAAAGGATTTAAATTGTGGAGACCACCACGTCTTTCCAGCATCAAAGGCTGATCACTAATTCTCATTTTATCCTATTTATACACCCTTTTTTTACATTGCATGACTTCTCCAATGGGCCGTGCATGCAACAACTTTCTCTTATAAACTGTACTATACTGTACTGGTTGTGTTTACGTGTTTTTAAAGTACCACCTTTTTCCCAAACTTACTAGCGTACTCGGGTTTGTTATACATTCAAACATCTTTAAAGCGATTCCTGCCAATCTCATATTAATCTTGAGTACCTATAGAGTAGTATTGCATACTTTGAATAGTATTAAGTTTGATCACATTTATAAAAGATAGATACAGCTGTACGATTATTTCCGAAAGCATACAGCGGGTGCGGGGGGGAGGGGTAGGCTGAACTAAAGCAAGTGCCCACCCATTGTCAACAAAACACAGACATCAGTTTCACTCACGGCATGCGGTTCATGTCCAGCATCTTTTAGCGCTGAGATGGCTCCATATATCAGTTTCAAACGATCTCCAAATCCAGCGTTATATTCACCTTTTATATAACATTCATCACCCAAATGCAGCGAACAAACACATGAACTTCACGAACGTATGCTCTCTCTCTCCTGCACACAAGTGAAAGTGACGTTTGCGCATGCTACCTCTCCTCATCCCCCGGCTGCCGAGTGCTTTTCTGGGAGAATTTTCCAAGAGGGACTAAAAAAACAGAACAGTTTAATTTATTCGAAAAAAACGTTCCGAAACCTGTACGATCACTGTGTATTGAGCACAGAAATACTACATAATACGCCCAACTCGTTTTCTGACAAGTTGACCATGTTAAGCATGAGAAGACAGCACGTTTAACATTAAGTTAGTGCGCATGACAAACCGTTGCACCACCCCTTTAAATTCTATGGATTTAAATAGTCGCAGTAGTTTAGAATTGTGATGTGGTCAATCGCAAAAGCTTAGAAAATAATTTGTTAGAAACCCAAGCTGCGGGATTTCATTTTACTTTGTCAAATTAACACTCAGTTTAAGTTTATAATGAACACTGTCAGACCAACCTGACTGCCGAGACTCTTTAAACAAACACACTGAGTGGATTGACGGGACTCGAGGGAGCACGTAGGACAGAGAGAGATTCCTTGTGAAAATAAAAACAAACAGAAATCCAGAGGGTGGTAGGAGCTTAGCTTTCAGGAGCTTTGAAGCGGTTTGCAGTTCACTTTTGCAGTCTATATTTCTTTCTTCATTATAATGAAAGTGCTTTTCTTAATAGTCGATCTTGTTATAATTTTTTTTCTTCTTTAAGAAAGAACTTGGTGTGGACACGATCCCACCCACCTGCAGGTTTTAAGGCCACTTTTCCTTTTTATACAGGGAAAGCGCTCCTTCTCGGTAGAGAATAAGGAAGATTGGAGCGGATAGAAAGACTAAAATAAAGATGGGTTTAAAAATCCAATTCCTCCTCAAGCAGTTGCTGTAGTTGCCAGTGCTTCTACTCTATCCAGACTCGTCTGTGTCTTACCGTCGCAGTTTCCAGCTGTGTCTGTGTTAAACAGACAGCCGGTAACCAGCCAAATTAGCCCCGTGTGCTCACTGAAGACCAAACTCCCGACAGGCTTATGCATAATCCACAAAATAATAAACCCACAGTGAGAAGCGTTTTCTGAGACCCTTTAAGCATCCAGCAAGCGACTGGCATGAAGGGGAGACAGAGATAAGCTAAGACAATGAGACTGAATGGAGTGGAACAGATAGGAGAGCAGCCAGTGGCTGGAAAGTGCTGCTGTAAAACGTGAAGATGAGGGCTGCTGTCAGCTGACATTGTCTTCTGTTGTGCTCTACATTTAGTTGTTTTACGTCATTTCATTTGTAGAATTACAATGTTACCATACAAAGAACATAATACTATAAATAATAGTAACATTAGGGTTACCAAACAAAATGACAAAATAATGTTTTTCTGAACACAGATTTCAGATTTTCAGGATCCTCAAACGAACAGCAGGTTTAAAGACATTAGAAAGTTTAAACCTTTCATATGGGTTTCTAATAGTTGCATTTTACTATAGTAAAAAAAAGGAGTTATATAAACGTAAAGCTGAATTTTTTTTATTAAAAGCATGCTTTTTAAAATCCATAATGAAGGTCCAGTGTGTCATGTTTGGGATGATCTATTGATCGAAATGCAATAGAATATACATAGCTATGCCTTCATAGGTGTATAAAGAGCTTACACAGTGAAGCGTTATGTTTTTGTTCATTTAGAATGAGCTATTTCTATCTACATGCATCGCGAGTCCCCTTCAATGTAATTCGCAATGTTCTGTCAGCCGTCGTAGTGTTTCGAAAGGGAAGGGTGGAGTGAGCCTTTGGTTGCGATTCTCAACCTTGCCACTAGATTTCAGTGACTGGACCTTGCAACAAATTTAACAATGAAAACAGAATAAGACTGTATTTCAAAACAATTTTCTTTGAATTTACACGAAGAAACGCTGACTAATGTAATTCTGTGTGTTCTGCTTTCGAACAAGGTCTCTCTATCTTTCTCCCTCTCTCACACAGACACACACACAAATCACAGACCGCTTTATGAAGTGGACCATGGGGGAAAAGGCAGGAAGTGACATCATTTTCTGTATGTTTACCACACAGCAGGCCATATTCCTTGATTTATTGACTTTTGAGATACTCTACAAATGACTTTGCCATCTTTTCCAACCAAAATATTTATAATAGAAAAAAATGAATTGTAAAATAAAAAAAACAACCAGGTGCATTTACATTTTAAATGTAGACCACATGAATGTTTTACAAAAGGCATTGCTTTATAAGAAATGGCCCCTTCTTTCACACACGAAAGTGAAGAGAGAGACTAGGTAAGATTATTCAAAATAGGTCAACTGTATATGTTCACATGTTTATAAATAAATAACTTTACAAAATACATGTATTTACCTTTATAGAATGATTGCAAAAGTATGTAAGCAGCTACATTAAGTATGGCAGAAGGTTTGCTCTCCAATCTCAGACAGCCAGCAGTGGATGGTTCCCAGTCCCTATGAGAGATGATGCATAGTTCCAGGAGAAAAACACTTCAAATCTCTTTAGCATTTTCTCTACAGTACATTGATCTAAAAGTTTCACAATAGCCACATAAAACCACTTTGGGGTTTTTGCAAAGACTGTAAGTGTTATGGTGAGATGGTATATGTTCGTGTAGCTGGTGAGGTCACATTGAGGTTGTATCTCCCTTGTAGGTGCAAAGATAAGACTGCTTTTAATTCTAAGTCTTTCAAACAGTCAGTGGCTTACTATTGTTCATCATGACTTTCCTGTAGCTCAGTGGTAAGAGCATTGCGTTAACAACACAAGGTTGTGGGTTCGATCCCAGGGGATTGCAAAAACCTATGTAAATTTATAGGATAAAGCAATGTAAGTCGTCTTGGATAAAAGCATCTGCCAAATGCCTAAATGTAAATGTAATTGTAATGACTTGTCAATCATCCCATCCAAACGTCCTGCCAGTCATCTGATAGAATTTCATGTTAAAAGGTCTGTAGAAGTCTCTAAGTCTCTGCACCACCTCAGGGTCAATGTTTGGGTGGGTCCGCCCTTTGGTTTTGCCCAGGCAATGGGGTTTGCTGCTGCCCTCGGCCTTCTTAAGACAAGGGAAGCCCTTTGTCTGATTGAAGTAAAAGTGTTTGTCTGTGATGATTCTTTTCAGGCCCAGGAAGTCCTGCACGCGGCCCAACTCTCCGGCCGGGTCGGTGATCAGACGCTCTCCGCTGACAAACAAAATCTGTCCCATTGGGAAATACTGCAGCCAGTTGTCCAGGTGCTTGGCGTAGATGCCGATCTGAATGGCGCTCCACGAGGTGTCGATCAACCCTGTAGTCCTGTTTTTGAACGTCAGGCTCTCAAAGGTGGGAATGTCAGGCTTCTTGGACAATGTCTGTGTGTAGTCGGAGATGGCTCGTGTGACAGGGTCCCGGACCACCACGATCAGCTTGGTGTCACGGGACAAGGCGTAGATCCGGGCAGGAGCCTCACGTGTCACAAAGTAGCTTGGGGTTTTCTCCATGGTGATCTGGCCCTCTAGGGTCTTGGGCATCAAGTCTCTATAAAAAGACAAAAATACAAAGAGAATTAGTTTGGAGGTATATACTGTATATCCCAGTTTGATGAAAATCAGTCAATGTGTTTATTAAATTTTTTAATTTACAAACAAATCTATTGATGTAATTTGATCTATTATTGATCTATTCTGCGCATATTGTCACTCGATCTTTCCAAAAAATTCTAAAGTTAGTCTCTGATTTTTTTAAGAGAGAGAAATATCAGTTCCAGCAGCTAAAGCTAGCTAGTCGGCAGAAGCCCCCACAACATTTGGCTTGTGTTTTTTTTTCTCTCTCCAAGGCTCTTTTGCTTTGCATTCTAGCTGTTCTTGGTCTGAAAGACTGAGAAAAAAGTCTAATCTGTTTGTCCATGACAGTCTCTCTCACTCACTCTATCTTTCCAGCCCTCTTCAATGCCTTCAGGACAGTGACCCGATCCAAAGAGGATAAAAGCAGTGGATTAATGATTTACAGCACTCCACTACACCATTTAGAACCTCATAAGGGCTCGTTCACTTTAAATTCAGCCCGAGCGCAGTATGCAGCCCTTAATTATTTATCTTCCTCCACTTGGGGGGTTTAGGCTCTGACAAAATGGCCTCCTCTGACCCTGCTGGCGGTTTATAGGACATAATAGCATTAGTGGGCTGCGGTCAGCAGGTTCAGATAGCCCTTCATGTCATTCCGAAAATTCTGATTTTATTTGTTGTGTCATATGCTGTTACAAATCAAGGACTCTTATTAAATACATTGCACATACATTAGCTTTTCACTATGTTGCATTGAGTGTCTGTGCGTAGCATGCAGTCAGATCTATGGAGGCCTAGATTTTTGAAGTCATCTTATGTGAAAGTGTTCTACGCAACAAGGCAGAAGCTGGAGAGTAACAGAGGGAGAAACAGGGAAACATGTAGCAAGAACAAGCTTTTCTTTCTTTTTCACATCTTTTTTGAATCACTGCATCTACTCATGGAAAAAGTGTGAGACCTCAAAGACTCATAACTGGGCTGTGGAGGGATCAAAGTAATACAGTGGCCAAATAAAGATGAAAGTTTGCTAACTAGATAAATTCATATTGAGATTTATAAACATGCCAAAAAGCCAAATGAGCAATATGTGCTGCAACATTGCAATTCATGCGTTGAATTTAAAGGAAACATTAAGGAAAGAAAGTTAAAGGGGTCATATGGCGCGAATAGGTGATTTTCTGTGTCTTTGTTGTGTTATAAGTCGCCCATGCATGTATAAGACACATAAAATTGCAAAAATTAAAGAGTCGGAATAAAAGATGCATTATATCTTAAGGCGAATGCTCACCCAGACCTGCCTAAAACGTCTTGTGTCACCACACCCCCACAAATCTACGTCAGTTTGTGGTATTGATTTACTAAGATTGCCCAAATGTATATACAAGTAAGGTGGGCTTACCTGTCACTACAATTACTTTGGAATCTGATGTTCCAAATATGGTAAGGGGCGTTACATTTTTGTCACACGCTTACAGTATTCGACCAATCGCTACGCACTGGTTAACTGGCCATTCATAGCACACTTTGCTTTTCAGAAGGACAGGGCAAGGAGGAGATACAAAAATGCAGGGTACGTGGAAATACAGTGTTTTTCAGCCTTAAAGGGTGTATACACATCACATTACATCTAAAACAAACCATAATATAGGGGACCAGCGGTGTGTGTTAATTGAAATTCTAAGATAATAAAAACATAACACTTCATTATGCCTTTATACACCTCTGGAGACATAGTTATGTATATTATATTGTATTTCTGTCTATAGATCCTCCAAAAATCTACATATTGGAACTTCAAGATCACATTGAGGTCAAGACTTATTATTGATGGGTAGACCATAAGCAGGCGGGCTTTGCATCTTGTGTACAGTGGGTTGATATGGCACCACATTGTGCAGGTCTTGTGGCCTTCGGGGAACTTCACAGCATTGTCTCCATCATGAAATAGACATGAATGTGGTCCAGAGATACGATTTATATTTAATAAGCTTCATCTTTTTAGATTTTGGGTTTGGATTTTTGGATTTTTACTATTGTAGTCCTTAAGAACGTTATTTAAAACACTAACCATCATTTCACCCTCCTTTGAACATTTCTTCGATACACATAGGCACAAATAAACTACAGAAGTTTTTCTTGGGTATATTTAGAACGGTACAAGGTTTTAAAATTCATATTACCTACTGTGGGCTCTTTTGATGTTATTTTTGGATTTTTATTGCTAAAGGGATAGAGAATAAAGGGAAGTAAATGACAGTTTTATTAGACCGTTTAAATTTGCTTATAGTAGTTCTCAAAAAAGTGCTTGCAGTACGTTTTTGACCTAATACTATATATATATGCTTAACACAAAAAAAATATTTTTTATTCATCATCACGCTGTTCAGAACCTGTATATGACTCTGGAACACAAAATAATATATTTAGAGAAATGTCCCTGACAATCAAAGTCAATGGCGTGCAGTTATGTTTGGTTGCCAATGTTCTTCAAAATATCTTATAATAAGTCATAGGTTTAGAATGACATGAGGGTGAGTAAATGAGTAAACAATTTGAATTCTATTGGGTGAACCCTGTAACATACAGTATATGCTTTCACGAGCACAATAAATGTAATGAAGACATGTACTTTGGGCTGCGATTGTTTGAAATAAACCAGCAGTCAAGAAAAGGCCGTTTCTCAGACATAGCAGCCGTAGGGAGATGAAACTGTAAGTCTCCGACCATATCAGCGAGAGAAAGGAAGAAACAAGGGAAGCCTGGGAGGACGAGAACACATGATGGACAGCCTTCACAGTCTTAATGCTCTCTTAGGAACCGTATAAAAGGGAGTAGACTGGAATATTTTCCTCCATCCCCAGGCAGGGGAAAGTGAGGCTTTCTCTAACAGATGTTTATTGGCAGTTTAAATGATGTAACACTTGAAGTAGCTTTGCCTCCAAGTACATTTGATTTACACTCCTTTCAGAGCAACGTTTGATGTCTTCTTCGTGGCGTAATAGTACGAGTCCCTGTGCACGCATTTAGACGTTTAATACAGGCAGAAAGCCGCAGCCATTAAACACATCCGGATCATTGCAGGGTCTGACACGTACCGATCCAACGGCAAAGAACATCATCCAAACGATTTGTCTCATATTTATATGATGAACTTTAAGCAAAACCAACCGATTGCGAATGAATTTTGCAGTGAAACACATTCACAACTCAGTGTTTTTGTTTTTAAATAAAAAAAACGAACTAAACTAATCAAATTGATGCTGTCTGTTTTATCTGGTCCATTTTAGGTATTGGAGAGAGTCCAGTGCTTGAGGTCCACTGTGATGCCCCCGGGGCACGTCGAGTCAAGGCACGTGGGTACCCAGGCCACATTTCCATAGATTCATGTCTCCCTATAGAGAGGTAAAACACACATAAATATCTCCCACAACCCCATGCTGGCATCCAGAGCAGATAAGCTTCATGTAATTGACTCAATATTTCTGCCCTTCGGACAGACAGACTTCTGAGAGTTCTTTCTTTCTAACCGCATTCATCGCTCATCATTTTCCGGCCGGTGAACTGCAGCAGGGGTCAAAGGAGCTTGTCTGTGATTTAAAGCCACTATCAGAGTCTGTGTTTGGAAATAACATTGCTAGATCATAAACAGGGTGCAAGAAGAACGAACGCTCAACACAAAAGCAGATGCAAGTACGGTTTTTGGATTTGGTGGGTAAATAAAATCTTGGCAGTCGGCTGGTAAACTTTTAAAAGGAAGTAAAATGAAAACACAAGGTGGATTTAAAATGACTCTCACTTATGCAAGTGATGTGTCTTATAAAAAAACAATAACACATTTTTGGGAATTGTAAATGTTTGTATTATTTTCCAGTAGTTTTTTGGGGGGAGGGGTAGGTGTAGTTTTACCAGATATGGAGGCTCGTTTCTTATACAGTATGATGTAATCGATGCAATGATTTATAATGTTTGCTTTATAAATTCTGTTAAAAAAATTCCCACAATTTAAAATATGAAAATGTGATTAATCGCATACAGAATAAAAGTTTGTGTTTACGTAATGTATGTCTGTGTACTCTGCATATTCATATTCAGGAAATGTTTGCATGTATTTATTTATATTTACCAATCATTTCAATTATGTCTTTTTTATATTTCATATCTTTCTTAAATATATCTATGTATGTGTATGTTTCTATAAATACAAAATTAATATGCACAGTACACATAAGTTTGACAGTCCTGAAAATAATTCATTAAAATAATTAAATATGAAATAATACAAATGTAACTATGTAAATTTATAATACATACACTCACCTAAAGGATTATTAGGAACACCATACTAATACTGTGTTTGACCCCCTTTCGCCTTCAGAACTGCCTTAATTCTATGTGCATTGATTCAACAAGGTACTGAAAGCATTCTTTAGAAATGTCGGCCCATATTGATAGTATAGCATCTTGCAGTTGATGGAGATTTGTGGGATGCACGAAGCTCCCGTTCCACCACATCCCAAAGATGCTCTATTGGGTTGAGATCTGGTGACTGTGGGGGCCATTTTAGTACCGTGAACTCATTGTCATGTTTAAGAAACCAATTTGAAATGATTCGAGCTTTGTGACATGGTGCATTATCCTGCTGGAAGTATCCATCAGAGGATGGGTACATGGTGGTCATAAAGGGATGGACATGGTCAGAAACAATGCTCAGGTAGGCCGTGGCATTTAAACGATGCCCAATTGGCACTAAGGGGCCTAAAGTGTGCCAAGAAAACATCCCCCATACCATTACACCACCAACATAATTGCAGTAATGAGAAATTGAACAGGTGTTCCTAATAATCCTTTAGGTGAGTGTATATATAAAACAGATTTTTTAGCACCTTTAAAATACTCGCAATATTCCCAGAATTTTATAAAAATTTACTCATGCCAGTCGGCTTCTTAAGGTCTCACCCTGAGGTTGTTTTTAAACAATTTAAAAAATATATTGTTTAAACAATACATTTTTGTCTCCAGAAATAATTTAAATTCTTGTCATTTCGTTTCAGTTTTTCTTGTCTTTTTTTTCGGGTCTGATATTAGCAGGTTTGACAGAGCTTTATGACCATTTCAGAAGGAACCATATAGCGGCAATAGTTCACCTGACCAGAAGCGTTGAGGACATTATGGTCTCTGACAGGTCTGCGAGTGCTAATCACTCCTGATGGAGCACAGAGCAGGTGAGCGAGATAATGATGGAAACAATGTCTGTTTTTCCACTCCAAGATCACTCAACCATCAAGTAAGCTCGGGAGGCCGTGGCATAGGAATCGCAATCAACTGTATTGTGTGTGACTTGTGTGTTAGAGCTGTTGCTATTAACCATCTGTACCGTTTAGGATCTGACCTTAATCGGTGAGTTCATGATTGTGTTTTTTCAACCTTTAAAGGAAAAGTTCAAATTATGTCATTTCGAATGGAGTACAGTTTGAATAATGTATTACTTTCACATACAATCACACAGAATAGGGACTGGAGTTTTCAAACTTATATTAGCAAACAGAGTCATAAATGTAAAAAAAATGTATGTTTACTGAGATTGTGTGTGCATGTGCATCATCTGGTTTCTTATACTTTTCAAACTGACATGACCAGCTCAAAATATAATTATTTAAATTGAGTTTAGGTTAACCCAAAAATATCCATCGCACAGTTTATTATATTAACTAATAAAGTGTAGGAAAGGTTTGGAATTTGCGGTGCATAGCTGCAGGTTGTGCTTGTAAATTTCCCAAAAGGTTTCCTATATTTCATTTCATAATGCGATTAAACTGGACAAAACTATAGGGACATATATGTAAGTAAGACTAAATAAGGAAGATGAAAGTTTAAACAAATGCCTCACTTCATGGCATGTTCCAGAATACACACACACACACACACACACACACAAGGATCTTTTACAGGCACCTTATGGTATTAATTCTCTCGGTGATCTAAACTCCTGCCGTAATCCAATAAAATCTAATTTAGGCATTCAAGTAAAGTTTCCAGACCTGACACACACACTATACTTTATTCAAACCACAGTCAGACTGGGCCGGTGAGGAGAAAATGAATACCAACAGAAAACTTCTACATGTTTTTTTACTGTAAGCCTGTATAGTAATGGGGGAAGCTGGAGATTATCTGAATGCATCAGTGAAAAGTAAACAAAATATTATTTTATTATAGCTATAAATATTTAAATATAAATTATATTAAAATAAATGGGTTGGCACTCCATCCAGGGTGTATCCTGCCTTGATGCCCGATGACTCCTGAGATAGGCACAGGCTCCCCGTGACCCGAGGTAGTTTGGATAAGCGGTAGAAAATGGATGGATGGATGGATATTAAAATAAATATTTTAAACAATTCATTTTGGGAAAATTAAAATGATCCACACACTGTAAAACAAATCCCGTAAATAAATTGACATTTTCTGGCGGCTGGGGTGCCAGATATATTCCATGAAAAAATGACACTTTTCGACCTGTTTTTTGCTAATTCAACAGTTTTTGATGTATTTCAAAAATACATGCAAAATATGTATAAACAAAAGGAAAAGTATTTTGAAAGAAAACCTGTAAAATCACTGTAAAACTCTGTGATATTGCATTTTTTACAGTGACTAAAAAGGAAATATTTTAAGAATGTATTTTCATACCGTTTATTTTTTTACTTCCCTATACCTCTTCACAATTTAGTACATTTTTTATAGCATTAGCTTTCCAGTATGTTCTTATAAATTTATCAACAGCATTCTAGGTACAGCATCTCCCTCGCTCTCTGTGCCTTCAGTAATTTTATTGTGTAAGAGAGGTAAAATCTTTCTCTGTGGCAACCTTCTTGTGTGAATAATTCACTCGCTCTAACTGTGAAGAAAGATGGAGAGAAAACCTGTTGGCAGTCATTAAAGGACGAACATGCTTTTATGTTCCGCCGCTTAAAATCCACACAGGCTCGCAGAACCTTCCGTTACGAGATGGGAAACTTTAATGTTGCGTTTGCTCTGAGGGAAAACCCTGACCGCTCCCTGCGATCCCCCTGGCAGCTAAACTGGGCTGTGGATTAAAAAGTGAATGCTTGAAATGAGCTGAGTGCGACTGACGTTTGTGGATTTATAGTCCTGATCCTCCACCCCGCTGCAGTCGCAGAAACACACCTAACGGCGCGTGTTACGATGGAGGAACGTGGTCCACATGTGCTTGTCCTGGACTGTGATGATTGAGGTCTTGCACATTATAGCACATTGTAAACATTACATATTATTCATTCAAAAAATTCATGCAAACTTAGAATTTGTGTGTATGTCAGTGTGTATCCGACTGTCATGTTGTGATGACTGTGATGTGCACATGTGTGTGTCTCAGGCTGTGATGCTCCAGTTTTAGTGTAAGTTAAAAACTCATTTCAACATGACATTCTCATAATTTTTTTATATCATTCATTATTATGACAGCCTCTCCACACATCTCTCTTAAACTCTCTCATCTTTTCAGCAAAGCCGAGAAGATCTCAAGAGCTTCAGAGATATGACACCTAAACCTAATGCTGAGATATTGTATTTCCTAAACATCAGCTTAAGACCATCGTGGTGCGGGGTATTAAAATTGCAAGACATCACTCCACAACTACTTGGATTCTGTGAATGTTCCTTCCAAGAAATGTGACTCGATGGACTGTTGCTGTTTCACTTCCTCTAAATCTACAAATACTAGGTGAATTTATTGAGATTGTTTTTATCAGGCTTCAATCTGTGTGCCTTATTTACAGCGATTACAGCTACAATAGCACATGTTTTTATGAATTTGTATATGAGCATCCTGGCACAAAAATGTAAAGACCCACTGTGATTTTCCACTCGGCTTTAGAGCATCCACAGGTTGTGAGAAATCTTTTTTTCAGCATAAGTTTCTTAGTTAATGACATGGATCGGTGTCACCCTTGCAATTTGATTTAACCTTGTATTATGTGGATAAAAAAGTTACAGACTTACTCACCGAAGCCAATTTTTGCTAACATTTGACACTTGGTCGAAATCAATTTAAAAACCTGCTTGGGTGTGTATAAAAGTCAGCACCACATAGTTTATGGAAGGAAACCACCTGAACAAAATCCCAGCTGTGTGGTGTATTGCTGAGCTTCGCAGAGATTAGTTGGCATTAAACAGTCTATTCTTCAGTCTGTCCACTTCACTGTTAGCTGTTTAGAGTCACTGATTCAGTGACAGATTCATTCTTTCTGCCGGGCATTAATGTGACGCCTCAGGGGGTCTCTGGAGAAGTATATTACTGATTTGAGTTTGTGTGTTTTTGTGCGCGTGCATTTCAAAGAAGCCACAAAAGTTCATCGTTTACAGAGATCAGGGCTGCAAAAGATTAGATGCTGTATTAAAAATCTATCAGTAAGAACCACACGGAGGAAAAAACTTACTGAAAACCCTGACCTCTGCACAACATCAATCACAGCGTCACCGACTATAGACTGCTTGATTTCACAGCACTTTAAAGCATTATATTGGATCTTTAACTGCCGATTGGCTGGTTTACACCCTTAATGACTTTTTCAAGACCATAATGGAAATTCGATCATCATTTACTCAACTTCTTTGTCATTTCAAACCCGTACTTTCTTCTGCAGAACACAAAAGAGGGTATTTTGAATGTTGGTAACGGACCAACGACGGTACCCATTGACTAATATTGTATGTACACAACATTAATGCAAGTGGGTGCCACCGTTGTTTGGTTTCCAACATTCTTCAAAATATCTTCTTTTGTGTTCTGCAGAAGAAAGAAAGTCATACAGATTTGAAATGGCTGAGTTGATCAAACCTCACGTGGCACTTATACAATGAAAGTCGCAGGTACTTGCCTAATCTCAATGATGACTTTCAGTCCCTCAGTGCCTTAATATGGTGTCTTTTATAACAGAGAACAGATGATTCACTCCACATGTCAGTGGTCATCAAGGTTTCTTTTTTCAGGTTTTATTTTATAAAGGCAGCAGTTATATTTCAAGGTAAGCATGACTACAATGAACTACAATTATTATACGTCTTAAGCGATGTTAATTTTTTAATTCTTTTTATACAGAAATGTGAGAACCTCAATGCGGTTGACAAATGCGACTCCCTGTGATACGATTTGAGATGTATATAAAGTAGTAAGCTTGTGTGGATGATTCCCAATTGGAACGCTGACACTACAAAAGCACTTCAAACACTAACAATCATGCACATTGCCTCTTTAAAGGTCCAGTGTTTGAAATTAAGCAGCATCTAATGGTGAGGTTGCGAATTGCAATCAACGGCTCAATCCACCCCCTCCCTTTCAAAGCACTTCGGTGTCTTCACAGAACTAACATGTCGTCATGTTATTTTTGCCGAAGGAGATAACGTATTTTACGAAATGAGCTCTGTAGAGCAGTGTGTCTACATGGCGAGCACATGGCGAGCTCCATGTAAGGGGACCCGCATTGTATGTAGATAAAAATAGCTCATTGTTAGGTAATAAAAAACATAACGCTTTATTATGTAAGGTCTTTATACACGTCTGAAGAAATGTTATGTATGTTATATTGCATTTCTGTAAAAATGCCCTTTCCAAAAATGACACACTGGACCTTTAAGACAGTCTTACGGGCCATTCACATTTCGCGTCTTTTCCGCGCTCGAGTTGGTTATTTTAAATGTAGACACGCAGCATGCATGCTTAAATAGGGAGCGATGCGGCCGCGACTCACATACGGTACGGTCCGCACATTTTCCTAGGCATCGAAATGTAAATATTACTTTTTAGAAAGTAATTAGACTACTGAAAGCGGCTCGGATCGCATCTTCCGGAGGGTTTTAGACGCGGAAGGTGAATCGGCCCTAATGCATCCGCAAATACATACTTTTCTGACACAGCCTACTGTGAATTGGTACGCACTAAACTTACATACTGTATCCTAGAACAAATAATACGCAAATTGCATTCAGCCTGTGCGTGCTTAGTCCCTGGTCTTCAGTAATAGTGAGTTGAGTTAGCCAGTCCCAGACACAATACTGCTTGCATACCATGCCGGTTCGTTCTGGTTCTAGTATTTCTCTAGGAGCCAGTGGTTGAATTCCGTTTTTATTACAATACAGATATTTCGGTGTCTGCACAACTTTTATTGACCTATTTAGGCCAATTTCTGTGAGCTGAAGGAGGCAGAAACCGGGCAGTGCGGTTTGGGCTGAGAGGCAAGAGAAGGGAGAAGATGATAAAAGGAAAAATGAAAGCTTAGGGAAGGGATGAACCATCAAGAATTTTGTGGAAGAGTGAAGAGCAAAGCTGATTACACTCTCTCTCTCTCTAAGTCCTTCTCGAAGCACTGCTTGTCTCAAACTTTCTTCTCTTACTGTAAGCTATAATCTTTATTTCTTCCTTGCTTAATTTCTGCTCTCTCATCAGCCACGCTTGAACGTCTCTCTCTCTCCTGATCTCCTTCCATATGATTATGCCTGATGATTTTGTTCTTTGCTTAGTTTCTGTTGCTCATCAATCCTCTATTTCCATAATACTCTGAGCTGTGCTAACACAAAAGACTCCCATCTTGTTCTGCCTGTCATGGTGCCAAGCTGCAGCGAGAGAAGGAGCAGCCACATGATCATAACTCTGCCCATAGCACTGCTACGGCTTCACTTGCATAGATTAGCATTTGTAAAATTGCTATTTTATCCTGTTCAAATGTAAACTCATTACAATGCTTGCTACGTTACATTTTATTGATATTGCAACAATCTGATATAGCATTGTTACTGTCGTATAGTGAGAGTTCTTGTGTTTTTGGATTTTAAGCAGCTTATTTTGCGGTCAAACTAGACTTTGAGCATGCAAAATTCATTCTGCAGATGCGGCAAAAATGGGCAGGTGCGGTTCCTTCATCTTTTACATTTCTTTACCGAGAGGTCACGTTGTGCCTTTTTGATCTTTTATTGGTCTCATGCATTCAGAGTTCACCGAATTTGAACCTTGCGATATGCAGCGGAATATCTTTGAACGTGCTTGCGTTTCCAGTCTGACGCATTCGCATGTGTATGAATGGAAGTCAAGTGAGAAAAAGGCAAGTGTGACCGGGGCCTAAGAACTGCTTAGTTGTGCAAGAGTAGCTTTCTGTAAAATGAATCACGGTTTATGTTTTAACGTCTCATAATCAAAGATATATAAGTGAACAAACATGAAGAAATAACTTAAATGCAGTAAAATATAATCGAATATGTGTTTGTAAGTATTTCTTTTTCAATAATACCAGGTTCAGGAACAAATAGCCACCGGCACAAGTGCCTGGCCTGCTCTTACCGTGAGGTCGATTGCTTTAAATATTTGATAGGATTTCGCCCCTTTTCTTTTAAATATTAGGTGGAACAAGTAATGCACCTGGTAATAACATGTTAGCACGGTCATTTATCCGAGCGAGGAGCAGGGAGAGAAGCAGCGGGGCCGGAAAATGGGAAAAGGAGCGGGTTAATGTGCCATTTCCATTTCGGAGGCCTTTTTTGCATTAGCCATTAAGTAAATAGCCCAAGGAAAGAATGGAACGGCACGCACCTCATTTACAACCAGAGGAATCGTGAGGCACAGGTGTCTGTGACTTTAAAATAAAAGGGGAAAGCTATATGCAGCGGCTGTATTAGTTGGGCGAATATGTAGGAAAACGTAAATGGAGAAAGAAACATAAATAGTTGATGAGAAGAGATGATGAAGCTGCTGTAGTTTGTATAATGGCGCATGAACTGATATGAAAGTCAAGAAGTCCAACTGGGCCTGAACCCAAATTCAACACATCCGAAAAATACGCGGTGAACCGAGATCGACGCGTGTCCGACTACGTCGTCCTCATTACAAAATGAAGGTAAATCCGTAGCGCTGAGCAGAAACAGTCCTGGTGTTGATGGAAGGCGTTACGGAGAGTGTTGTGAAAAGCTGTCAACAATGGTTAGATTTCAGTTCGGCGCTGTTGTTTAAATGAAGACAAGATGAGGAATGGATTACAGAATGATGATGTTTTAAGATGTTAACAAAGGGTCTATTGAGCACTGCCTTTGTCTTTGTCCAACAGATCGGTTTGATAGAGAGACTGTGTCTGAAAAATGAGCCGCGTTTGCAAATACGCAAAACAATGAAAGAATTTAAGCGTTGAATATTGGCAAGCTCAATGGTCGTGCTGAAGCGAAAATTGATGATTTAAACATGAAGTGATTACTGTATAACAGCTGCCATCTTTGTGAATAATGGTGCTTCTTATTTTCTCACAAACAGGTCTGGGGTGTATTTATGCACAGTGTTATGTGCAATATTCAGCACCCAGCCGCTAGTCGGAGTTATCTGTCTTATAACTAATGTGCTTATTCCAAAAAATAACTCAACTGACAGATAAACACACACACAAACACACACACACACACTGAACTCTATACAGTACGTCTCGCACACCCATCACTGCAGTGATTATAAATGAATAGTTGTCTACGCGTTGCCGGGGTAATGGCATATGGGGGGCGGGGTGTCACCTAATCAATCAACGGGACTTTACTCGATTTTTCATACTGATGCAATCGCTCTCCGAGGCACATTTGCATTACCGGAGAGTGCTGAGGGAAGATAATGTGAGAACGTTCCGAAGAGAAGATGCCATGCCTGAATAACGGATGCCACGTACATACCAAACAGAGTCTATGAATAAAAAAGGCGATTAGATAATGAAGTCGATTGTAATGAGGATGGAGTCGCTGCGAGTACTGTACATCCCTCAAGAAAAAGCGTTCGCCAAAATGCGTGGAATAAAATGTGCATTAGCGGCATTCGTATTCTCAGCGATTTAACGTGCAATATGTATCGCCATCTGATTTGCATATACATTAGCTATTATGAGCAGACCATCGTGTGGAAATTGCGGAGGAGGCAGTTGGTCATTTAGTATGATGGGGAAGTGAGTAGATTGAAAACAACTGTGTGCATTTATGTGGAATCGTGATTTTTCTAATAATTATGCATAATGCAATGTTGTCCGGTTTAAATCTCTGTGTGAGAGCATCTTGAGATGCTTGTGAGTCTGCATCAGTACCACAAAACTCCTCAGAGACCAGTTACATCTATTTTTATGGCTGTTATTAGACAGACCAAAAGAGAGATTTTAAAGTATCACAAGCCGGGAATCTTGTGCTGTATAAAGAGCTATTGTACTAGGTGATGGATCACAGACTATGAGGCTATTGGTTCTAACACAATCACACCATTTTGAACAAATCAAACAAAATTGCTACACGCAGTGTAAAACTCTAAAATCGCTTCTAGACATTTTTCTAGGCATGGGTCGAAACTGTACTGATTGCATTTTACTCATTACAAATCGACTTGACATTGAACAAAAAGATTGAACATTTTAATAAAATGGTACATTTCAATCCAAGAATCACACAGTTATTCCTCTGTAATATTGTTTTCTGCAATATAAACAGTCCCTAATCCAAAATTAAATGTATCGCTATCTAATCACTATTATATAAAAAATAATTTGATTTAAATGATTCCTATGTGAATTGAAAAATAACTAAATCTGAGTTGTTCACCTTTAAAGTGATAGTTCACCCAAAGTTCTTGCATCATTTACTAACCCTCTTGACATTTCAAACCTGTATGACTTTCTTTCCTTGGCCAAACACAAAATAATACATTTTGAAGAATGCATTGATAACAAATGAATTTGATAACAAAACGGTACCCATTCACTACTATTGTATGGACACAAAACCAGTGCAAGGCCAATGGGTACTGCCAATTCCAACAAAAAGAATCTGACGTCATTTAGTCAACCTCAAAACCTGTATGTGACTGTTTTTTGTTTGTAACACAAAAGAAGATATTTTGAGAAACGTCTCAGTGGTTTTGTGTCCATTTATTGGAAGTCAATTGGGTCAATGTTGTTTGGTTACCAACGTTCTTCAAAATATCTTCTTTTGTGTTCTGCAGAAGAAAAAAAGTCATTCATATTGAAAATGACATGAGGGTGAGTAAATGATGACACAATTGTCACAACTTTAAAAAATCAAATGTTTCTTGTGTTTTCTCTAAGATAAAATGTGTACAGTACAGCTGTTTGTACGTCAGCAGAGAGCAAAGTTGGACCCTTGTTATTTTAAAACTAATACTAACTTTTGTTTATTTTTGTATTTCTTCCTGTAAAGCTGCTTTGAAAAAATGAAACATTGAGTGCGTTAACATGCACAAAATTAACGGATATAGCTACCAGTTTTCACTTGTTTACATACATAACAATAAACGGGCTGCGCATGAACACGCTTTTACATGGAAGTTTGAGACGTGCCAGGTTTATTCGCGTGCCGAGACGTCATCGTCGATAGTCTGTTTTTATAACTCTTCTCATGTCCGCAGTACCTGCATATGCAACAATATTTTTTCATTTTGACATTTCTACATCAACTGCATGTTTCAAGAGTGGACTTTTATGCTTTTTTTACTATCACTTCCGTTTGGGACTTTAACAATTGCGCTGTCAAACATGCGCACATAAACAAAACCGAGAGAAAACCTCCGGGCAAAAAACTACCTCTGCTGAGCGGTTTTTGCTTACACTTCTTATGAGCTTTCCCTGATAAAAGAAAACCATTTTATGCATTTACATGACCTTACATATACTGTATCAGCTTATTAAGCATCATCGGAGTAAGATGTAAAAGCATTTATTGTGAAAAGCGCTATGTAAATAAAACTGAATTGAATTTTCCAAGAGCACATATTTAGTATATCTCTTTAATAAAGTGTAGTGGAGTAGGCGGGGCGGGACCGTGGCCAGCGCACCGGTCTCGAATCACGTAGGAGATCGGGAGCTTATAAGAGAACGAGAGACCGGACCGTCGAAGAGAAAGGACCGGGCCCGATCATGTTTGTATTTGTATTTATTGTTTTGTTCTCCGCCGGTCGGCCGTGAGGGGCCGCCGGCTGTTATTATGTTTAAATGTTTGCCGGTTCCTGTCTCCTTCCTTTCCTAAATTGAATCTCTCTACATAAAGTAAGACACATCGCACTATTATTAACACTTATATTTCATGTCTTACAGTTGTGTGGACCAAGCACATTCTTAGGTTTTCTAAAAATACATGCAGAGCGTCATGTTACCTTCAATCCACTTGGGAGGTTTATATTTCTCCAAATTAAAAAAATAACATCGATAAATGAGAACAGGTTTGTATGAATATTGTTTTCATATCGATTCATCTCCATCCAAACGTCTTTTTTACAATGTTTGAATGTATTATGCAAGTTATTCAGAATGTATGTTGCTCTGTGGTTATAAGGATACGGGTGTTTGGAAAGATGCTCTGATACTGCTGAGCCCTCTCCTTTCCCTTCTCAGCAGCGGAGGTTATTAACTACTTCGGCTGTGACCTCGCCGGATGTCAGAGCAGGGAGTTGTGGGATTGCTGTTTGCTGCTTATACAAGAGTGACATTAGGTGTGGTGGGAGGGCCTGAAGTCTCATTTGTGTTAATAAAATGTCTGAAAATAGTCTGTGTAATGGAATCATGGCTGTCGCTGAGACTCTTGGGGACATCAATTAAGACGATAATGTAATGAAAATAAATCTGCAACAATAGTCCGCTTGTTTGCACAGTAAACACTGGGAGGAAACAGGAAGTGATCTGACTGTGAGATTTTAAAATACGGCATAAATCTCAGTGATACTCAACAGCGTTTTCCCAAAGGTCTCTATTTTTGAGCAACAAGAAGATTAGAAATGTCCTCCTCCGAGATAAAATGAGGAAGAGCAGTGTATACTTCCAGAAAACTGTGGCTAAAAATAACTTGAGTTATGGGAGTTTGAAAGACTTGTGTGGACAAGACAAGGCCATCGCCTGTAGGAAGGATCATTCATAGCCCCGCAAGTAGAGCATGATGATTTAGAAGTTACTGACAGACGTTTGGCTTGTAATTCCTTCCCGCCCTTCTGCTGTGATGTTTGCTATTGTGTGAGTAGACGGTATATGTAAATAAGTCAAGTATCTAAACAAGTGTTTAGAAAAGCAAAATAGATTTCAGATAAATGTCTTGCATTCAAGGAATTCTAAAATTCGTTCATTTATTCAACCTGATTTGTTCAAAATGTGTAAGGTACATGACACTTTCTTTACCAAATAAGATATTTTGAGAAATGTCTCAGTGGTTTTGTGTCCATACTCTGAAAGTCAATGGGGCGCAGTGTTGTTCGGTTACCAACGTTCTTCAAAATATGCAGAAGAAAGAAAAATTGGGAAAGACATGAGGGTGAGTAAATGATAAAAGACATTTCATTTTTGAGATTTCAATCTATCACTTAACGTTGATTTGAGCCATTAAGCATACACCTAATTTAGTTTAAAACCACACTTAAAAGAAGACAAAAAAAAATAAATAGTCAATATAATGTAATATATCGTATAAGATAACATCTTAATGTCTTACTGTGTTGAGGAAGGCGTGACGAGAGCCGTGAGGCGGGGCCGGTGGCGTGATTGATAGTTGGAATCAGCTGTGCACACACCGGTCCCGCATATCTCACGGAGGAAATCGGGAGCCTAAGAGGACGAGCGACAGGACTGCTGACGAGAGGACCGGGCCCGGACATGTTTTAAGTTTATATTTATGTTCTTGTGGCGACTGCCGGTCTTTTACTTCCGTTTTATTGTTTGTTTATTTTTATAAAAGTGGTTTGTTAAATGTTCGCCGGTTCCCGCCTCCTTCCTTCCTTTGATTTAACCTTATTACACTTACTTTTCGAGTAAATTCATGTTAAAGGTACAGTTCCCCCACAAATGAATGTGTCTTCATTTATTCACCCTCTATTTGTTTAAGTTCTTGGCCAACATTGACTTCCATAGACATGTGTCCTGCTATGATAGTCAATAGTGGCCATCAGAACGAAGATATTTATACAGATCTGGAGAAACTTGACGGGGAGAAAATGAAGACAGAATTTTCAATTTTGGTTGACTGTTCCTTTAACTCAAATCATAGATTTTTGTATTAAAACCAAGCAAAAATATTAAGTGAAATGTATGACAACGTGAGATAATAATTGCCACGGTTGAATAATGTATGAAAATAATATATGAAAATAGAGATAAACCTTAGCTTTGAAGACCATTCCTCAGGTAGATTTACAGTTCAAACTGCTTGTGTCAAGTGAAAACCTGTGGAAACGAAAGGGTGTGTCTCTCTAGAGGATGAAGGAATGAGCGATTTGAAGAAGCATCAGTAGTTCTCAGGGTGTCCCGTTACAGAGGATGTCATTAAAAACTCTTATCCCGTCTCATCTGTCCAAGCTCTTTAAATATGCTGTCCCGCTCTCTCTCAAAAGAATGACATAGATACACAATATGAGTGCACGGTCTGGGTATTATTAAATGTTTAAGGCTTGAAGCGGAGGTCATGGAGAGGTTGTGCAAGTCAGAGGCTTCCATCTGACCTCTGTTTGACATGAGTTCATGAGTTTTTGATGCCGTTCAGTTTAGTCATTCAAAATTGCAAGCAAAACAAGATACCACTGTTAAATAATGTTTTTCTCTGTTTCAAAGTCACAATAATAAAAAAAAACATTTCATGTTGTAAAATACAGTCGGTGAGGGACTTTGCAATTTCATTTGTGCTGCTAGTGGAGCAGAAATACCAAGTTCAACTGTAAGTAAAGCAAAATTCATTCCTCTTGTTTAATTCTTCCCCTAGGTATTGTCTCCCACACAGTTTTTCATTTCGTTGAGTCTAATTGATGCCCGCAATGAAAACAAATGTTCACTGTATTATGTACGAGAAAGCAAAACACGAGAAGAAGTGATTCTCGTCCATCATTCAGACACATTGTTTTGTAAGTGTTCCTCTAGACTGTTTAATGGAGAGTCGGAGCTAGTTACATTAACAATTAGAAGCGTTTCGGTTTGGGACTCATTAAATTACCGAACCTTGTCTGAGAAGTCTGCGGTTACAAGATTCATCAAGAGGATGTTCGGAGGCGGGCAGTTTATCTTTATGCAAAAGAGCCGAGCTCTGCCAGCGGGCTTCATTCATTTTGCTGGACTGCCAGAGAGGGCCGGCCTCTCTAAGTGACTGATCTGTCTGCTCACAGCACCTAGCCGAAGAGATAGGGTAGCTGATGTCTGCCTGCGGCAGCTGTACATACTGTACTGTATACTGTATATATATACTGTACATAAAGAGGTTAAATGAATTTTTCTGTTCATGTTCTTCATCTCAATTGTGAATTATATGTAATGTAGTTCAGTGAAATGTGTGGAATGTCTGTACAGGGTACAAAAGCGGACAGTAGTAAAGTATTTTTTCAAGTATCTGTACTTTATCAGAGTCTGTTTACTTTGTAAACTTTTCACTTTTGTACTTTATGAAGCAAACAATATTTGATACTTTTTACTGTATACTTTGCTGTAGCTCAGTGGTAAGAGCATTGCGTTAACAATGCAAGGTTGTGGGTTCGATCCCAGGGGATTGCAAATACCTATGTAAAATGTATAGGATAAAAGCAATGTAAGTCGCTTTGGATAAAAGCGTCTGCCAAATGCCTAAATGTAAATGTACTGCACTAGATTTCATAACTGCATGTTTTAACTGTTTAATTTTTACTCACAAAATTGACTTTAGTAAAAATAAGAAAGTTCTAGATTTGTATTGTTCTTAAATGTAGATGTATTAGAGTTAGTAAGAAAGAAAAATGTTACTTCAATACATAATAAAGCATAGATCATACTTTATATATATTTTTAAACAACTTTGTCTTCAATAATTTATTTGTAATACTTTTAATTAAATAGTTACTTGATATATGCTTTGTAAAAAAATGACATGACTACATCATAAAGCATATATCAGTATTTTTACTTCACTACATTTCATAACTTCATAACTCTTTTTACATTTAATAACTTAAAATTTTAATGAGTGAGTGTGTGTGCCCTGCGATGGGTTGGCACTCCATCCAGGGTGTATCCTGCCTTGATGCCCGATGACTCCTGAGATAGGCGCAGGCTCCCCGTGACCCGAGGTAGTTCGGATAAGCGGTAGAAAATGGAATGGAACTTAAAATTTTGACTCAAACTTTTTAAATGAGGGAAAGTAAGAAAGTACTAGATTTTTAACAGACATAAGTATATTTAACGTAAAGAATGCGTTTATGAAATGTAGTGGAGTATTAAGTTAATGAATAAAAAAAAACTTGTAGAGACATTGCAAAAAAAGAACGTTGAAATATCAAGGAAGGATATTCGGTAACACTTTTCTTGAAATATGTTTGTATACTGCATTATAAAAAGTTGTAAAGAAGTATAACCAATTTAAAATGTGTAGTGTAACAATGAATTGCTAAGTGTTATAATGTATTAACTGTAACATTTATTTATAAGACATTATAATCCATTAAAATGTTCATTACAATGCTTTAAAACTACTTTTATAATGCATTATATATACATGCTTCAAGGAAAGTGCTACCGGATATTCTTGAGATCACTTCAGCTGATGAACGATAAAACATTGACATGCAAAATCCATTCAAATGTAAAGGGCTCACACATTTACTATTTAAAACTGCAGCATGCAAGCTTAGAAAATACACAGAAATGTCTACCGGTATATGTCTAAAGAACTCCATCTTTACAGTTATCATGTTTTATGTGAATGGGAACTTTATGATATATGTGATTTATTACACCACACAGTCTTAACTTTGGGTGTCTGTACAGTGTTTGTTTATAGAGCCAGTAGTCACCTGAGAGATTTCACCACAATAATGCACATGCTGATCTACATTCATGTTGTATGTGAGGTATGAAATCTCTCTTTAACCACAACTGTAATTAATCTATTCACCGCCGGTCTCTCTCAGCGCTCTGTTTTACGTGTTTACATGGGAGATCAGCCATGTCGTGTTGAGATTGCCAACCCTCAAGTGTCTATAACTGGGGTTGTGGTATGCGAAAGTGTTCTTGCGTGTTTTTGAAACACTGGATTAGACTGCGACTGCCATAACACATTTCCCAAATTCATTTCTGAAGTCCAAACAATATGGCTAAACACGAACACATCAATGGCCAACAATGAAATCAATCTGTGCGCATGTAAACTGCACATTGTGGATTATGTTTCCTGTCGGTTGAAATTCAACAAAGCTATTATAATGTATGTTTGTTCACACATCCACGTTGAACTGTTATGAATAGCGTCTTGTTATTGTAATTACGAGACGTGAGTTTCTATTGCAATGCTCATAATGCTAAAATGGATCGCCAGAGATTTGTCAGAAATCTTTTATACATTCTCTGTCTTGTCAATTTTGTTAAGGAAGTGAGAAAAGAAATCTGGTTTATTGGCTATTATAAGGGTGCTTTCAAATTGGGAGTATTTGTTTGGGAATAAATGCGTTAAACTGGATCGATCCTCAAATAAACACATTTTCTCTTGCACGATTCACCTTTCTCTCTCTATCTGTCTTGTTTTTTCTGTGACTCACAATGACATATGAACACCGCAGGATTGGCATGGATTGTACCGCTGGCATGGGTCACTCCTCCTTGGAAAGATAACATACGCAGAAGCTCAGGACACCCACAGTGTTAAACACCTAACAATAACAGCCACATCAACGCTAGTGCAAGCTAACAATTCAAAAGTGCTCTTATAATATTTCCAGTGTGGTTGGGGAACAAAGTATGCCAAAGACGTAAGAAGTAGACTATTTATGTGGATGTTTTGCATTTCAAAAGAGGCTTTTGTGCTACTGTGAGTCTAAAGCCTTTGAATGGAATAAATGGTTACAATGGCTGGTTACTGTATGATGGGTCTGCAATTTATTTTCACCCTAGGCTTTAGATAACATGAGCATTTTGTATTCATAAAACCATTGCAGAACGATGGTGTGAACCATTTTTAAGGGTTAGTTAACCATAAAATAACCCTTCTGTCATCATTTACAAAGCTGGGTGTCAAACCTGTATGCCATCCTTTCTTTCACGTTTTTTTTTTTTTTAATATAAATAAGTTAATAGGGTCATTTTATTCAAATCAAATTTTTTCTTCACAGACCCAAATCAAACACAAACAACATACGGGTGTGTTAATGGTGCCAGTTTTCATTTGTGGGTGAACTATTCCAATAACCCAGTTGTTTCAAGATAAAAAAGGGACCACTCATGAAGTACGGGCTTCCTCTACTTTACGGTTTCCCGAATCTCTGACGGCTTTCTTTGAGTGGAAAATTGCTCTCCCCCTTTCCAGTGATAAAGCTGTTGCCTGCGCAGGGGAAAGTGAAATCTATCTTGCGACGGCGAGGGTTTATTCCACCATTCCGCCCCATTGAGGCCCGTAACACGTATATGCTCTCGCTATGCATCATTTACACGCAACACCCCTCTTTTCCTTTTGTTTCTCCCCCTGCCAGATTGCTTTCTGTACTGTTTTGGCATGCCGAAGCAATAGCATATCACACATGCAGGACTGATCCGTTACAGGTTTTTCAGCTTTTCTAAGTTCTGGTTCACCGACATCAACAATTTTATGTTGTTAGAGTGTCTTTGCATTGTTTATGCAGGCTCAGATATAAACCCACATACGTTTCTACTGCCAAGTGCTGGGTTTACTATTTCATCTTCTTTCTGACAGGATAACACTCTGTTACCACTTATGATATTTTTTTCACAAAGAGAGAAAACTGTCCACTGGAAGGTTGAAATGACACTAAATGACTAGAAGTGCTGAATTTGAGACCCAGACAACCAAGAGTGAAAAAACTAAATTTAGATTCGCCCTGTAAACTTGATCCATAAATTCCTTTGTTAATCTATGGTTGTTTCTTGGTTTTGTAGCAATAAAACGCTGCAGCTATTAATGTATGTACCCAACAAGGCAACAAGTTGCATGGTGTTGAAAAATAAGATTGTTTTCACACTGACAGAGATTCAGTGTTTACGAATATCGCATAATGATGATTAACGGCATGCAGAATATAGGTTTGTGTTTATATTATATATGTGTATCGGGCATATTCATTTTGTATTTATGAACCCATATATACAGTACATGCATATATTTCATAATATAAAATATGTTATAAACAAATAAATATTAATTTTAATATGTACACATACGTATTTAAACTATGTTAATGTAATTAGAATTTTATATGAATAAATACAATATACACAATTCACAGACATATATTTTGTAAACACAAACTTGTATTCAGGTTGCGATCGAGAGGCTATACAGGTATTGGGATCCCTACTTTTTAGTCCAATTGGTAGTCACCGTGTCGTGTTGCAGCATATTTGCATGCATTTGAATTTTGCTCACATTGCGACGGCCTCTGTTCCTCACAACACCTAAAATCACCTAATCTCTGAAAATCACATTCTGTCATTTTATACAGAATTGTGTGAAGACAGGGTAGCTTGCTTGTACATTTTCTTCTGATAGAATAATAACTTGGAGCAAGCTGCTCACAATAACCCATATGCTGTAGATGGAGATTTGTTGTGCCAAGCACTGCAAAAAGTTAAAATCCCAGTGACTAAACATAACGCCTGAATGTTTTCTCTGGATCAAAGCTTACAAGAGTCGAACAACATAAACAAATGGTGACACTTGACTTGTGAGTAACTGATCCCTTGCATTACCATCTGCATCAGAGAGGTTAATGCAGACGGCTCTCACCCTCTGGGGTTGGTCCATTGACCTATAACCTCAAACTGTCATTTTTTGTGCTATCAAATTTTCACTTTCTCTGATTTTAGTGACTGACAAGGCCAGTTAGATCGTTGTTCAGGTTGTGTGTTATCTCTGGCAGGTGAAGGCATCAGGTGGGTATGTGGGTGAGTGAATGTGTTTGTGTGTGTGTATGGAGGTGTCTGGGGAGCAGTCTACACCTGCTCTCTCTCTTCAGTGCCCACTGGGGGCTGGATTCCCAGAATGCCTTTCAGGCAGCTGTTGACAGCCAGCACTGTGCCCTGGCCCCTCAAACGGCCCTGGGGATCAGCTGCTTTAGACAGCGCTTGCTTGTGTGTGCGTGCGTGCATTCGAGAAGGGTTAACACAATGTGTTTGCTGGTGAGAAAGTCTTAAGACACTTTTTTAGATGTGTCTGCATATCTGTGTGTCTGAATGGAATAACTTGCATGTGTGTCTAGGTTACAACAATCATATATCAATATATTGCACTTGTTTGACACTTATATCATATTGTTTATTTAAGCCACATTTCACAAAAAAAAAATCTGACATCATTTAGGTAGTATATGACTGTTTCTTGTGTGTAACACAAAAGATAATATTTTGAGAAACGTCTCAGTGGTTTTGTGTCCATTTAATGGAAGTCAATGGGGGTCAATCCTGTTTTGTCACCAACGTTCTTCAAAACATCTTCTTCTGTGTTCTGCAGAAGAATGAAAGTCATATACGTTTGGAATGACATGAGGGTGTGCAAATGATGGACTTTGCCTTAAATTGATGTTTTTATACAGTTAAAGATGGAACAGGTGAGTAACCTTGAGCTCTTTACAGTACCACGATATTTTCACCCTAAAGCACTCATCCGCTTAACATATCGGTTTACAGACCTCTTTCAACCCAAAACCTGACCTGTAATAAATGTCTGAACCCTTCACTGACAAATGTCTGTACACACGCACATTTATACTCCCAAGCTCCCCTAGATCTCCATCTTGGCTCTAAATTTAGTTGTTGGCATCTGGCTTTATAAAGTAAATAAAGTTCTATTCAGTTATGTCTAACTAAATTATAAGCCTTAATGTGGTATCAAGCCAATCTTGGCTTTATTGTTACTTCTCCAGCTTTATTTCTTCTCATTCCATATACTCTCTGTCTGCCTTATAGGTCGCCGGTGGGGTCATGGATTATCCGACTGCCGTAGGCCACAGACAGACAGAGGAGAGAGGCATTTCAATGTCAAAACCCACAAACACTCACACGGTAGGCTGGACCACACTGAAAGCTCTTATAAAGGCAAACAGTCAGTAAGTATAATTTACAGAAGAGTGAACAGTAGCCAAAGGAAAAACATAAGGCTTAAAGAAGCTGTAGTCTACATTGTAGCATTTAACATTTAAGTGGACCTCAGGGGCAAAGACTAGTCAAGACTTGAAAAACCCCAAAACCCAAGACAGTTTTAATAGACTATTTTTCATCATATTGGGATGTTTTTGCTAGCGTACCTTTAAGAGTTTAATATGGAAATAAGCTTTTAGTTGGCTACCTAATGATGTACCACTGTAGTTCATCCTGTCATTTTATGTGCAATACAGAATCTATTTCTAAGGATAACTATATTAAATGTTTTTTTCCCTGAGGATAGATCATTTTTTGGTTGTTTGCAATGGAAGTTACACATTTTTAATAAAGGTGCCAAGAGTTGAAAAAAAATATTTGGGTATGCTTTGGGCTGTCCTTGTAAATGTCAATTTTTTATCTACCGGACCAATTACAGTAAAGGAGGGAAAGGACCATTACCACATCAACCAACCTTTACATCTTACCAACTTAAAAAATGCAGAAGACGTCAACCACACGTCACATCCTACTCAGTAAAAACAATCCAGAAAATGTTAACATTACTGGTTTCTGAGTCTCCATGTTTGTACCATATGATATTCTTATGCTGCCATGATATTAATAATTGCATATAAAACGAATTGTCTTTATGATTTTTATTATCATAGCGATCAAAGCATTTAGTTAAGTGTCTGCCATATTCAAAATTAAAAAAGTTTGGTAGACACATTTGGGCTAATGTAGATGGTGGGTTATGTTGACAAAAGCATTAGCAAACAAAGTCAGAATCAAAGCATCATGATTTCTAAATGACTTGGATTCCATTAATGATCTGGAATCGCTTACAGCCGTGCCAGTATTACAGGTTTTCATAAAGGATGTGTTACTCGCTCATCTTTAATGGTGTAATGGTGACACTGCAGTTATCCCAAAAGTGTTTTAGGTTATTTATAATTATGTTGTCATGCTGTGAACGATCCCCTCAACTGTATACTGTAAGAATGGCACGAGGAGATGAGACGAGAGTGTTTACCGTGTATTTGCGGTAACTTGAGCGAACATGTCACAGCAGTGCCCCTGGCCAAACCAGATCAAAGTCCTACACACTCACACAAACGCACACACACACAAACACAGTGGACTCTTTGTTGAGTGTGATCTCATGTCCCAGCTGGATTCTGTCATCCTAAGACTACAACATTGAAGTACAACCTGCCCTCATAGCTCAGGTAGAAAAGTACATAATGATCTAATAAAGCAGATGCAGGTGTGTGTGTGAGGGTGTGTGGACAGGTGAATGAGATATCCCTGTGGAATGGGTAGTCTCTAAGCTGCACAGATTCTTTAAAAAGATTTGTCATTGGTCCTTGACTGTATGACTCTTCAACATGATCTCATTAGTGTTCAGAGGTGTATTTGCACAAGGTGTAGAAAAAGCACATGTACTGTAGTGTTTGAATAGACCATAATATAAACAATATCTACAACATGCCAAACACGTATAACAGGTGAATGATTCATCATTTAATTCATAACATCAAATACAAACAGTATATAGTATATAGGCTACAGTTTTCATGCCCAGTGGAATTTGGTGTACGTGTCAGGCCAGTACTAAAGTAAAAAATATATAAGTATTTTGTATTAAATATCATCATTTTTCTGTAAGGTTCTGTAAACTGACCCCAAATGTATGCATTGTATATACTATATATAAGTACTGTAGATAATTGACAAATATATCGTACACGTGTCAAATGGCATGACAGCAAAAATTTGGAAAACAAACTGGCAAGAACAAAATATTTAATATGATCTATATTTATACATATTACATTTTTGATATCACTCCATAGGACACATAAATGATATATTTGTCAACTACTCACATAAACTAAATGTAAATGCAGTATGTATATAAATATTAAAACATATAACAACAAAATAAATCTTATAAATGTGTATGTGTATATTTGATGTATAAAAACCCAAGAATACTAATAAGATTTATGTAATTCATTTTTGAGGTTTCATCCTTTTTCTGATTTCTACTGTAATTTCTCAAAAGCAAAAGTGTACGGTTTTCTAAATAACACTAAAATATAATGTTTTCAAGAACTTTACAGGCGAAACATTTTTTTACTTCTTACTGAAAATATTCTGAAAAATGTGACGTACTCATTCATAGATCACGTTTAAAATGAAGTGACTGTACTCGCGTTATGTTTTCACTGTTCTTGTGCGAGTCTGTCCATATTTCCATTAACACAGGGTTTTATTTTCCCAGCCTGTGGCGCAGGAACTTTGCAACTGTACTGTTAACCAGTTACCACAGACCATGTCTGCCAGTTTGAAACAAACACCATGTTCTGCAGGGATCTGGAATCTGCAGCGTATGTTGCTAGAGAACTGCAATGTTACCCAACATTAAAGTTCTCACTGCCCAACTGGCCTGCCAACATCTCAACAGGTTCTCTAGAAAGGGCAACAACGCCTATAAAATTTCTTCAGTGTTTAAGATGTTCCTTCCCTCCTTATCATAAGCCAGCTTTACCAAGTCATCTAGTCCAAATAATGATGTTTGGAGGATCAAGGAGTTGACTAAGGCTAAATTATTTGTCTCCTTCGCCGTAAGGAGAAAAACGAGAATTGATATAAAGTCTTAGAGAAATTCACCCAGACATGTTAAGAATTTTTTTCCACATTTCCGGGCCTGAATTTTAAAAAGGTTTCAGTGTACTGCAGTTTGAATGGCTGTGCTTTGATATGCGTTCCTTGAATCCACTTGAGAGGAGTCCGTACCGCAGGGGCCACAGAAGGGGAAGAATGCAACGAAATATTCATTCACACACACTCAAGCTCTCCAGATGTATATTGTAAGTAAACACTTAATTTTCTTGTATATAAAACAAGACAGTAATTACAAGGAAACCACAAATAAAGTAGGCTAAATAATTCATGAAGACAACAGGTTCAGTGAGTATGATTGTTAGTCTGAGTTCTGTTTCTATGTTTTTTACTAGAACTATCATTTTTACAGCCACCTCCACAACACAATTGTCCATTTAATGTACTACATTCATTTTCATTATAGTGTGGATCCAATATATCTCAAAAAACTATATACAAAGGCATGAACATTGATGAGATCAAAGCATTTTCTAGATTACTTGATATGTACTAGAGAAACGTTGGGGTTCCCAATTCGAAGACATACGATTTTTTATGCCAGAAGTATCATTGTGAGACTCTTTATCCACTCTCATCTAGCATTTCTAGTCCTTCAATGACTGAAACACACCCTTGGCCTCAGCAGGTTGCTGGGAGAGTAATTTTAGGAGCCTTTAATGTAACGGACTCTAGTTTAAGTAAAGACCTCTCATTACATCGAGTCATTCAGATGATCCCTTTCTACACTCTGAGAACAGATTTGCATAACAAAAGACCTTAGGGTTTTAGCAGAGCTGTCTCAGCAAAAGACCAAGGAACGTTTTGTGTAAGTTGATAGCGATCTGATGAACTCTGTCCATTAAAAGAAGACGACTGAGCACTTTCATTGATACCCCAACTAAAAAGCCTGTGTCTTTCATGATATGTTTTAAAATGCAACACTCTGTTTTATCTTTCAAAGATGTTCCTGCTGCTAGTTTGATTTCACTATCGAGATGTTTACTGCGGATGGGTGAGTAATATACAATATGACAAATCAACGCTGATATTTGTTTTAGCATACGTGCAATCTCATCATCAACTCTAGAAAGGAGGATTTTATTTTTTCTTTCGTTTCCATATTTACAGTCAGACACAAATAAACGCACGTCAGAATGTTTCAGACTCTTTACGCCATCAATTTGACCAACTGGACAGCTTAATTGACAAAACACACACATCTCACGTTCCCACAGAGAGGGGAAGTTGTGTGATTCTTTCACAGTCTACATATCAGCAATTACGATATACAATGGTCCTTCATCCCTGCAGATGGAAGTCTCCGTGTTTAAACATTCACAGCCTAGTCTGAAAAGAGTCACATAATTCCAGCAAATTGGACACAGTGATTAGTGCAGCGAGAGGAAAAAATAGAGCCCATTCATAACTTAAGCGGTCGAGAAAAACACAATTATTCCCAGAGGGGTTGACAAAGGGTGAGAATTTATGCAGCAAAAGTAGTTTTATGTTTGTTTTCTTAAGTTTTAAGACCTTTGCAGTAGCACAGATCCATCAAAATGCTGTACGTAAATTCAGAAAATGTCTCTAACTGAAAGCTAAGCACTGGCCGCTAGTTTATTTATTTATTTATTATAAAGTTGACATTCACGCTTGTGTTTAAGTAGCCTACTTTTTGTAGCACTTTCAATTAGCTCATTGATTCCGTTCCCTTCACCAGAATGTTACCTGACAGACAAGCGCTTCACAACACCGCTCAAACACATTTCTTACTCGTAGCCAGACATAAAAGGTCGAGAAATCTGGCGCAAACACTGATTTTACGTAATAATTTTTTTCTGTCATTTTAACTTCATGGCCCTGTATTTCTAAAGGAAAGGGTGTTTACAAGGACCAGGCCAGTTTTTAGAGTCTTGTGTCGTGTTCCCAAGATTCCTGGCAACTCTTTTGGATGGATGGGATCCTCATGTATATAACAAGGCACAATGGATGAATAGACACAGAGGTGTGAAAGAGGTATGGTAAAATAAGAGAGTATGTTTGTATAAGAGAGTGTTTTTGAGGGAATTATTTCTCAGTTTATTTTTGCTTCTGATGTACTAAAAGTTGTAATTCAAACTAAAAAAGGGAGGGAAAAGAGAGTTAAGGGAAGGTTTTCTTTGTATTTTTACATGATCAGGTATGTTAACTAAATCGGGTGGTGAAATATTACCTGCGGAGACTGACAGGTAACCTTTCATTACAACCATAATCCCTACTAATAACAGAGCTGTGATGTTTGATATGCCCCATTACACTGAGCACCATTGAAAAGACAAGCTTGTTTTAAACTCTTACAGCAGCCTCGAGTTATAGAATAAAACACACACACAAAATGTAGAAAAACCAGAAACACATGAATGATAAACAAAATCAAGAGAATATTTCCTGTATGGCTATTACTTAGAAAACGTACACTTTTAAATACTTATGCTATATTATAATTAAAACTCGCTCCTCTATTGACGAATTGTGTTGTAAAAACAACCCTCCTAAACAGTTGATAATATTCGTTTCAAGTTTATTTTTATTTAATTTATAGCATTCATAATTACTTATGTAGATTCTAAGTAAATGATTTATTCTAAGTTTCTAGATTTTTCTTAATTATCAAATGTCATCCATATAAATTGTTTTAACAAGGCCTATCTTTAATTTATTTGAACGCTTTAAAAACGTAAATGAAATATTTCAAGCAATAACTATTAAAGTAGCAACTAATTTATTTGAAACAATAAAATATTTGCATGATTACATTTAGTTGGCTATTGGTTTGTGTGTGTATTTACTTTCAGATTGAGAGCAATAGACATGCATCAAAATGACTTGTAGTTTGTGAACACTTGTTGAAGAACTTTTGTAACACCTGACAAATTTAAATACGCAGTCTAAAAACAAATAATAATAAGTATCGTATAGCCCAACCTACGTACATTATTACACTTTAACATTATTTAAAAATAGGCCTAACAGATTTTCATTAGCATTTATTGGCCTACTTTAGCATTGTTTCTTTTCAAAGAAAAATGTACCCATTGTATAGCCTAAATATAGGCTACGAATATATGCATAATTTAATATTTAGATTTTTCCCAATTTTACTTGATCACTAAGCACGTCATCCACGACATCGTCATTATCATCATCATGTATATCTTTCTTACCTGTACCAGTCCAGTCCGTTGTCATAGTTACGGTCGAAGAAGTGCGGTTCCGCTCCGACCGCTCGGATATCTGGATGCACACGCAGAAACTCCAGCAGCGCGCGCGTCCCGCCCTTCTTCACGCCGATGATGATCGCCTGAGGAAGCTTCTTACTGCCTTCGCCCAACGAACTTAATTGACCGGTAAAATACGAGCCACCTGCCTCCAAATCTGCATCCAAGGAGTTTAGCACCGTCCGTTTATATCCCTCAAGTTCAGGTAACTCCTCGTCGACATCCTCGCGCCGGCTGATCAAGTTATCGCGTCCCATCACCAGAGGTCTCGTGCTTGTCCATTTCTGACGAAGACTCTTTCTCCTCAACGAGCCAAAATCTTTTATTTCGGGGGCGTATGATCCCTCGACCGGACCTGTCTGTCTCTTCTCGGTGGGTATACAGGTCCCGCATCGGTCCGCGAGATAGTGAATGAAGTATAAAGATGCGAGTATTGACAGAAACATGACCGCGAACGTCTTAAAGATGCTCTTGGACGGAGGCTCCGAAAAGACGCGGCTAAATGCCATGTCGGTTCACGGGTGGCATGAGTTGAAAAGACAGCCATGCTAAAGAGGCATTATTCGGTCTTGCCATCAAAAAATAAGGTCGATTTTGGAGCTCAAAGGTGGATTTATTTCGCACGCGCAGCTCTCTAAAATGAACCTTCACACTTGTGGTACTCTGTTTTGCACTGAAATTAAAAAAGTATATCAACTGACAATATTACATTTCCTCGGGATGTTTTTATTTTAATCTAAATGTAAATATTTGAGAAGGTTTTTTCTACGAGCCCTTTCAGTAAAATCCAACGTAGGCTAAAAAAACAAAATCTCTAAAAATGCCAATAACACTGTTCAATCCATTTTGCTCGGAAATGATTTCTGGTAAACTTTCATTGCACTAGTAGCTCACACGTGTGTGCCCTGAATGTAACTTCGCAATGACGTCACTCAGAGTGATGGGCACGGTGTGGTCCAATCAGATTACGAAGTTTTGTGCCGAGCGAACGCAATTTGCATGGAAGTAACCAATGGGATGCAGGGTGGACAGAAGGACTCCTCCCACCTGTCATGCCTGTGGAAGAACGGTCACGCTCGTGTTCAAAGCAAATGTCACTTTCAGCCCCTGTGGCTACAGCCAAACAAATGCAGGTTTGCACTTTACACAGTGAGAAAGAGAAAAAAGATTGTTTGCCATGTAATACATACACACATTTTTTTCTTTCATATAAATAAATCCTAATATTATTTGTGTAAGATCCTGAAAACTGTTTGGCAATACATCCCGTGCAAAATATAATTATAAATAATTTTCTGTGATATTTAGAAAAAATGAACTAATGCTATAAGCAGATAAAGATTTATTACTAAACCAACAGAGAGAGTCAAATTTGAGTATGAAAATTGAAATGTTTGATCTCATAGGAACAAATCTTTCTCTCCTGCCTGTGTGTTGTTTACACAGTGCTGTAAATGATTTAAAAACATTATTTTAGGTTGCATGACTACAGTTATTAACATTATCTCAAGATCTATAGGGTGTGTGCTCATCATCATGTACAGATGGACGAGTGATGCTTTTATTCCATCGCAGTCATCACTTTATAAATCAGCATATCCAAAACGTTTGGCTTTTTTAATTCTGTTAATTTCATTTTATCCGTCATTCTTCTCGCTCAAATTACACTCCGACCCCTGTGCACTCAGGCCACCTAGGACGACCATCCCTCTTCCCTGTCGTTACCGTATTCTCTTTCACTTTTAATAAGAACACAGCATGGTGAAATAAAAGCAAAAGCACTGCATTATTTCTTTACAAGTGAACAAGAACAGAACCAAATGTTTCGCATCTGCTCCTGTAGTTTGTGACATTACCATGAGAAAGCCAAAGGAGTGTTTCAATGCAGCACAGCCCACTGCTTCAGAATAGAGATGGAGACCTCAGTCAAAACACAGGCTTGCTTGTGCCAGATGTCCTTGTGATGAGGACACAATGCAGGGGCTGACTCGCATTTAACAAATCACACCCTGGCCCTTTCCGGGATACAGGAGGCAACGACCGTAGCCGGGCCGTCCCCCTGTGATGCCCCCTGGGTCAAATGTTTTTACTCCACCATTATCGGTTTCATGATAAAGGAATGTGAGGAGACGGTCGGTGCTGCTGAGTGAACAGACCGGTCCACTGAGATTTGAAACATGGGACGCAAGAGGATTGTTGTGGCACAGGCAGTCAAGAGGTCATCATTGTCATTGTACAATTTCTTGCTAGTGTTTGTAATTTTCTGGGTTCTGATTTTTGCTCTTTGCAGTTTTGAAAGTGCAACTTTTGTGCAAGCATGTGCTTTTTCGTGTTCTCTTGAGAAACACAGAAGAGAAACTCTCTTCATAACTATACACCGCAGCATTTGGGTTGAATCGATAATGTAATGCAAATAATATATATTTTTATATTTTTTCAGAACACATGGAGTGCCCAAAATAGCAAAAGAGGTTTTTGCAATCATCTGCAGTCATTTGTTTGGAGAGTTTAGGTATACCTATTATTTTGTTGTTTCATTCCATTTGGAAATGGCAAAAATAAAATATAATACAGATGTTTATGAGGTAAACGGCTGACTCCACTTATTTTCTTATTTTTGATAAAGCATCACAGTGATTTTGTGCCTGGCAAGCGCAACCTCAAGTAAACAAGAAGCCATCAGGGATGTGAATCTTGATGTGAAGCCGTGGGGGCCGTTTTCTCTGGACAGCTTTATGTGTGGATTTGAGACATCTCAGCATGAGAGAGACATCTTTACGGGCAGCACTGTCTGAGAAATACAGGCAGGTAATGTGGTTTAGTCACAGAAACACTAAAGATACAAAAATGGCTTGTGAGGTTACAATCTAGTAAAATTACTTATAATCCAGTAAAATAGGACAAGAAAAGTGCTGTTCTAGAAAAAGCTGACCGAACTGGATAGATCACAGTGTTTTTATTAGCATATTTAAGCTAAACATAAAACAAATCTGTACTTTATACAAAATATTTATGAATGCACTCCTTCATTTTTCTTTAATACTGGAGTGACTTTTTAAGCATAGGAAACAAATTAAGCTGTGGATACACATCTGTGGTTCAGACGTGCCAGCTAGTGTTTTTTCACAGGAATGAAGAGAGGAAGGGCTTTCATTCAGAATGGAAATGCAAATATATCATGCTTTAATCAAATCAAGACTGAAGTTGAAGATAGAAATAAAGTAGTTTTTAATTAGTACATACAACAGATAACACAGATCCTCAACATATAAAATAAGTATGACAGTATTGATAAATCAAATTTATAGTGTCATTAATGGGATACTCCACCCAAAAATGACATTTCTGTCATGAATTTCTCACCCTGGAGCAGTTCCAAACCTGGATAAAACATTTTAACACAAAGAACTGCCCCAGAACTGTTTGTTTTCCTAAATTCTTCACAATATCTTCACGCACTATTTTTTTTCTACTATGGTAGTGGTGCCCCAGAAATGTCAGTTGCTAACATTTTTCCAAATATCTTTCTTTTTGCACAACCAAACAAAGAAATGTATATAGGTTTGGAACAACTTGAGGATGAGTAATTCTTGACCGAATTTTCATTTTTAAGTGGACACACCCCTTTAAGTGCACATGCTATTGCACGTGTGTGGGGGGTACTTGTATTCATCACTGTGTGGGGACATAATGTAATATTTTGGTCCACACGAGGGAAAACAGCTTATAAATCATATATCTATGATAGGGAAAAGGTTTGTGTGATTTTTGGGTTGAGGTGTTGGGATAGGGGGTAGAACATATCATAAGCCCGATATAAAACCAATGGAAGTCTATGGAATGTCCCCATAAAACAGGGAAACCAGTTTGTCTGTGTTTGACACATTCTATCCTCTAAGATGCAGCGCGTTTTAATCCGACTTGAAAACTTTTGACTGACATAATTGGGGGTCGTCCACAGAGACTGCGTGTATATCATCACGAGAAGATATTTTTCATGAAAACCTGATACATAATCTTTATCCGGTCCACAAAGACAGTTTCAAGCCAATATAGATTGCTTTGAGACTTTGTTTCCAAAACTCTAATATAATGCTGTGCCAAGACAGCATTGATCACACTTTTGGAGATGGGTCTTTCAACCTCCCATGTGACTCTCCTCTATGTGACTCTCCTTCTCAGTGTCCCTCCAATTAGATTGATTACTTTCTTACATAAACAAATGTCTGCTGCGTTCCATTCTTGACCTCCTTGTTACTCTGTTGCAGGACCAGAGGAGTGCCTGATATCAGAAGTGCAGAGACCCAAACAAGCTTTATCAGCTCATTAAAACCAATGCCCGAGTATCTGTCCTTAAAAAGCAATGTGGAGATGTGAATCTTCTTTGCCAATGTGTCACTTTTTTAGATTTAAGGTGAATCAGATTTGGATATAGTTTAAATAGAACTGCTCGGGAAGCAATTACACAATTAAAAAAATACACAACAGAATATTTTAAGTACTATGTGCATCTATCTGATGTCAACTTTTTAAAGTGAACATATGCAGAGATTTAATCCATTCCTCGAAAATAATTTTGAGGTACCCCAGATGTCATTATTCTCTGCTGATGTGTTGGAACGTAAATTAAAAAACACAAATGAATGGGGAAATCTATTCTAATATCGCCTTATTGACCTTTTTATTTCTCTCAAAGGCTTTGTGTACAGTAAGTTGGAGTCAGTAGTAGAGATCAGTTCACTGTTTTGTTTGTGTATGTATAGATCTCTGAGATAATAAGCCGGTCATAAAACTGGTCCCTAGACACCTTAGCAACCACCCTTACAACCATTTAGAGTTTTGCAAAGGCCAACAAATAGAGCGTTAGTGTCAGATGGTTTTGGTGCATGATTCACCGAAAGCACTCGCGAAGGTTTGTTCAGTGTTTATAGTATCGCTTTAGTTGTAATGACAGGGCAGACATGCACTTACTGTCCTTAAGGTACAACTGAACGGTCTTTTAGAGGTAATAGCATATATGGTCAAAAAAATCCCTGAAAGCTTCTCTACAGACATGGTTGTTCCTGAGTACACGAGAGGTGGACGATATAAAAAGTGCAGTTTAAGATGTTGTATCTGTTTTTCTCTTTTCCCGTGTGATCGTCCAAGGTTCTGTCAGAGACACCTCAGGTGTGGATAACAGAATTTGATTCGGTTTTGCACTAAGTTTGTCTTCTGGGTTATTGTTTGAAGCGTTCCAGGGAATTTGGTGTCTAAATCAGCCACCTGAGCAAAACGTACCAGCATCAAGTCCAAAAACTGTTTATCTTCCTTAATTTTATAGAAAGGGGAAATCCTGCTGTCAAGTTTTGGAACGTTTTGTATGACAGCTGGACCGAGAAATAGCAGCTTTTTGGCACTATTCTTGACTCGCTGATCCTCTGTTTGACACATAAATTATGGACATATAAAACATTAGATTCTAATTGTTTCGTGTTGCAACGGTAATATTTGTTCAAGTATTCCCAGCTCGTAAATGCCAAAAAGTGAGAAAACTGTAAGCCCCGAAAATACATTGAAAAACAGCACTACTCCTACCAAGCCTACATGCAATAAAGAATTTATTTTACTTGAGTAAGAGCACAAGGATTGTCCTATAATCATTTCTGATAGATTATCGATTATGTTTGCTATCATACACTGCAGCGTTTTTCATCTTTAAGCCTGAGCTTCCACCCCCACTGATATTCGCATCAGAGGAAGATCTGACCCGATCACATGGAAAATGTGTAATGAACACTATTTGTTAATGTCAGCGTCTACCCTAATGCCATTAACCGGGATATAAGCAGAGCTCTCATTTATACAGTTAGCGTTTTTTTACGAGACCCCAAAACTATAATTAAATTTCTGCCATCCATGACTTGTTAATATTTGCCAGAGCGTGAAAGATACCTTGTTAGCCACACTGCATAATCAAAGAGCGATGACAAATTGGACCAATTTTGCGTCTGAGGAAAGGTTGAGCGGGGTGCAGTAAGCATAGTTGCTATAGTTCCTGCTCTTTTGCCTTGAATCTCAACACAAACATAAACATGCTTTTGTGTTCCCCTGCACAAATATGCTATGATTTAAGTATATAGCACTTTTAATAATATTGTGAATTATCAACCATATTTAAAGGTCCAGTGTATGAAATTTAGAGGCATCTAGTGGTGAGGTTGCGAATTGCAACTAACGTCTCACTCCACCGCTCGCCCCCCCCCAACAGTGGCTGACACAGTACTAGATGTTTTCACGTTTTCGCTCCTTTGCCGAAAAAGAGATAATGTATGCTGCGTCCAAAATCGCATACTATTACATTACGTACTGATTTAAATGAAGTACCCACCTATCGTACTGCATCCGCCATGTTATATTGTCTTTGACCTATGATGTATTAATATCAACCTGCACCTAGGCATCAATACAAACATAATTTATTCACAAGAAATTCATTAATCTGTACCTACAGTATATAAAAAAAACTGACACCCGCTTTGAAGTTTTCCACAATTTTAATTTTATTCACTTTTAAAATTTGACCCTTTGAGAGAATTTGAGAGAAGTGTCCATCCCATCCACACTAACAAATCTCGGTTTACATTTTGGGAATCGCATTATTCATTTAGTTTCTTTTAAGTTATCACAAATTGTTTTGAATTATTACAACTAAAGGAAGGAAAATTTGAGAAAATGTCAAGAGTGTTGACTTATTTTTGGCTCTGACATCAGACGCCACCATAGTTGCAGATTTTCGCAAGTGTCTAAATAGCCCCACTAAAGTGGCATGTTGTTAAAGAAGGCGCTGATGGAGACATGTTTTGTTTGCTTTAGCACAGCAGTGTAATTGATACTCTGCAAAATTGTGCTGACCTGTTGGGCTCATGGAGCATTGTTTTTAACCAAGAAATTACAGTCTGGCGAAGACTCAAAGGCGACAGACTCCAATTAGTGTCTCTGGGTGGGGTCCGAGCCATGAGGAGGTGCTTGATAAAGCTTTTGAAGGTGCAGGTTACACAAGAGGAGAGATTGTGTGTTTGTATGAGTGTAGTCTGACTGATAAGATATCGGTGGTTAAAATGAGTAAATGGAGACAAATGTTTTGTTACTTGTTCACCACATTCTTTGCTTAGTCAAATATTGTTTCCTCTTTAGTTCAGCATTTGTTTTTCAATTTTTTTAATTTGACAAGCCTTAATGGTCAAAATTATTAATATTAAAGAGGTTTTTATTTAAATTATACTTTAAATATGCTGAAAGAAATTAATTTCTGTCACCAAAAGAAAAAGATAAGTTTAAGAACTTGTTCATTTTCATTTGCAACTATTCATTTGATGCATTTATGTTAGCTATTTAAATGCAGTTTCTTTTTAATTCCTGTTTATACGACTGTGATTTTCTCATAAGTAATAATGAGATGTGATTTTAATGAAAGTGTTATAAATTGATTCGTTTAAAACACTCCAGAAAGGTGGTACTTTGGTTTGATGTGGTTTGTGATTATTAATGTCTTACACAATTCATCATAGTCTCTGTTATTTAATCCTAAAAACACTTCATGTTATAAACATAAGCACACAATTTCTTATGGGAATTAAGTTAAATTAATCTTGTATTGTTTTGGGCAAGAATTTACACTCTTGGAGCTGTTTGTTTTTTGCATTGCAATAGATTATACACAGTAGTATACAGAGACTCTAAACTCTCTTTCTTTCTCTCTCCCTTCCTCAAATCTATCCTGTATTGCCCATATGTTAACAGTCCAAAGAGTACAAAAAAGGGTCTGATGAGCAGTCAGGTGGACAGACCCCCTCCAAATCCAAAACTACTCACCATGTACACATTCATATAAACACAAAGACAAACACACGATAATGGACGGCATAAAGCCAAACATCTCCCACACACTCACATATAATCTCTTTCTCTCAGTCTTTCACCCCATCGCTTCACACAAACATTTATACACACTTCTGTTTCCCAGCTCTCCTCCCTAAGTGACAAGCGCATTCCTCTCTCCCTCCCTGCCCTTCCGCTAAAAAAGCAAGCTTTCCTCCCCGGTAAAGAGAACAGATAGCAACCTCACCGCTCATGTTACCACCCCTGGGACAAGCAGGTGATAAAATTGGACTCTGTCCAGTCAGCTCATCCTCCCACAACTCTTCTAATGAGCACAGAAATAGGGAGAGCTGGGACACAGATCGGACTCCTCTCTTTTGAACACACTAATTATCCGAGATGATTTACACATTTGTTTGCTTGGGAATTTCAAGGGAGGATAGATCGGGTACCGGCTTGAGCTTCTCGTCAAATACTCAGTTGTCTTTAGAGATTAGAGAGCGTGAGATGTTTTCCAGCGAATCCCCTCGACTACTCTAAATTGCTTTCGCTGACTAAGTAGAGGCGGCAAAATTTGCCAGGGAAAAAAATAATTGAATGAGGAAAATAGCACATCGCTAAGATTAAGTCTGAGCCCCCTTTTGACGCTAACTTACCTCCCCCTGTCGATGGCGTGTCAGTGCCACCTCATTTCAATGGTGCGATAGCAAAGATGGGGCCGCCGCCACAGTTTGACACAACTAATTTAGACCCGGCCTTTTATGACACCCCGAATGTATTACCTCGCAAATACTTAATTATAATGGAGAAGCGTCAATCAAATGGAGGTTGTGCACACATTGTGCAATAAAGCTTATCTCTGACTGCCACAGTCTGTCTGACACAGCCTGGCTCGGTGACAATGTGTCTGTGTGCACCTCTCTGGCATCAGCTCTGTTAATACAGCATAAAGATGCAGTTTAAGGGTCAATGACATTTTAATAAGCTTTCGGCTGACAGATGTTTGAGCAAGTTTAGGTGTATGCAGAGGGCGTGCAGGGTGGCTTTTGGGCTTTCAAATGGGTTTCCCCCATGCTCATTAAATAATATGGAAATCACTAAATCAACAAAGGGTTCCAGAATAGAGCAGACTTTGTTATTTAAAACTGTATGTTACATTGAAAAAATGAAAAATTGTATATGAATTTATAATAAATAAATTAAATAATTTTATATTGGACTATGACGTCTGCTTTTTAGACAGTGATTTTATTTTTTTCACATAGGACAGTAAAGAGCACACAGGAGAACAGGAATGAGGGACCAGGATGGGACCCAGGTCAGACTTGAACCCAGGTCCCGTGAGGCGTGAGCCAATGCAACTGCATGATCAGAGCTTGTGCATTGACCACTACACCACAGCTCCAACACCAACATACTTCTCGCATGCTCACACAGCACACACATTGTTTTTCCACATAAACGTTTGACCTCTCTCCTTTCCTGTATTTATAATCACACACCTTTAAACACATATTTGCCTTCTGAATGTTTCATTTTCCTCCTGCCACTCTCAAAGTTTTCTTTATGCTGAGACCGGTGATGTCATGAGTGGCGAACACCTGGGAGTCTCTTGAGCTCATGTCACATTGTGTTTAGATGATACATATATAGGTGTGTTGGCTGAAAGCCCTTGGCGTAGCAGGAGATGACCTATTTGTTGGAGCTGATTAATGTCCGCTCCCGCTGAAGTCGGGTTTAAATGTGCTGGTTGGTATGGCTGCCTGCTGATAAGTACCGCTCTGCTCTTTTCAAACGACATTAACATGCCTTCGGTTGACAAATGTTATCCATTGGAAGCAAAACGAGCATATGATTTTGATCTGCGGGGCATTGGTAATCTGCCTTGATACAATTATTTTGTTAAAATTTTGCCCCATGAGTCACCCATAATGGAAGCTTTCACCTTCCCAGTTTTGACAGCTATGTCAAACCACATTGCACAGGATTTCTTTTTGAGCATGAGGGTTGGGTCCTCATGTCAATCAACCTTAATTGTTGCCGTGACGGGGTCAGAGACCCCCTGCCACGTGGAGGCAGTCAGACTGGTCTGCAAAGACTCCAGCTGAGCTAGAACAACATTAGCCTAATAGAAGCATGCTTTCTGTAATCCATACCTGTAGCTATGTAGCTTCTAAAGGTGAATTCTCTCTTTAACCTCTATAATAATTTGTCTGCTGTGAAGCACTGGAATAGATCTAAACTGGCAGCTAATACTGTTTATTTATGAAACACGCTCCTTTACACCAAGGATGAATGCATGACATTATCTTACAGATTTGCTAGTAACTAGTAACCCAGTTTTACATTTCATCCGGACAAACAATAAGAGTTACGGAATTAAATAGATGGACAGGACGATAAGACATCGGGCGCCAGTCATTAAAGCCTCGGATAATGGGGTTGATCCTCTTGATTTCAGGTTATGGATGTTTCTATAGCTTGGAGAGATTGATTGACGTCATTTCTTCTGATCACATGACCTGTTAGATCAGTTATGGCACAGACTGGATATTACATGAGTGGTTGGCTCATGATGAGACTATGCCTGTGTGTGTTTTATCACACCGTGCCGAGAAAACTAGTCAACGCAGTCAAATCCGCAAGCATTCCAATCATACCAAACATCACAAACAAGGTTTTGCGCGGCTGCATAGATTACAATGAGTGTAAATGCGTCCACTGTAACTCTGGGATGTGTTTAAAGGTAACTCTTGTGTCTGTTTTTATGTGCTTTGTTTTTTTCTTATGACACATGCATTTAAGCATTGAAACCTACATATACACTCCTTTCAGTTAACCGGTCGCATTTAACAAAGTCATGGCCTAGCGAGGCCTTTGGAGCACACCCATATCCCAGCTGTCACAGGGTCTTAGTTTTATTTAATGCCCTGTCTGGAGGTATATGGGCAGCCGTAACGCCTGGCTCTGAAACTTTGGAACACAAGAGGTGTTATATTGGGGGTCTGGCAAAGTCAGGGTGGATTGAAGGCCATCACCTGCAGCGTGCTCGACTTGTCCATAAAGTAAGTGATGATTAGGCTTTGGATTGGTTGAGCTAGCTGCTGGAGCTGTTTAAAGGGTGGGTTTGGTTTTTATGCCGATTTGAGGTTGTGTTGAAGTGGTTAATGCGGCTTTGTTTGGGTTGCACTTTTCTTGACATTTTACAGTTACTATGTGACCGCCTTGCTGACCTGTATGAAAAGTATAAACTCTTGAAAATGAAGGTGCTTCTAGGAACCTTATTCTTCTAAATGGTTTCATAAAGAACCTCTAACATCCGAATACCCTTTCTGTTTCACAAAAGGTTTTTTGTGATGAAAAAAGTTTACAAAAGGTAAGAACGAGATGGTTCTTTGTGAAACCAAAAAAGGTTCTTCAATGGGATAGCTTTGAAGAAACTTTTAAGCAATTTTATTTTTAAGAGTGTAGAGAGTAGAAGAACATTTCACAAAGCTTGATATGGGACAGTGACAAAGAACCAGAGGTGCGACTTTGTTTTTCTAATGAGGCATGTTTGCTCCATAGCCAAACCTTTCTGGTTAGCAGAACCCGGCAATGGTGCCCGATCTGCAATACAAAACTTGTCTTCGATCTTAAAGCTCTTTAAAGAAGCCTTTGGCGAACATTTAAGAACCGTGGCGTTTGAAGTAACGAAAGCAAAAACCACGCTGGATTGTGAATTCACCAGACCATAAATCACACCATGAAAGGTAATTTAGAGAACTATACCTAACAATGCCAACTAAAGCACCAGCAGTGACAGGGACACTTTGTTCCGTGGCTTTGAGAAAGTTACGACCATCATGCATATTGAAGGCACATGTGGTTACTGTAAGTGCTTCTTATTGTTAAGCTTTCAAGAGAGGAGGACCGGGATGCATGGCCTTAGACGACCCTTCTGGGGCATAAAGCGCATTTTTAATAAAAACCATGTGTTTGTTTTTTGTTAAGGATTAAGATTATCTTGACAAAAATTTTCTTAAAGGACATTAACGTGTATGTGGATGTCCATAGATTTTCCTTGTTAGCGAACACTCTCGTTTGAAAAGCGTTCACACCTGTGTTTACATTCGCGATCCGCCTCTTTTGATCTGAGCGTAAATGGATGCAGTCATAGACTGATGTGTTTGTATATGAACAAGGCTTTTTTGTTCCCTTGTTTTCTTAAGTTTTTAAGGAGGGCAGGAGCATTGTATGTTTTAGATTTGGACGCCTTGAAAACTAAGAACCATTTGTGTGTGTAGGTGTGCATATGTTTTTTTAGTACATGTGAGTTTTTTTTAAACGTATAATAGCTTAATCTTGTTGTGCAAAATGACGTATTCCTTTTCCAAAATTTCCACTCCGCTACTCTCAGCTTTATCTCCATTCTTGAGCATCTATGCACTCAGCCAACACCATTCCATGTGTTATGGCAATGAGAAACTTTGATGTCAGTTATTCCTAAACAAAAGTAAAAGCTTTTCCATCACAAGCTTTGTGTTGGGTCCAGCTCTCCTTCATCAATGTCGCTGATAGGAAGACATCTGTCTTCAGAGACTGTAAAGGTATTTTATCGCATACGCTCATTTATATAGGACACAGATAAAGTTCACACATTTATTATTAAAACATGTATTGTATTAGCCCTTTACAATTTATGTATTTAATCAGGATAATTTTTTATTAATTCATGTCGTGATACAGCGAGAAATTATTCATTTGTAATATTAAAGTTATAGTTCACCCAAAATGAAAATTTTGTGATCATTTACTTAACCATTGACTTCCATTGGTTTTGTGTGTATACAACAGAAGGGAATGCATACCACCATTGTTGGGTTACCAACATTCTTCAAAATATCTACTTTTGTGTTCCGCGGAAGAAAGAAAGTCATACAGATTTGAAATGACAAGAGGGTGAGTAAATGATGACAGAATTTCAGTCATCCCTTTAATGATAAGCTCATGTGCTTGCAGCTGTACTGCTTATGTCACATTATGTCACTACATTTGCTGCTCAAATACAACACAATAAGCTCTAACTATCATCACTCCATCTAAACTCGTGCTTTAAAGTATAGTAAGAAATTTGGCAAGAACAAACGGAGCCTTTAGTTCTTTCAGAGGTTTCCAAGTCGAAGGTGCATTCTGTCAAATGCAACTGCCACCAAGGAGAGCACGGGTGACCTATCCATCTCTCCATCAGCTCTTAAAACACTTTCCAGCTACTACATCACTGTCTTTGATCTGTTGCTGTACTGTACATTACATTCATACACCACGTCCAAACCCGCTAATCTCAGACATTTGAATTAGTTCACGTGTTGTTGACCTTTGATCTGTTTGGGACCCAAACAGCTCCGGTTACATTTGGGGCTCTTTATGAGCGGGCGACAACATGGTCTTTCAATTAGAGATCTGCATTTTATTTTTCCACTAACATTGAAGTTAAAACAGAGATATGGAAGGATTAGTGGCGGGGAAAAATATGGACGTTCATCAAGGTGAAGGGGAGAAATGTAAGCTTCCGCGCAAGTTCTATCAGGAAGACTCCTCACAGCATAATCAATTACGGTTAGCCTATCATCCCTCAGCACGTATTATAAAAGGATGGTACTCACCCTCTCTTTCGTTCGCAGAAACTAACGCATGAGTGACATAGTGGCCGTCGTAAATTAAGCAAACCAATCGTGTTGAAAAACATCTAGTCGATTGCGACTTCACAGATTACGATGAAGACCCACCTCCTACTTCCCCCTCAAACGTGCGGCGTAGTCCCCGCATTCAGAACGGGAATTCCCGTGGGCTCAACGGCCAACGGAAAAATCATTAAAACTTTAGAGCCGCAAAGGTATTCCAGTGGATAAAAATATCATGCCGTTGGCTTCTAACGTCTGGGTAAATCCTGCTGTCCATGGACGTTCCGGTAATCTTCACGACTATAGCTCTCATAAACGGGTTCTGCAAAGAGTCCAAGTATTGTCCGAAAACGTTAAAAGTCTAGGAAATATGCTAGGGGTCTTTGAGAGAGTTATCGGGAACCCTGCTTCCAGTTCTGCAACAGGTAGGCCTAAAATATTTGCTTTATCCCCGGATTTTCCCAACCTACTCGAGTCGATAAATCCCTCGACATCCTCGTCTACATCCTCAAACGTCTAAGCGACAGCTCCACCGATGGTGCAGACTTCAACTTTCGTCGAGCAGCTCTGAGCGCTACTCTGTGTATACGTCTACGGCAGAGGCTGCCCAATACTTCGACGGACGATTCGGCCACCGGATGCGGCTTCAGTTTCGCACCAAATATGCTCTAACATCATCGAAGGTAAGGACGTTAATTTAGCTTCCTACTGACGCCTTTACCTGCGTCTGAACAGCAAATGGTGGACTGTGGTGACGTGGCGGTTTTCCTAAGAATTTCAGATTCGAGGCTACAACCCAATCTATAATTTCTGAGTTTGTTAACGCTTTTAGAGTTTACAGAGATATACTCTGCCACAACTTCCCTGGGCGCCGTGAAGAATTAGACACTTATCTTGCAGTGATGGCGGACTTTTATCAGAGATACGGATGCACCATTTTCTATGAATATCATCAGTGCCGGGCCTACCTTATAAGCGATATAGCAGTTGCATAGGGCCTCCTTGGCCACTAGAGGGCTTCTGCCGTGCGTGAAAATTGAATTTACATGCTATTTATGTCAGTGTCAATCATTATGTGCGTTAACTTTAAACTGTGCTAAGATTAAAAATGGAAATTCGGCACTATCAGTCTGGTGCAGAGAAGAGAAAGAGGAAAGAAGATGAGGATCAAGAATAGGGTAAGTGTGCATTCCCTGGATTCGAACCCACGATGTTAGCGTTTCTGGAGCGACGCTCTGACCACTGAGCTACAGGAAATGTAAGGGTCTTTACAATTCAATTCAATTTTATCTATATAGCGCTTTTCACAATGTGTATTGTTTCAAAGCAGCTTTACAGGGGAAAACAGGAAAAACAGAAGAGGTAAAACACAGCACAGTGCATGGTATTTATACAACGAGTAAGATCATTCTAATAAATAATATCTAATTTCTAAATAAATAAATGTAGTTTGTTGTGTGCATTAGATCATGGGGGACCTCATTTTGTAATCAGTTTAGAGCCTCAAAATGCTAGGGACGGCCCTGAATATCATAGTTCAAGTTCCACTAAATCTGCTTCATTCGTCTCATTGCTCAACTCATGGCTGGCTGGTCCATCATCGACACAGTTACTGGTGCGTTACTTCGGCGATCAGGATACTTTGACCTGTGTCGTATGCAGCTCTCACCGACACTCTGCCTCGCTCTGCCCTTAAACTCTCGCGAGTCAAGGTCATGTTGCTGTCCATGGTGATGACCCTGTAAGCCCAGCCTACGACAATAGTAGGCGGTCAAATCATAACCTTGACAACTCTCGGATTTGTTACAATTCAATGAGTCCGTATGCACGTATTCTGAATGTATATTTTCGCATTTGTAGTTTCTACAAAGAGCCCCACCCGAAATACGTCTGCCTCATACGGCTACTACTGAAAGGTCATTCTAAAGATTCGCAAAAAATCATGGATTAACGCCTTCCTATTGCTTTTCCCATTCTAAAGGAACTGGTTTACTTACTGCGCTAGGGTTATTCTCCTAGAAGCCGTGTTTAACTGCCTTCTAGGGCTTAATGCGTCCAGGTGAATTTACTAACGACTCCTGAAGTTTTGACCCATTGGTCACAGGATCGTAGGCTTCTGGATGGGATGTATAGCTGAAGTTCAGAGAGGTAGACAGGGGCTATGTTGTGTAGGGATTTATAGACAAATAAGAGAATTTTAAAGTCTACTCTCTGACAGACCGGCAACCAGTGTAGCGATTTAAGAACTGGAGTAATGTGTTTGTGTTTACGACATTAAAAAGGAATCTGGCCGCAGCATTTTGAACCAGCTGGAGACGCTTAATTTGACGCTTAGATATACGTATAGAGAATTGCAGTAATCTAAACGCGACGTAACAAAAGCGTGGACAGCCATTACTAGGGTTTTTGGTGTGAGAAAATGTTTGATTTTGGACAGTAAGCGGAGCTTATAGGTTTCTAAGTCAGGGCTAATACACTTAGTGCTCTTAAGGGAACCGAAAACAATTACCTCAGTCATACAGATGTTACTTTCTCACCGAATCACTTTACTATTTTCCTTAAACATTCGAAGACCGACACACTACGCACAGGCATTAACATTACTATTTCACGTTCTAATGGAGATATTTGCCCCTTCACTTCAATGGTAAGATACCTCCAAACCCGCCCTGGTCATCACAAATTATCCCCCCTATTCAAGTTATCAAATGGCTTCCCCATAACAAAAGAGTGGTTCAGGACTCATCTTGCAGCAGCTCTGGAGAGTTGTGGCAAGTCTTCCCAACTTTAGATCGGGCAATCATTTCGGATCGGCGCTGCTACTTCAGCAGCCGCCTGTGGGATTCCGACTTCTTCTATCAAGGTCCTGGGCAGATGGTCATCTATGGCATTCGAATCCTATATACGACTAGATTCTAAAACCATCCTGGATGCTCAGCAGGCGTTCTCCACAAACGTAAGGTACTACTTTGCAATTACTGGTGGTGGTGGTGGTATAAGTATAAGTTACTATTGCACGGCTTGGGGCAAGCCTCATATCAGCCTCTGTAAGATTTGAGTCAATTCTGCGGCTCATCATGCAAGCCAATCAGCCTGTGCAGGCTCCCGGAAATAAGTGGCTCGTGTAAGCCATTCAGCCCATGCAGGCTCTGTCGTTTTTATATTTGTTGTTTATTTTATGATTTCTTTTTGTGCTTTTGCAAGCCCATCCAGCCTGAGCAGGCTCTGTCGTTTCTATGTTTGTTGTTTATTTTATGATTTCTTTTTGTGCTTTTGCAAGCCCATCCAGCCTGAGCAGGCTCTGTCGTTTCTATGTTTGTTGTTTATTTTATGATTTCTTTTTGTGCTTTTGCAAGCCCTTCCAGCCTGTGCAGGCTTCTGGAAATACGTTGGGGATTTTTGTTGGCTTGTGCAAGCCCATTCAGCCTGAGCAGGCTCTGTCGTTTCTATGTTTGTTGTTTATTTTATGATTTCTTTTTGTGCTTTTGCAAGCCCATTCAGCCTGAGCAGGCTCTGTCGTTTCTATGTTTGTTGTTTATTTTATGATTTCTTTTTGTGCTTTTGCAAGCCCATCCAGCCGTGCAGGCTTCTGGAAATACGTTGGGGATTTTTTGGCTTGAGCAAGCCCATTCAGTCTATGCAGGCCTCCGGGAAATTCTGTTGGGGGAAATTCTGTTCGCTCGTGCAAACCCATTCAGCCTGTGCAGGCTTCTGGAGAATTTGAAGGCTTTTCGAAGCCCTGATAGCCGGTGCAGGCTCTGGCTTGTTCACTCGGCTTCGTCAAGCCTATAATCACTTTCGGAGGTTCTGATTAAACAGTGATTGCAACTATTACCCTCAAGATATGTCGTTAACGACATCATCAATAGAAGGCAGGTATAATGTTACTTCATGTTTTAACCATGGCTAACCGACTCTCACTTTCTCCTTTAGGAACTGCAAGGAGACACATCATCCGGTGGGTGGATTTTGTTTACTTTCTCTTTTGGGGTAGGCTCCGCCCCTGCCTTATCTTCAGGCAGGAACATCGGAATCATTTTGCCATGATTCATTTATTGGACGGGGCCTATGCCCAAAGATCTTTAACATTATGTTTTATAAGTATTATTTATCGTTCTATGTTTCCTGAGTCTTTCTGGTAGAAATGTAAGCTTCCGCGCAAGTTCTATCAGGAAGACTCCTCACAGCATAATCAATTACGGTTAGCCTATCATCCCTCAGCACGTATTATAAAAGGATGGTACTCACCCTCTCTTTCGTTCGCAGAAACTAACGCATGAGTGAAACCTCCATCCTCCCCACCACCACCACCAGGTCAGGGTCCCGTCCTCAGTCCGGTGGTAGGCTCCGCCCCTGCCTTATCTTCAGGCAGGAACATCGGAATCATTTTGCCATGATTCATTTATTGGACGGGGCCTATGCCCAAAGATCTTTAACATTATGTTTTATAAGTATTATTTATCGTTCTATGTTTCCTGAGTCTTTCTGGTAGAACTGGAAATCACCGCATGTATTTGTCTCGTGATGTCATGACTCTTTCACGGTGTTATGGTGTTGTTTTTGGACAGCGTGTGGAGGTTTGTGTCACAGAATGCTTGGTGGGATTGTTTGAAATTTGGTAGCATAAAGAGATGATAGTAATTCACATGGCATTTTGCTCAGGGTGGTTAAAGAGACACATACAGTTCTACACCATTCTGGTCTGTTCTGCAGATTGGTGTTTTTCTAATATTTTTCTTCGTACTTAGCCTTCCAGAAACCGTAGCTTATTTATCATGCAAGATCCAATTCTGCACACCAATCTCTGGCACACATTGACATATCTGGTCGTTATAGGAAGAGATGAGAATAATTTATAAACGTTTGATGAATATGGAAGAGGGGGAGAGGCCTGTCGGTAGAGGATAAATGTTCAGCCGTGGCTCAGTCGCAGGGACAGAGAAAGCAATAAGAAACCTCTTGAACTCTCTGTTCAGAACGACAAACTGCCTTCAACCAGGCACATGCTTAGAGATTAACACGTACGCTGCAGATCCAAAGCAGCAATTTCATTTCAAAACTCCATCCGCCTGCTTGAGGATTTGCATGGCTAATTAGAGATACTGCCGCTCATTTTCAGTTTCTCATCATTTCAGTTTCTTCTCTTTACTCCTTCATCTATCCAATTGGGATATATCCGCTATTGTGACAACACATTGAAAGACAGACGCGCACTGACTAAAACAAACCTGTTAGATGTGTAAATGATCACATTACGTACTTAACTTACAGGTTCAATAGATGTATTATGCATAAGGGATGTAAACGGGAAGAGTAGTAGTTATATTTCAATTTATGAGATTGATAACAGGTACACATGGATTACAGCCATTTAGTTCACTTGGCGTAGTCGCTAATTTAAAAGAACTGAATACATTACGAGACATATGGATGTAAATTTTCAATTAAATAGCTTTGCACTGTTCGTTTGTAAAATTGCACATTCATTTCTATATATTGAGAATCGTACGGTTTAAAATGCTGGTCTTGTGAGGCTTTGGATCTGATGTTTGGCTAGGTTTAACACTTAGCTTCACGCACTTCTGTTAGAACCAACGGTTTGAATCTTGATGCTATAGAAAACTTCCAGAAAAAGATTTTATTCTGTATGTAATAGTAAAACTTGCAATGTGGCTTCAATATCTTTTCTTTTTGCTCTTTATAAAACTATCGTTACATTTCCGCAATAATGTATAAAACAGGTTTTCCTTAAAGTGTTTTGTAATGAATGAAACATTATATTATACATAACACATAAATCTAAATAATAATGTTAAATCATGTTTAGTTTGTTATCATGTTTTTATTGTGTTATCTGTATTTTTACAGATTTTGTTATTTTGTTATTACTCAATCAAAACAACATAACTGCAGTTTGATTGATATTACTTTAAAAAAAAAACAGGCTTAGGCCATGTTCACACTTGACTTCATTTTTTAAGCTGCTTGCGTCTGTTTTACATTATAATCCTATGGAGTAAACCATGTTTACACAAAGTCCTGAGCGCTTTTTTAAACGCCTTTACGTCTTTTTCTGTAGCTCGAAGCTTGAAAATTTTTAAACTTTTTGGGAAAAGTAGCCTAGGTCAAGCCCTTTTTTCACAGCTATCCAATGAAAGAGACCTGTCATTTCCATAACAACATGCAAGGAATGTGATTGCTTGAGAAGGCTCAAGCTCGAAAATATTCTATGGTAGATGAAACGACGATTTCACTTTCAACAACTTCTGATTGCATTTCTAGTGAGAACTTTTTGGTAGTAGTAGATTGTAGTTTTTAAATATGTAATTAGTTATTACTAAGATGCCCTTGTTTATAATTCAAATAGACTTCCATTATGCTGCCAATGAAGCCTGTCTCTCTAAGATACCTGCGTGAATACTATATTTTAACATTGCCGGCTGCTATTTGTACCACAAAGCTGCGACTGAAAAGCGCCATTATTAACTTTTTCGTTTCAAAAAGGAAGTCAAGTGTGAACAAAGCCTTATCTTTTTTTGCAAATGAACTCTTCGAACATTCTATTATGTATGTCAAGTTTTCATTTATGAGCATAGACTAAACATGTCATTTGCGTGCATAATTGCTTTTACAAATTTGTGAGACGATAACTCTATCATTCTCCAAAGCTTGCACTTTGAAAATCTGCAAAATTTTGCATTTGTAGGCCCCAAAATCAACTTTGTCATGTAAATGAAGGCCAACACATAAAAAGTTGTACGTTTTATAGTTGAAAATGGTGTTGTGGAAAAGTAGATAACTCTATACTGCGAATAAACTGTAACTTAAAGCAACACAAAGAACAATTAAAGAAATTTTGTTTTTAAGAGCGCAGATTTAAATCTGACTTTTCTCTGTTATTTTATCTTCCTTTGAAAGAGTAGAGATATAGTGAGCAACAGCTCTAGAGACTAACGCCATAATTACAGTGAACTTCATTTGAGTGCCGTTTGCATTTACAGTACATACAGTATGACTCTGTAGATGGGATTACCCTCGTACCCTTGCATCCAATTACAGCAACTATTCACCCTAACCCACCGTTGCAGAATAATGAGTGAGATAATGCTCCAGTATCTCGGGCACAGATGTAATTTATTGCGGAGAGAGCAGCCTTTATGGAGAATGTGATTTTCTAGAGGCGGATAATGAGAGTTCGGGAGTTCACTGCAAATGTTACAGGCCCGATGCTTTTGGATGTGCAAACTGTTGCTATACGCCTCGTTAATGCTTTTAGATTAGATTGGTTTTAAAATTGGTTTATTGAAGCATGGTAATGGCTCAGATCAATCTGGTTGATAAAAATCTTTTTTATTGTTGACATTGTTCTGTTGGACTGAATTTTAATGACCACAGTTGTTAACAAAGTAATTTGCCCTGTTTGTGAAATTATAAGGTCTTGCGTGAGCAAGTAAAATATTTTTAGAAAAATACACTTATGGTTTAGGTGATGGTGTTTGGTGCTCTCATTGAATTCTTACTTTATTTCTTTCTGTTCTGTTCTGTCTTTTATTTTATTTTCTTCTCCTCTCTTTTTCTTCTATTATCTTCTTTTCCCCTGTTTTTTTTCTTCTCGTCCACTCCTGTGTCCTTGGCCGTCTGGCTCCTCCTGTAAACAGTGCCGGAATCACATCTTGGCATTCCTGAAACAACACTTGATTTGATTTTATAACCCAATTAAAGTCGAGCTGTAAATCAGTGAGGCGGTGGAGCCTATTCCTTTCGTTCTCTTTTTCATTTTTCACCTCCTTTCGCTTAGCACCTTCAGCAGAATTTAGTGTCCCTGAGGGCTGCGAACCAATATGAGGACATCTTATAAAAGCAACAGGGCTGAGAACTGAAGCAGGACTGATGAGGGCGTTTACAGGGCAGCCAAGGATGCCACCCTTGAGGTTCCTAAATCACACAACTGTGATGGCTAGCAAGTGGCTGCGTGGCTTTCATCCATGGAGACCAGTGCTCTGTCGGTTTTTAGCACTAAACCTTAGTGGATGAGCTTGTGTGCTTGGAACTTCATGTAGAAGCACCTATGCAGAATCCTTTTTTATATAGTTGGTTTCAAAGCAACAACATGTTAACCGTGCATGCAGTAGAGTATAGTGAACAGAGAAACCTGTAGATTATTTCAGATAACAAGCAATATAAATTAAATACATTAACTACAGTTAAATATATTAGCTATCAAGTTAAACATGTCTAGCCAGTATTATTTTGGGTTAACAGTAGAAGAACCGTTGCTTGGCTAAACTTAAATGTGACAAAAAATATATATATTTAAAAAAAAACAATTGTTTATTTGATACAATCATTATACAATAAAATGTTAATATAATATGATTATAAATAATAAAAAATATATATTATTAATATAATGTGTTATGTTGATTATTACCCATAAATCAGACCGATCAACAAACACAGACCAGAAATGAACTTAGGGCCAGGTTTGTGCATCCATTGAAACACTGTACTCATATGTATTGTTGATGCACAGTTCATCACACATCCGCTGGCAGATTAAACCGTCTCACTGTGTGGCAGTTGACTTGCCTTTTTTCCACAACATTTACCACAGAGACACTAATTGCTTGCCGTAATAAATCAAGCAGCGATGTTGGCGATTGTCATTTTTCATAAGCGTGACAACAGGTCAATGCGAGCTCATGGCTATTAGTCAGAAATTTCCTCTTATAGCATATAAATAACTCTGCGACGCCCCGCACACCAGGCTGACTGCATGATTACATTCACATTTTTTTTGTCCTTGTCAAGCTTTAAAAACCCTAGTCAAAAATAAGGCGTGACATGCAGTAAAGGGTTGGAGATGAAAATGTCTTCCTGGCATGCACTTAATTGCAGAGTTTATATAACAGACATAGAAACAAAGGGTGGAATTTAAATTGCTTAAGGTCTGTTTGGGCACTATGTCCTTTATACAATAAGACAAGCCCATTTAACTGAAGTTTGGTTATTTTCATGTGGTCATCAATCTTTCGCTTGTCATCGTAACACACGCATTCACAAACACTCTCATTATGAATCGGCATCTGGTGGGTTGTTATTCGTGACGAATGTGAGGTACACCTCAGAGAGACAGAGCGACAAAGTCAATTTGCCTCTAGCAGACGTTCGAGAGAAATTAGGCCAATATGGTCATTCTGTCCACAGTGTTTGTCTTTGAAGCCCAATGAATAGAAGTCGCAGCACTTTTAAGGGGTTTTGGGTTTTTATCATGTCATTAGATGCCCTGCAGATTGAGATATTAGGAAAGACAGCTCTCAGTTCAACTCGGACTGCCAAAAAACAGCTTTGAGGCTTGGCAAGTAACCATTACAATCCTGCAGATACAGTGGCGGTCTGTCAAGCGAGGAGAGACTGAGTCTCCTTAAAAATGTTTTAAAATAACAGAACTTAAGTGTTAAAATAAACAGTTTTAGTTCATAATAATTTGCATATATTATAAAATGATGCACTGCATGAATGTCGGAATGGCTTGATGCTAAAATAACTGAATGGATATCGGAATGGATAGTCAGATACAGCAATCATGTTATGTTGTTATGCCAAGTTAGTTAGTTACTAATCTTGTAGTTTAAAGAAATAGCAACCTTTGTAAAATAACTAGCATTTTAAGCTCCACAGAGCGCATTTGTCCATTATAAAAACATCACAAGTTACCCAAACAACTCTAATGGATTGATGTCTTCTGAAGTGAAACAAATATGTGTGTGAGATTGTTTTACTTATTCTACGAAATTGAAACAAAACCATATAGCGCTAAATTCAAATATGGCAGCGTGTCAATAACTAAATGGTACTTGCATGTCTTTGGAAATACAGCCACGGAAAAAAATGTGAGACCATTTCAAAATTCAAGTAAAGTTTGCAAAATTTACTATTTATGGGTTTGTTTTTAGGTAAAATTATCTTGTTTCTTTCTTGATCTTGTGGTAGAGTCATGGCAAAGCCTTGTGTGGAGAGAAATCAGGTATAATATGCGTTTTCTCCGGTCTCGTCTTTGGCCCCGCGCCTCTCGTTCCTGGTTTAACTTTCCACCTGTGTCTCATTAAACAACCTGCCCATTGATATCATCCCTTGTTAGTTCCCCTTTAAAATGCCCTTTTACGTGTTTGCCAAGTCTGGTATATCGCCTTGTCTCTTGCCATATTCCCGGTTCTGTCAGGTTTGTGGAATTATAGTTTATATATCCTGGTTATTATTGGGCCTTATTTATCTTGCCGAAGTTTTTTGTTAGAATTCTTGTTTTGTTATAGTTTTCCCCTTTGCGGGTGTTTTGTTCTGTTTAAAACTGGAGAAACGGGTCAAAATAACTGAAAATATGCTCTGTATTTTTTCGGAACTCAAATACTGCAAAGAAAACAAGTTCATATTCACTTACAATACAACAGTAATATTTGTACATGTATTTAAGAGAAGTTCAAAAATATTTTTTTATGTGATAAGCTGACAGTTATCATGTGTGTTGTCATGCTGTCAGTCATTCACATTGCTGTTGGATGACTTTATGTCACTCCTGAGGTTTGATTTTGTTGAAATTTAAGAGACACCGTACTGAAATGGCCACAATACATTTTGATTAAAGGAACATTTGAAATATTCTCTTATTTATTTCCGCGGCTGTATATGACAACTAGTCACGAGGCCAGAACCAATAAGATTTGAAGTTATTGACGTGCCACTGAGAAATTTGTGAATTAGCGCTACACTTCACTGTTTAGCAGAAACAGGATATATTGCAATGCAGATAAAAATCACACATGATGTCATTCACAATTAACTCTTTATTACTTTCTTTCCAATCTTCTGTTTAGTAACTTAAGTCACTTAAATTCAAGCACTACTTTATTTATGAGTCACATTCTGGCATTGTTTTTTACTTAGTTTAACTCTAGATTTAATGTATGTTACAGACTAAGCTAACCATGCTCTATCATCAAGTCCTACATATGAGGCTTACTGCTGGAAATCTGCTAATTTGATTTCAGTTATTTCTGACATGAGTGGACACCAATTGATTGAGGTCTTTTGGGAACTGTAAGACTAACATTTTTTTTGTACACCGTGTCTTCGGTCTCAATCAAGCAACGATTTGCACTTGGCACACCAGTTGAGCTTATTTCACGGTTAAATTATGACAACTGTGATTATGGACAAAAGTTGAAAGCAGTCAGCCTTTGTGACCTTTTGGTCTGAATATGACGCCGCATTCCCGAGGCTGAAGTTCTGGACCACCTTTCTGGTTGTCTTTCTATAGGTCTGCAGCAGAGATCTCCACACCTGGGTACTGCATACTCGTGACATGTTTATGCAGCTGTGGTTTTGGCGTAGAGTTTTGGATGGCAGGAACACCGCAGTGAACTTCCACCTGTGGGATTGTGGGTAGATGTTCATTCTGTATTCAGAGCCTTTGACAGCTGGTCTAAACTCCAGTATATTCTGCTCCTGGTTGCGATGTCAAAAGCTGTTGTTGTCAAACGCCGCGGGTTTTCCCCACATACAGTATGTTTAAATGAAACTATCGATACATTAAAATGAATGGTGCACTCGTATGCGCTTTCGATGTTTTTTATATTTTAGGGGTTTTTATGCCTTGCGTTGGGCAAAGGTAAGGGGAGCTTGATTGGCAAAGGACCCTTGAGATGCGAATCGAACCCGGGTTGCCATGAGCAAGTTGGTGCTATCGGTGCCAACTATCCAATTTCTATAAAATTATTTACTTTTATGTATTTGGCAGACACTTTTATCAAAAGCAACTTACTTTGCATTCAGACAAATTCAAATAATACTGTATTGTTTTGGAATGACAGTAAAACTAAATCATAGTAAATATAAGTATACTTATGAGATATAAGTCAATGGAGTTCATATGTTGAGGTCATATGTCCTTACTTTTTTCTAAATATCTAAAAATTCTTAAATCAAGATGCATTTACTTGACAAGGAAAGTGACCAAATATGTTTAGTCTTGTTTTATAATAAAAAACCTTTTAAAATTAAGGAGGTTTATTTCTAAAAGATGATGGATGAGAAAATAAGCTTGAATTAGGTTTTTAAGAAAAAGGTAAACATAAATTCACATTTATTTTTTAACCCATTGGGTCACACTCCTTTGTCAAGTAAATGTATCTTCCTTTCTGGATAGGCGGGGCGAGACCGTGGCTCGAATCACGTAGGAGATTGGGAGCATATAAAAGGAACGAGCGACCGGACCGTCGAAGAGAGAGGGTCTCTCTCTCCGACGGTCCGGTCACGGTCCGAACACGGGCCCGGTCCTCTCTCTTCGACGGTTCGGTCGCTCGTTCCTTTTATATGCTCCCAATCTCCTACGTGATTCGAGCACGGTGTGCGCACAGCTGGCCCTCATTCACAATTACTCACCGGACTCGAACCACGGTCTCTCCCCGCCTACTCTACTACGCTCAGAAACTGCTATTTTTACAACTAAAAACAGTAAACAGTGATGGAAAACATTTATTTATCTTCATTATGATGACCCATGATTATGATGTCTCAAAACAAAAAATTCAACCGAGTTGCACCTTTGCTTCTCACTGCTTCAGAGGTCCTGCAAAAGGGATCAGTTCTTAACTATCAATTTGCTGATCTCAGAAAAGTAAAAACTAAGCTGTGGGGAGGAGGGGAGGTCAGCCCTGAACCCAACAGGAACACGGCTGATAACGCAGGTACATAAATCACCAGAGCTTTCTGCAGGCTCTATGGGAACACATATGCTTCCAGTCGCCGGAGCCTCCTGGAATATTGTGATTTGTTCCTCAGCTGTGGCCCTGTACCTGCTGGGTGGCAGGACTCTTTAGCAAATCACGTCGGGGCGATGAGTCATTAGTGGGTGCTTTTCCAGTGTTGCCTACATTATGGGATATTAAACACAGCTACTCCCCTCAGTGGGCGGAGAGGCTGTGCACAACACTGCATTCTCCTGTCATTATGGGCGGTAATGACTCTGCAGCGTTGTGGAATTTTATGGTGTGGCGATATGAAGCAAAGCGCAGACGCTGTTGAGGCGAGTAGATTGATGTGGGCAGGAACGCCGGGATGTGAAAGGTTTTCCAGATTTTGAGAATAAAACTGAAAATGTCATTTTGCCATAACTCGAGTGTGTGCAAGATTAAATGACAATCTTTGTACTCTATGAATATATATTTGTATAAAATGGTATTTAAATTACAAATTGTAGTCATGTACAGCCTGCATTAAAGGATTTTTGTCTCTACTCCTTTTGGGGGGAAATAGTGAACCCACAAAAAGAACAATTTGATAATTTATTCTTTTGTTGCTCAAAACCTGTATATGACTCTTTCTGCTGTGGAACACAAAAGAAGATATTTTGAGAAATGTCTCGGTGGTTTGTGTACATTCAATGGAAGTAAATGGGGCCAAATGTTATATGGTTATCAACGTTCTTCAAAATATCTTCTTTTGGGCTCTTCAGAAGAAGGATTTGAATTTACATGTTTGGGTAGCTAAATGATGCAAGAATTTCGATTTGTGGGTGAAGTGTCTCTTTAAAAATCCATCCCTGTTTACAGTTTTTTAGTTTTGCAATATCTAAAGCAAATTATACAACATAGAGAAAAGCCATTTCCGAAGCTGAGGAAGTTATTAAATCTGATAGAAGATTACAAAAAAGTTTTATGGAATACCACATGCTATTGTAATGGTCACAGGAACGTGTATTCAGAAAGAGTCTATTCAGATTTCATATTCTGTTGATTTCAGAGGAAAGAAAGGGACACCGCACGTTGGAATCAGGATGCCATCTGTTCCCTGGCCTTCATCTGTGACAGAGATTTGTTTTTACTGCAATACAGAACAAAAGCGTTTATGCACTCGTCAATAATGCAGATTTCGGGTCAAGGAGCAATTGGCCTCTAATAAGCCAGATGAGAATCATTGTGTCTTCCCCCCTCAGAGAATTAAACAGGCATGCTGGTTTTGGTTTAATGACCACATTTGTTTAGTATCGACTGCTTCTCGCTGAATGACATATGTTTGAGAAGTCTTTTAAATGTTTATTAAATGTTAATTGTGCTCGAAATATTGTGCCCTGGAATTGTGCAGTTCAGTTTTATTCCTGTTATGCCTGATGGGACGGTACATTCCATCCACCTCAAACTTAATTAAGTTGTGTTGTGACAGGCTACCCACAGCAAAAGGAGGAAATTAAGCCAAAACACTACTTCTGAGGCTCGTTGTGCTTTATTTTTACACGGTGCCAGTTTTCTTTGGTCAAAACAGGAATCCTTCTCTCTGAGGTTTACCACAGATGCCAGTCTGTACAGGTCAGCTGCATAAATGACAAAATGGGATGAAAACATTGTGTTTTCCTCCCTGTTATAAATGTTTTGGAGTTTACATAAAAACAGTAGAGTAAGAGGTAAAATGACCATGACTTGAAGCATAATAATACAAAACATCGTTTTAATAGTAAAGCGATGCTTAGAAAACATTAGCCCAACATAATCACTAACTATATACGAGATGGCTGATTTGTATGAATTCAGACGGTCTCATTCATACATTTTTAACCATTTGCATTGATGTTAGGTTTAGGTATTGCTTTCTCTACTAATCGTATGTTTTTGAGGATTCACTATGTATGAATTCATGCGAATTAGCAACCTGGTAAAATTATTAAGAATTCCTGTGAGATTAGGTTAAGTATTGTTCAATTCTTTGAAGTCAGTGCTCTTTGCATGCAAGGCACTAAATGTATCTAACTAAATGTATTTAAAAAATGTATAAATTATAGGGAAATGTACGATTTAAATAATCTAGAAAATTTAGATTTTGGTTTAAAAGCAAAACAAATATGAATTGAATTATTTCAGCTATTCCATTTACATTATTTAAAACTTTTTTTACAGATTTTTTTATTTAAAGTTGAAAGTAAAATGTTTTGATGATAACTGAAAAGGCTTGTGAGGCACGACCTGTAACATTTTCCTCTGGATGCGCAAAACTGTGATGTACAGTAATATACAGTACTGTATCAACACATGTTTCTATGTATTTGTGACAGGCATTTACCCTCCCGATTTACGACAACAGTCAACTGCTCTTCATCCTGAAGGTAAATGCAGTGTAGCAGACATGTAAATACCCACTGGGGACATATAAAGCTCCTTAGTCGCTGGGACGTTTGCCAACACTGTCACATCCACAGAGACAGAAATGTCCTCCTCGACCACACCCTTGAACATGTCCAAGGACACATCTTAAAAGATAAAAAACAACCTACTTATCCCTTCTTGTTCTGTTCTTTGTGCGTGGTCTCCTCTCTTTATCTCCTGGTACGGTGCTCTTCAGAGGATGAAGATTAATGTGTGTGCTTTAATTAATATGCGCTAGACGATTAAGAACATGAGGTACAGTCCTGTTGGGAATGGGGTTTGGAGGGAAGGTGGGGGACGTATGCGTGTGTTAGACAGGTGGTGTTGATGGGGATGCCTGATTCAGTGTTCACCTTATTTGCATACACTAGTAGACAGCCATCTGTGCTAATAGCTTCTGAGATGTCTCTGTTAGGCTCAGAGCCACGTGCCAGTGCCAGTAGAACCACACCCGGGTCGTGCCAATGTTAAACCGCCACTGAAACCACTGCAGGTACTATATGATGCCATATGATGCCATAGTGTGAGGCGATGGGTGCAGCTGACAAAAAAATATTCTGTAATACTGCAATAAAGAAAGGACAATGGAAATCTGTTCTCAAATTTGTAGCGGAAGGTATGGTGGGTATCACCCGTACCAAAACTGTTTCTTAAGCTTTCAGATTTCAAGGTTGCTTCAGTTATTGCGCGCATACAAAGGTTGCCAAGTACCTCTCAAACTCCCCCACGGAATCATTAGTGTTTAATAATTTATGATTGGCTCATTTTACTGGAAGGCATTACTTCTGTCACTTCTCCCCATTCGTTCTTTTAGACAGTGGCATATTGTTAATCATCTTTGATATTATGCAAATCATAATTTAGTGTCTTATTCTAAAGTATTTAAAGATCCAACATTGTGTAGTTTTTTTACTCCTGTTGTATGTTTCGTAGATTTAAGAAATGAACTACAACAATACATTAAAAAATAAATAAATAAACTTTTATTGTCCTATCTCAACATCCTTTTAAAATAATATTTATCAACACATCACTGGTCATCGACCCAGTTCATTGTGACTTTATGTCTAAATAAATGTTAGCCTGGACAGAAAGCTCTGCCAGACCTTAAATGGGCCCTCTATCCCTAGCTTCTGGCTGGGGGTAGAAAGAAATACCAGTTTCACCACAGAGTTCTTTGTTTTAGTTCATCAAGCAGTAATTAAACCATGTTCATCTTCCCAACTCATAGCATGTAGTCCGTTTTGCTCAAATGCATTTCAAAACAATGCAGTCTGGCCAAGAGGAAATACTGGAAGCCACACCAAACTAGAGCAAATTATTCTTATATTTTACACACATTCTTCCAGTTTCACATGCAATTTGTCAGATGTCACCAGAAGCATGCAGACAGCTTATGTGAACCCATTCAAAGGTTGCTAAGAAGTGCATCTGTGGTGCAGTGCCAGCTGTACATTGGCAAGCGTCTTTACCTGATCACAGAAATTGTTCCATTAGGTGCAATTACGAACCTGTAAAAATAGAATATTCTGTGAATAAGCTTCCCAAATAAATGATGAATCCTGAACAGGAAATGAAGGTTATTAGATGTAATGAAGTTTTGAACACTTCTTAGGTCCATGGGTGACAACTAAGACGTGTTGTTGGAAAAAGCATATTAGTCAGGTGATTCTTTTATGAGATTAAAGATCGTGTTCTCAAAGTGTATCTTCATACAACAGGTCTGAGCACAAAATCAAAAATTTAAAAATAAATTTCAGGACCAACTTTTCTGAGTTCTGCTATCTATATTAATTCTGTGTAATTCTATTAATGTTTCTGTTTTTATTTTTTCTTGTTACGTTTTAAGTGAAACTTGTAAGACCATGTTGATACTTTTAAAGGCACATCTGAGTTTTAGTTTAGCAAATTGGAAAAAGTATATTGGAAGTTTAATGAGATAAAAAGAGGTAAGGCAAGGAGGACTCAGACCAATGACCTGCGCATCGTAAACCCAATGCTGTGACCACTAGACCACCGGGAGTTTTTGATGGGCCCTGTTTCAAGGCTTTATTTTGCAAGTTATAGCATTGCTAAAATGGGAAAGGTTTCTGACAGCTGAAAATCTTGCTGTCAGATACCGTTCCCCCTGAGTTCAAATAGATAGAAAAATCACATGTGTCTAAGTTTTACGATGCTAATTTTGAACTCCACAAAAATCATTTTCTCAGAGTTTAGGGTTGATATCACTAAATATTTCCAACAAAGCAGGAGAACATTTCCTGACTATTAAGAAAGTTGCTGTCAGATGAGGTTCCCCTGAGTTTAACATGAGACTGTGTGGAAATGGGTGAATTAATGGAAAACAAAAAAATTAAGCTTATTAGATGCATGTTATTATGTGGAGAGAGTGCAAAAAAAGAGATGTTCTGTGAGGGAAGCTTGACAATATGCTCACCCTCATTTCCATCAGTTTTGTTAAAAGATCTACTTTGTATCTTGGAGCAACGTTAGAGTTTTGGTCATTGAATTCCAACAATCTGATCAAGTTCCATCAAAAGAATTTGAATGCAGTCAATGGTTTTAGTGAACTAGAAAAAAACTAATTTTAGGCATTACATTTTCTGTAATTGTTTTTAGGAAATCGTAGTTTCTCTATAGTAGTATCTTGAAAAAAGCAGCCTAATAATAAAGCTTTCCAGATTTCTCCTTCATTCCAGCTTCGGGAATTGTTTCTATTGTCTCCTTTTGTCTTGCACTTTCATTTGCAGAGGGGACAGAATGAAAAATGATGGTCAAACACAGAGAGGACACAGAAGAGACAGTCGGCTAAAAGCAATTTCCTGTCAAAATCTGTCTGTCAGTTACAGTCAGCTGAAGGGCAAGTCCACAATAAATCATAAACATTAAACAGACAAGTGGCACTCTGATTAATCTGAGTTCATCCTCTTCACAGGCAGAAGGAATCACACCGATGAAGCTTTGAGATGGCTCAGATGGCTCCAAAAAGCAAGGTGGGAATTAAGGAATTCTAAATTAAGGACAGGGGGTACAATATTTGGACCTTGTTGCCACATGGTAAAATGTCAAATACTGTAAATATATTCCTTCAGGATTCAGATTTTACAAAAATGATGTCCAAGTCAATAATTAAACCATATATATTACCAAATATTTTTCATTTTATTAGAAACATGTATTCAAAGTACAAATCAATTTTGGTCCCAAACTAACACAACATTAACATGTAACATAACTCAAATGTTTTACTCTGTTTCTGAATGTTTGTGTTAGCAAGGATAAACTTCACAGACTCTTTATTTCCTTTGTCCATTTCACAGCATCTGAGGTCTGTAAAGAGCGAATCAACAGCTGTATCACCAGAGAGAATTCAAGCAAAAGAGAAAAGCTTGAGGGTTTCAAGGACAAAAGGTTTTTAATTTTTCAGATGATAATCATCCACCAATTTCGCATATGTCACGCAGACCTCTAATCATCAATCACCTTTTAATGAACTTCGCCACATTTCCTGCACTATATAATCCTCATTTGTTTCAGAAAGCAGGCTCTTTATTGTTTTTGTGAGTCATATATAGTGTGTGTATAAGTGCGTGTGTGTGTTGCGAGCCCATGGAGAACAGGCCTACCGAGTGTTAAGATTAATTAGACATTGTGGTCCTTCAGTGTCCTCCAAGAGAACGCCCTTTTTCCTTGAAGAATAAGCAATTTAGATCAAATTAAGAAAAAATGTGAGGGTTTATTGTTTCTCTTTCTCTTCACCAAGTCACCAAGAGTGCAAAGTAGAGCAGTTAACAATTAAGACCGATTGATTTATTACAGAGGAACAAACGGAAAGCAGGGAATAAATCTTGGGATTTGGATGTTGAATGTGTACAGAAGTTTAGTTAGAGATTGCTGATGAGGCTTCATATTATACATTAACATTTGTATCCTTGGATCACAAAAACAGTCTTAAGTAGCAGGGGAACATTTTACAGTTGAAAGAAAAAGTATGTGAACCCTTTGGGCTTACTTGGATTTCTTCATAAATTGGTCATAAAATGTGTTCTGATCTTCATCTAAGTCACAACAATAGAGAAACACAGTCTGCTTAAACTAATACCGCACAAACATTATACGTTTTCATGTTTTTATTGAACACAACATGTAAACATTCGTACTGCAGGGTGGAAAAAGTATGTGAAACCCTAGGCTAATGACTTCTCCAAGAGCTAATTGGAGCCAGGAGTCAGCCAACCTGGGGTCCAATCAATGTGATGAGATTGGATGTGTTGATTAAAGCTGGCCTGTCCAATAAAAAACACACACCAGTTTTGAGTTTGCTGTTCTGAAGAAGCGTTGTCTGATGTGAACCATGCCTCGCACAATAGAGCTCTCAGAAGACCTACGATCAAGAATTGTTGACTTACATAAAGCTGGAAAGGGCTACAAAAGTATATCTAAAAGCCTTGATGTCCATGTGTCCACGGTAAGACAGATTGTCTACAAATGGAGAAAGTTCAGCACTGTTGCTACACTCCCTAGGCGTGGTCGTCCTGTAAAGATGACTGCAAGAGCACAGCGCAGAATGCTCAATGAGGTGAAGAAGAATCCTAGAGTGTCAGCTAAACACTTACAGAAATCTCTGGCACATGCTAACATTTTTGTTGACAAATCTACAATAAGGAAAACATTAAACAAGAATGGACTTCATTGGAGGACACCACGGAGGAAGCCACTGCTGTCCAAAAAAAACATTGCAGCACGTTTGAAGTTTGCAAAGAGCACCTGGATGTTCCACAGCACTACTGGCAAAACATTCTGTGGACAGATGAAACCAAAATTGAGTTGTTTGGGAAGAACACACAACGCTATGTGTGGAGAACAAAAGGCACAGCACACCAACATCAAAACCTCATCCCAACTGTGAAATATGGTGGAGGGGGCATCATGGTTTGGGGCTGCTTTGCTGCCTCAGGCCCTGGACGGATTACTGTCATCTTTTGAAAAATGAATTCCAAAGTTTATCAAGACATTTTGTAGGAAAACTTAAGACCATCTGTCCGCCAACTGAAGCTTAACAGAGGATGGACGATGCAACAGGACAACGACCCAAAGCATAGAAGTAAATCAACAACAGAATGGCTTCAACAGAAGAAAATACGCCTTCTGGAGTGGCCCAGTCAGAGTTCTGACCTCAACCCGATTGAGATGCTGTGGCATGACCTCAAGAGAGCGATTCACACCAGACATCCCAAGAATATTGCTGAACTGAAACACTTTTGTAAAGAGGAATGGTCCAAAATTTCTCCTGATCGTTGTGCAGGTCTGATCTGCAACTATAGGAAACGTTTGGTTGAGGTTATTGCTGCCAAAGGAGGGTCAACCAGTTATTAAACCCAAAGGTTCACATACTTTTTCCACCCTGCACTATGAATGTTTACATGTTGTGTTCAATAAAAACATGAAAACGTATAATGTTTGTGCGGTATTAGTTTAAGCAGACTGTGTTTCTCTATTGTTGTGACTTAGATGAAGATCAGAACACATTTTATGACCAATTTATGAAGAAATCCAAGTAAGCCCAAAGGGTTCACATACTTTTTCTTTCAACTGTAGTTAAAGCCAAAAATACATTGTAGAGTTCAAAATTATAGATTTTCCTTTAACGCCGAAAATCATTACTGTATTAAGTAAAGATCATATCCCATGAAGACATTTTGTAAATTTCCTATTCTAAATATATCAAAACTTTTTTATGAGTGGTTGGCCTGTAACCGTGCATCTTATTAACAACTTCAAAGGCAATTTTCTCTATATTTTGATTCTTTTGCACACTCAGATTTAAACAGTTATTTCTCTGCCAGATATGACAATATCCTAACAATCCTTACATCAATAGAAAGCTTAATTATTCAGCTTTCAAATGATGTAAAAATCTCAATTTCTAAAAATGTACCCTTAAGAACGGTTTTGTTGTTCTGGGTCACATTATGGCCCATATACAGAATAAGTCGTATTTTCTACATTGCAGATTGTCTTTGACGATCATACACCATAAAAACATTTTTTTTACAATAAGGACTAAATATGATTAGATTACACAGAGTAAAGATGCACCTTCTATCTTTTGCCTCCATTTTGTTGCACAATATTTTCCGTACCACATCATTTTAAATGTACAAGACTAATCAATGTGACCCCTTCCTGTGAAATCCATCCTAAAAAAATAAATCTGAGATAGCAACTCAAAGTTGGATTTCCACCATTATTTTTACTATGATTTAATATCTGACATGACCTTACTCAATCTTACATCAATATTAAATATATCAAGGTTATATAGTCACAGATTTATCTTTATAATATGTATGATGATTCTATGTATAAAATGAAAATAACTTTAGCTGGGTTTTCACAGGCAGGGACACATATGAGGTTGTACAGTAACTGTGTTCCCTTTATGGTGTCCAGACCAATAAAGCAGCATCAGAGCCCAAGCAGAATAATGTCTCCACATAAGCCACATTCTTAAATCCAGCTAGTTCAGATCATCAAACAAATATTATTATCAACAAGAAAACAGTATGACAAAAACTCAAGGTTCACAAGATTCTGAAATAAAACCTGAGACCAAAATAAAGTTTTTAATAATGTTTTTTGATTGTCAGTACTGGTTTGGTGCTGGTTTAGCAAAACCATGTTTTTCATCAGCAAAATTTAGCTGGTGAAGCCGGTTGGCCAACATCTACATATTTCGTGATTTTAGTTTTTTGCCATAAATCATTGATATTAGATCCCCTTTATGTTTGTCATTGGATTCATCTGCAAAAAATGATGGATTTCAGACGGACAGCGACTATATTCAAATAACAAGCTGTGATTTTATCATCAGTAAGTTATGTATTTATTGTAATAGTATTGAGAATCGTTCATATGTTTGTCTTCAGATTAGGGAAGGTGTGAAAAAGCGGTATTGATTTTGACTGAGTCTTCCTTAGAACAGAATCTCCTGTGCAGTATCTGACACAGATCTCCCCGAAGGCCTCTCCAGGTCTTCCATGGGAATTCTGGCTGTCAGTAGCTTAAATATGAAACTCCCTGATTGTCTTGGTGCCGCAGATGAGTTTCTCACATGGTGCTGTCAACAGAAATCCACCCTCAGTCTACACAGCATCTCTTGTCTGATATCAGCTCAAAGTGTTCAAATAAAATCCACCCTCATCAGACAGGGAAAGCTGTCTGCCAGATGCATGTGGTCTCTAGTTTCTATGTAAAGTGTCTCGACATAAGGATGGAATCACCTGTCTGTAACTATGGCGGTGCTGTAGGGAATTACAGGTCTTTCCCAGATAGTTTGATTATGATCAAAGAAGCCATTGTTTTTAAGAAAATAAATCCCAGAACATGATGGGTCGTGTCAGGATGGGTGGAAATTTGGCATGTGGCTTTTGGGTTTGCTTAGGCACCGGTCCATGCTTTAAAAAGCTGCGCACGCTATCGTTGTTATTCATTCACTCTCCCATCCTCTTGAAAAGCTCTCAAAAGAGTTTGGAAAGAAGCCGGGCCGCACAATACTCAGAGAATTCCAGCTCGTCTTTGGAGGAAGAGTTCAGGGGCCTTTGGCCAGTGAGGAGGTGCTATTCACTCTAATCCTGAACCAAAGCAATGTGCGTTTAAAGGAAAAACAGGTTCTTTGTTTCTTTTTCATGATCACCATATTAACCTTTTAATAAGCTTTCTGATTGGGCCGTGCTTGGATGATTTCAAAATAGTGGGTTTTTAAGAGATCATATTGATGGTTTCAGAACCAATTGGAAATGGTTAGGTTTTTGGTCCACCTTTGGTCCAAAGGTGGACCAAAGGTGGACGAGCTTTCTCATACGTAGCACCTAAACTCTGGAATAGCCTTCCTGATACTATTCGAGGGTCAGACACACTCTCCCAATTTAAATCTAGATTAAAGACACATCTTTTCAGCCAAGCTTTCACTTAATGCATAGTTAATGAACAGTAGCTACGCTAATTATTCTCTTTATTCTCTTTCCGCCTCTGCCTCGGGATGCCCATCCCGAGGTAGGAAGAAGTTCCACCATGTCCAGGCGACCGACAGATGCCCATCCCCAATTTGAGATTACACCAGATACAGCTGCAGACTGACTGACCATACCAGCTCCATCTAAGGAAATTCCACCAGCTGCCAAGAGAAATATGACCATCGGACCATCCCAGCTCAGACCACTACATCCCCAACCAAGAGCAAAGACGGACTATTTGTCTTATTAATGCTGAAGTTACAATATTTGGTATTAAATGCTAAACCTAAACCACACGTCAGCAGTCTGAGTGCAGCTATGACACGTCAGAGGGGATCTGGCCCTCCCGGTTGAGCCTGGTTTCTCCCGAGGTTTTTTTCTCCATTAATCAATCATTGGAGTTTGGGTTCCTCGCCACAGCAGGGGAGTGTTGGCCTGCTCACCGGGAGACTGCATTCATTCATTTATTTATTTATTTAGAAATTAGATGTATTTATTAGAATGAACTTACTCGTTGTATAATACCATGCACTGTGCTGTGTTTTAACTTTTCTGTTTTTCCTGTTTGCCCCTGTAAAGCTGCTTTGAAACAATACACATTGTGAAAAGCGCTATATAAATAAACTTGAATTGAATTGAATAGTTTTTAAACAAAAAGAACGTGTCAAAGAATGGTATAGCAGTTTATTGCAAAAGTATACTGGATGTTTTACCCCGTAAGAATAAGGAAAAACCTTTTGCTAAAGTCTCCTGCGTCTCCTGCATTAAGGAGGTATTTCTCTTGCAAAAGACCCAGAAATCTCACAAATGTCTCCGTTTCAGGAAAGATCTCAACAATGTCTCAAACTGAGCTCAGATTTGCAATCAAAAGTCAAGATCATTGAAGATTTCGGTATGAACTTCAACATCTCTCATATCCAAACCATTTTTTTTTTTACTAATTTACATATATCATGTAGTTCAATTTTTATCTCTCCTTCACCATTTTGGGAGAAACATTTGGAAACTTAAGTTAAAACTTAAAAAGGAAAAACAAACGAAAACTCTATCAAATCTCCTGCAGCATTTTCCTTCCAAAAAAGTGGACAAAGATTTGTTTCATTTGACTTTCTGAAGGTCCACTTTGTATTTAATTCTATTCTAGCCAAAATCCTCCCACTTCAACAGCAAGAGGCCATTTCTCTTGAATTGTAATTCATTTTTTTGTACATATATTTATTATATTGATTGATATCCACATACATCAAACTCCCACTCCAGGAACAGATTCCCACTTCAGAATGAACAATTTGCATGATTTATGTATTCCAAGAAGCAATAAAGCAATTCAAAATCCATAAAAGAAAGTAGCCAAGCATGCAACATTAAACTGTACAGTCTTAAGAATATATGGCTTGTTATACATCCTGAAGTCCCCCAGAGAGAGGAACTGGAAAATGGAGCCTTGGGTGAAGATGTCTACAGCTCTGAGAGGTGAGCACGTCTCCAGGAATGATTGATACCATCACTCAGAGCAAAAGCAAAAAATGTAAACTCTGGAGGTGAGAGAAGAGCATTCCTGAAGCCGGATAAATCAAACATACGGACGGATGGTTGACAGACAGACCTTGTGCAGCAAGCAGGAGGTATTGGAAAGGTGTAGGAGTTCGCGGTTATGATTCATTGGATTGTAAACTTTGCTTACGTTTCTCTTAAAATTAATTAGGAGAGATTAAAATAGACACAAATAAGGCAATTGACTACCATTGAAGAATCTATGCAGGCAAACAGGTCTGGGGCACTTTTGACTACCAATGAGATTTTTCTTCTATGCATCTTCTTTTCTGTTTCACAGAACAAAGAAATTTATAAAGACATTTTTCCTAGTATGGTAGTCAACGGTGACCAAGAACTGTTAGGTTACAAGCATTCTTCCAAATATCTTTCTCTGTGTTCACCAGAACATAGAAATGTATACAGATTTGGAACAATTTAAGGGTGAATAAATGATGACAGAATTGTCAATTGTGGGTGAACTGTTCCTTAAAGCAAATGTTTCTCTTTGGTCTTCATTTAATCTCATTGTCCTAGAGAAATGAATAAGATATTCACATAAATCGTATGTGCTCCATTGAGGGGAACTCAGTCCCTTGGGAATGAAGAGGCAGAGTAGAAGCGACCCTTAGCGAGTGATTTCCCATACACGACTGTGATGTGTGTCTTTATGGACCACACAGACGGCTAAAATGCTTTGCTGACTCAAAAGGCCCCCCTCTATTACTGGGAAATTTTTATTTACTACCATGGCAACATGATAGTCTTACAGAGAAAAGCTGAATTACAATAAAAGAAATTGAAAATATTTCGGCACAGATATTCACAGGTGTCTACCAGGCCTGGCTGCCAGCAGTTTGTAATTTAAGGGTCACAGCATGTTTCCATTTCTGCCTAAATCAAATCAACCCACAGCTATTTATAGCCGCCTCCTTTTGTGAACACGCTGTAAGAAAAATCAGAATGAAAGAGAACAAGACGAAAACCTGTGAGATTCCAAAAATTCTGACATCATTTAGTCACCCTCTTGTCATTTCGTGACTTTATTTCTTCTGCAGAACACAACAGATATTTTGAAAAGTGTTGGTAACCGAGCAACCCATTGACTTTATTGTACGGACACAAAACCAATGCAAGTCAATGGGTACCGCCGTGGTTCGGTTACCAACTATTCCTCAAAACATCTTTGGATTACAGATATGTCTGCAATGTCTCAAAATTTGCGTCTATAAATGTCTGTGATAAAAAGTCAGATATATATATGAACTTTCCTTTAGAATGAAAACTCAATTTTATAGCTAAGCACTGTTGACTGCATTTCAACAATCATTTGTTTGTTTTAATCTGTCCAGTTTGAGAAACATCTGAGACAAATAATAGATTTCCATTATGTCTCCATGAGCTATTAAAGAGCATCCTCAGAGAGATCTAATCTTTCTCAGAGAAGGGAGAGGCAAAACGAGAACTCCTCCAGGATTCTAGATGACATGCAGATTAAGAAAAATGGAAAAGAAGAATGACGAATGCTAATATTGCCCTCAATCCTCAAGACTGCTATTGCTGCCAGAATGTGTTTTAGCACTTCAAAGACTTTCAAAACAATTATCAAAGTCTATCTTTTATTGTCATCGCTGTTATTCGAGCGCAGTCTCTGAGTCGGAATGAAACGGGTTTTAGAGGTTTAAATGATTTTACTTTTACTTGATCAAAGTCTAGCAGAAATGTCTGGAATCTAAGCATATAAAAAAATTGACTTCACATCACTGTTTTATTTGATTCCAAAGCACTCTAGTGTAGTTTGAACGCCATTAAATGTCAAACTGTACTTTTTTAACAAGAGATCAGCACAAGATAGTTCTCGGCCACAGGCCAGTTTTCAGGCGTGTAAGTGGGGCACCTATTCATTCACACAGCCGTGCTCTGACACCTTCTGCGTTCACAAATTCGCACACACTTTTCACGGGCTTGTTTAAAATTCTTAAGTTGTAGATAAACACTTGGCATAAGGAAGCTTTTCACTTAACTTGAGAGAAGTAACACTTAATTTCAAGCAAACAGACTGCGGTATGAAAAAGATCCTTCATGAGGATTCTTACAGACGCCGTCTTGAGTTTCAATGCTGACCTCTGACCTCATGCTCTCTCCCTCGCAGTCCGAGACACAGTTAAACCGAGTCATGTAAAAATGTTTGACTTCTCCGTCTCTGAGAGACTTTGTTTATTATAACAACTGCTGGAATTCAGTCTAATGAAGGTTTTTATAATCTATAAATTGGGTCAACTGGAGCCTAAGCTCAGAGAGGACGACCGACAGATGACTGACAGGCGCTGCTGGCTTTCTGACTGTTGTTTTAATGTCTCTGTGTAAGGGTGGGATGACAACCTTCTCTCACAGTTTACTTACAGCTTATCATAGAGTGTGATTATGAATATGTTTTTGACAATTAGCTCGATTTATCGCCGTGTTTTTATGTTTGAATGACAAGTTTGACACTTGACACAAATACATTACTTTAAAAAAAGCTGATGCGTATATGTTACCACAACACTGCTTGCTTTTTTTAAACTTTTTTTTCTTGTCTAAAAAGACGGCAAGTGTGCACACGGCCTTATGCGGTGTGTTTAAAAGGCAGCGCATATGCGCGAGACATGAAAAGACACAAACAGCTGTTGTAATGGCCAAACACGTACATATAGTGCGTGTTTACATAGAAAACAACGAAAAAGTAGTTTATCGAAGTGGAAAGTTGACGTAGGCCTACAGGTCAGATCTTATACTGCGTTCAGCACACCTCGGATTTAGGATATTTTCCACATCAACACAGAAATAGTTTCTGAAACGGTACTTTTAATGTTAAAAGTAAGCACAAGTCACTTTCATTTATGTTTTTCTATGTTTCTATGATAATTTAAGACATGACTCTTATGCAACAAAATGTCAAGTGTCTAGTTTAAAAAAATACAAGAATTATGAATACAGACCATATGGTTTAAGAGCTGCAGGCGTTTTAATTTGGGTGATGTCACATCGTTTTCAGAAAATACTCAAAATAGGGTCGCTTGTTAAGAGTTTGAATATTTGTAATGTTTAAATGATACTAATATTATTTAAAACATTAACATTACTAAATACTTTGAGTATATCCGTACATTACGTCTGGGTTTGTGGTGAAAAATATCCCAATTGAGGTGTCTTAAATACAGCATAAAAATAATAGGAAACAGTAGCCAATTTTTTCTACGACTGATTCTATTCTAGATGAAATCTGTTTGACAGCATTTTTCATTCTTTAAAGAGGCCACAGGTTTATTCATCAGCTTTATTCTTCTTGTTAGGAACACTGGGGAGTAGCTGTGCTGCCACACTGATATCCATCAGACTCAAAGAAAGACATTTAACACGAGATGAATGAGAAAGAGAGAGAAAAAAAGCAACTTAATACCATAAAGCCTAATTTCAGCCACCTGTGCCGAGCACATTCTTTCGGTGTGACACGGCGTGTGCAGATAATTCTGGTTATGCAAATCTTTTTAGTTAAAAGGAAATTATTGGGCATGCTTTAGAGAAATGAGACGTAGAACAAAGAGGAGGAGGGAGAGAAGTTTAAATGAGAAAAAGTTGGCTGAATTATGCAAGTCGTTTGCATATCCACCTTTTTCCCATTATGCCCGACCGGTGGCCCGATAATTTCAAGTCATGCACTGACGGGATTGGTGCGTTCTGTGCCACTGTGCTTCCTTATTGCACTCTGTCATTCTGGCACTTTTTTGACAGGAGGGGGGCTGGAAAAATGAGCGCGGGTCTAGCGCATAGAAAGCGGTAAATAACACAGACCACCAACAATGGCGCTTTCATGATAAATGGGAATTGTTCTGCTCTTGGTTCAAATAGAGCCCGTGTCTGTGACGATCATTTAGACAGACGTGCCTGGCAATTATTGTGTTTGGATCTTGTGATGCTGGCGATTATGGGATAGAGGTATGTTTGTATAAGCATTATACCATTTCTTAACTAGGCCTTTCCAACTAAAGTTACATTTTCAATGCAACCACATCCAGCAATATTTCTGTCATGCTTTTTCCCCCATAGATTTCTAATTTGCTTCTCTTACATATTGCCTTCAAGTATTTTGTTTATGGGATATTTAGACACACTAGTCATTTCTGAATGCACAAATCTTAATGCTACAGCATATAAGGATATTCTGGAGAGGTGTGTGCTTTTAAAAAAATTTTTGATTATCATCTTTACTTTATTGTGTCGAAACATTTACATTTATGCATTTGGGACACGCTTTTATCCACAGCGACTTACATTTCATTATCCTATGCTCTTACCACTGAGCTACAGGAAAGCATAAAGTGCTAGAATACATTACAAAGTGAATGAATCTTGGCACAACATGATTTGTCCAACCAGGTCATGTTCGAGGTTCCTTTGTTGGTCCAACGTTCCTATCAGACCATCATGGGACAAAGTCTGTCCCTAACCCCCAGCATAACTTTTCCTTAAGATCAAAGGCAAATGATAGGTTGATACGGATGTTGTGGTCCCTAATCCTTAAATCTCATTGGCTGATAGAAATGTTATTCTAAGACCAACAAGAATGTTGATCCTACACAGTGAAATCACATTATTTCGAGCTTTTAGCTGAGTAGTTTCCTTATAAAAGGTTAAAATAAAACATCTACGCTATTAAAGGGGATGTTAAGGAGAAGAAAGGTCTATTTAATATGCCTGCAAGCCATTACTGTGAGACTCATTGTTTAATGTATCCCAGCTGCTGGGAATCACTCCTCACGCACGACAGATAGTGACCTTGATGTCTCATTAGTACACTTGTGTAATGGTCTCAGTCTGTGCGATGATGAACTGTTCTTCGGGGGCCCTTCTGTCCTGAGGATTCATCCAGGATGTTGGCCGGATCTGAAAACACAAGGAACAGTAAGATGAACAGGTTTAGTATTAGACTAACATGACTGAAATGAGCAAACAGATTATTTAATTTAAAGGTCAATTGTGTAATTTTTTTGAGGATCTTTTGACAGAAATGCAATATAATATACTTAACTATGTCTTCAAAGGTGTATAAAGACCTTACACAATGAAGCGTTATGTTACCTTAGAATGAGCAATTTCTATTTACAGTACATACACCATGGGTCCACTTTCATGCAATTCACCATGTTGGTTCTACAGTAGCCCTAAATGGACAATCTGCTCTACAGAGCACATTTTGTAAATGTGCCATTGGTTACAATTCTCAACTTCACCATTAGATGCCTTAGTGATAAGAAAGTTGTTTTTGTGTCTGTGTTTATTGATAGGAAATTCAAATTCATGCGTGTATTTCAAACAGCAGATTTCAGGTTTAAATCTGATGATTGCTTTTCAGTGTACTGACCATACTGTTACTTGATTCATGACCGGCGACATATGTTTTTCTGACTATGCATTTGAGTATATTTTTATTTTCATGCACTTCCTGCTATGTTTGTCATGCTATGTGTCTTTCAGGCTCAATGGCGGGTCATTTCCCAGGACGGGGTACACAAGGAAGCCAGTTTGCAGGATCATATAATTTTTCAAGCTGATTCATTCTAAAGCATTGTGAATGCTGGGAGTTTGAGAGAAAGTGAGGATTGAAAGAGAGATAATTTACTTTTATCTCCCCACAGGAATATACTGTAAATGTGGCCCACTCTGCAGCTTGACATTGAAGTCTACAGCTCCACAGTCTTTCTGAATCCACCCGCCCCTCACTTTGAGAATTACACAGCTGAACTTAGATTCTACAAGGATGCTTGAGGATTTATGTAGTGGAGGGATATATCCTTATCTGGGACCCCGGCCGCTGACGGACGAGAGATTTACGGGTGCAATGACACCCCTGATTACTTCTGGACACTGAGGACAAATAAACAGTTTGTTTTTCACCCTTTTTATGTTTAAGAACCTGACTAGACCGAAGCTGATCAGCATCGAGTCTCCGTCCCCAAGCGATGGCACCGGGGTCGGCCTATGGACACGCACGGGCCAACTAGGACAAGTTCAAGTCAATAAATAACATTTGCAGACTGATGGGAAAGCCATACTGTATCTCGGTGGAAGAGAAACGCAGAAGCACTGTCGTGACCCCATAAACCACACTCTCCGCAAGAGCTGCTTGACTCCATCCCTTTCGTTCTGACAAATTTGTGAGTCTTCCTGTGCGTCCTGTGGAGGCCAAACCATTGACATCCGGAGTTCAGCCAAACCCAACACTCTGAAAACCAATGCCATGTTCCATGGATCATGTTTAATGGCATTGCACTGTAAATATTTTGCAGAATTCAATTTTGTCCTGTCATTTCAAACCTTTACGACTTTGAGAAAGTTTGAAGGACGTTGGTAAACCGAACAATGGCGATCCCCATTGACTTGCATTGGTTTTGTTTCCATACAATAGAAGTGAATAGGTTCTACGGAACAAAGAAAGTCGCACAGGTTTGAAATGACAAGAGGTTGAGTAAATGATGACAGAATACAATTGATAGGGTGAACTATCCCTTTAAGTAGTCAACTTAGCTTTACTAGTAATTTTAACTTAATATTCAAACTTTTGAGCAGTGGTGAGTTGCTGTAACTTATCAAATGCGTTGCTTTATTTATTTTGAACATTGAACAATACTAAACTACTAAATTGAAATGACTTGTAAAGCCACATTTCAAAGCTCCCAACAAATTAGATGGCTTTTCGTTTACCAACAAGTTCACTGAATGCAAAATGAAACCCAAAGCTACCTAACGGCGCAACTTGGTCAATAAATCTGGCAGAAACACTGAATGAAAACCAGAAACGTGCATTTGATTGAAGACAGACGGACAGTCGTTTTTCTTCACGTGGGAATTCCGAAGACATTTTCAATTTCACGCAGGGCACGGAAACCGTTCTAAAGACGTTTGTGTAATATAAGGAGGGAGGAACTCTTTTGATGACTGGCACAGGTCTTAGAATACAGTACGTCTGCGTTACACCCAGCTCTACGCAAACAATGTCCGTCTGCCATACATCCTCAAAGGGACACAACGTGTCTCATATATTTCTGACACAAAAGAGCTGCTTATGTGACATAAACCAGATGGACTTTTCAGTAGGACTCGACATTGCGGTTTCTCACAGACCACAGGCTCACTCGATCGCTCCACCCTATGGCCTGCTCGCTGGCAACTGAGAGGAGGTTTACTTCCATTCATCTTCTCACAACGTTGGGTGAAATGGGAAGCTTAGTGAGATTGATGAGCCGTGGCCAATTACTGGCTTAGCCTGCGAGTTTCACATTGAAAGCAAGAGCTCGAGATGTAAACATGCGGAAGAAAGACACGGCTGGGAATACCTGTGGCTTGACAATGTGTGAGTCTCCTTTGAAAAACATCTACCTAGTCTGCTGAGGTTTAAACTTTCAGCAGTTCCAAATCTCAGATGAACCTTCCTCCTTTATCTGCATCTCTAAAGAAGAGGCTACTCTTAAAATAATTCCACTCCAGTAACTGATCCTGGTATTTATGGATGATGCCATCCGAGGGAAAAAACACAGACAGTCGCATGGTTGACGAGCACCAGGGCGCCAGGCGAAAGCTTGTTAGACAAACTCTTGACAACAAGATGTTGCCCTTGAAAATCAATTATAAACACGGGGGCTTCTTGCATCTGTTTCTGCTCGCAGTTCTGCAGGGCTGTCTGTCTTGGATTTCCATTTTATCCTCCCTCTTCGGGCAGATTCCACGGCAGTTCAAACGGCCATGCCAGAAGAGTTTTAAACCCGCAGGACAGACTGTGTAAATTGTGAATTGGTGAGCTGAAGTGTTGACAGGTCACGGCACCCTCCGCTTATTGGGATGACCGGTTTATGGGAGCAGTTGGGATGTTTTCATTGCCATTTGCTTTGCGCAACCCCCTGTGCCGAACATGTAAACAATCATAAAAAATGACTTTGACGGGCTTAAAAGGGGTGCAGAAAAGTTACGGGTTCTCACTCTTTAACGTCCTCTAATGGCCCTTTAGGGTTCGACTTACAAACCCCGGGGGCCGTGATTGTTCACAATTGTTTCAGCATGTCACCATTTGGTTGCACCAATGCAGCCATGTGTTTATATTCACGAGAAAGGGTGACGGAGATACACAACATTAGTTTCAAAGTAAATCTCAGATTATATTCTTCATGACATCAGTTTTGCTAATGACTGTTTTTCCTATTCAGACTACATCAACGCAGAAATGTTTCACCCAAAAATGTAAATTCTTCCACCATTTACTCATGATTATGTTATTCAAAACCCATATGAATCTATTTCTGTGGTGTCACAAGATATGTTCAGATTTTTTATGGTGCTGTTTTTAATACAATAAGAGGTGAAAGTTCCACACTCTTGAAAATAAAGGTGCATCATGAAGCCATAGAAGGACCTTTAATATCCAAAGAACCACAAAAGGTTCTTTCTGGCAAAAAAAGGTAGTAAAGAGATTTTTCTTTAAAGAACCTTTGACTGAATGGAGCTGAATCTCTTTTATTTTTAAGTGGCATTTGACAACTTTTATCTCAACTTTAAGAATTAACTTTCATAGATTCCCTGCATATTAAATTATCATAAAAACTCTTTAACTGCTTTTCATTCTTGATTCTTTCTAAATAGAACCCTACTATAAAAAACTGATAAAGTAATTGCAGAAATTTACCAGTACATTTTCCTTTATATTACGGACATTTCCGTTAATGTTAAAGTATAATTTAATGCAGTACAAAATGTAAAATACAGGTTAAAGAACTGTAAAAAATGTATACGGAAAGTTCCTTTCATATTAATGCAATATATTGTGTCCTATTTTTACGGATTTTTTGTGAGTGTAGACCATTTCGCAAGATCTAGAAGCACTTCCTGTTTAGTTTTTTACACTACATACACGTTAAAAGGGGTCTTGGGACCCCTGCTCTTCGCATTATACATGCTACCTCTAGGAGATATAATAAAGCGACACGGAATTAGCTTTCACTGTTATGCTGATGATACCCAACTTTATATTTCCTCGATGCCTCATGAAACCCAGCAGTTTCATCGAATAAAGGATTGCATAGTTGACTTAAAAATGTGGATGAGTAACAATTTTTTACTACTAAACTCGGACAAAACAGAAGTGTTACTTACTGGACCGAAAACTGCTATGCGTAACAACCAAGAATACTGCTTAACGATTGACGGATGCTCCATAAAATCCTCGTCATCAGCTAAGAATCTTGGCGTTGTATTCGACAGTACTCTCTCATTTGAAAGCCATGTCGCAAACACCTGTAAAATTGCATTTTTCCATCTTAAGAATATATCTAAATTACGTCATATGCTGTCACTTTCAGATGCAGAGAAATTAATTCATGCATTCATGACATCAAGACTAGATTACTGTAATGCACTTCTAGGTGGTTGCCCTGCGGGCCTATTACAAAAACTGCAACTGGTTCAAAACGCGGCAGCTCGAGTTCTTACACGTACAAAAAAGTATGAGCATATAACCCCGGTTCTGTCAACCTTGCACTGGTTACCTATAAAGCATCGCATTAACTTTAAGATCTTGCTTATTACCTATAAAGCCCTACATGGTCTAGCGCCGCAGTATTTGAATGAACTTCTATTGTATTACAGACCTCCACGTACATTACGCTCTAAGGGGTCCTGTCAGTTGGTCATACCTAGAATTTCAAAATCAAGTGCAGGTGGAAGATCCTTTTCTTATCTAGCGCCTAAACTTTGGAATATTCTTCCCTGCACGGTCCGGGAGGCAGACACACTCTGTCAGTTTAAATCTAGACTAAAGACTCATCTTTTTAATCTTGCATACACTACACCCCATAATATTAATCCTCAGAGGATTTAGGCTGCATTATTTAGATCAACCGGAACCAGGAACACATCCAACAACAAATGATGTACTTGTTGCATCAAAGAGTGCAGAACAGTACTCTACTCTCAGCCAGTCTTGTCTCTTTGTTCCAAGGTTACCGCAGGATGCAGTTCATGCCCAGACCTGATGGCAGAGCTGAGAATGGGAAGCGGTGACCTGACAAGTGCTAAGAGGATAGAGCTGGATAAAGGACACGACAACTTTGTTTTTCCTACAACATTTCAAATGCTATTAGATTATTAATGATAATCTTTAATCCTTAATTTTTATATTTTTACTAAGCCTTGTTGTGCAAGCACTGTTGAGCTTGTGCAGAGGCAGCAGCTTTTGCCAGAGGGGAACTGGAATCCCCTGGTTGGGCCTGGGTTCCCCTGAGGTTTTTTTTCTTGATGGGAGTTTTGGGTTCCTCACCACCGTTTGCATATTGTTTTGCACTATCTGCCTGGCCGGGGGGGCTGCTTTAGAATTCATACTTGTATTAAATGTGTCTCATGTACAGCTGCTTTGTAACAATGAAAATTGTAGAAAGCGCTATATAAATAAAGTTGAGTTGAGTTGAGTTAAAATGAAACACAACCAACAAAACGTTTAGATCTGAACAACAATGTGATAACGAACTTCTAAATGTAAGATAAATGCTTTTGGATCAGTGTGATGTCATAGAAAAAATGATTGTTTCCCAAAGAACCTTTTACTTACAGTGAAAGTTCTTATAAGAACCATTCCTTTCTTACTTTCTTTTTGATGATTAAAATATTTTTTTCAGTACAAAGAACCTTTCATAAAACAAAGTTTCTTTTGATGTTTTATGGTTCTTTATGCAACCATTCGACCAGAAATGGTTCTTTTTTAGCATCACAAAGCGACTTTTAAAAATATTTTGCTTCCATCTTGCATGTCCCAGACACAACCCTTCAATATATTGAAGTTACAATCTTTTTGTTCCCCGTTCCCCTATTCTTTCTTCTTGCCTTGAAAGAATGCTTACAGTCTATCTCAAGATGGTACATTCTGACATGATAAAAGACCACCGCAGAGGATGAGACCTCTGTTTGTGCGTTTTGAAAAGCGCCGTGTGTTGAGCAGATCCACCTAATCAAGCTGTATTGTTCTGAAGGACTTCAGGCCATCTGCCTCTTAGATTGTTCAATGCTAAAAACCTCATGGTGAACAGGATGTGGAGGCATGTCTAGCTTTATGACCTCTCCATATCTTTAGTGGTTACCCCGTGAAGCATCTAATTCAATTATCACACGAGTTTGTATGACAATAGTCACTCTAGGTGTCTATTCTGAAGGTTGAGGGCGGCCCTTAAGGAAAGTCTAAAAGAACAAAGGACCTTGAGCATTCTTCATTAGCGTCCCTGGTTGCAAATTGACACTTTAGAAGACAAACAGAACCATCACCACATGTTAGCCATATTGTCTTGGGTTATTTTGTCTACTTTATAACTTACTCCAAATGCAGCTTTAAAATCTTAACAAAAAGCATTGTATAGTTAAATTACGTAATAAATATGCCTCATCATGTGATCATTTCCCTAACAAAACTTGTATAATAACAAAATTATTTCCTGATCTTATTTTCACCATCCTTGGTTTTCTATTGAATGTATTGTCAACAAGCAGGCAAATTGTGTTATTCTTAGGGAATGAGATTAGTTTACTGCCGTAAACAGTTGAAGATAAACAACAATTAACATTTCTGTCCTTCATCAAGGCTGTTTTTAAATATTTGCGAACACAAAGGTCTTATATGCAAAAAACAAAACAAGTCATGATCATGTTGCCAAAAAAACAAAACCCTTACTATCTACATGCAAAAATGAGCAATCACACTGCAAAAAAAACTCAGTATTTCTATTGTTTTCTATTAAACTTATCTAACTATCCTAATAACATATATTTAGAGTATTTAGAGTCAACTAAACTTTTAAAAACGTGCTGTTTTTTATTGAAGGCTAATGAAAATTACTTATGTTATTTTACTTTAAGTAAAAAAATCATAAAACTTTTATGAAAAAGGATTTTGGTAGAGCATTGAACAATGAGGGCTCATTCGAAATTCACGTAGACTGTGATCAGAGGTCAGAAAAAACCCATAAACACAAAAGCACCTCAAATCAAACCTCCCTCAAAAATATCACTGTGCCAAAGCTGAAATCCAGTTATAACACAACTCCAAATATCTGTGTGAACAGAAAAAGTCCAGTATCTGTGGCGTTTAGAATGAACCGGCAGGCATTGTTGATATTCATCAAGGCTGCATCTGGATAGGGGGTGAGATTAGATCATGAAATCTGCCGGAGGATGGGAGGGCTGGCCAGGAAGCGACCGTAATGTATGAGATGAATCAGGGAAATGGGTTTGGATGCCTGGTTAAGAGCATCAGGCCTTTAATACAGGAGGAAGATGTGCGCCTGTGTGCATTTACTGATGAAGGGGAAATTGATCTGCTCAGTTGAGACGACATGAGGGGTCTCACTTGAGTTGTTGTTTCCATCTGCATATTTTCTGTGGGATCCTGGGAAACGAAAACTTTAGTTTGCTATCACACCAGTGGATAATAGGTTGAATGTTGTTTCCATATACTGGGTTATCTGATATTGCACGTTACTAATTCAGTTAGTTATGAATCAATAAGCAATTCAATGACAAAGAAGCTTATTCCAGCTCTGGCCATCAGAGTGATTCACAAACATAAATAACAGAAGCTGCGCAGAGGACAGAGAAGGGCAGAGAATCCAAGAAGCATACTGTGAATCAGATGATAATTCAGAGTTAACAGAATCCCATCTGATTTATTGCTATCAGGCAGTCACTTCAAAGCATTACAAGATAAGGTAAAGTAAATAAAAACATAATTTAAGAGTTTACGATACAGGCTACTATATAAACAGTATATTTTAGTGTGTTTAATTTGTGTGCAAGCATGTTTTTAAAGTTGCTCATCAGATGCTCATTGTAAACAGTGGAAATTGTGCGTTAAAATAATTATTAAAATTAGGGCTGTCAAAATATTAATCTCGATTAATCGCATTCAGAATAAAAGTTTGTGTTTACATAATATATATCTGTGTGCTGTGCAAAATATTTATTTATTTATTAACACATACACATCCATGCATATATTTAAGAAAAATCCAAAAATTATTAAAAGTTTATATATCATTTCAATTGTTGAAATTATATATATAAACATTATATATACACATCCATGCATATATTTAATAAATATCCAAAAAATATTAAAAGTGTAGGCTATATATCATTTCAATGGTTGGTAAAAATAAATAAATACATGTAAATATTTAATAAATATTTATAAATACAAAATTATTATGCATAGTACATAGACATATATTATGTAAACACAAACTTTTATTCTGGATGCGATTAATCGCTATTATTCTTTTGACAGCCCTAATTAAAATGTAAGGAATGTATACAGTGAAAGTAGGGAAATACCATGAAGTTTAAATTTTAAACAAAGCTTTTATTATAAGCATATAACTATTTAATTGTTATTTCTCAAGACAGAGTTCACTAAACACATAAACTTTTGTGAAAACATGCCCCAATAGCTTGTCATATGAACTTGTCATTATTAGATCTTCAGTAAAATCTGAATTCGGGTAAAAAAGAGAAATGCACAATGTAAAAATATTGCTCCGTTGTTTTGGCAAAATCCTTTTTAAATGATGAATTCTGAAAAATAACACTTTAATAACTTACCATAACACTAACATCCATTCAATGTTCTCTTTAATATAAAACAGTATTAGAGCACAAGTAACATAACGTAATAAGATTTTAAACAGTTTTAAACCAATCCTTTTACTTGATAAAACCAAGTAGTCATTTGGAGAGTATAATGTGATAGATACCTATAAATACAGGGTAAACGCATTATGTTTTATTTCACTTAATTGCGTATTTTATTTATTGCGAGTTAATCTAAACGAAAATGTTGAAGTTCTATTATTTTTTGGCATTACCTTACGGACGCTTCAGCAAGCGATACATGCGAAACACGTGACCGGATGTATTTCCTTCCTCCGGTGAGGTCAAGAAGATGGCGCTCTGCAGCTAGTGAAGGGGACTTAATAGTAGCCGGTCGTTCGCTTGAACAACATGTTCAGAACATCATATTGCAGACTGCAGGGAGTTTGGAAATGCCTTCCGCACGATGGTATCACAGATTATGATATGTTTAATGTATTACGTAATGACATTTTAAAGGAATGCTAGCCGGTTAGCCTAGCAACTGAACCGCTACTGGTCCAGAATGACCTTAAAATAGCACCACAGTTTATGTTACATAAACTAGATTGTCATACTATTAAACGATGCAATACACGGACACAAAAGTAATAGTTTATATGAATATAAACGTATTTAGCATTTTGCTTGTGAGTGATTCTCATTGTAACGTTGCTTACATTCACCTCCATGTGATTTGCTTTTATAACCAAGAGGAGACTCGAGGCAGCTGTCACAGATGTTTTTAAGTAACATTATAAGCACAATAGAAACGTTTATCCAACAAACGCTATTGTTTGCAATGCTAGTTCGGGAATAAAGTTAATTTACCAGTTGACGTTCTCTAGGAGGTCGTGTTGTCACATTGCATGGGATGAGCTGTCACACTGTAAACAGACAATTTGGCTATTTGGTGCTCTTTTTAGTTTTAAACGGATAAGGTTAGACACAAGAGAAGTGTGATTTTTTTGTGTTGATAAATTTAACCATCAAACTGAAAATAAACACAAAAAAGTAGAACTCTAAAAGGATACAGTACATACTATAACAACAAACCGTTGTTTAGTCACAGACACATTCATTATTAAATACAATGTCAAATGTATGTATACATTTACACATTTAAATGCTTGGGGCAGCTTCCTATATATATATATATATATATATATATATATATATACATATTTTGAACTTTACTTAAAATGACAGAAAAGGATTACATAGGCAAGGCTAAGCCAAATCCAGGACTATGCCTTAGTTAATTTAGGCTATTTAAATCGCTTTTATTAAAATACCGTAGAAAGAAAACATTACTGATGTGCATCTTAAAACAAAGCAATGACACTGACATATTAAGATATGTCAGGGCAAGTTAGTTTCAGTTAAGACAACTAAAGAATAATTTTCTAGTCTTAAGCTTTGTATGTGAAACCAGGGAGATGTGTACTACATTTGGTATTGGTAACTAACACACAAACACCACTGTTGTAGAAAGTGCATGTTTGTGTTATACTTATGATTAATCTTATTGTTGTGTTTTTTACAATATTTATCATTTCAAAGCAGCTTTGCAGAAAGTCATTCTGTAATGTCTATAGTTAACATTGAACTGTCGGATGATATGATGACATGTTATGTCTTAGCAAGAATTCATCTAGTGTATATATAGTGTTTTGAGCATGTCTAGCCAAATCTTGTTAGGTTGATTTGTTTAAAGAGGGATTGAGTAATGTCTTCTCTTGTTGAAGGTTTGGTTGGTGCCATCGTGCAGCAGAAGCTCATCACAAATGCATCCAGGAGTCACCTGAGTGCCAGAAGTCTGATTCAGCTTTGCAAGAAGAATCAAGCAGAATGGATGACGTTCCAACATCTCTGCTTTCTGAAGAGACAGGTACAAAGAGCAGCGTGATGCTGCATAATGTAGAAATAACCAGTATTGCTGAGAAGTGCAAAACGTCATCTCATGGAGAGATGGATTGTTCAGGTCTTTTCTAGCTTTGTGGCATTGCACAAGAAGTTTGTATAAATGTATAAACAGGAGATGTGCATTCAAAAGCAAAAATCTTTCAACCCATTTTACCTATGTGAGCTTTCATGATTACAAAGGCAAACATTTTTTGCTTGTATTTCTCTATCAGTATGTGACACACAGCAGTGCTCTCTGTCAAAGAGCAAGATCCAAGCAGGAGACTGTTACCCCTGTCTTGGATGACCGAGAAGATTCGGTGCTCAGGCAAGTTGATCAACTCCCAAACATCAAGTCTGACTCTGGTACCGAAGTGACAGCATGTGACCCGCAGAACGTCCAGACTGAACCAGAGGCGGCCAGGGCGGCCCGCTTAGAGGCCAGACAGTGGAAAGAGCTGAAGGTCGAGTTCAGTGATTTACCGGGGATTTATGCACGACTCTCCAAAATTAAACTGACAGGTATGATATAGGAATGAGGAAATCAAACAAAGCAGCTGTGCTAGATTTATGCCATCGATCTGGATCCATTTTGCAAATCATGTCCAGCAAGCAAAGAAAATATGATAAATTTGAAAATCATCAGGTATCAATGAGAACATCATTGTCATCGTGACAGCATTATCAACAAAAACGGCCTTCATAGTGTATTAATATTGCTGAAATATATATTTATAGGAAGAGTTTGGTGCTAAAATGAGATAAGTTGGTTTGAAATTAGAATGACAGACAACTCGTTCACGTGATTCAGAGTCGACTCCTTTTTTCCCAAGCCAATAACTTTGTTATTCGTTCACGTTCGGCTTTACAACTTGGCAGACTGCATACATTCGCAAACAGCAACATTAGACACAGCATGAAGTGTAATATTAAGGACATTTTAATATTTACTCTGATATTTACTATTTATTGTGAATTCATATTGTGAAAAAAAATCAAATAACTACAGTAGGTTTGTTTTGTTTTGTTTTGTTTTAATCCATTATAACTAAAAAATGTTATTATGGAGCTATTTAACATAATAACACTCAATAAAAACATCATAACATAATAAAACACTTGATACATTTTTTTTTTTAAACAAAGTTATCTAATTTTAGAAACAAACTCTTTAACATAAATATATATAGTTTTTACGCTGTTTGCTGTAGTAATAGACATTCATTTTTATATCTGATGCCTTGTGTAACTTCACTTTTCTGTTCTCCATAGCTCTTGTGGTTACTACAGCTGCTGCTGGCTTTGCCATGGCTCCAGTACCCTTTGACCCTGTCACTTTTATTATGGCTACTGTTGGAACAGGTCTCGCATCCTGTACAGCCAATTCCATTAATCAGGTCAGTCACCTTATGCAATTTACTAAAATACCTACACACTCAGCACAATTTGACCGAGCAAAACAGATAATCCAGGCCGACTGACACCCGACTGGAACATGCCAGCAAGTGTTCAACTATTTCACTGTGTGTGTGTGTGTGTGTGTTTGAAGAGGCACAAACAGTTTTCTCGAGATATTTTAGAATTTGTTTTTACATTTGTTTTAAAGTAAGAGTGATTTTGGGATTAGCCAAGTGTACCTATTTGACATCTTGGGTAATGTTGCTTTCCACTGCATAGTACTGCACGGTACGGCGCGGTACAGCTCACTTTACCAAATACTTTTTTTAGTCCTACCTCGGTGGAGGTTCCACGCGTGCTGTACCAAAACCAATATGTGACATGTTTACAGACAGATCAGTGATTGGGCAGAGAGAATCATTACCAGCTTCATTGGATTTGCAACACAAGTAACGCATTTTATTACGTAATAATGGCGTTTCGTTAGATGCTTTGTGACTGTAATAAAGAGATTGAGACCCTTAACGCAATGTTTAAGACTACATTATCCTACCCTTGTGTGCCGTCGAGCAAACCAAATGTTCTTTATCTGCTCCATGCTGTAAGATTTTCCAAACTCTTGTATTTTAAGCAGTATTTTGTTTTGCTCCCATCCGCCATCGATATGCTACATGACTCTTGTGTTGTATTTTTTTTTGTGTCGCGTTTATGATGATGCTACGGCAGAAGAGGCTGTACAACTATGATGATAAGTTTATAATCCCACCGACTAAACTGTAGTGGAAAAGCAAACTGAGCTGAAGTGAAGTGATCTGAACAAAGTCGAGTCGTACTAAACCTGACGGTACCATGCAGGGGAAAAGCTTCATACGCTAGCACCACTATTAGTTCCAAAATCTGTCAACAGCCTTGTTGTTAATACATGCTAAATGGTTTCCATTTCCAAATTGCAGTGTATTGCAGTTTTGCAATATTGTATTGTATAAATATAAGAGTTTTGTATGAAGCGTTAAGTTGTGTTAGGGTGTATAAATAGCTGCATTTTATTGGCCATCTGCTCTCTAGATATCAGAGTCATCTCAAAACGCAAGATGTGTGTTCTTACATGTCCACAGCAGATGACATGCATTCACTTGTAGACCATTAGAAATGTATTACTCGCTGGGTTTTTTTCGTAACCTTGACTCTGCAAAAGCATTCCAGTCGGAGTAATTGCATGCTTGGCAGTTTGTTGATTTTTCTTTTGTTTTGGTTGTGTACAGCTAGATGGATGAAGTCTCATTGCACCGTTGGCTTGACTTCAGATGGCCCCGCAATGCCCAGCAGAGTTTCATTGTGCATTGCACAAATGCGAACACACGCTTGCGATACAGGCTCTCACAGTGCACTTTCTCATTCTTTTAGAGAGCAAAAAAGAAATTAGCTGTAAAGTGACCCAATTGTATGTCACATTCACAGTCTTTGCATTGCGCTCCTGCTGTTTGTTTTATAAAATACATTAGGACAGATTAGCTCTGCTGCTCTGATGTTTGTGCCAAGCTACAGTTGAAAGAAGCAGAGAGCGAAAGATGCACTTTGTGCAAGATCTGCTTTACTCAGCTAATGGCGTTTGTGCAGGAGTTCGGTTTGTGGTGTACAGTAATAGTGAAATCGGTGGCTGTTTGGACTTGAGCTTGACTTAAACGCAGGTGTGGCTTGTAATTTGGAAAAGGTCACAATCACACGCTGTATCAAGCTCCGATTGGCTGTAAGCTCACCTGCAGACCTGTTTTTACAGGATGCACCCTATGTTCTCATACTGTGGCTGTGAGTGCTGTCTAGTACTAATTACTGTGCTGTAAATCGTTCACTTGATCATGTTGTTTCGTGAGGTGGAGTCTTGGATGGTATGGAAATGAATAAGCAAATATTTGCTTTGCAGGTTAGGAATAAATGACATCATTTATTGTTTTTAAAGGGTATTGGTTCATGACTTATTGCTGAACTTTCTGTGACATGCCCAGTTCCAAGTTTGTGAAGTTGACATGTTCCTGTTTAGACATTAGTGCTAAGACACTTTGTTAGAACTCGCATGTTATTGTAAACCTTTTCTTAAATGTTCAGGCCTGTTAAGTCTTAAACAGTCATGAGATTTAAGGGAATAAAATAGCTGCGATTATGCACTTTTCTTGTCAATCTGCCATTGACTAGAAATTGCTCTTTCTGACAGGAATCTATGAAATGGTTTTTAAAGATCCTTATCCAGTTTTATGTAAGACAAAATTAAGATACGTAGATCAAATTGACAAAGCTGTTGACACGCATATCTCTGCTGTCCTTCTAGAAACATGCATCTCCATATTTCATGATTTTTGTCTTAAATCATTATTAATATATTCAGCCTTTATGTATGTCATTGGGATCTTCAAAACGTTTGTGTTCCTTTTGACTCCATAGATAAAACCTTTTGTTTTCTAAGAAAATACCACAGAAAAAACATCACATAATGTAAATTAAATGTCACATAATAAAAATATGTAAATAGCAAAATTTTGACAAATTTCACATATAACCTTATAATTCCAAGGTGATTAAATATATATAATTATAAGAAGTATTAAAAGGTGCTTCTCAACTTTGACAACGCAGTTTTTATTCATTATAAAAGTACAGTGTTTTTTCCATTTCTAGAAAAGCAGTGAATTTTTATTTTTTATTATTATTATTTTTGTTGTTTTTGTTCTAGAAATCAACATTTTTGCATGTTTTAGAATAAGCTCTCACCTGCACTTGAGGAGTTTCTAACACTGAAATGAATACGAGGTGGCTCCATACGCCACGTATGAAGGCGGACAGATGGGTTCTTTGTAAATTTGTTGTTTGAAGTGCTTTCTTTTGATGTTCTAATTGAGCAGAAACAGAGAAGCGAGTACTCACACCAGGCCCATCAATCACATGTGCTCCTTTTTAGGCCAATGAAGATGTTCGGACGCAAATATCAGGCATTATTTCTCATGTAAATCAGTCGTTACAATTGACTTTTGGATGTGTAGAAGTATTTTATGGGACTTGGTATTTGTAACGCACACTGCGGCTTGCATCGCTGTGCTGTTAGATGGCCTTGTGACTTCCGCATGTGCTTCTGGAGGATCCGTCTGAAACTAATAGGCTTTCTGTGGCTTCAGAGGACATTTAATCCATATGCTGTGGAACTTACTTTCTTGTGGCAAGCAGTTGGCATTTGGAGGGAAGCTTCAATCCACACATACAGTATGGAAAGAGTCAGTCTGGCCTCTCTGCCTCCCCGCCTTCTGTACGCTGTCCTGTACGCTGGCTTTTTGGTGTATTTGTGCATTGTTAGAAATGTAATGGCAGTGTAAGACTAAAATGTTAATGTTTTGAACTAGTTTTAATAGTATAATACTGATAGTTTGATAGTAATAATACTGATTTGTTGTAAATAGTTGCTATAAACACACCTGTGACTATATTATAATAGAGTTTGTTTTCCATTTTTTGGTGGTTTTATTAATACTTTGTTATTTATGTTTTTAGTGATCATATTACTTTGTAAAATTATTTGTTTTATCTATTTACTAAATAAAACAACAGCTTCACTAACTTGCTAAACGGGACTAATTTGACAGTCGTTTAAATGAATGTTTTGTAACCGTGTAGTCGACTAGTCTAAAACCCAAAACCTTGGCCCAAATCTTTTTTAATATTTTTATGTTACAATATAAATTTATTTTTTCTTTTAGTTTAATTTTAGTTTATGATTGTAATTATAGTGCCTTAAACCTTTCTATTACAACATTTCTATATTTTGTTTAGCTTAAGTTCTTTCAATAATTTGTAGGCCAACATTTTATTTATTGTCAAAGTTTTAATTTTGGTAAACTATAAAAACCTTGGGACTGCGGTATAGAAAAATTGTTACTTGATGCATCTGTTGCTGTATATATACACCAATATACCACCCAGACCCAGTAGCCTGAGGTCACTGGAAAAATGAGAGAATTTGGCAGGACAAGCAAAGTCTAATGATGTAACTCAGATCCTGTAGCTAGTAGACTATACGCAAATGTAATGCCAAGGCCATGGGTTTGATTCACATACATACCCTTTGAATCACTTTTGAGTAAATAGTCCAGCAAAAGAAGTGAATGAAATGTAAATGTAGAGTGTGTTGTTTAAATTGCAGTTTCTGAATGTAAATCGTACAAGTATTTGAAGGTGGATTTGTTTACTCTAAGACTGTGCAAGCAATAGACTGTCCAAATCCAGTGCAATACAATAACAGAGATTTTGTATACAGTCTGTCTCTTTGTTCTTGATGCCTTAAGCGCTTTTTGAAGCTTTAGACGTCTGTGTGCATACAAATACAGTGACGTGATTGTCACTGTATCTGATAGCAGCATGAAGGCAAATTCCTCGTACACGTACCCTACTGACACAGTTCTCAGTACTCATGGCTGGCGAAAGTCGATACGTTTGTTTGGTGTTTGTTTACGTTGCCATCTGTGCAGATTGGAGTCCTTTGCTAACATTTAAAATTTTGATTGTCAATTAAACTAAGTGAATGGAGCGATTGGTTGGGCGACGCCAAAGTCACGTGGAGCCCGATCGTCGTAGCAACTCTCTGATCTCATTCTCCAAGTCCTGACTCATCTCATGTAATGTGACGGCTCTTGGCCGCACCCATACCTGCTAGTAATAGATCCCCACTCTTAACTCATTCTTTTGGTTGTTATAACACCAAAGAGGAAAATAAAAGGGTGGAATGACATCCTTAGATGTGGTGCCAGTTGGTTTTTTGTCTTTTTTAAAGCTCTCTGTCGCATCTGTGCGGTTTGCCAGGATCAAAGATGAACCTTTTGAAGCTTGAAGAGGCCACTAAACATACAACTAAGAATCAAAGTCGAGGTGGATCCGGTTAAGCTTTGCTTTCAGTGGACTGCGCATCAAACGTAATAAAATGGTTGATTTAAGTGATCGCAAGAGCCAGTCAAGTTCATCTTTGTTTGTGACCATGATGGTTTACCTAAAAGCAGACGGGGCAGGGAATCGGATGCTGTTTGTTTTAGTCTTCGTCCCTTGGAGGTTTTCATGAAGTCACATTGCAATTTTGTGGTTTCTTATTTCAGAGGAAGCTTGTTTGGAAACTGTCAGGAATGTTGCGAAAAACTCAGAGCCCATAACAATGGCCAGCCAAAGTTGATACTGCATTCCACCAAGTCCGATCTCTCGATGCCACGTAAAGTCACTGTTTTCGTGAGAACAGATCTCTAGGGTGTTGGTGTATGGTTGCTCAAAATTGTTTTAATTTTGTTTTGTTAGCATCATAAAAATAACACGCACTTCACCTTTAAAAAGTTGTTTTTGGGGGATTCCAGTGTTTTTGAGAAAACATTAGCCCATGACTATGAGTCTGGTGTTACGAAAGCTTCGTTTTTACGGTTCATTTCAAGTCAAGTGCTCAATAGGTCTTGCGTTGATTGCAATCCAAACTTTACCCTGAATTCCTCTTAATGAGATAATTGGATCCAACAAGTATTTTTCTCAAGCTGAAGAATGAAAATCAACACTCGGGTTAAAGGGCCAAGGCAAAGAAAACACATATTACCCAGCTTCTTTTCAACAAGACCACCAGTCACATTTTCCCATCACTTCTCTTTTCATTTTCTTCTTTTTTTGTTTAACCAGTTGTCAAGTGTGAATCCCACACAGTGTTGTTTTTGTAAATCCTGTCCTGGTATTCCTGGGGTGGTTTCGTGTCATGTCTCCCGATGAGAAAGACAGGCGCGAGTGCTGTTTTGTATGGGTTTCTGCGGTGGGGCGCCTGAGGATGGCACGCGCGTGTGAGCGTAAGCAGCCGCTGTCAAACCAAAATACATCACGTTCACTGACCCCTGTCTACACCTTACCTTTTTTGCTTTCTTTTTTCTGGCTTTGCACAACGACATATTTTTCAAATCAACCAGTTGGTCTTGAGTGTCTTTGATTTGTGGTCACGTCCACCAGACTTGTTCCTTATGCAGTGTTTACATTACACATGTTCGTGATGTAGGGAATGGAACAGACCGTTCATGTGTGTGCCAAACAATTACATTTTTGCAGTTCGTCAGTAAATGTCTTAAAGCCTACATAGTATGCTGACAATAGGGCGATGCTAATACAATATCAGATTTCTGTATAATGATTTGTTTGGACGGTTATTTGCATTGGTAATTCAGATCCTTGTACAGATGTTTAATGGTCCAGTCTATGAAATTATGCACCATCTAGCGGTGAGGTTGCGAATTGCAACCAACGGCTCACAACTTCGCTTCCCTTTTGAAGCACTACGGAGGCTTACACAGAACTAAGATGTTGTCACATCTTCACTTATTTGCAGAAGGAGATAATGTATTGACGAAACTTATCATATAGAGCAGTTAGTCCGTTAAGGACTACTGTAGAAACAACATGGCATATTCCATGTGAGGGGACTCGTAGTGTATGTAAATAGCTCATTCTAAGGTAATAAAAACATAACGCTTCATTATGTAAGTACCTCTGAAGACATAGATATGTATATTATATTGCATATCTGTCAATATATACTCCAAAAATTATACATTGGACCTTATTGTGCACACAAACCAGCCAGATAAAGCTGAAACGACTGTTTAAGAATTCGTTTGGTTTGCACAGAAACAATCGATAATGATGCTTAATTGTCTCATCATTCTGTCAAACAGGTTGTTGCTTTTGTGAACTTGATGTGAACAGAATGAAACTTGAGTATAATTACATTTAATTATTTAATCTTCATAATGCACTTTTTTTTCATAACAGCGGGTTACATTTTGTTCTGGAAACTTTAAAAGCATTCAAACATACGTTTCTGAGGTGTTTCCGTGTTAAAGCAATCTTGGAAAGTCCCCGCTGGTACAAGATGATTTAAAACCCTCAGGAGCTTCTTCACCTTGCATTTCATTGAAACGGAACACAATATTCAGATGCAAATTTATTAAGCGCGACTCCTGAGAAGAAGCGTATCGGATCACCCTTTGAAGTAATTTACGGCACTGTACGACACATAATTCCTGGTTTGCCCTGCTTTTGATCACGGCCGAGCGCATAACGTCTCTGTTTCTACTTACCTTAATTTCACAATGTTAATTGTAGTAGTTGGCACGTGGTTGCTGCGTTTTAAATAGAAACAGACTTTATCCATCTGTAATGATGGTTTTCATCAACATGTCAGTGGGAAATGTTTTTGTACCCGATCAGACTGATTTCTCTTTTCTTAATGATGCATGCTATGAAATTTTTATGTTTAGCGTATAAAGAACATGTCCTGGTTTGGGGGTGATCTAGTGTCATAAATAGGACCCATCACAAGAAGAGCAAGTAATCAGATCTCCATGTCTGACAGCACAGAATGGGGAGTTCCTGCAGTTGAGGGAACTGAAGTTTTCCTCAATCCCATGAGGCTTCTCTTTCTGACTGCAGGCATCTTACCCTTAATCTTCTTTGACATAGACAGTAGAATTGATTGCAGCTCGCTTGTAGCTTCCATGCATTTTTAAAATCCATATTTGCATTTTATGGCGGCCGCTTCAGAAGCAATGTAGTGTAACAGAGCAAGAGAGAAAATTGAAGAGATATTTTACAAACATAAAACTTGATTTGCAAGAGGAATGAGCAGGTTTATTTATGTTTTGATGATTATTTTTGTTTTGATCATTAAAATCGAACAACGTTGTTGTGCATGTCGGATGAAACCTTATGTGATATTAATAATGTATAATGCCACGTTTTCTCCATCACCATTACAAAATCATTAAGTCAAGAATGTGTTTGGTGTGAATATTTCAAAATAACAAAAAATTAAATGTTTAAAAAAATTTAAGATTATATTTAGAAACGAACAATACATTTCTTTTTTCTTTTTTAAGAAAATGTTTATTTTTATTTATTTATCTATTTTTATTTTATTTAACTAGTTATTTGTTGCACTCCATTAATTTGATGCTATCGAAGAAATTGTATTATAGAAACTTTTTACTTTAACTTTATAAGTTTATACAAACATTTTTGTTTTTGAAGTGAAAGTTCATTAAAGGTTTAGTTTATCCAAAAATTAAAATTCTGTCATCATTTACTCAGCCTCTTGTCATTTCAAACCTGCATGATTTCAATAGCGGCACGCACTGACATGCATTGGATTTGAGTCCAGTACAATAGAATCAAATGGGTACTGCAGTTGTTTGGTTGCAACATTCTTCAAAAAAATTTCTTTTGTGTTCTCCCGAAGAAAGAAAGTCAGGTTTTAAATGACAAGAAATTGAGTAAACGATAACAGAATTTTCATTTTTGGGTGATCTCTCCAATACTTCAACGGTTGAAGTACGTCTATTGTTTGCCGGCACCATTCGAATCTTAATTTGGGCCACATGTCTAAAACGGCATGCTATCCCTTCACCCCTGCGCTGTAATCTCTCCTCAGCACCCATCTGTTAAAGCTCTAGAATCCCTCTCTCTGTCCTTCTGGGCCTGTGTGTGTTACAGCCGTTCATCATGTTAAGGGTCCCCCCCGCTACGAACGACCTCTTGAGGAATCATAAGCTGTAACCAGATGCCCCCTGAAGACACACCGACCGTTCTCGTCCTGGAGCCCCATCCTGCAGTTTTATCTGTTCCTCCGTGAGATGCGGTGACAGGTGATACGTTTTCAAACGGCTTTGAAATTCCGCCCGAAATGACGGCATTGTGGTCTGTAGTTTAACAGGGGGTGCATCCTGAAAGCAAGACCGGCTGGTATTCTTTGAAGGGGCACTTTCGCGATCTTTATTCTTTTGTTGCTTTTTGCCTGTCCGATAAGAGCCTAGAGCGATAACGACAGATTGGTTAAGATTGCTCGAAAGTGTCAATGGTGTCCGCTTAGGGGTCTGTACTGTACCTTATGATGCCTTTACTGCTGTCAGTAATCACATTAGTTCCACTTCAGTGCGACTGGTTTCCTGAACGTGTTTCGTCGCCATCACAGCAGACGAATGCTCGAAGCGAGCGTTTCTTGAGGAAGGTATTAACACCAAAGGTGATCCCTCCTTTTTGTAGATGCATAAATGAAAGCCTGTTAAACACATCTACCGTAACAATAGAGATGAATTGGCTCCGCTTTCATTTCTGCTGTAAGCTTCGAGTCGGGAGGGCGGTATGAAAAGACTTTTAATTAGCAGGTGATCTCTGATCATGCACGGTGGCGCACGGGCTGTTCAATTGCGTTTTCATGGTGTTCAGAATAAGAATGAATTTTTAAACAGAGGGAGTCGTTTAATAGTTAATTCCCTCAGTCGGTGCGATCCGTGGGGTGTCAATCTATGTCAAACTGTACTCAATGGGATATTACGCTGCAGGCTCCATATGGACTTGTGTAGCTGTAGCTGGGGTATTGTTCTAATAAATGTCAACCACAAAATGTGCTATTGTTGAGGTATAATGAAGGGAATTTGATACAGAAAAGCGTTTGCCGGTCGGGTTTCGTTTAATTTTGTTTGTACGTTGTAATTAGTGAACTATACAAAAATGTTCCATTTCTTTTTTTGGTCTAGGTTGTGATTTTGTAATAGTTTTTGACCTTTCCAACTAGTGTTGTTGTACTTGGGCTGTGAAGTTAATTGTAATTAAGCGTAATTGTTTCTAAATATTATAAAGCAAAATAGTTGAGGTGAAACAATTATTGTGCAGACTTTTGCAAGGATCTTTTATATGGATTTTTTTTATATATGTGGTTTCACAAGTCAGTAAGTAATCTTCCATAAATAATCAGCATCTCAATATTGGTCCAAATAACCGTGAGTTACATACTTTTTGGAATCGTGGAGCCCTTTTAGACAACGATTAATCGCATTCGAAATAAAGAAGATGTCTGTAATGTATGTCTGTTGACTGGGCATATTTTGTATTTATAAATACACATACATGCATGTGTATATATTTAGGAAAAATATGAAAATAAACCCACATTTACATATAATTAAAATTAAATATATATATATACATCCTAAGATTTCCTAAATATATACATGTATTTGCACATGAATGTTTATAAATGCAAAACAAGTATGCACAGTGCACGGACATACAGTATATTCTTACGTATAAACAAATGTATATTCTGGATGTGAATAATCATGATTAATCGTTACACAGCCCTAACGCTACACTTTCAGATGTTGCGTTTTGTTGGCATCTTACGTCATATTGTCCGATGTTTTTTGTGGCATTATGAAAATCATAAGTCTTTAGATGCAAAATATTCAATCTTTACAACCGCTGTTTTTCTGTAGCAATGTGCCAAAGGGTAATCTGCTCCACCGCTGTCAGTTTTTATATCACTTGACCTTATTTAAAGTCGTGGTCAGGCTAAAAGATGATCCTCTACTTGTCAGGGTTTTCTTTTGGTTGTATTGTGCAAAACCTATAAACTTTCACCTTCAGGCATGTTTGGTTCATACAGGTTTATTCTTACATTCTGATGAAGTGCTAGTCATAGTTTGTTTTGTTGGCTTGAGCAATGAACAATTTGTGGTCTTTAAGATCTCAAAAGCCCCTTTGGTCACCCTTGGGCTATCTTGTATTTATTTCGAATTTCAACAGATTGTGGCTTCTCTGAGAGTCTTGGTGCACTTGTGGTTTATGGCTTCTCTCATGGTTTTTATATTTGCGGTTCAGGCGTTCACCCTTGCGAGACTTCTTGGCATGTCAGTGAGGCTCCATTGACTTCAGATGTCACCAGCAGCGCAGGTAGGTTCAAAACCACACGGTATCAGACAAAGGAAAACAAACAAACCTTCCCCAGGGGTTTCGCTCCGTGAGATGGAGTAGCACGTCGTCGGCGCGATTGATCAAAGGTGTTTTCACGCAGCGACGGCACCGTTGCACGCAAGGTGTCTTTCTGCGCTCTCATCACTTTGTTATCCCCGTATTTACAGTGATCAGATGAGTACACATCAACACAGATGAGCTTGGCAGGCGGGTTGTGTTCATGTATTAGCGGAGGTTACAGGTCTAGACGTGCTAATGTTACAAGGCCTGTGTTCACCAATTTATCAATCATCCAATGAGGCCGTTCGAGAAAACTGAAATGTAATGCAGGGATCTGTGTCTGGCACCTGGCTTATGCTGTCATTTAGTTTTCATTTTTGTTTATGATAATAACGCTAGATAGTAAAAAGAGCTTTGAATGTTTTTGATGCTTCTTCCTTCCTTCCTTTATTTCTTATTGACAATTCTGGTGAATAATTCAGTGTTAATGGCAGACTTGTCTGAGATAAATAGTCAATAAAGTTCAAATCAATTTGGTGCTGGTTTCGTATCGTGTTTGCCATAGAAAAAACAATTCGGCAATATAGTTATAGAAACATTAATATCCAAAGAACCGTTTTGTTGCATTAAAGCTTTTTTTTCTTGGAAATGGTTCTTTTGTTTAGACTGAAAACTATAAAAAGTAAGAAAGAAGTGATTCTTTTAAGAACGTTGGTGAATATGTCTTTACGAGAACCATAATGGCATTGTAAAGAATCCTTTTGTAGCACATTTATTTTAAAAGAGACAGTTCATCCAAAAATTAAAATTCTGTCATTATTTACGCACCCACAGATTGTTCCAACCCTGCATACATTTAGGAAGATATGAGGAAGTATGTCAGTAACCAAACAGATTCTGTTGGATCCTGCATTAACTGCCAAAGTAGGGAAAATGAAAACTGAGGGAGTCAATGGGGGATGAGATCTGTTTGGTTACTGACATCCTTCTAAATATCTTCCATTGTTTTTAGCAGAACAAAGAAATGTATACAGGTTTGGAACAATCTAACTGCGTAAATGTTGACAGAATAAAATTTTTTGAGTGAAATATCCCTTTAAAAGTGTAGATGAGTCAGAAAACTTAACTGTATATACAGTCTTTCTGTATTTAAAAATACAGAAAATGTCCTGTAGTTTGTCATGGGATCGTCCATCCACAATTTTGTGTCATTTGATCGCATGACTTTCTTTTGAGCATTGTGTAAAAAAAACGAAGCTAACTTATGATAAGGTCCGAGTACATGTACGATCTGCTGTCCCGTAATAAGGACAATTTTGAGAGATTCAGACTAGCCACTGCTATTTTTGTCATTTTCATTTGGTGCCAATGTTCTTGCTAAGAACAAAATAATTGTACAAATAAGTTATTTGTAGGTGTTTCATTTGTAGGCTTAATGTTGGTCTAACCACCTAAACAAAACAACACAAACGACATAATTTAATGTAATAGGCAGCGGAAAAGATTGGATTGTAGGAAATTAAAATAGGTATGTCATTTGGGGAATAATGTGTTATCTTAGCAGTCATTTGCCTGTTTACAAGGAGGGTTTATAATGAACTAATGTTCTGGTGTGAGATTCTGTTTCCTGTCTGTTTCCTTATTCTTTTTTAATGAAAAGTGGTTTGAAGAGTGAACAGAATGTATTGCTCTTTTTCAAAATAATACTCTTGTGTTAGTTGGTTAAAGGTAGATGTTTACTAAGTGTACTTTTTGATGAAGGTACAAGTAATGCGGAGACTTTGTTTAGTTGTAAAGTACTGAAATGCGTAACAAATTAACAAAAGCTGTCCTGTTGGCACCATGCAGGTGTTGAATGCTATAACTCACAGAGTTAGTTATATATGAGATAATCGCCAATGCTGCAGAATTGGAGTGTCTACTACTGTTGATATTGAATCTTGTTTAAAACCTGGGATTGATGTTTCTGTTGACCTACAATTGTTGACGTTGTTCTTTTTTCTGTGAAACACAAAAGTCTGTCGCTATTAACTTGACTTTTCTCCTTATGATGAAAGTAAATGGTGACTGGGACTAGAACTTTCCACTTAAAGAGAATTCTGTCATCATTTCCTCATCACGCATGTGTACATTTTGTTGTTCTAAACAAGAAAAAAAGTATTTGGAAAAATATCCCAAATAATAACCAAACAGTTCTGGGCACTATTGACTACAAGAGTGGGGAACAAATCTACAATAGTATTCAATAGTCCTCCAAAACTTTCTAGTTTTCCACATTCTTTAGGTCCAGTGTATGCAATTTAGCGGCATCTAGGGGTGAGGTTGTGAATTGCAACCAACGGCTCATTCCTCACCTCCCTTTCAAAGCACTACGGTGGCTGACAAGTCAACACATTTTCACGTCTTTACTTAATTACGAAACACGCCCTGTAGAACAGTTTGTCCGTTAAGGGCTACTATAAAAACAACATGGTGAGTTCTATGCAAAGGGACCTGCAATATATGTAAATAGCTCATCCTATGGTAATAAAAACATAACGCCTCATTATACAAGGTCTTTATACTCCTCTGAAGACATAGTTATGTATATTACATTCCATTTCTGTCAGTAGATCCTGCAAAAAATTGGATTTTTATTAAAAGCAACTACTACATTAAATGTGTGAGGTGAATTTTTTTGTGTTCCCCTGGGCGTCCATCTGTTTATCAGCACATTATCTGTTGTAATAGTGGATTTGAATAGAAGTTTTAAAAGCAGTTACGTGCCCAAAGAACAAGTGCTTTTATCCCACTCCAATCTTTCATTCAAGGATATTGCATTGCTCGTTGTTAATGGCAGCCTTTTATTACACTTTCTGCGCTAGGCAGGTGCCCTCCTTATTCTTGTGTGCTTATAAATGTCTAGTGCCTTTTATATACAGGATTTGTGGAGTTTGAAGAGCTGTTCGTGTGATGAGCATTTGGCCTTGAAGTACGAGATGAAAATCAGCTTACATTGGCGTAATTGCACTTTGCCGTCTCTTACGGTTTCGGGCATGTTCTTCAGCACACTCTTTTACAAAAGCATTGCTTTTTGACTAATAGCAGCTCTCGACGGTAGGGAGGAACCCGTCCCGCCAATCTTGACCCTATTTTAGAGCCAAGCCATTAATTTATCCTCCCTGTTAGAATGTGAATCGTTTAAAACTTCAGCTTTATTTTAAACTCAAAATAAGATTCTGTACACTGTTTGAGTTAAAGGCAAAAACCACCTGTATGGCATCCAGTCACGTCTCCGTCAGCATCTGCAGTTACGTCTCTGGTTCATGGAGATTTGTTGACATCTCATGTTCCGTCACGAAAGCATGACGGCTTTGATAGCCTGGAATGGTGTAATTGTGGATTACTGTCCGTGTAAGTGGCTTAAATGGAGGGGTGGTGGTTTGTCAGCGGAAAAGGCTATTGGTGTAGCGTGTTTGTACCAGCGCATGAATCACCTGCGGCCCTGTCTGTTGTGGCAATGCTTTGTGAGTCAATGTCTACATCTCACATGCTACTCTGCTCTATTATTGGCAAAGTTTAATAAGACGTTTTAATGGAAACAAGAACCTTCTTCAAGTTATAAGGGATGTAACAATGTAATGTGGAAAAAAAAAACTGTAATACAAAGCATGTACGCTTTGATGTCCTTTAGACCTTTAGAATGTTACCAGTTCTTTAACAAATCAGATGTGTAATAAATATGAATGTACATTAAAAAAACATGTTTTGGCAACAAGTCTGTTATTTGAATTTCATTTTTTGTGAACTATGATCTAGGTTTGCTAGTAAAAATTGTGTATCAATGCAATTATTGGTGGATATGGACAAGATTTACTGGGGGGAATTTAGTTCGGGACAAATTGTATGTTTTTAAATTGGAGATGCAAAGAAAGCCACTATATTTTTGCATGAAATGTATATAGAGGCAAATATGAAATTCACTTGTTGGACTTTGCTGGAATATACAAATCTCCTTTACTGAATGTAAAGTCTTAATAGGAGGCTGTGGACATTGGATTTAAGCGGAGCGGGTCTGTGTTATCTAAAGATGTGAAACGTGCCTGCAAGAGTGTTTTTCTTTCACTTTGTTCAGCTCTTAGCGGAGTTTGAGATGTACTAATTCCTTCCTTTGATCTTTGCAGATGTGACATCATGAATCATCTTTGGGACTTAAGCCTGACATCAGGCAGGATTGACTTTATCCCCTTGTATTTGCTGGAATGTTTGCCTATAGCTGCAGATGTCTTTGCTTTCTTTAGTGGTGTGATAGTGGTCGTCTTGCGTTTGTTGATTTGGCAATGGTCATGTTTTGATCCTATTTTGTAAATTTTGATCCATTTGGTTAAAGGGATTGATGAACACATCTGTCTTTTATTCAAAAATTACGCTTTGGAACCACAGAACGGTCTTTGCCAAATCTTTCAATTACCTGCTTTAGATCAAAGATTCATTTGGTGACTCGGAGGTTTCTTTAGAGTTAAATTCGTTTCAACGCTGTCTTCCTTCCCAAATGAAGGACAGGTTTGAAGTGTTGAGACATTTCTTTTATTTGCGAGTTTTAAAGGATTTTCCGTCTGATATGTGTTGTCTGACTTAATGAAAGGAACACAAAAGCAGTAAACAGGCAGCTGTTGTTGGGTTCAGAGAGCTGCTCTCATTACAGACAGGTGTCTATTTTTTATCCATCGAAAGCATCGCTCTTGCAACACTTACATGTTTGGAATCCCCCTACTTGGATTTCTTCAGCACCATCTCATTGATTTCATGACACTGGCGTGCCCACAGACAACCTGATGTCTGATGAAAATCAGATTGTTGCATCAGATTACAGCTGCAATGCAGATTTCTAGTGTGCATCGATTGGCTAACCATCAGAGAAGTTGGCGATTTACTAAGCGTCTTTGCGGTTCAAGCTACAATATTGTTTCTGAGCATACAGTCTGTTCTACTCGTGATATGCCGATCAGCCCTTTCCTGTTCGTGGTTAAACTTTCGAGGTTTATGAAGCATGAATTCCTGTCCCAGACCCATTAATTGAGTTCCAGAATACCCCTCAAAAGTGGCTAACCTCAGAGCATGTGGGAAGAATGAGCGCTTCCGATTGGGGTTCATTTTCACAAATCCAATAACGAATAGTTTATATTTTATGAATTGGGGTTGTGTTTGTCATGCATGATTTGTTTGTTCAATTTAAACTGTTTGTTATAACTTATTTTAAGTTTTTTTGCTTTCATTATTTCATCATTCAGGCACTCATAATATTTGACCTATTACCACAAAACCAAAATTATGTCACAGTGGCATATTTGTTGCCAACAATACATTGTATGAGTCAAAATAATAACCTTTGGTAACACTTTCCTTGAAGCATGTATGTATAATGCATTATAAAGAGTTATTTAAGGGTAAAATGCATTATAATTCTTCATAATGTGTGTTGTTATGCATTATATGTAGTTGTAAATAATTATAACAAATTTAAAATGTATAGTGTAACTATGAATTGCTAAGTGTTATAATGTATTAACTGTATTAAAAGTTATTCATAAGACATAACAATGCATTAAAAAGGTGCATTACAATGCTTTAAAACTAATTCTATAATGCATTATACATACATGCTTCAAGTGTTACCTAATCTGCTAGGGTGTTACCTAATTTTTTATTTTATGCCACAAATCATTAAGATATTAAGTTGAGATCTGGTTCCATGAAGATATTTTGTAAATTGTCTACCGTAAATATATCAAGACTTTATCTTGTGAGTGGATGCAGCAAAATCCTGAACAAATATATCCGGAAACATGCCAACAAACATCACTCGCTGCTGCCCTCACTTCGAGAATCCTGATTGGTCCATACTTTATTCATGTTGCTCTTTTTATTTGTATAATTTATATCTGTAAAATGAGCGTGGTAAAAAGCTCATCGTTTTTGATCTTGGCCACTGTCCCTCTGCTGGTCCGTTTTCTGTTCGTAGCCCTCGAAGGCAGCGTCATTCCGTCATCCCCGCTAACCTGCTTTGGCTTTGACAGGAACCATTTTGCTGCTTTTAATCGCGACAGATGGTTGAAGACTCACTCTGAGGACCTGACAGAGGAGCTAACAGCCTGACATCGCTCTCGACAAGCCTGACTAGGGGACGCGAGGAGAAGCGGAAGAGGTCTCGAGGGCCGAAGGCATGAAGCGAGAGAGAACAGAGGTTGTCAGGAACTCTTTACACATACTCAGGCTCTTCAAAACCATCCTGCTTCCATCTGTTAAAGTGGATGGCACAGTCATGAATAATTCAGTTTTTCCAGCGGTGCCTTGATGGTTTCAGAGTTGGTCCGAGTAGATGAGCGCCTTTTTTACTGAGGTTAATCTGAGGCCCCCATTAAAACAAGACTCGCATCTATAACTCAATCCATGCTCCATCTGTCAGAAACCTTCAGGCTAATAATAGGCTTGGCTCTCATAGATGCTGTGGCTCGGCACCCTGTCATATAGATTTGAAAAACCACAATTAGTGTCTGCTTTGTAATTACCAACTTTAATGTTGGAGAGGATGGCGATCAGACCAATGTTTGTCTGAGCCAGAGTTTGCCTCTTTCCGTGAGCAGATCTGAAGTTTCTACGTATTTTCATATTTCTTGACAGAATACATGTGTTCATTTTTGGTCATTTACATTTTCTTCACCTGCTTTTCTTGTCTACACGCATTATATTGGATGCGAAAGACACAATTGAGCAATGATTTGTCAAACTTTCCTATCATATACGGTAAATTGCTAATGCTGCTGGAAACTATAGATGGTTTTATAAGTATACAAGTTTACACTGTTTTTGGCTTGTCTTGATGTAGAATTGTCTAAACATTCTAATAATAAACAACTATTTAAAGAAAGAGATACATTTTTACTTCAGAGGCAGTACTTTATAAGATAAACATACTTTTCAGAGAATATTAAAATGTCAGGATTTTACCTTATTACACTTTATTAATGCTTTTTCACTTATTCAACACTTTTTTATGTTAAAAAAAGTGTATAAAAACGTTTCAAACTTCACTCGCCATTATGTCATTTCAAACCTGTATGACTTTCATTCTTCTGTAGAATACAAAAGAAAGATATTTTGAAGAACGATGGTTACCAAACAACATTGGACCCCGTTGACTTCCATTGTATGGACACTATCTCGAATTATCTTCTTTTGTCTTTCCCTTAAGAAAGAGTCATACAGGATTTAAATGAGTACAAGTAACAAGTAACATCCTTTGAAAAGTCTTGATTTAATGCAGTGCAATGCATGTTAATTTAATACTTTATATCACTGAAAATAAAAAAACAAAGATTTTTCTGCTATGTACTATGAGATGTTCTTGCCCACAATCAGCACATCCCTTCATCCTCCCTCCCTAGTGTCCCATATAAGACATGCAGGTAGACAGAAGGATAGGGATGTGAAAAGCCATCCTAATTATGGAATGCAAACAGCGTTCAGGGCGTCAGTGTTAGCGGCAGCTTTTGTGGTTTCATAGAGAGAGAGATGCAGTTGAGACAGAGAAAAGAGACAGCAGGTTCCTGTGACCCGTGTCCCGGCATGTCTCACCGCAAACTGCTGATAGAGAATAGAGGATAAATTAAGCAGATTAGACATTGAAAAAGGCTTTCAGGTGAAGTGCCACTGGGGAATGCTTGTGTCTGCGGGTCATGTTTTGCGAGTCTTGTATGAATGTGCGTGCTGCTGTGGACGGTGCGAGGTACAAGTCTTCTAAATAGATGATTGAAAGATTAATCGAGAAACACATGCAGACAGTTTGTGAATTACAACCACAATATCCGACCTCTCAAGCATGCCCTCTTTCTAATAAAAACTCTCTTCTGCTTAAAAACTTGACATCTCTACCGCACGATCGGACGCAGATGAAGTGGGTGCTGACATTGTCTTTTTGATGATAAAACCTTGTCTTTCAGAGTTTGTTTTTTGAAGAATGTTTAGCCCGATGTCGTCGTCCCACTTACACTGAGGTGGAAAGTTAAAAGTTCATCAGCCTGACAAGCAAACCGTGTCCATCTGAAGTGTGCCGGCCTCTTTGGAAGTAAACGTAGACTTGAGTTGGCAGAAGTGTTTAGAGGAAAAGTGCATTTTTGCCACAGGTTGTTGATGGCAACATTTTCAACACAATGGAGTTAAGGCAGTGGGAGTGGAGTTTCACTTCTGTGAAGACATAAACTGTAAGTCTGAATGTAAACATTTTAGGATAGTGCATTTACAAGAGCGCTTTTCCCCATGAGCCTTGTGCTGTCACACACAGCTGGAGGCAGCAGATATAATCTAAACACACACTCGTGAGATCTTGCATAAACACACTGGCTTACTTGACATCTCTTCTCCGGGACGTCACAGATGCTGATGTTGAAGGAAGTTGCACAAACAGTTCTTTTTTTAGGGTCATCCTGGTCTTAAGGCGATATTGTCTTTGCCACCCATGGGGAGAGTTTTGTAATATACAGACTTGTAACAAAATGAAGAGACCACTTAAGTTTTGGCTTTAATCAGCATTTTTTCATGTACAGTATTTGGTCCATTACAGTCGAGTGTGTGGAATTCCAACAGAAACAAACCAAAAAAGAGACCATTCCAAATTTTCATTTAATCATCTTTATATGTGAAATTAGATGTATGCGAGTCCAGTCCAGTGTCTCTTGAATTTCAACACAATCAAACCTCAGGAGTGACAATGTCATCCAACAGAAATGTGAAACGTGTTATTATACAAAAAATATTATTTGAACTTTTCCTAAATACTTGTACAAATATGACTGTTGTGTATTGCTTGAAAGTGAACATGAACTTGTTTTCTTTGCAGTATTTGAGGTCTGAAAAAATGCAGAGCATCTTTTCTGTTATTTTGACCAGTTTCTTCAGTTTTATATCTGCAAATAAATGCGATGAAAAAAAATATTTTATTTGAAATTCGGCGAAAATATTGTTAGTTGTTCACAGGAAGAAACAAAAATGATAATTTTACCAAAACACAAACCTAAAAATAGTAAATAAAAAATTTAAGTACTTTTGAAATGGTCTCTTAATTTTTCTGCTGCTTTAAATGCTGTCAGTTGTTCAGAGAATAAAGCATCGTTTTACTTAAACACACTATAAAAAGTAAATTTAGAAGAAAAAAGTTTTTTAGGAGTGTTTTGTAAACATCACCCCCCCTCCCTCTTCCCGGCTGTGCGGTCATTTACATTTTCGTCAATTTTAAGGTTTTCCCAACTTCAGTAGCAAACATATTTCGTGAAAGTGCTTTCCTTTTAGGACATGGAGTATGTTCACCTTCCCAGATGAAGTACTTGGTATCACATAAATATCTGTGTTTAGTTTATTTAATATAGCACTGTGATCGATGACATCATGATTAGTGTGGACTTAAGAGTAGAGCTCGGATCATGGCCATATGGTGCAAAAAGACTTTTAACACTGCATGTTTTATCTTGGTTTTTGGTTTTAAATTGAGCAAATTATATTGTAAATATAGGTGAGGTATCTGGTTTTCTTGGTATGTAACACCCAATATATGACCAATATTAAAACGGTTTCTTATTCAGTCCATCAGAGATGCCTTCTTTTAAACTGTAATGCGAAACTTTGACACAGTGGGAGGCGCTTAGTGTGGAATCCCTGAGATTAGAAAACTGTAAACTACAGGCTTACCTTAGTGACGGCTGGGTTATATGAACTGACATTAGGCCAAAGATGATGAACTAGCTCTCCTTTCCCACAGAAGGTTCCTGACATCTAGAACCACTAACTTAGCCCCTGTCTTCAACTCCCAACCGACCCAGACAGCACTCATCTATCTTATGCAATTGCTATGAAATACTTTGTAACTTGTAATGTAACTGCCGCAAACGTTGCAAACACATCTGCACATGGTAGAGCTGGAAACAATTTGGAGGACTTTAGCGGTGATTGTGGTGCTTTTGTCTTATCTTGGGTGCGAGGAGATCTCATATCCCCCCCGAAAGTGACTAACAAGGCTGCTTTCAAAACCAAATCTTTGGTCCTTCATGGTTCAGTTCGACTGATCACGCACAGATTTTCCGTGTCTTCAGCTTGGGGTAAGAGCATCCAAAAGACTAACTATTCACAGGCCTTCATCCCTTCTTGAACCCGTTGGCGAAAGAACAGAATGTATTGATTTGCAATGAGGCAGCTCTAGCGTAGAGCAGAACATTTGTAATTGGCTGATTAGCATGTGGACATATTAGCACTAAATTTCGCTTCCTACAAGCCGTTCATCATTGTGCCGCCGTGCCAGAAAAGCTCCTGCCAGCTCCCGTCGGTGCTCTGTGTCCAGAGAGGCCAAATGAACACATCACACATACCAGAATAAGACAGATGTACCGGCATAAATTCCTTGCTCTCTTTTGTGGACAGAGTGCATTTGTGGATGTGAATTTATGTACTGCTTGAAATGGATGTGGAGGTACTGATGGTCTTTGTGTCATAGTGGCACTGGCGTACGCAGGGGCGTGTTTACCATTTTGGGTGCCCTAAGCAACGTAAAAAACTTAGGCCCCCCACACAGCACAAAATGATCTACAGTTTGTTTTAAGAATAAACCTTATAAATTTGTATTAGATATATTTTCCTTCGCTTTCTTTGGTTTTTGAGCATCGCTTTGATATGTGCGCTTCATTGCCCATATCTGAGGGTCTAAATCAAACGTCAAATGGTTTTACCGCTTGTAACCTATGCATATTAATGGTTTGCGTTTTGGTTAACAACGCTACTGGACGCATTATACATTTACATATACATTGTGTACATTTTAATTGAGTCATTATGAAGTCATAATGCACCCAGATTACTTGAATTAAAAATGTCTAGTCTAGTTATGATTGTCAGTAGGTAAGCTGTGTGTGTTTTTCACCCAAAAGTTTATTTATTTATTTTCTAAATCTGTTTTTCTTTTGTAGAACACAAAATAAGATATTTTGAAGAATGTTGCTAACAAAAACAAAATTGGTCTCATTTCTCAAAATATCATCTTTTGTATTCCACAGAAGAAAGAGTCATAAACGGGTTTTAGCGACATGAGGGTAAAAAAATTACAGAATTTGTATTAATTGTAAAAAATATATATTATTTAATATATTATAATATTCCGAATCGCTTGCAGCGTAGCAAATATATCAGATCAATGTTATTTGAATGTTTTGTATTGTGTGTTCAAGGAAGACTAACACATTTCAGTTCTGCACCAAACTGTTATGTCTCCCTCTCGCTTTAGAGAAGCACAAATATAGGCTGCATGTCAAAAGATGGTAAAACATCATGTTTTTTAAGAAGCCTCCAACCTGTATTTCTGAGATTTACGTCTGGGACATCAAAGTGACGTTAAAATCCCTGTCTGTAAAATTGTTTGTCGGATGTCTTCTACAGGTGCGGCTGTAAGATAAGATGCAGATTAGTCTATGCACCAACATGACTTTATAATTCATTTAAATTATCAGTCAAAACATTCAAAGACTCAGAGGTCCATCCTGGAGGAAATGATGTATATTTGTAGAAAAGTGGAATGAGGAGGCCTTCCAAGAAGTTCAGAATTCGAGCATTTGTCCAGTTATGATGTAGTTGTGTAATCGTGTTGTAAGCGTTCAATGTGTGCTGAATACTGAAGGTTAGGGAACAGATTCTGCAGGTCCAACCAAAACTCGGGTTGAACTTTGACCGCAACAATTTGGAGGTCGCTGTAACTAAAGAGGAATTTAGCTCCGACTTCATCCACAAACGCTCGGGATGAATTACAGCTGATGTTCTCTGCTGCTGTTCTTCCACGTTTGGCAGGTAATTTAGTTTAAATAGATGCGATATTAACATTTCAACTCCCGAACTCTGCTCCTTGCACCTGGACTTTGACAGCGTGGAGATTTATCATCCCAAGTGTGTGCTGACAATGTGCACTTTGCTGATTGAAAGCTTGGACAGTACCTTTATATTTGAGACATGGAGGACAAAAACACAAAGTTGCCAAGGAGATGTTTGCGCAGGTGTTGTTTACTTTTAACCTGCTTTAAGGGATCGTTGCCAACGTTCTTCTCGTATACAGCAGCTGAACTGTAAACATTTACACTATATTAACTGTACAGGCTTTACTAGTACTTTATATCTGAATTTTCTCTATATTTAAATTTTTAGCATGCTGTTCTTTTACATAATAAAACTAAAAGGTCTTTAGAGACATTTTTAACAAAATCACCGCAGATACAGCCGCACAATTTTAAAGTCATCTTTTATGCTGCGTTCACACCAAACAGGAATTATAGAGCGCATAACAAGGGATTTCAAGGTCCTTCTTTGGTGTCCAACCACAAGTTTATGTACATAGAAGGTGTAAAACACTATTATTTCGTAATAAAAGGCAGTTATTCGTTATTCTTACCTTAATACTTGGCTGAATCTCAAATGATTCGTTCCGCGATTCATCTGTCTAATCCCCTCCTTTCCGCTTGCCTAGTCTGATGTGATTGGTCAGATGGTCTAGTCTGCTGTGATTGGTTTTCACGGGCAGTCTTAGCAAAATGTAGGTGGGACTATATGTAGTGACGTAAATCCGAGGCGGTTCGCGAAGCGGACTAGTGATGACTCGTTTGCCTGATTCAGAGTCGACTCCCTTTTCCAATCCAATAACTTTGTTATTCATTCACCTTTGGAGTTACAACTTGCCTAACTGCTTACTTCCAAACACGGCAACATTACACACTGCAATGAAATGTTATTTTCATGATCTCATGTTACGTAATCACTTTAGGCGATTTGTGCTCGTAAATTGCATATAAAGTCAAAGTAAAGATGCGGAAAAACGCGCTCTCGCACAGGACGCGATTGAAATGAATCAGGGGTTTATTGACATCTGATTGTGTGAAGACAGTTCCTGTTGTGTGATGTTTTTCGCATCACTCATGCAAATATATCAGACTTATCCTGCAAGTAATAAAGAGCGAGGAAAGCGATGATTGGAATTTGGTGTTAACACAGCATTACACATTTCTTCTGAGGTTTCTGCCACAAATGTTGCATTTTTTTTGTTTTAGCTGTTGTTAATATACTGTGCTTGTTTTTAACTAGTTTGCAAGCCATTTACTATTTTTGCACATCTCTATTGTGTTTGTTTACATATGTATGTATACGTGGGATTGGCCTCAAATGCACTTCCCCTTTAGAGTAAATACTGTCAGTGCTGAGAGATCTAAGCTACAGTAAAAGTTTCACATCCGTGGTGGTTTGTATGGTCTCATAGTCCATAGTTTTTATCATGCGGCATGAGTTTGTACTGACGCATCTGTTAACTGAGTGAACCCAGAGCTTTGCTGGTACTCGCACAGTGAACTCTGCAGTATCGCTCATGAGCCGAGCAAATTTAGACGCTGCGATGAGAAGCGATTTAGGGGTGAACTTCAACGATTCCTTACCAAAAACAATCCAATGCAACTTTGCAGTACACTCATCGATTTAGTTATTTTATTTTATACATTACATTATACATCATTTTATTTTTCAACAGTTTGGGCAGGTTTGCTTTTCCTGAATATTACAAAGAGTGACGTATGGAACGTTTTTTATTACGTTATATTTTTTTAAGTTTTCTGTTTTGAATATGCTGTGGTTTTGATTTCAGTCATCAGTTTTCTGAACTTAATGCAAACCAGCACAAAACTGATCACAATTGTTACAACATAAGTTTTTTTTAAACCTACTGTCTTGTTTTTTACAGAGAGATAAATGTGTCTCGTCACACAATCTTTGTTTAAAACAAAAGCAAACAATGCAACACGGGAAAAATGAAGAGACCATTCCAAATATTAATTTCATCAGCATTTCTAGTGGGCATTTCAGTCCACTGTCTGTTGAAATTCAACAAAGTCAAACCACAGGAGGGACATAAAGTCATCCAACAGCAGCGTAAATACTGACAGCATGACAAGACGCATGAAAACTAAGTTAAAAAGATCATGTTTGAACATTTCTTTAATACATTTACAAATATACCTGTTGTGTTGCTTAATAGTGAATATAAACTTGTTTTCTTTGCAATATTTGAGGTCTAAAAAATGCATCTTTCTGTTATTTTGGCCTGTTTCTCCAGTTTTCATTTTCTGCAAATAAATGCAAATACAAACAATATTTTCATAGGAATTTGGGAGAAATATTGTTATTAACATAAAAAAATAAAAAAAAAAATTTATTTAACCTAAACGCATACTATACTGTACCTATAAATAGTAAATTCTGAAAAAACTGAAAATGGTCTCTTCATTTTTTTTGTCTTTGGCTGTATATTGTGAATAGTGTAATTATAAGTAATGTGCAATATGTCTATGTAATTTTATGGGTTCCCGTAATTTTGTTTCAGCGGTTCTGTCTGAAGTCTCCTAAAATGGAAAGCAGGTTTTCTCTTGCCGTGTTTTGTTTCTTCAATAGAATAACCCTGAAACCAGTTTATTAGAGAAACCATTTGACTTGATCTGATTATTCCAAGTTCTCCAGTGAAACACAGAATCTGATTATGCAGGGCCTTAGAAGTGGAGATGTGACAGCCCATAATATGTTGATTCCCCTTTATATTCTTTTATACTTTTGATACATTATAAGAACGATCTGTACCAGCAATAAACGCACTGAAGCAGGAATGGCAGGGGTCTCTGGGTGTTGATGTGAACCAGATGATGTACCAGCCTAAAAAGGGGAAAAATGTATATGGATGGACAGACTGTGAAATGAAACGACGGCTAAAAGCCGAAAGCATCTGACAGGCACTTGAATGCCGTTACAGAGCACCGGAAACCCTTTTCTCTGAATTTACAATGATGTATTCTGCCCTGACACACATTATTGTCAATCTTTGCATGCAAACTGGTTTCAAAGATCTACTCGGAAATGGTCTTGTTAGCATCTGGCTAATACTGTAGACACCAGAAAATTTGCTCTGGGTCTCTCTGTGGCCCTCTGACGCGTTTCCTGACCCAGGAAATAGAATTAACACCTCGGCCCTAAAACTGCGGGGCCTCGTTCGAAGCCACATCTGTGGCCTGCCCTGCCCTGTATCTCAAGTGTAATAACGCTGTGGGCTGAGAGAATAAATTTGAGACTTAGCAGACACTATACTTAACTTTATACAACACACTTTGGGCTTAAACTTCCTCTGCTCTGCATCGCGCTACTTCATCACATCGGATGACATTGATCTGAGTGTAAAATAGCTGCCAAAAATCACTGCAACAAATGAAAAAGTATCAATCTACCATGTTGACATTAAATGTTTTCTTGATGTTTTATTCGCCTGTCCTTTGAATGTTAGACTAAAGTGTAAGGTTCTTTCGTGAACTTTTGAGTGACTCTGTTTTCTCTTTATGCTTATGTAGAAATGCTTGCTGTGAAGAAACATAGAAATGACAGATGTTAGCATTCGCAGCGTTCAAACTCTGAAAGCTCAAGACAATTCATAGATATTCCGACCAGACCGTCACAGATAATATGTATTTCCCCCCCGTTGTGCTCCTGAAGTGGTATTGCCCGTTCTTACAAAATATAAATGTGCTCTGCGGGAAATGTATTACCTACCACAAGAGCGTTTTAAAGAAGGGACCACTTTCCGATGTCAAACGGACAGTAAATTAAGAAAGGAATAGAAGAAGGGATTATCTGTTTATTAGTTATTTTATGGGGGCCATATTTTAGGAGAAATGGGTCCTGAAATTCTTGGGTTGAAAAGTGAGCTGTCTGTTTTCTTCATTAGATGCATGTGCTCGCTCACAGACTGAAGAACGGGTTCCTGGCTTTAAACACTTCACGTGTTTGTATTTTAGTCTCACATTGTGGATTCCCCGGGTGAGTTTTGAACAGACTCGCAGAAGGCCGTAAAACTATGTTTTTTAAAACCTTAATCGGCCAGTTGCACCTAAGCAACCTCTGTTGTACTTTCTCACACACATGCATGCATATCGATTCGTTTAAGGGTTGGGATGTCATGCATTTGTGGATATTGAGCAGATGTTCCCGAGAAGATTTTTGAGAAACCCGTCTTGGAATTTGTAGCATGTTGCAAACAATGCTTAAGCGCCATTGTTGATCTTCGAAGTGGTTAGAAGAATATTCTGGGTGGCACATTTGTACGGGTTATAGTGTTAGTGTGAGTTTGTGTGCTGGGAATTAACATCTAGTCATACGACCTTTAGTTTTCTGAAACGTTTATTAAGATTTGTACCCGTGTTTTTCCTTTACACTACTTTTTAACAAAATCTGAATAAAATGAATCACATTTTGTGTTCTCTCTCTTTTTCTCTCTCTTAACATGTTGCATTATGTTCATTTTTATTATCTCTTTCCTCTACAGTACTTTGAGGTGCCCTTCGACTCGAACATGAACCGTACCAAAAACAGACCTCTGGTCAGAGGACAAATTAGGTGAGCTTCTTCAAAACCATTGATATGCTTTATGATACTCTTGATTTTTTTATTTCCTTTGTCTTCTGTTCAGAACTGTAGAAACAACATAGTGAATTCCGTGTAAGAGACCTGCGGTTTATGTAGATAAAAACATTCTAAGAAAATTAAAACATAACGCTTTATTATGTAAGGCCTTTAGACACCTCTCAAGACATACTAACTGTATGTATATTATTTTGCATTTCTGTTAGTAGATCCTCCAAAACATTACACACTGGACCTTTAACTCTTTCCTCATCATTTTAAATTCAACCGTTCCCTGCCAAAGACGAGTTATTACGCCAATCGTTATGTGTTTTTAATCATTGTTCTGAGTCTAATCTGGGTGAAGTCTTTGACAAAAAATGCCATATATTTATCACAGAAAATGTACCTTGAGCCATCAAAGTTTAGTGAACGCTGGTGCTGGTTGACAACTTTTTTAAAAAAAAGGCTGGCTGTGTCACATCTAATGATAAAATCTGATGATACCTGGATCGGTGTTGTGTCACTTATAAATTTAAGTCTTATTTGAATTTTTAACTGACCCGCAGTCAAAAACGCAAGTAGACATACTAGGCAAAACCTAGTGTGGATTAGATTTTTACAAATGCGTTTAAATTATGAAGAGACACATCCTTGCTGTCTTTGTTGTGATTTTTGTAAGTCACTGCAGATTAAAATGGCTTCCCTACTCTTGTTATGTAATGTTATTTACTCGACATTGTTCTCAAATAGCCCAGTGTTTGTGTATAGTCGCGCCTGCCGGTTTCAGACACTATACGCCATTGTCTGATATCTGTAGCGTTGACCAGCCACTCCCGCACCTGTCCTGTGTAACCTGATCCAGGTGTGTGAAGGCGTGTCTTTGTTTTCTTCGTCCACATTTCTCCCCCTCTCATCTCATCCTGCCGCTCTTACCCTAGCCATGTTTTTGTTTTCATTTTTCAGACTATTAGCTTTATTAAATAGGTTGCTGGCTGGGTTCAAACTTGAATGGCAGGCGTATGTGTTCTTACCACTGCACCACAGCACCAACGTAAATCTGAACATTTTAGGCCCATTTGATACATTTATTTGTGGTCTACATGCATGTTTAAAGTCATTGATGTCTAACATACACCATGTTTTTTGAGTTAAGCAAAAATGTTGTCATCATTTACGTACTCGTATGTCATTGAAAACCTGAATGTTACTCTTTTCTTCTATGAAGCACAAAAGAAGATATTTTGAGAAATGGCTCACTGGGTGATTCTCACAAAACTACTGAAATATTTTGGCCGTTAATATTTGAATTATAAAACATACAATTTGGTAACACAAAAATTTATCATAAGATAATTCTGTTCTCAAACATCAATTTGACATTTTTGCATTTTCTGCTGAAATTCACATAACCGTAATGTGTCCCGATTTGTTTTGAGTGCATTAATTGTTGTAATTTAAACACAGTAAAATTTAAATATTGTGAAAAACCTTTTGGAGGTTCTACTAGATTAAAAATGTCTAAAAATAGACTAAAAAATGTCCAAAAAATAACTGACTGCATATTCATGTATAATAAAAATGAAGAAAGTAGTTTCCAGGACTGATATTCTCATCCTCTGTGATTTTTTTAAACACTTTATACACACAAAAAAATGTTTTCATTAAGTTTGATTTTATGTGGAGAAACACATGTACTAGAACCTTTCAAATGACTAACAAGTTAACAAATTACTTTTTATTTTTATAGTTAAAAATTAGATTTTTAACTTAAAACTTAAAAACGTACTATTCTCTTATCACGCTGTGTACACAACTTTTCCCCATCTCATTACCGATACAGGTAGTTTTCCACATTTAAAGAAAATGTACATGTATAATTGTCTATTAAAATATCATTCATTAATTTCTTATTATGTATGATTAGTAAAAACTTTCTTAGGCATCATGGCTTCGATTTTTTGCAAAACATGCTATGAAATTGACCGGTAATGAGAATTTTTAAGGCCTTTTTTATTGTGTTAAACTCTCAGTAATTTTGAAATTTGTTTGATGTGTTTTTAAGAAAATAATGTTTGACATCTTAAAACTAAGATTTTGTGAGAATCACCCGAGTTGTTTTGTGTCCATACGAAGTCAATGGGGACCAATATTGTTTGGTTACATACATTCTTCAAAATATAATCTTTTGTCCTTTTTTCATCTTTTGAAAAAAATGAAGTCATACATGTTTGAAATGACATAGAGACGAGTAAATGATGAACGATTTTTCCCTTTCACATCACTGTAACACAATATTAATTCAGTTTTATTCTTGGAGGTCTGGGCAGGTGTATTTTAAAGAGCACAGTTTCTGTCACTTCTGAGCAGAATTATTTTTCTGTACATTACAGAACCTTGTGTTAATGACAGGAGGAATCTGTTTGTTGTTTTTGCATCGTCAAAACATATCTTCACCTGTTCACCTCTAGACCTGTTCACAAATACACAGCATACAAACACCAGTGTCATCTACCACAACATATCATTACACCCATTATGTGCATCCCAGTAGAACATGTTTACACCCACACACACACTCGCTTTTGACAGTATGTTATTACGCTCTTTGATGTTTGCGTGTGTGTGGCTGTTTTACATCACAAGAATGTGACCGAATTGTGCGTTAAAAACTGACACGCCAAATCTGTCACGAAAGAACCCACAAGCCGTGCAACATACTCAAGATCACTATGAGACGTTGGCATTCGTATTTCTTTTTATGTTGTTGAATTATTTTAGCGATGATTATTTTCTCTTAATAATCGTTGTGAGCGTTGTGTAAGCAGTGCAAAGATTGTGGGTTTAAATCCCAGAGATTAAACATATTGATCAAATGATATGCGAAAAAGAAAAAGTCTCTTTGGGTAAAATGTCAGACAAATGCATTCATTTAATTGTTGTTTATTTATTCCTTTTTTCTTTATTACAAAAATGTATTTTTAGAGTTTCTCTTATAGTATATACCTATTTAATCGTAGGTCTAGACTGGGAAAGATTCATTTCAGCTGTCATGGTTTAAGCCTTGTTCACATTTTTTACCTTCTTGGAAGACCTGCCACATGAGAGCATCACGTCAGACAAGTATTTGTTTTTATTGGATTACAGTAAATTATTTAGACTTCAGACTATGAATGAATAATATCTCGGAGCCATACCTGGTATATTTGTGACAGTTAGATTAGCTCTTTTTTTTCACGGAGTTGTGGAAATTCCAGCGGTTTTGCTCCTAACGTTAATAGCCTCGACACCCAAACAGCTGATCTCATGCTTTAAATTATGGAACACATATAGACTGTAAAACCCCTTTACCACATAAAACAGTCATAACAATGATAATAGCATTTGAATGGAATCTCCTGCTGTCGGGCAGAAAATTGACCCCTTTTTTCCTCTCAGCTTTGGTCTCTGTCTCAATGCTCCTCTAATTTATGGAGCAGTTAGCTGTGAATTTGAACCAGACGCCTTCGCAGGACTGGAGGACTGCATTTGATAAACGTTGAAGGAAGTGGTTGTCCGATGGAAGCGTCTGTGGTGAGGAGAGGTTTAATCTGTAGCAGAGAGGCAGAACGCTTTTGTTTTGATGTGATACTCGCAGAACCGCACAACAGCTTATCTTAGAAGCTATTTTACAAGCTCTTTTTTCCTGCTTTTTTCTTTGTCGCCTTTGTCTTTCTATTTTGGTTCCATTATAATGTTTTTCATGTTGGTTGTCGTTTTATCGGACAATCTGTTCTGGGCCAGTGTTTGGTAGTTTTCTACAGGGTTTATATCATGAAACTACTTTTTTCTCGATCTTTAGAGGTCATGTGCTACGAAAACATGCTGTAAGTTTTAAAAGCCTCCCTTAAAGTGCAAGAGAGAATCGCTCCTAAACTTCATAAAAGTGAATGAAGTTTAAGTTGATTCAAGTTGTTTCAACGTACCGCATTGCAAAAATAACTCATTACGGCTTTAAACCCCGCTTACAAAAATCTATATTCATGTTGTGCTTGTCTTATGCTTTTCTGTTTCTCTCAGCCCACTTCACGCTGTCTCGTTCGCACTGGCGTGTGGGATCCCAGGTTTGACCCTGTTGACCCTGGGTGTCAATCCTTTGACCGGCTTCCTGGGTACTCTGAACATCTTCCTGTACACGTGCTGCTACACACCCCTGAAACGCATCAGCATCACCAACACCTGGGTGGGCGCGGTGGTGGGCGCCATCCCACCTGTAATGGGCTGGACGGCAGCCACTGGCTCTCTCGATCCAGGTGCAATATACACACTAACACAATGAGGGCTCAAACACCATCTTTGATCTATAGATTCTATATATTGTGCGTTCTCCATGTGTCGGCGTGGGTTTACCACGGTTTCCTACCACAGCCTAAAGACGTAGATGCAGGAATGACGTTAAGAATGAAACAATACATGAATCTATATATTGTGCAAGAAAAATTTCGATATTTAACAATATCTTGTCTGTTTAAACCTACTGGATGAGCTTCGAAACAAGTTTTAATGTTTTGTTTTTTATGTTGTTATTTTGCTGCTTTAAGAAGTTCTCTTAAGACTTATTTATTTTAGGCCTACTTTGTTATTTCAATTTTTATGCTTCGATTTTGTTTTATATGTCTGTGACAGACCTATTCAAGTTTTATACATGTACATGCAGTAAATTCTGTTAAACCTTTTATCTTAACAAAAAAATAATTTTAAATAGTTAATGTTTTAGAAAGAAATCTTTTTTTTTATATACTGTCATACCACATACGTATTGAATCTATCGTAGTGTATTGTATCGACTCATGAGCTGAGTGTATTGTTTTACCTCTACTTCACATTCTTAGATTCTCAGTTCTCAGACCTTTTCTGACTTTTCTATTGTTTTCCTTATAGCACAATATATACAGTATATATAGCACTGTCCATGTTGTAGGCCATTTTCACATTTCTTGTTACTAATGTACTACTAATGTAATTTACTAATGTAGAGTACACTTTTATTGAAGTAAATAGGAGACAATAGCAGTTAGTTATTGCACTCCCGTTTGCCCTACAATGAATCAAAAGATCAACTTTTGCATTCCCTCTAAGTTCATGTGAGATCTTCTCCGCTGCCCCTGAACTGGATGTTTGTGCTTTTAGCAGGAATTTCACATAAGGCTCATTCTAAAAATGTGTCCTCGATCCTAACATCCCTCTTTGTCGTCGGTTTCTGCACTATAACAGTCTGTTGGTTCAACTTTATATGCAGTCACTGTCCACTTACGAATGTTGTAGTTACATATACACTCAACATCCTGTGTTATTCCTAAGATACTTCTTGCATGAAATCAAGTGTTTGTAGAACTCAGCAAGGGGTCTGTAGCCTGTTTTGCAATCTTGTAATTGTTGAGGCAACCGTGAGATCTGTTTTCCAAAGCGACTGCGCGTGAACTGTAAATCTAAGTGCTAATTATTAAGACTCCTAGCGGCAGGAAAGACAACCTAAAAGTTTCAGATCTTCATCTTGCCGTCGTGCGTTGCGTTGCGTTTCTCAGAGGATCGTAAGATCACTCGCACAAAGACAGCTCGACGTGTCATGCTCTGTTACCCCTGCACGGGCCACTGTTTTTGCCGTATCAACTTTCCGTCCGCCTCTGAGCTCTGAACCCAGGTGAACGATGTTTGTTTTCTGCCCAGCAGGATGGGACAGATCTTCTGTGAACAAAATGTCCACAGTTCACCTCCAGTGTTTAAATGTCACTGCTATGTTGTTTGTTTATTCACTTCTTTACCTCTCTCTCTTTTCCTTTCCAGGAGCTCTCTTGTTGGGAGCGTTCCTGTTCTCTTGGCAGTTTCCTCACTTTAACGCTCTGAGCTGGAACCTGAAGGAGGACTACTCGCGCGGCGGGTACCGAATGATGTCCGTCACCCATCCCGCACTTTGTAAGCGCGTGGCCCTCCGCCACAGCATGGGCCTGATCGGGCTCTCGGCCTTGGGTCCTGTCCTGGACGTCACCACGTGGACCTTCCCCTTAGTCTCACTGCCCATTAACCTTTACATCAGCTACCTGGCCTTACGGTTCTATCGCCATGGTGACAGGCAGAATGCCCGCAAGCTGTTTTTCTGTAGCCTTTGGCATCTGCCCATGCTGCTTCTGTTGGCACTCACCTGTAAGAAGAGCCGTGTGACACGGGACGAGGGAGATGTTGTCGCGGGTGCAACATCTTTGGCTGTGTAGAGCTAACACAAACACATGTGTGGCCGTTGTTCATCCCGACTTGATGTCAGCCTCAATATCTTGGAGTTTAAAAAGGATACCAAAAGTTATGCAACTTGGAAAGGGAAAGACAAAATAGAAAACATGCATAACGGACATAAACTCAGTTCCTCCATCAGGGAAGAATACTGATTCATCTGTGAATGAACAGCAGTCATTTCAAAATCAGATTTAACTCAGGTACACAAATCAATATTGTGTGTGTAAATATATATTTTATTTATTGGATGTCTATAAAACATATTGACACAAGCCAATATGATTAGAGACAATTAATATACAAAAAGAATGCAAATAGAAACAAAGGAATGCTGGAACAAAGAACGTTATTCGTTTGTCTATTAACTTGGTAAATTAGGACATGTCAGAATACTGAGATGGTTAAAATAAACCAAAAAAAAACAATTTAATAAATAAATTTGGTCCGCTTCTTAGCCAAGTCCTTATTTTGCGTCCTTGTTTAAAACTTCATCTGAGTTCATTGAATAATGACTTTGAAGAAACCATTTCCGATATTGCCGTATTTCAGTGTATCAAAACATCGAACTCTGTTAGCTCAGTCAGAATTTGTTGTTGTACCCAGAATTTTGATGTGTGAAAAAACATAACACAGGAACGCGTTTGCTTAGACCGAATAATGCAGTGCTCCACGTGTTCATTCTGCATTCAGCACCTTCAAGGTTCACCCAAATCTTGACCTTACTGTACAAATGACTCGTAAGAAACTAAAGAAAAGAGTTCTTTTAAATAAAAGTCTTGTGATCAGTTTTGTGTTCGGGTTTTGAATTGAAATGTTCAATGTGTAATTAAATAAAGGGTTGCATTGTTACTCCATAATCCCAGAAGAAGCTGAATCGCTCAGAGTTTACTGGGTAAGGAATCGTTGGGGTTATTATATAACTTTTAACTGTTTGATAATCATTTTCTTGTTGGAGGATTTGAGCAAAATTGAGTCGATTTGCTATAATTGTTTGTTGCAGATACTGTAATTCACAGCAGCAATGAGATGCAAGGCTAAATTCGCTTACAGAATTCCCTGTATCGCCACTCCTCCAAACAATGTCTGGTGACTCTGGACACATTTGGCTAAAATATCAGTCCATATAATCTCTTAAGTATCGACCTCTGCACCTGTCCGGCTGCAACACTTGATACCTCTTTGCCGTTTCCTTCCCAGTTGTGCTCTGTGGTCCCACTTCTCTCACCACCTTCATTAGACGCCTTTCCAATGCTATCCAACCGGGGAGATTTAGTCCGCACGCCAGGGCAAGGCATTCCACCCTCGTAAAGGTCCGGTCTGGATGCGGCTAGTGCTCGTACATTTCACATCAGAGAGGGATGGAGGGGGGAAAGAGAAACAGCTGTTCCCAACATGTCAATAGATTAAAAAGCAGTTTCAGCCCTCCCGGGGTCCGTAGACTCTCCCACCATGATTTTACAGCTTCCGCTCTATAGGGTTGTGGAGGTGGGCACCCTGTGTGGGATGGAGGATATACGGTCCCATAGCAGAGCAACATAATAGACAGCATGTACAGTTTAGTTGTACTTATTAATATTGTTTATGTATTTAACGTTTTCTTTCAGGGTGTTTGGCTCATTTAGTTAGCCGGACAGAGAGCAGTCTTGAGTAATGGAGTATATGGAATAATCATTTTTTTCATGACAAATAATGTTTGACTCAGTCATGGAGAGTTTCTCACCGTGCGTTCATTCATTATGAGCTCTGTGAACCCTCAGGACATTTCACATAATGATCTTTGGCTTTCTGTGGTTTTTCTCATCCAGCTTGGATTCTCATTACAGCTTTAACAGCCTCTCAGACCTTCATTTGTTACAACGGCAACAGGTGGATTTCTCCTCTCTTTTCATTCACAGTCAACAAAATGCTTTGAAATTTAACACTGAAATGCAGGATGATTTCAGTTTTTAATTGCTGGAAAAGATACAAGTTAACTTCAGGTTGGATATCAAACATGATAGCCTAAGTTTAGAAATATGGTCTTTTCTTTCCAGTTTCTCAATCATGGGTGACAGCTATAAACAATATTTTTAAGAGTGTCTAAAATACTCCTAATTGCCCTCTTAGCATGCTAGGCAAGATGGCAACATTTTGACAAACCTGCCGCCGCATCACGTATAGGTTTCCTGGCACAAAAGCAGTTATAGCGAAAGGCTTTTGTATTGATTTATACTTGCCACTTGCTTGAAATCAGTCATGTGTTGGACTGTTTCTTAAGCAAAATATTCTTAAAAAGCTCACACTGATATATTTTTCTTTAGGGAGTCGCTCGTTCTCTAACCCTCAAAGTGACATCAATCTTAGAAATGCGGTCTACTTCATACATTATAGTCGCGAAACGCAACAGAAAAGTTTAAGATCTGAGCCAGAGTCAATAGTGATGTAGAAATATGCATCATTATAAGGGGAAAATGCTGTACTGATTTTAAAGATTTTACCATGTTAGTTTTTCTTTCCACCTCGTTTAATATCGGTTAGCCAGACATAAAAGGAAAACTCGTATGATGTACTGTAGGCCCGCAGGCTAAATTTAAGGTCATCAGGTAAAATTGTGCCCGTTATATTTGCTGGACTGTAATTTCTGCTCATTCAATTTCAACAATTAAATTAAACAAAAAGATGACCTCAATTGTAATGTTTTGTGGTCTTTTTAACATTAAGACATCAATTGATCACTTGCATATACGATTTGATTTCCTTTCAAAATGTATTTCGGTGCGCCGTCCAATATAAATCATAATAAGGTTTGCTTACTTTAAATTGCGAAGTTAAGAAACACTTTCTATTATTTAGTGATAACGCTGACATTATGTTAATGATTTATAGGCTATATTTATAATTTATGTTATCCGGGATATCGCTTTTAATTTAGTTGTTTAAAGCATTATCTTCTGAAACAATATTGGGGTGAATTTTAATTATTGTTGCTGCAAAGGAAGCATCAGATTGCTGTGAAAGCTTTATTAGATTTAAACTGTCGATTTTTTTTACTTAAACATCCTTTAGTAATGGGCAGTTCAAATTAATAAAAAAATAGCCTATTAATTTTAAGTTCGGTTTTATTGAACCGTTAGGCTAAACTTGCAGATGCCAGTTATAACTGTACATGAACATATAACCGTAAATTAGGTAATTAAAATGAAAATAAAAAAGGTTGAGATTTATTGTATCCAGTTCTTATAGCAGCTTTTAGGGTAATTGTTTAATTCGACAAATCAAACAAAGTCATCCTAATTTGTGGACCGTTTATTTATTTTTTAAGAGCTAAGATATTAAGAAAAATTAATTGTGCATTTTCCTTAACTTTCCCTTACTTCGTTTTTACTTTTTAAAGCCTAATAAATAAGTTTTCTCACAAAGGAATTTAACCTCTTATCTAAATTAACATAAGTAGACTACACAGACTTCCTATAATCGTTCTCTTTTCATTTCTAGTCGACCAAAGAAATGAATGTTAAACTTTTACATCGTTTTTGCCACTTAAAATCAAGTTATTCAAACATGTCTGTGACGTTTGTTTGTGTAGTCTATTTAAACTCTTTAAGTTATATATAAGTAATAATAAACATCGTTGACCTTTTGAATTAAGTCACTGTTCTTATGCGCTCACAGTTCTCAGTTAAAATTGATAAAACTTGAAGTAACTGGGGTAAAAATACTCCAATCTTATGTTTCTGTCTGCCCAATAAGAGCGTTCAATCGACTCCGCGACGGAATGTCTTTTCTCAAATAAAACGCCTACGTCCCTTTGTGATTGGCAGGCTTCTTTCAACAGCTCCACCATTATTCAAATCACTGTGCGTTGGTAGGCTGGCCCAGTTGTCACTCACCCGCATCAGCGCTCTTTAAGGTCTAGTACTCCGTTCAGTGCGCTCATACTCTCTCGGTGGAGGACGCGACGGGGATGCGACCGGGAGCAGTTTCCGCGGCTCGGTTTCGAACAGGGAATCAAGTGCACCGGTCGCTCTCGTCAGTTTTCTCGTTTATATACGCAGTTATGGCAGAGCATAGTTAATTCAAAACGAATTCCGTCGACTTCGGGTTAGTTTATTCAATTTCCGTGGATTGGTGCTTATTTTATTGTGCACTCATGGCTCGTAAAGACAGCGGGGATTCCTGAAGCTGGACCTGGACAGAATTATACGCACACGTCAATATGTCCCGTTGGAGCGTAAAGGTCTATACGCGCAGTGCTTATGGAATATAGCCTGTTCTGTCACCATCTTTACGCGCTCTCCGTCAGTCCCGTGAAAAAGAAACTCGGGCTCCTGTTCATCATGCTGCTCCTCTGGGTTTACATGCTGTACTCTTGCGTGGGCTTCTGTGCCACCATGCCACGAAGTTTACTCGGGGACAATAGTAACAATAATCGAGCGAGCGAGACTGAGTTCGTCGGGAAATACGCAGAGGCTGAAAGTGGCCGACCGGACCCGGTGATGTCCAAACTGCTGTCCAGAGCACAGAGCTCGTGGACGGACTTAGAGTCAGATTATGATGAACCTACTTTTAGAAGGGCTCCCAGAGGCTTCTCTAAAAATGACGTTGAAGTGGACCGAGCGGACGACTGGGAGGACGGGCAGGGAGGAGAGCCGAGAGTCTCTCCGCTGTCAAGTTTCTCCAGCGGCTCGGGCAGCAAGAAGCTGCCGCAGGCGATCATCATCGGCGTGAAGAAGGGCGGTACGCGCGCGCTGCTGGAGTTTCTGCGCGTGCATCCCGACATCCGCGCTGTCGGAGCGGAGCCGCACTTCTTTGACCGCAACTATGACAACGGACTGGACTGGTACAGGTAAAAACTAAAATTTATATCCAAGGAAACTTTAATACTTCCCGTTGTTCTTAATTGAGATAATTATAATTCATCAAATCTCTGTCTAAAAGTAATATCTTATACTTACGAAAAACATTTGCCGCTTTTGTTTAGTTAATAAGTCGTTTAAAACATTTTTAGGTTCGTTTTTAAAGCTTGTCATATTTGTAAAAACGTGAACTGGGACTTCACGAGTATAGAAGCGACACACACTCGCACAGAAGTTAGTTCTGTAGAAAATAAAAACGAATTTTCCCACCATACCGAGGTAAAAAATGAGTATGACTTATAAATTCTTATTAAAATGCTGTCTTTGGGTTATAACTCTTTGTGCTGTTAGTTATATTTTGTGAGTTCATCTTCGGTCCCGGGGAGGTTTTAATTTCTATAGCCTAATAATAATCACAATTGCCATAAAATGTCTAAATGTTCAACAAATATTTTTTATTTCCTCGGCATGACCGAGATTTTATTTGTCTGGCATATATCTGACTGCTTCTGAATACTATTTGGCTTAATCTCGAGCGTTATTTTTTACAGTAGCCTATGCTTTATGCTTTACCTTTCCACACCAAATTGAATAATGGCCAATGATTATACAAATGAGGAATGGTCTACTTTTCACAATCCAGTTTAAATGTTTACCTTGGTTTGGTTGTTGCTGCTGCTGTCAAAGTATTAGACTTTGCCCAGTTATTCGCATTGAATAAAACTCCGAAATGTTGAACACGGTCCTTTAAATACACATTAATTCAGATCGATATTATTCAAATAAACATACTAGGTCTTGAACGCTCGGTTATTATAGATTTTGTGATTGTAACAGTTTGAGAGACGAAGCGTATCCGACCACAGATGTTGCGCAGTGGTCTCTATTGGACACACAGGATCATTGCAGGTTAACGGACCTGCACTTTTCCTTTCACTTTTACAACTTTTAAAAAGTATTTTCTGTCGTGTTTTTTAAGTGATATACGCCTTGCTTTTCGATATCCGAAATGCCGATGCAACAAAATCAAAGCAATTTATTTCACGTATTAAATGGGTTTGATGGGCTATAATAGATTCGTTTTCTTTATCACGACGTGGTTTCTACTAAGGTTTTTATGGTCGTCGGAATTAAAGGGAAATAAATATATAGGCTGGGTCAATAAAACGTGTGCCTTGTGAATTGTATGTAGTTGACTCGTTTATAATGGTTATATGGCTTCGCCAATGCCGTTGTTTTAATCTTTTTGGACAGCAGGGTGTTGCAAACTAATAAATGGTGACGTTGTTTTGCTTTATTCCGCATTATTTGGGATAGCGCATATTTTAAGCGTTTATTGGGCATGTTTTAAAAACGATTCGAATTGCTAATTCGTTTTATCTATCTGTTGTTTTAGGACGCGCAATAGAAGAGTTAAATTCACAGACCCACACTGTCCGTATTTCACAAATAACTTCTATAGGGCATTCAAACGAACCAAAGATTGAGGAAAATCGAGGTTTTGACTTACTATGAAAATGTGACGATATTTTGATTAACTTTATCTTAGAATTCGACAAATAATAAAATATTATATGCTCCACAGTAAAATGTGATTGTATGAATAGATTGTTTAAAAATGAAACTGAAGATCGGATGGGTGATCTTATTGGCCGAGGGTCTGTCTCTGGTTACCCCGGGACCCGAGCGAAAAAGTTCTGAACTGCACGCCTGTCTCTCTAAACGGATTTGCAAAAGTTTGGGGATTGGACCAGAGTGCTTTAAAATACATGAGACGTTAGAAAAAATGAGAAATGATAGAATGGCGTTTTAGTCAAAGCTCGGTTCTTCAGCTTTGATAAAAAAGAAAATTATGTTCTTGCATGTTGAGATAAACGGGTTATTTACGTCATTATTTAAATGTCAAGGACTCAGTTCAGTGTAATAAAATGAATCCAAATTGTTGTCAATCCGGTCCAGAATGAATCACTAAAGATGGTCCCCAAAATGTTTCTTTAAACCTGTCCCTGCTTTGTTTGCATTATGCCATTTGTCATTTTTTAACAATTTACAGACAAACATAATTGAAAGTGTTGATTAACTTTTACAAATAAATAAATACATATTTTCAATATTTTCAGTATGAATTAGTTATTTATTACATTGTTTACTATTTAGAAACCGATATACTGCACTTTAAAAAAACTTTTTTTGAGTGTTTGGATCACAACAGAACCAAAATCAGAAGAATCACTTCAATGAAACAATATTTCATTTGACATTTAAAATAATGACATGAAAAACTGTTGCTTAGAGGTGTGAGTTATAGTATGAGATGGGTCAAGTCTAAAAACCCTTTCATAAAATAAAATAATTGCACCAGACCTTGCAAAGGGTAACATCTATAATTTTTTCCTAACATTCACTATGTTAGGCCCAGAAGACGTTTCAAACCGTCATGTGACCATAATAATGTTGAGACAATTTTGCTATTGCAGTAACACCATATCGATAATATTGTCACATCCCTTTTTGTTAGTTGACTTGCCTGGACTGTGGGAAAGTGTTGTGAAGACTCATCTCCAAAGTTTTATCCCTGAGCAATGTAAATGTGAGCTATTCAGATGACCGAAAGTGACTTCTCAAAGGCCAATTTGCAGATTCATTGCATTTAAAAAGTGAAATGAAAGTGATCGGGTAGAATGGAGGTTTCCACTTATCATAAGATTTTCTGCGTCTCAGATTTTACTAGATTCGCATACCATTGCAGCTGGTTTTAGTTGCACATGCGATGCCTCAACGAAATTCTATATCTGGGCACTGCTGTTTCGGTTGTGGATACTGCACAAATGCAGACTTTTTATTTTTCTGTGTGCCTAACTCAAGTGAGAGTTTTTGCGGAATGAAAGCAAGTACATTTAGTTTTTGAGTCAGTGTGTTGTTTAAGCTCATGGGCTCTTACATTAGTGTTCATTCCCCTTTATACTGAAGTGAAAAAACTAAATGGAGAGGAAAAAGACTTGGCGTTAGAGCGTTACACTAGAAAAAGTGTTCATGGATTATTTTAATGCCGTCCCTGTGCATGGAAAGCATTCAAGCTGTCTTTAATGAGGTCAGGTCAAGTTAAATTTATTTGTACACATTTGTTCACAAATGCATTGTTAAAAGCGGTTTAACAGGAAATTGTGCTTTAATGCTCTCATTGTGCAAGACAACTGTGACAAAGAAAAAAATGAGTAACGTGTTGTCTGAGTTTATCAAAAAATGGTGACCTTTTAAAGATAGATGTCGGATATTGTGCAACAGATGGGTAGAGAAAAAGTGATGACAGATACGTTTTGTTCTAGAATACTTGTTCAGCCGGTTTGTACAGAGTTAGTTGCCGTGATTTTAATACAATTACTGGAGTTCTATGAATCAGTATTGTCTGCATATCTGACCCTTTTCCATTGTGTTAATGAGCTTTACCCCAAAACACCTGGTCTGAGCTAATCGCAGCTGTCAGTAAATTCATACGAGATATTACAGCATGAACAAACTGAAAACTTTCCAAGAACTTTTTTCTGAGTTTTGAGGTCTTGCAAAAGTTCTGCCGGTTTTGCTGCTTCAAGTTTATTTAATTTTAAGAGGCTCTAATGATTTCATAAGTGGTTCAGTTGGCTTCTCAAAAAAATCCCACCCACCCACCCAGGCAGACAGGGTCTCTGTTGGACCGACGAGCGTTGCGGAAGCTCTAGTGTTGTGGGTGACTTATAGTTACGTAACATTTAAACCAACCAGCAGTTTAGAAAGCCAAACCTCTCTTCCAAGAATGGAACATTGGAGTATGCAACTTTTCCAGTGTGTTTCTTAAGGTTACGATTTTTTTGCATCTGGTGTGTAGTTGTGAATAATGCTTTTCTTTATTGTACACTTCATGCTCTTTAGTGTGCAATCCCCGAGTCCATCCTGAGATTACGGGCGAGTTTTCTGAATGGCAGTCCTTAATACAATCCGTAACCGCAGACTACCAAAGAACAAAGTGGAGCATTGTTCCGTGAGAGGGCAAGGCTCTCCTAAAAAACAATCCTGTTCCGAGAACGCTCTCGGAAGTCTGTCACTTGAAAGTTCTTATCTTTGAAGCTGTTACGACCCCCTGCCACCTCGTCCAGATGAGGACTCCCATCCGTGCAATGGTCAGTTCTGGATGGATGCACCTGCTTTTGTACCCACACTCCGGGAGTTAACGCTACCATGTAGGTGACCCATACGGACGCTGTGGCCAGTGACCTCCTTTTTTCCGGCTTTTTTCTACAAAGCATCTTAAGTGGCACTGTGAGAGATCAAACCAAAGATCAAAGTTTAGCTGTGCCTATTGGGTGTGTTGGAAAACAGAAAGCTGTACAGTTGAATGGGTGTGTGGGTGAATTTTGTTTTTGTAATGAGAGTCTAGCGGTGATAGTTGGTTGCTTTTGACTGAAACATTCACTCTCACACGTAGATAAGCACAAATAAATTACTAATGCCAGTTCAGATCCTGTGGGACTGGATGTATCGATTAGTTTACGCTGTGTCGGGTACTGTGTGTTGTAGGGTTAAAGGTCTTTGTGGCTTGGGTTATCTAAGAATCTGTTGGGCAACATTGCCTCTGTAAAGACCATCTGCACTGCAGGTGAGACCCGATCAACCCCTCTCCTTTCCTAAAACACACGTGCGCACACATGCTCGGACACACACACTTCTGGTTTATTATCTCTGCGGGGACAGTCCATAGGCGTAATATTTTTTATACTGTACAAACTTATATTTTATCCCCTCCCCCTAAACCCATAGTTCATAGGAAATAATTGCATTTTTAGATTTTCAAAAAATATTGTTCTGTACAAAGATTTATGGGCTTCACTTTTGGTCCGCACGGTGACACGAGTCCTCATGTCTTGGTGTGCATTCTGGTTTAGGTCCCCACCGGAATATTAAAGCAAGTCCTTACACACACAATACACTTCCTCTGCTCAGCTGAATCTGAACTTTAACCTGTCATCCATTCAGCAGTCAGCAGGTTGACATCCTCTGTTGAGAGTCTGAACAGCACCAGCTGAGGATGTTCAAAAGGCCGCCTCCAAACGATGCTTTGGTGTTGGCTAAACTGCTCAGCGTCCTTAAGACCAAAGGTTTTCTTTGCTTTTGTGTTCGGCCACAGCTCCATTTCACGTCTCCCAAAATTATTTAAAAAACGAGGTACTCTGCTGATCTGTAGCCTTTTTTTCCATTCACTGTGCTCCTCTTGTTTCCTCTAAGCTGCAATTAACAGGTGAAATCACTCAACCGATGTGTCATTGTGTCAGGAATATAATAGAGGACAGTTTAGTGGCATTGTGGCTACAAGATCATATGTAACGTACACTGCCGGTCAAACGTTTAGGATCACTCGACCGAATTGTTTTCGCATGGTCTAAAAATAGGAATATGCTTAAATGTTTGAATTATTGATGACTTGTTAAAATATGGATAAAATGCAAAAGGCACGTTTTTGCTTATTCTAGGCGAAGCATTTTCTTTAAAGTGATAGTTCACACAAAAATGAAAATTCTGTCATCCTTTACTCAAACCTGTTTGACTTTCTTTCTTGTGCAGAACACAAAATAAAATATTTTGAAGGATGTTGGTAATCGAATAACGATGGTACCCATTGACTTCTATTGTATACAGACACGAAAGCAATGAAAGTCATTGGGTTTTGCAGTTTGGTTGCCAACATTCTTCAAAATTCCTTCATTTATATTCTGCAGAAGAGGTTTGAAATGACAATGTGAGTAAATGATGACAGAATTTTTAGTTTTGGTTGAACTATCACAACATACTTCCTACTTCAAATTCTGCAATTCTATAATAACTTTGTATAAAATAAAATAAAGAACAAAATTAGGAACTGATCTTGAACTTGTGACCGGTAGTGTACCTCTCATAACAACAAACCCATGTAATGTATGTGTCTAAACTCTTTGCAAGCCGGGCCCCACATCCCGCTCCGCTTCCCCCGGTCATAGGCGGGGCTTTTGTAGGCCTCAGTGCCCACAAGAAGCCACCCCCAACCGGGCACATTGGTCATGACAGAGAGGAAGAGAGGAGGGGCCTCCAGTGTCCCCGCTTGAGCTGGCATGGCTTTACCAGTGGGTAAGACCAAGCAGGGAGGGTCTGAGAATAAAGAAAGAGGCTTTCATTCACCAAATTATCACTGGCTAATTGTGAAAGGGGTGGCCTGGGGAGAGGCAGACAGTAGAGGGCCACTGTGGTGGTCTGCCATTCAGATACTACCGTCCCCCTCAGAGCAAGTAAAATAACATGGCCGCCCTATGCAGGAGCCTCCTACTGGATGATAGAATGGTGGCTGATAGTGGCCGACAGGAACTTGATGTCAGCCACTTGTGTTTCTGACCTTCCTAGTGAGAAATTACCTTAGTTAGATGCAACGTACACGAACAATGAATGAGGGCAGGGGGCGTTGTAAATGGAGAAAAAGCATTGAGACGGACAATAGTTTCCTCCTGTTACATTCTGAACTAAGATGCATTGAAAAATCATTTGCGTATTCCCGCTGGGGCTGAACACACAGCCAAAATCAAGAGATTTGAGGCTCTTTAGTTTAGTAGCCCTGTACCGACCCTCCCTCTGAGCTTGCCATGAATTAGACCTGTGATAATTTGGATGTTGGATGTCAGAACAATGCTAGCCTTCCTCCTTTAGCCGGTAAATGCTCATTTACTGTAGATAATGGGCAGTCTTTGCTACGTATAAAGATGCCTCAGGGCTACAGCGCACAGCTCCTAGTGTGGTTCAGTAATCGCTGGCTCATGTCTCCTACCAGCTCTGTCCTCTCCAGTGTGAGATCATCAGAGCTCATTCGGTAAAAGTCTGACGCCCTAAGGAGGATTATTAGTAGATGGAGTGACATGTGAGAACGCAGGGACCGCTGGGAAGGAATGTGACTCACAGTTACCGTATAATAGAAAACATTGAGTGTAGATGATTTTTAGGGGCACCGTGTTTGTGTCTGTCTGTCTCTCAGTGCGGAAAGTGAAAGCACAGCATTAGGGGAAGTAGAGACCCCCGAGGTTTCCATTAACCTCAGCGCGAAAATCGCAGACAATTAAAGGAACACACACTCTGCTGATGTGCCCACAGGAGCACAGCGTGAACCTAGCTCCAGGGCAACAAAGCCAGTGTCTCCAGCGTCCAGAAGCTGTCACCTCTTTTGTGCTCACACCACTCTTGTTGTCCTTCTCACTTTTTGAAGGAGAGGAACCATCTATTAGAAAGAATCAAAAAACTTTAGCAAATCTTTTCTTGTTTATATAGACCACTTTGGAAGACGTAAACAATGCTGGTCCAGAAGGACTTACTGTTTCAGTTTTCAACACTGTTTTAACAAATTTAAACCAAGAGAAAATTGATAACCTAATCAAAATGTTAAACAAACATCTTAGATTTAACTTTATATGTAAGATATAAAAAATATATACAATTAAATAAAAAAAATGGAAGTGCTTCTGGAAATCTGGATCAGTGTTGACATCTTGCAAAGTGGTCTATAGGCTAAATATTATTTACATTGCATTATTATTCTGGTATACTCTATTTTTTGGACAGTAATAATTAAAGCCCCATGATCAAGAAATAATACAATTTTAAGGTATTTGTAAATGAGCTGGTCATACATTCTCTATTCACATTCTCTCACTTTTATAGTCTATTTCTCACACGTCAAATCTGAATTGTGATTTCCTGTTGGCAAGGAGTATCTTGATTTTTTTTCTTGCAGAACTGCAAGCCCCCCGGAACGCAGACTGAACGAAAACATCTCAATGTACCTCATCTAAAATATCTGAACCCTGAAATCAAAACTGCACCTGTGACATCCGCAAGCGGCTGTTTACAGTCAGCAGAAAGGTTCAACAGCGATCTCACTGTTTTTCACGGCAGTTATCATTTTCTCAATGAGCCTTGTGATGCTAAAACTGGGCCGTCGTCCAAAAAGTTTCTCAGGGTACTTACATAGAAGGAAGCCAAGCTGTCCTTATAGTCTTCCTGTTTTATCTGTGCAGTTTTATCCACACGGGTTCTATCACCGCATAACATAGCTAATTACAGGTTAGCGATGGAGAATTTTCGCCAGGAATTTGTAAACCATTACCTGCAGCGTCAAAGTAATGCAGCTGTGTTGTAGGCCTCTGATGTAACGGGTTCACAGACACGGAGGAAATTCCCAGACCTTAAAGCTCACCTGTCTTCAAAAGGTTCTCCGTTAGAGAGGACCGTGTGCCAAGCAAAACAGGATGTAACGGGTGCTTGCCTGTGTGTGCTTGTGTCTCTGTTTAGGCTTTGAAAAGTGGAAAAGGATTGACTTTGAAGGTCTTTGAAGACTGTTTGTGCCAGTTAACAATTCAGTAAGATATCATATTTGCTACAGAGAATCTCTTTGGCGCTCCGGAATATTGCCAATCCACTGCCTATTCTTGTTAGTTATTGAAGATTTTATGTACTTAAATTCAAATTTTGTATTAATAAGACATTATTTTCTAAGAACAAGTTTAGCCGTGGCATAACTGACATCATGTGTTCTCAATTCAACTGCTGATCTATAGTACAAACTGTTTGGTATTTGTAGCTTCTTGCTAATGCTAATCCTTGGTCAACAAGCTCATCATCAGTAGTAACACTAAACACATCACAGTCTATAGACTGGTTGTGTTATTGACTGAAAATGTAAATGAAGTGTGAGACCGAGTCTGTTAACTCGCTCAACAAACACCCAAGGTAAACAAACTTATCACTAGGGATTAACAAGAGCAAGATAAACAATGGGATGCAAGCAAGATCGGTGCTAATAACTCAAGAGAGGATTAAATGAGAGAGCTAATGTTTGTGGAACGTACATGGGTCACTAAGCATACGAATACTGTTAGACATTTAGAAATATGCAGTGAGGTAGGCTACTTTAATATGGGACATATGATGTTTTTTTTTACATACAAATTATTTGGATATTTGGGTTAGCATTTGTCTCAAAACTGAAGAATGTTTTTAAGCATCTTCTCTTTTCATGTTTGAATAATATATTCTAAATGACCTTAAGCATCACATAAATGTGACCTAGTCTGTGAAAACCCAGCTAAAGACATTTTTGGTGATTTCTGTCTATATAAAATCATACAAAGTCATAAAAAGATCTGTAAAAAATAACATTGATATTGAAAACCATCTCATCCCCTCTCTTTATATCTTATGCTCATTGTCTCATAACTAAATTATGCAACTTTAGCTTGCAGATACAGACCGATCACAAATTAACATCTGCTTCTTGCGAAAGCAAAGTATTACACGTTGGAACTTGCCTTGGACAATTTGTGAAAAGTGATGAGGACAGGTGTACTGTGCTTTCGAATAATGGGGAGCAAAATATTATTGACATTACGTTGTGATTTTTTTCAGAAACTAAATTGTAGTTTGTAAGAATCTGTTTTGCATTTAAAAAGGCATCCTACATTAAAAGAATTGGCCCAAATAACATACATTTTAGGTACAGTATGCCCCTAATATCACGAAAACACTAGTCTAGTCAAAGTGTCCAGTTCTGTAGAACACCCTGAAAAACACTCTTTTCATCAGTAAGCATTATAGCTCTGTAAAATGCGCGAGTGAGCGAGAAAGAGAGCGACGCACTTTATTACCTCCCTTCATGCCTCCATCTTTTATTCAGGGCTGATGGCAGCCTCTTCACGCACAGTCTGGTTGCTAACGCAGAGTAATTCCACTCAGCTGGCACGACTGTGTGGCTGTAATTCAATGTGCAGCTCAGAACAGCGGACAGACACCCAAGTCTTGATTTAAAGAGATTTTGGTAGCCATTGAATGGCAGCAAATAATGCTTAAACGGAGTCTGGGCAGATTGCGACTTGCATAGACTGAGTTCTCAGTGATTTATGGGTGTTCTGCCCTTTTCAGAGGCCGATGTGGTTTCGAATGGGTTTGAGGGCGAGACGGAGTGCAAGAAAAGAAGAAAGAAAACGGGGTCGAAATTGTGGTTGGCAAAGACTATGATACAGTCTATGATTTTTCGGCAGATACCCTCTCCTCTCTCACGACACAGACGTTCAACGTCTTTATAAATACAGTGCTGCTGGGAGGTTTAGATATATTTTTCTGCCCTTGACACCCTGAAGAGCCCAAAACCAAATATCCCCACTCTGAGAGAAAACATACAGAAACAGTTCTTTTTAGTGTTTTCAGGGGGTACTTTTGGACCACTCAAGGTCTATTTCACATAGCTGTTTGAACCTCAAACCAACGATGAAGTAGTTTTCCGAAAGCACTCCTGGCTGCAGGCTGGGGCATAATAATTTAATGAGAAACTAGATCAGCATTAAGGTGTAACCGTCTTGAGACGTCTCCGAAGGAAAAGCGTGTTTCTCAGAGAAAGGCAGGTCACAAGTGTCTGCAATCCTCCCCGTTCCTTCATTATTCATCCATGGTTGCTCCACGTGAGAGCCTTTCTCTCCCCGTCTTATAGAGATCCAGTGACGGCATCTGTCAACGAGAACGTCGGGACAGCAAGCTAAGACGCACTAACACCTTAGACAGGTCTTGCGGAGACGGACGTTTAGACCTCTTTATGTTCACGTCAAGGTTACATGGAGAAGATCACAGGCTGACGTGAAACCTGAGGAACGTAGACAGAATTAGAGAGGATAGGAGGGGGAAAGGTAAGACAAAGCAGTTACGTTCATAAAACACACTTGTCTGTGCTATCTACGGTCCCTTCACTTTAAACGGTTAAGAGGAGACCTCTGGCAATTTTCATTTGGGAAATAAACTGTCAGGAGGCTCTAAGTGGCTCTCAAAATACAGCAGTGAGCTTCTACACATGCTCGTCTTGGCACTGTGTCTTGCTATTTTTCTCGTACTTTCTCCTCTTGCCATCACATTACCATTCTCCAGTTGCCTGTGCTATAAAACCCAGTTTTGCTCCATAGATTTACGGCTGCAGTTTTGCTCTGCGGTTAAATATAATGTCAAGGTTCCAGGCTCTGCAGGGTGCATTTGAAATCTACAGCTTCGCTTGGGTCTCTATGATGACAACGCTCAGAAAATATTGTGTAGGCTGGGAGTGCTTGGACTACCAGATGTATCCTTAGAGTGCCCGTCTATCCATATTTCTTCACAGGTCTTCCAGACGCAGTAAAGAAGGGACCCTAATCTCACAAAGATATGCCATAATTTGCTGCTCGAAGCATCCAATGGATAGTTTTAAACCATAAGTAGTTCAAGGATGCAGTCGATAAAACACCAATGTGTGACCGACACCAAACAAAGCTATTGCTTATAAGCTTTTCCTTGTGAAGTGATGGTGATCGCTCGCTCAAACAAAAAGATCTGTTTTGTTTGTGAGCATTACTCCTTTGTTAGTTCATGAAAGTCACATCTGTTTTCCGCGCTACTTTTCTGATGCTTTGAAGTGCATGGGTGAGAGTGGCCCTGCCGGAAAGACGGCCTTGCAGCCTTTGGGTCTAGTGAAGTGTCACTCAAACCCTTAGATCACTATGACACCGGTAGTATGGGGTTCAAGCACTGTAATCAAGTTTTTTTTCAAGAACATTTATGATATAGTGTAGAAGAAAAACTATCAGGTTTACAGTAGCAGTGTTGAGTAAAAATTTTCATTTTTGGGTGAAGTATCCCTTTATAGTTGGCCGAAAATTAAACTTCTGTCTTTATTTATTGTTCCAAACCAGTATACATTTCTTTGTTTTGCTAAATACAAAGGAAGATATTTGGAAGAATGCCAGTAACCAAACAGATTTCATCTCCCATTTACCCATTATACCATAGTATTTACTTTCCCTACTATGGCAATACTTTGGAGATGAGACCTGTTTGTTTAGTGACATGCTTCCAAATATTTCCAGTTGTGTTTAGCAAAACAAAGAAATGTATAGAGGTTTGGTATAATCTGAGGGTGAGAAAATTTCATTTTTTGGGTGAACTGTCCCTTTAAGAGCCACACACTACATGGCCAGGCCAAACTTTCCCTCACACAACCACTTCAGCACTGTGCTTTGTAAGCCTGGACTTTGTCTTTATGCTTTCCGAGTGCCAAGCCGTTAAACTCATTGACAATTAATTTAGGTTTATTTGACTGCTGAGACTTTATTACACTGCAGCTTATTTAAACAGCCTCTCAACTCTACGTGAAGCAGCGGCGGGGCTCAGAAGATGTCTATCAAAGATACACGCGTGCACATGCAGGTGCTCAGAGATTGGGTCTGTTTTGACTCGCTCTTCAAAACCAAAGTGCAGGTATGTCTGTGCGTCTATGATCCTTGCGAGACTTTAAAGCTTTGGATGCGTTGTGTGTTTCTACTTGATATCAGTTTGCACATAGAGAAAAAAATAAAGAGAAAAAGAACAAAAGTGAGCCAAAACATAACCATAACATTACAAGAGCTGAAAGACAGATATACTGTGGCTCTTGACTTGAAAGCTGTAAGATTATAGATACGGCAGGTTTAGGGGATTTTTGGGGGCTACTGTGTTTGTAGTAAGCCAAACAGGCTCTTCTAAGCCGTGTTTGACGAGAAGAACAAAGCATATCTATTAAAAATTCCTTCCTCTGGTTCTTTGTGTTTTCTTATCTTTCTGTCTCTTCCTTCTTGTTTTTTCTCTACTAAGACAAAACTTTCACCATAGCCCACTTTTTACAGCATTTTGGTCCTGTTTTTGAGATTGCTTCAGAACTTCAATAACCACTGGCAAGCCAGGCCAAAGCTCTTTTAGAAAACTTTGACCAGAAGTCCCGGGATCATCACTTGAGAGTATCGGCTCTTTTATCAGCAGAATCTTTCAGAGCTCTCATCTCCACTTTCTAATGGCAGTTTTAATAATTAACGCGAGTGTATCTTTACCTGTAACGGCGTGCGCCACGTGTTTGAGAGGCACTCGAGGCACTCGTGGCACACGTTCAACTCAAGGGCTCTCCACAACCTGCTCTCGTCCGGCCCTGAGAGAGCCGGAGAAGTGCTCTCCACTCATCCTTCAATAATGTCCCTCCCCCTTACTCCATGCCCCCTCCACGGCCCTTGCTCTTTAAGATCACTGGAGGACAATGATCTGTTTTCAAAGAAAAGAGGAAAAAAGAGGGCTCGGGTGTCAAAGCATTGCCTGTTTGCTGACGGAATGTCTAAAAAGAAGCGCCTCATAAATCAAAACGGGCAAGAAAGCCTATTGTTCCTCTAAGAGCTTGCTTACTTGTCTTTTTTAACCCCCTTTTCCACGCCTTTCTGATCGTGGATGGCTTTTTTTGCAAGTTTCTTACAACTGTTTTATTTTCCCTCTTTCAGGTTTCCTTCCCCCACATCTTTGAAACAAAATGAACGCCCTTTTCACACTTTGTTTTATTGTTTAGTCTGAACCTGAGTTTGATACTCTTTACACTATTATGCAAGCATTTTTCCATCATTACTGTAGGTGGCAGCTTAAAGAGATACTGCACCAATTTTTTTTAAATCTGTCATTACTTACCCTTAAGTTGTCTCAAATATGTATCATTTTCTTTGATCTGATGAACACAAAGAAATGTATTTGAAGAAACTGACATTTCTGGGACATGAGTTGGAAAAATTGTTATGTAGTATAATTTTTTTGTTCTGTTGAACACAAAATGAGATATTTTGAAGAACAAAGCAAACAGTTCTAGGGCACCTTTGACTACCATTTTTCTTTCCTACTATGGTAGTCAATGATGTCCCAGAAATGTCACTTGCTAACATTTGCTGTCTTTCATTCAACAGAACAAAGAAATTATACCATTTTGGAACAACTTGGGGGCTGGGGGGAGTTATTCATGACAAAAGTTTCATTTTTGGGCGGAGCATCCCTTTAAGAGAAGACTATCAACAGTTGTAATAATGTTTCGTCGAAAACCAACATACGGGTCTGTTCTTGCGTACTTATACCTGCTTGCTTAATAATTGTATCATGATGTTCAGAATTTATCCTCTTGTTTATTTTTTGACTAGTTCAAGATAATTTAAGATCATATGTGAAATTTGATACTTTGAAATGTGACATTTTGACACTCTGTTTGGTGCGTGTTCACGTGTATTTGTGTAATTTATTTCCTCAGCTTAGTAAATATGTGTGGTTAATTAAACAGTAAAATGACAAAAGCATGCATTATCTTACACACGCACTTACAGCTGGTTTGCACCTTATGTGCCATAATTAGTAAATAAACATTTTTTTAAACCACATTTTCAGGCTAAGTGTTTGTAAGCCAACACATTTATACACATTTTCTCCAGACTAGCAATAAACAGTTCAACTGTGAAGATGGTGTGTGTTTGCCTCGTTGCGTTAAAAGGCAATAACACAATCTGTTTTCATTTTACATAGATTAATGAGTTTTTTTCTCTCTGCAATGTCCTGACAGAGCAGTAATCAAACTGAAATTAACATAATTGGATATGTGGCCAGCTCTTTAGTGAAGCCATGTAACCGCACAAATCTGCCAACAGTCTTCCTTCAAATAAATCAGCGTTACCTCCTGCAGCCCTAGGCTGTTCTCTGATACCGATTTGAGTGATGTCTGATTTTCACTTGCAACTTGGGGATTTTTTCACTATAAAGTTACCTGTTCCAGTTATGTGATCTGGGAAAATCCTTTATCACGGAGGGTTGTGTGCAGTTTAGGGATGTGTAGTGATGGTTGGCTCGTGTTCGAGTGTATACACACAGAGCTGGTTTATACTAGATGCTGACATTGCCGTTTACAATGTGTCAGTATGTTCAGCCCAGATGCACAACACAGATACCCTAGAGACAACAGACCAACAAGAGTCTTATCTGAGCATACGCTGATACCCTGAGGAGGCTTTTTCTGTTGGGTCTGTTGATGTCTAAGGGGGGCTTCACACTTGTTCAAACACACCACTTTATTATTTTGACTCAACTGTAGTTGACTGCGTGATCCCTTAAAGAAATGTGTTTGTTGTATGTACAGTATATGTATAATATAAATTTATACGTTTTATGTTTTATTTGTTTGATAGATTTCTCATCTCAAACAATTTCATGCCTGGTTGGATGTCAGTGCAGATGAAAACCTTTAAGCATTTGTTTTCTTTAACATTAACGTGACATAAGCATGTTTGCTCCTGTCAAGAGTGTGTGGCAATGAAATAGGATCCATACACCCATATGTTCATCAAAGTCTTCTGTTATCACCTCTCTCGCTGTAATACCGTACGCTTCTCCTGATTGGGTAGGACTATAAACCCAAGCCTTTTTGCTGTTAACATTGCTAGTTGCTGTTGACTTTTTATTTATAAAGCCTCTTCTCGAATGGCCCTTGTTTGTGGTTCTGCACATAGCCTATTCATTTCACTCAGTAAGTGCCCCTGAAAGCTGCCTGCAACAGATTGCTCTCTTTAAACAAGGCTGAGGACTTTTATGTGGAAAGCACATACGTTTTGAAGGCCTTTGCTATGAGTGTGGCCTTTTGCATTAGCATCGGTTGCTTTGAAGTACAATTTTTTTTTTATATCTATGTGGTGAGTACTATTTCTGAGATCATACATTGGAAACACTATTGGAGCAGAGCGATGGAGTTTTCCATAGCTGGCTGAGATCCAAATGAATCAACCAATTATTTGTGTCTCTGATTGTCGTATTAGCAATGCAAAAGCTATTTAATGGATTTCTTTTTGATTTGGGTTCAATTTGTATGTTTTAGTCAACTAGCCCTATACGGTTTTAGCACGGATGCATTTCTAAGTTGCAAATTAAAACAACAACGTAGAACGAGGTAGCTTGTGAACGTATTACATCAGTATACCTCTATACTCTTTGGAATCCCATTTAGTGTTTTTGTGCATCTGCACGTGAATGAATGTGTTGTTTAGCAACCAATGCTAATAACATTAAACCCAGCGTCTTGAAGTGGCTCATTGATTGAAGAGCACCATATGTTCCATCTGTTTGATTGCGTTATGCAATATTTTGTTTTCATTACACCTCCATTCTAACCCCCTTCTCTTCTCCGTAGGGAACTGATGCCGAAGACCCTAGAGGGCCAGATCACCATGGAGAAAACCCCAAGCTACTTTGTGACGCGTGAGGCTCCGGCCCGGATCTACGCCTTGTCCCGTGACACCAAGCTGATCGTGGTGGTCCGGGACCCTGTCACACGAGCCATCTCCGACTACACACAGACATTGTCCAAGAAGCCTGACATTCCCACCTTTGAGAGCCTGACGTTCAAAAACAGGACTACAGGGTTGATCGACACCTCGTGGAGCGCCATTCAGATCGGCATCTACGCCAAGCACCTGGACAACTGGCTGCAGTATTTCCCAATGGGACAGATTTTGTTTGTCAGCGGAGAGCGTCTGATCACCGACCCGGCCGGAGAGTTGGGCCGCGTGCAGGACTTCCTGGGCCTGAAACGAATCATCACAGACAAACACTTTTACTTCAATCAGACAAAGGGCTTCCCTTGTCTTAAGAAGGCCGAGGGCAGCAGCAAACCCCATTGCCTGGGCAAAACCAAAGGGCGGACCCACCCAAACATTGACCCTGAGGTGGTGCAGAGACTTAGAGACTTCTACAGACCTTTTAACATGAAGTTCTACCAGATGACGGGGCATAATTTTGGTTGGGATTAACGCTGAGGGGAGGACACATTATAATTTTTCATTTATTTTCTGTGTATTTTAAATGGCATTGAGATGATTGCTATATATATGTAAAATGTACAGAAATCTATTTTATAATAATTTATTTTTAATTTCTAAGCAATTAATTCACTAAGCTGCCTAACCATATTGTACACAACATCTAGCCCTCAAGTGTCACGACCAACATTTCACACTTTGTTTTTTTCCATACACAATATGGAATAATGGTGCTTCCAAATTTACCATGACTGAACTCAAACGGTTTGACAACAAAAAACTGTTTGTTACGGGTATAGTGCATCTACAAACCAATAGCAAGAGCCATTTGTGATTCATTCAATTCTGAACATCCACCGAAATGTACCAGAATGGCATAGACTGTATTTCACTTTAAAGAGTGTTCTCTTGACTGCATTTCACGTTTCATTACACTCCATATTGGCATGCGTCCTACTATGTTAAGCAGGAAAGCTGATCTAATGTCCGTCTTCATTCAATAACATAAGAATCAATATCTCTAATTGCTACCTACAGTATCACTCATGTTTAGAGTTGACCGCTGGTCCCTGTAATGAATGGCCAATCCATTGATGGCTAAATAGTATCTCGGACAACAGCGGGGCTGCATGTCGACATTATGCTAATCGTGTAACTCGTCTGAATGGATCGATAAGGTTTCTCCAGCTTTATGGCCCTCTTAGAGGAAGACCTGTCTTGGGCTACAGCCCTATCTGAAAGGTTCAAAGGTCAAGTAAAGTCTCAATAACATTTCAATGAATGGAATTGAATTGGTCGAAATGCTGTTTGTAGGAAACGAATGACATAAGCCTCACAGAGAGCAGATAGGCTTCATCCTTTTCTTATCTTTATGTAGAAGATTGTCAAAAGCTTTGTGAGTTCATGCCATCCATACTAGAAAAGAAAACCCATAATGTTGAGGGCCATTTCTCTTCATCCCATCAAAACACATTTTTCACCCGATATCGTTTCTCTGCTTCCTGCCAAATTTTAACAAGCTTACGAACTCGCATAAAGACACCTCATTGTTTTATTTTCTTGGATTCATGTTGCCTCTGTGTGCTTCTGTTTGTCTTTCTACTTGAATTTTTGTGATGCAAAAGTGAGAAACAGTCAGCCGTTCTTTAACTGCGATATTCAACCCCATGACCGCATAGATGGCGGCTGTGTCAAGGCAAGATAAATGATTGGTCTTAATGCAGCTCTAGTTACTGTTCTCTCAAAGCACCTGATCCTGGATCAGCTCTCATTACCTCAGCATTGGGTTAAGGTGTAGGGTTTTAAGGAGGGGTCGTGTCACTTTCTACAACTTAGCTTTAACATTGGGCTGAGAGATACTGATCTTACACCAGGCAAAAATTTGAGGGAGAGGTTTTAAAGCAGATTATTGCAGGACCATTACGAATGTACCTAAACTTCATGTAATCTCACCCTTATTTAATATTGTGGAAATGAAATGCAGAGGGAAAAGTTTGTCTATTTGTTTGGTTTTGGATGAATGCAAATGAAAATACAAAAAGAAAAGCGGCCTGAATTGGCTCAATGATTTTTGTTTGGTTTTAGAACATGCTGTGCCTCGAACCAGCCCTGTGCTTTGTTAAGCCAACTTCCTTTCATTTTGAGAGGAGATTGTAATATTTATCAGCTGTGGACACAGCCATACAAATCTTGTTGGCCCTTCAAGACTGAACTAAGTTGGGAAGCGGGGGGACATGTCCCAGGGCATTTTTCCTACTTTATCCAATTTATCAAGTAATCAAATGTTCCGGGGAGGCCAAAAAAGAACAATGCGAAGTTTATCCTCCAACTAAATAAAAAATAAAATCATCAAAGGTTTTTGCATTCGCATTGCATTTAAAAGCAAATTCGATCGATGGTGGCAGTGAAATGAGGTCTAGCGAGTTTTCATCAAATGTTAGTCCTTAGGGCCTCCTGCAATTTTATGTGTGCAATTGGGTTTTACATTTTGTTTCACAGAATCATCAAGTCAAAGAGGAGCTTATTGTTCAGGTATTTTCTGAGTAATATACGTCTCTCACTGATTACATGTGAACTGCATATGAATTCTGATCTCTCAAACTTTGGTACGAGCAAAGTTTCATACCTTTGCTAATGGTCAGGCAGTCTATGATGCATTTGTTTAATGGTTGAGTTTTATTCAACCTTATAAAACATTGAAATTTAAGAAATGTTTGTCTTGAGTTTAACACAACATATAGACTAGAAATGATCTTTATGTACAAATGATGAGGAAGACATGTAAACCAAGTATTTTGTGGTATCAAAAATAATTAATTTTACACCATGAAAGATCAAAATGCAACAGATGTTTCTAGATAATTAAATACTGAACATTCATACTTTTGCTTTGTATGAAGACAAAATAAAATATATATTTTACCAAACTGCTGTATTCTGTTTTTATGATTCACAGATTAAATTATTAATGATGCTCTTCTTAGAGTAAATGTATAATCAAATAAACAAAACTTAATATAAAATCATAATAAAAATCGAACCATTTAGATCCGTAATACTTGACTTTTTTCACAGTGTCGTTATCTCTTGACAAGAACCGCCCACTAAAACTTGAAGAAAAGTGACTGATATGAAAACCGACCAATCGGTGGTAAAAAGGTATTTCAATCCAGCCAATTAAATGACAATGTTTGAAACGAATTAGATCCACTGCTTCCGTTGGGAGGTTCGTAAAGGTGTGGTGTATGTGAGTTAACATTTACTTTAGGCATCTATTAGGTTAACATCGAAGCGATCAACCATAAGGAGGCAAAAATTAAATGTATTTGTTAAAATGCCTTATTCAACAAGGTGCGGCTGGTTCAGGTATGTGTGCTGCTTAACATGACTGCATTTGTAACGTTAAAGGCCTGTTCAATTATCTGTTAAATAATCTTTTGTCAGTGAAAAACCATGTCACTATAACGCAAAAAATAACGATTTCATAGTTTTATTTTATTGTCAGTTCTAAAAATAGTTTTTGGTTTGCATACGAGATATTCAAAGGTAGCAAATCAACCACCTGACCTAGCCGCGATAGTCTCGCGACAAATACGTGCACGCGCATTGATTAACAGTACGCTTATGAGCTGGCCTCGATGCATAATGTCATAAGATTTTTTCCTTTTTAAAACGTATAACACATGCACTCGTTTGTATATAGTACAAAATGTTAGATATCTAAATACTTGTTAAACTTATGAGATTACATTTTGTTTGTAAATCTAACAAATTGAAATGTCTGGTATTTAGATGTCGGGTCTGGCTTCTTTCATGATTATGATCAGACAATAAATATAGGGTTGACGTCATGGCTCTCCATCTGTAGGTTGTAAACACGTGTTCAATGAGTTTCCAAATAGTGGGCAGTTTAAAACATAATTGTAGGTAACTAATGTGTATAGTTTCTGAATAAAGCAGGTATGTGAACAGTAATACATACATATCAAATTGGACTATCTTTTATTGCAAATGCTTAAAGGGGGGGTTACCGATTTCCGAAAAGGAGTCGGGCCGAATACCAAAACAACCTTGGAGCCAATCAGGAGTAAGGTGCACAGTGCACAGGACGGACATAAGCAGAGCGCTGACCAAAGGGAAAGATGGGGGTAGGGGTGTGTTTGTTTTGGTAATTTGAACATCGGCTAAGAGAAATTGGACACCCTGCCTTTTAATATAAATAATATACAAATATTTGTAGAATGTTTCGTGCAGCATCTAGTTCAGTAACTCAGAACAGCCTCTCTCTCTCCATATTGCCACATATATAAAGTAGTAAATCAGTGGATGCATTCTTGTAGCCCACCCACTGACTCTCCGATGAAAGAACATCTCTGTGCTGGTACCTGTGATGAGATCCACCAGCACACTAGTTTGTTTGATAGAAGAGCCACCAGACTGTCAAGCAAGAGTGCAGTTCTTTTTTCATAGGCAGAGGTGTCTCTTGAGACAGGTGATTTGCACCTGGGTTAGAAAGTGTGGTAGGGCAGCATCTGCTACGGACACTAAAGCCATACAGAGCCCTATGTGGGTCACCTGAGGATGAATAAGGGATCTTTTCTGTTCTGCTGTTGGCTCAGGTCGCACACTTTTTCTAGGGCGAACTTATTTTTTTTTTAGAAAAGAAGTAGTTATAGACGCTTTTCAAAGTTCAAAAGTAAGAAAATGTAATTGCGATATCTAGGGCTGTCAAACGATTAACCGCGTCCAAAATAAAAGTTTGTGTTTACATATACATGTCTGTGGACGGTGTATAATTAATCAATTTGTAAACACATATATGTGTATATATATATTTAAGAAATATTAAGATGTTTATTTATATTTACTTATAATTAAAATGATGTATAAATGTTTATTAATTTTTGCATTTCTCTTAAATATGTGCATGTGTGTGTCTGTCTTTAAAATTTCAAAACGACACTACTGACATATATTATGTAAACACAAACTTTTATTCTGAATGCGATTAATCGTTTGACTGCCTAGTGATATTAACTTAACATAAAGTTATATTTATTCATAAACGAACCAGTTCTTGTCATCACTGCTCTGAATTCTTACAATAAATATTTTGTGACTTTTAAGTTCCTACTATGGTTTATGGAGTGTCCAACGACAAGTTTATGAACATGCACCGTGTGAAAACACTTTCATTTTCTATTAATAGGCAGATATTATTACCTTACTTCTTGACTGACTCTCAAATAATTTGTTTGGCGATTCATCTTTCTAATCCCCACTTTCTGTCAGCCTGCTCGGATCTGATTGTTCAGAATGTCTAGTCTGCTGTGATTGCTCTACCATTTGCAGTGTCGCAAATGGATGTTGTCGGGCATTTCACAGAGTGACGCAAATCTGACCTGAAACTAAAATTCGAACGACAGACTCTTTCACCTGATTTTTTTTATTCCCAAGCCAATAAATTTGATATTCGTTTACTTTCGGCTTTACATCTTGGGAGACTGCTTGCATTCACACACAGTTACACTAAACACTGCTTGAAATGTAATTTTAAGCACATTGTAGTTATTATTACTTATAAAACTATTTGCAAATAATACATTTTGAAGCTAATTTTTTATTAGAAAGTTTGATGAGAATAGTTTATCTCCAGAATCAGCAAGAATAATAATCATGGCAGCAGAAAAGATTTTTAAACCCAAAACTAAAATGAATCTTCTCTTTTACAATAGAGACTAGACTATTGCAATAGAATGTGCTTTTAACTGAAGCTTTTTCCACTCTATAGGGCGGCTGACACTCTGTAGGTTTGACACACACTGAAAACACAGCTAGCCCAAGGGACCCCCTGTGGGGCTAAGGTGTTACCCGATCTTAGAGATCCTTGGCTGTGATGGAGCAAAGCCGAGCTTTAGGTTCTTCAGGGAACACGGCATTCTAGGGAACAGAGGGGGGGGGGCAGAAAACATATGCTCTACTGTAAACAAAAGGGAGTTTGCTGCCTGCACGGCACACATTTCCATGTTGTTTGCGTTCTTCCACGACAAATGTAATTTAATCTCTAAACCACATCCATACGTATTGTTTCAGTAATCGCTGGATGGAAGTTTTTTTGGAGATTAACGTCAAATCATTCTTGCTAGAGCTTGCCACGTATTTAGCTAATTGACACAGACGGTTATAGATAGCTGTAAATGATGCCATGAGGGAACGAATCTGACCTCTAACTATACAGGCAACAAGATGAGTCTTGGCACACGATTTTTCTCAGGCTGCGTCGTGCCATAATTGTTTCCCTCCTATCAAAATAACAGACAACACTATGTCTGGGACTAGATAATTGCTTACCACAAGTTAATGTGCTGTGCCATATCAATATACTTTGGCTCTATGTCTCATTATGCTTAGCATAGTTCTTTTTTTATGATTCAGTGTATTGAAAAGATGAATTTGGACAGTGGCAAGGAATTTAATGCGCTTCAAAATATTCTAAAAATAATTTACTTTACTATTTCTACATGAAAAAATATTATATATATATATAAATCATTGGGTCTGGTTTTATTTTGATGATAATAAAAAGATGATAATAAAGAGCAATTACATTTTCTTTTTGGAGCTACCTATCTACAATCTGACATACCCTTCGCTCTCAACAACATATTTGCCTTCTGGCCTGTTTACATCATTTCAACAATGTTGGCCTGCATCCAAATCCACATTGTGTTGGCATGGCCCATACGGATAAATTATGAACCTGATTAGGCAGTTTACAGGTGAATGAGGGTGAAAAACATGTCTGTTCCTTAAAGACATGAAGGCACAGGGCCAAGACACCTTCTGAAGAGATGTTTATACTTCTGCAGTTAAGCTCTGGGCATTGAATGGCATCCAGTAATTGCTACTTTATGTGAAACCGATGACTCGCTGTCGTCACAGCCGCCGTGGGGCTGTTTTGAGTACGGCTGCTGTTGTTTTCGAGGTTTGGATGGGCGCAGAGACCTGGCTTTTCTTGACACGCGAAGCCCCCATACCTCATTCATAACCCCCCCTCCTGTTCTCTGTGGTTGGTAGCTGAATTTTATCCGACTGCTGTCAAAGAGCAAAACAGTTTTTTAATGATTCGAGCTGTCACGTTACCAAGAAGAAAAATGTGACTTTCTGAAAAGAGTGACGCAATCAATAATTCAACCGTTCTGCCCCCTAGATACCACATTAAAGTTACGTTCTGATTGGCTGGTGTTGCACAATTTCCATAAGTCAAGGAGCACAGGTTTTGTCAATCTTGTGTTTAGGTTAGCATACGTTTATCTTTATTTAAAGAGTTACTAATACAAAGTCCTTAAAATTATATTTCATGCAGTGTTTAATGTTGCTGTGTGAATGTTAACAGTCTGTCAAATTGTACAGTCGAAAGTGAACAAAAAACAAGGTTATTGGCTTGGGAATCACTTGAACAAGTCGTCTCGTTCTAATTTCAGTTTGTGGTTGGATTTGCGTCGCTCAATGTTTATTCCCATCAACGTTCCATTTGCGATGATGTATACGGTTGACCAATCACACCAGACTAGACCATCTGACCAATCAGATCAGAGTAGGCTGACATAAAGGAGGAAGACCGATGAATCGCCAAACGAATCATCTGAGTGTCAGTCAAGAAGTAAGGTAATAATAACTGCCTATTATTAGAAAATGAAAGCGTTTTTTGGACCTTATACACCGGGTTGGGTATTGTTTTAATTATAGCGATTACGGTTCCGATTCCAATATTTTTTGGGGGAGAGAAAAAAAAATGCGAATACTTAAAGACAACAGTTTTAACCTTTTTGTCTTGTCACATTTAGCTAAAACCAGGAGGCTGTAACTGTTAACTGTGACAATTTGTCAAATAACGAAATAGACAATACTTCCGTTAAGGAATAATCAGAAGCAATTATAACCCAAACTATGTAAGTATAAAACAATAATACAACATAAAATATATAACTTCAATTTGCTAGATCGTCCATTATTTAAAAAAATATTTATGTGAGACGCTACTATTGCTGCTAATAGCTGTAAGTTATCTGGTGCGTTGTAGCTGGAGGACTCGAGGCTGAGAGACTTAAACACGGTGCATTTCTTCAGATTAATGATGCGTTCATCATATAAGAGGTACTTCCCCCTTTCACGAAATAACTACCACACGTATTGCATGTGGCAATGCTATCATCTTTTTCACAAAGTTTAACCAAAGTTTTGAACGTTTGCTGCGTTCATTGTGCCGATGGTAATGAACAGTGCATTTGCATAATGAGATAAGGTCCTTGTCGCAGGTCCTGGCAGACAGACACAACAGTAAAAATGCTCAATAAACCGAACCGAAATCCGTGCATCCTATCGAATCCCCTATTCTTTGAAATTTGGAACCGGTTCTGAAATGGAACCGGTTCTCGATACATAACCCTACTTGTACGTAAACTTGTTGTTGGACACTCCATAAACCAAAGCAGGACCTTTAAAATCACAAAACATTTTCTCTTTAACAGTTTTGTTCAAACCAGTTAATGACGTGGATCACTAATATTTCAGTGTGCTCTCAAGGTTTAGTCCAGTTTTTTGTCTTATTAATGCTGAAGTTACAATATTTGGTATTAAATGCTAAACTAAAATCACATGTCACCAGTCTGAGTGCAGCTATGACACGTCAGAGGGGATCTGGCCCTCCCGGTTGAGCCTGGTTTCTCCCGAGGTTTTTTTCTCCATTAATCAATCATTGGAGTTTGGGTTCCTCGCCACAGCAGGGCAGTGTTGGCCTGCTCACCGGGAGACTGCATTCATTCATTTATTTATTTAGAAATTAGATGTTATTTATTAGAATGAACTTACTCGTTGTATAAATACCATGCACTGTGCTGTGTTTTAACTTTTCTGTTTTTCCTGTTTGCCCCTGTAAAGCTGCTTTGAAACAATACACATTGTGAAAAGCGCTATATAAATAAACTTGAATTGAATTGAATTGAAGTTTCAGATTTACTCACACTTAAACATTCCCTTCATCCAAAAATGCTGCTATGTGGAATTGAAACTGTCACCTTAACTTACCCCAATTCACAACAGTAAAGTTCATAATAATGAATTATGTGTTGAACTTTTGGTACAATTTTGTGGAATTGTGTCGGTTTCATGTCATCTGACTTCAACGTATAGATAAGTACATAAGGAGACTGCAATTTTGTTTTTCAAACTGAGATGGCAATATAGAGGCAAATGTTGGAATTGCAGCTTGTAGCCCAGGAAATAATGTAAACTATGCTACATGTCTGTGTGTGCCGTGAAAAGACATTTTATGGAGCACAAGACGTATCCTCTCGTCATGACATCCGAGCCCTTCACAGGTGCTTCTTAAAGTTGTCTCGGGGTGTGCGTTACTTAAGGCAGCATGTTCGCGTGCTTCGTTTAGCAGAATAAAATCTGTACCAGGTCCTTGTGCCAAACAGATTAGAGTTGTACATATTTTACATAAAAAATATCCAATTCCATCAGTATTCCATGTAAATGCATCTATTGAAGGCCACTTGGCCAACTCTGCCCTTTTTTCACCTTGAGGTATTATTACAGGATCCAAAGTGACAGATAAGACTGTATGTTACCTGTACGGGACCCTGCCAAGGCTTAGGATAGGGTAACTTCTGCAGGAAACAACATGCTGGATCATGCAGGTGTCTTTCATATGGTGGTGTTGACTTTAGTGCAGCACATATGAGAGGAAATGTAAATATAGGGTGAAGGCAGGTGGGAGCAAAGAGACAAAGGATTTGGAAAGCTGTTGTATGGATGGAGGTGCTGTTTTTAGTAGAGAGGAGGACTCAACTGTGCAATTGTACAATTCAGTAAACATAGTATTGCTGTTAAAGATGTTTTACAATGTTTTTCATGATCTTGAAAATGCAAATTACAATAAAATAATAGCTGAATGAGACTAGTTTAATTAAAAATACAATGTGACAAAATTTTGTTATTGCATTGAATATCTTGTAGACCATTCTTTAAGACGTAAACAAAACTGGTTCCATTTTTAATTTCACATATATCACAAAGTCTTAAAGTATTGCATTGACACACACTGTGTGTGCGATTATGGTTTTATTAGATTAAGCTGTCATACATAAGTATGTGTCAAATACAAGTTTAATTTCATATCCTACTGTCTAACATCAATAGCTACGAGTAGTGTGAAGTCATAACAATAGACGCCTGAAGATAGCTGAATGACCAGCTGTGCAGATATGTGTGTGTGTTTGGGCGTGTTTTGATTGCTTTTGGACCCCCTGTGGAAACACTTAAATGTGGGCAGACACACCGACTGACGTCCATCAATAATGCAGAGAGCTGGAACATCTAGGTTGCGCGCGTGGGGGGGACAATTGGCCCGCGTCCCTGCAGGAAGTCCCGCACTCGCTCAGACGAATGGATGAGTCTAATTTGGTGTCTGATGAGACTCAAGCTTTTCTGAAAGGGCCTGAGGCTCAGCAAAGCCCTAATGAGCGGATCGGTTCACTTACTGTGTGATTATGTCCTGAGAGCGATGCACGCTGTGCGTGTGTATGTGGGTGTACTTTTAATAATGGTAAAAACATTCATAGGTATTAGACAGTCTATCGAGCACATTATCTGGTGCTGATGCATTTAAGTGCGTGTGCTTGTGTGCGCTTAGTGTATGTGTGTGATGATGGGTAAAGAAACCCTGAAATTTCATCAGTAACTTTTCCATTATTCTGTTCTGTTTTCAATTGCTTTCTCACTGTAATGATGATCACACTAAATGCATCACAATCTGATTTAAAGTGAAATCTCTTTTTTTTATGCAAAACACCTTTTTTTATATTTATTATCAAAACCTATTTTGAAAGATGTTTTCAACCAAAAACTGTTGGTCCCCATTGACTACCATTGTATGGACACAAAAAACAAAACCGATGCAAGTCAATATATCTTTTGTGTTCTGCAGAAGAAAGAAAGTCATCCAGTTTTGTAAATAATGACAGAATATTAATTTTGAAGGTGGTATATTCCTTTAGGTCTGAAGAGCCCATTCCTTAAACATCTGATATTCAGGTTTTTAAATAAGTCTTGTTTCCCTTCTTTAATGTATTTCTTCATTATTATTAAAAACCATCACTGCTCTAAATTCTTACAATTCTTAAACTAGAAAATCAAATAACTCAAGCACTCATGTGAATTCAATGATAAAAATTATTTAAACTTTAATGCCTGAAGAAGTTTATCTTGTCATTGGTGAGCTATAACAATGTTCAAGAAGATTTTTTTCATTGCATGTCTGTTGGATTTGGATATTCAGTGGGAATTATCTAAATAATGTTGTTTTGGTTTGGCACAACTATTGGTGGCCGTTTAATATGCAGTAGAACCCATTTGTGTCTTTAAACTATTCTCTGTTATCCTTTATATTTCATCTTCTTTTCAGGGGAGATACATTTGAATTAGGGCAAATTTTCCCTCCACCGATGATAACTATTACATCAATAGATGTTCTAATCTGAGAGTGAATGCCTCAGACATTTTTAGGGTCATTGCATTAACAATATAAATGTATTCATATATTCTTTGCCTACAGGGCTGGTCACCCCTTTAATAAGATACTGACATCTGACTATCGGGATTGCCAGCCGAGAATCTTTACTGCTGCAAATAGGGTCCAAACCTGTGTGTACTGATGTCTGATTGGATATGTCAGGATGTCCAGGCATTGTGTGTGTGTGTGTGTGTCATACTGCTCCTCATGATAGGACCATGGCATGGCTCTGTGCCATCAAAATGCCATTTCCGGACAGAATCAAGTCGATATATTACCTCCAGCTATAACATCTGCATTTCCCACCTGACCTTTATTGACCAGACCACCTAAAGCAATAAGACGGCAGTCGCTGGTTTCTACAAGATGTGTGAATGTTGTATTCAGTTACATGCAGTAGGTTGCGAATATTGTAAAACTGACATGTTATCACTCAAGCAGAACCAGTTCAGGCATGCACCATTACATGCCCCCCATAACTATAACACACCGCTAACCGTCTGGGTTGAGTCAGTTTAGATATGCATAAATATATCTTAGTCATGACTCATTTCATTTGAAGTTTCTATGCAGACAGGATTGCATTCATGCAAAAAATTGTACATTTTCCAATCTTCCCTGCATAAATCACCTAGGTAGATAATATTAAGTCACCAAAAGATTGAACATGACTGCAAGGTGAAAAAATTAATTGACTGAGATTCATATTTGATTTGGCTGATGGAGGCAGGCCAAATTGTTGGAAAGAGCAGTGCATCATTGCTTAAAGGGGTCATATGACACGAATATGTGTCTTTGGTGTGTTATAAGTTGCCCATGTATGTATTAGATACGTAAAATTGCGAAAAATAAAGTGTCGGAACAAAAGATGCATTCTATCTAAAAGCGAATGCTCACCCAGACCTGCCCTGAAACGCCTCATGTAACCACACCCCCACAAATCTACGTCAATTCGTGGAATGATTTGACTAAGACCGCCCAAATGTATAGGCAAGTAAGGTGGGCGTACCTCTCAGTACAATTGCTTTGGTACCAGATGTTCCAAATATGGTAAGAGGCGTTACATTTCCGTCACACGCTTGCAGTATTTGACCAATCACTACGAACTGGTTAACTGGCCAATCATAGCACACCTCGCTTTTCAGACTGAATCAGCACATTTCAGAGAGATGGGGAAAGAGGAGATACAAACATGTGGAAAATACAGCATTTTTGAACCTCAAATCGTGTATTCACATTGCATTACATCTAAAACAAACGATAATATTAGTTTGAGACGAGTCATAGGACCCCTTTAAAGGGACAGGTCACCCGGGAAAAAAAATTCTGTCACCCTCAAGTTGTTCGAAATCTATATAAATGTATTTTCTCTGATGAACACAGAGAAAGGTGTTTAGAAGAATGTCAGTAACCAAACAGTTATTGGTCACCATTGCCTACCATATTTGGAAAAATACAATGGTAAAGTGCCTCAGAACAGTTTGCTCTGCTACATTCTTCAAAATATCTTCTTTTGTGTTCAACAGAACAAAGGAATTTACAGACAATTCAGTTTTTTTTTTTATTCGTTTTCCTACTATGGTTGTTCTTGTGTTTGTATTATGACAGCTAGACAACGTTTAAAGCTCAACCTTTCAGATCGGTTATATGTTGCTTAACCTACTTTGTGTGTGTTCCATTATTCAATTTCCTTTAATCCTTTTAGCAGCATTTCTCCAATGCAATCTGGAAAATTGTTTGCTTAGCATTTTGCGTTTTCTCTTACAAGGGACGCTGTTAGGGTTGTTTATTAAAAAAAGAACAATGACCCGAGGCATCTTTCTAAACCAGAGCAAGTGACAAAAATAAATGGGCTACTGTATATCTAGTCTCATAAACAAAGGATATTGTGGCTGTAAATCTGGCATGCTTTTAAATTTAGTTTTAAATAAGAAAACAGAGGCTTGGTCTGGCCGGTTTAAAAGGGACAGAGGAGAGAGGGACAAACCGAGAGGGAGGTGAAGGTTGTTGGTTCCCTTTCTGTCGGTCTCTCGACGTTGTGTCGAGAACGACAGATGGGGTTCGCCCTTGAGAACCAATCAACTCTGACTACTATAGAAAAGGCCAATGAAATTTGGCGAATGCAATTTGCATGCCGGGCTCCGCCCCCGGAAATCCGGTATAAAAGGAGGCCTGCGTGCAGCATTCACTTACCTTTTGTTCTTCAGAGCCATCGCTCATGAGTACAACTCAGGATTCAATCCTCTACAACTACACGCTGGTGCTACGACGTGTTACAGCGGATCGTCCCTTCCTGCAGCGACCTTCCCCTGGGCGTCTCGGCGGTTCCGGAGGTGTTAGAGATTTTTTCTAAAAGTCCTTTTCAGGACTGACTGAGCATTCTCCAGCGCGGCATGTCCCGCTGTTCTCTTGGGTGCGGCACCCTCATCGAGGAGGGGGATGGACACGATCGCTGCATTAGGTGTCTGGGCGTCCAGCACACTGAAGCAGCGTTCGTTGACACATCTGCCTGCACTGCGGGCAGATTGTCATTCAGAAGTTGCGGTCACGGGTGGCTGTCTTCCTACGGGAACCAGCCACCATTTCGTCTGCTACCCGGGCTGTGACATCTGTGGCTACGGCCCTGATGACCACCCACGTTAGCAGCGTTAGTGATACGGGGAACTCTGCGAACGTAAACCCGCCAGCCAAGTGCTCACGGGCCGATCGCACCCCGATTCGCTCTTCTGAACGTTCCCCAACCGGCGGTGGCATACCGTCCGGATCCTCACGCACACACTCGGAAACGATGTGTGACGTAGATGAGATGTCGCTCGCAGCATCGGAGGGAGACTGGCATCCGACTCTGCCGAATCCAAACTCCACCCCCAGCGGTCGAGTTCAGGAGGAAGCAGAAGTGATGTCATCCGTGCTAACCCGGGGATGCGTGGTTCCCGAGGTCGGTGCGCGGTGCAAACCGCGCCCACCCCGGGTGCCATGTTTTTCCCGGAGGTGCATGAGGAGCTGTGTAAAACTTGGAACGCTCCACTCACGGACCGTTCCAGTGAAACCAGCTCCGGCTCCCTTACTTCCCTCGATGGTGAGGCAGCCAAGGACTGCGTCGAGATCCCCCGGGTGGAACGTCCGCCTGCGGTGCACCTGTGCCGCGGACGGCTACCACCTGGGGGGGGATCGACCACTCCTACCGTCCAAAGCACGTAAGACTTCGGCATCACTGGTGTCGAAAGCTTGCGATGTTGCGGGCCAGGCTGCCTCCTCTCTCTATGCCTTGGCCATCCTGCAGGTCCGCCAGGCCAGGGCGTTGAGAGGGCTCCACGAGGGTAAGGCCGACCCGGGTATAATGCAGGATCTCCGTGCCACCGCTGACAGCGCTCTACGGGCGACTAAGGCGGCGGCACGGGCCCTGGGTCGGACGATGTCCACGGTAGTGGTCCAGGAGAGACACCCCCGGCTATACCTTGTGCAGAAGAGTGGCAGCAAGGAAGTCCGCTTTCTTGATGCACTCATCTCGCAGGGTGGGTTGTTGGTAACACCGTCGAGGACTGCGCTCAGCAGTTTTTTGACGGCGAAGCAGACAGTGGCAATTAACCACATTTTTTTTTTCACGCCGCGACTCGGCCGCCTACAGGCCTCCGAGATCTCACGTGACGTCTGCTTCCCTGCAACCCAGGACCCTTTCGACATCGGCTCCGGTTCCTGTGCCCCCACAGGCGGCACCCCGGAAGCAGAGGTCGAGGGGGAAACCTCCACCCCGTCAGCAACCTCCTCGCGAGAAGGGACACTGACGGGAAGACCCCAGGGAGAACAACATCGGGCCCGAACCTTCACAGCCACGGCTCTGATCGGTCGGTACGGGACGACTCCTGCCTCGTCACCAAAGCCGGGCCCTTGTTAGGGCTTGGCGCCCACTTACTCACTGAGTTTTCTGTTCTCCCCGGGTTTACTTGCAGCCGATCGCACACTCCACTGGACTGTGCTCGGCGAACCGACCTCACACCCTGGCGAGGCGTGAGGTTGTACACATACGACAGCCGTCACCACTCTCAAACCGACAGTGCGTGCCGTTGTCCCGCCAGGCAGGTAAGCAGGCGGAGCAAAAACCTTCCCTCCGGGGACTCCCCGCGACATGGTTAGCTCCGCCAGCCGACGAACCACCCCCCGTGGGAATGATGAAGCAGACCGTCCCCTTGGTCACCCTGTCACAGTCCCTGGGAGCTCGAGAGCTGCCCACACTGTCTCGCTGGCTAATGAGGGCGGTCCGTCTTGGTTACTCCATCCAGTTCGCCAGAGACTCACCCAAGTTTCGGGGCATCATCTCTCCCTCTGTCAGAGGCAGGGACGCCTCCGTACTTCGGGTAGAGGTCACCACCCTTCTGGCAAAACAGGCATCGAGTTCGTCCCTCAAAACCAAGATGTTCAGTGGGTCACCACCCGCACTTCATCGTTCCCAAGAAAGACGGCGGGTTGCCCCCAAAGGCTGCGTACCCTGAACAGAGCACCTTCACAAGCTGCCATTCAGGGTGCTCACACAGAGGCGCGTCCGGACATCTATGAGGTGTCAGGATTGGTTCGTGGCAATCGACCTGAAGGACGCTTACTTTCATGTCTCGATCCTCCTCGACACCGGCCGTTCCCACGGTTCGCGTGCGAGAGGCGGGCATATCAGTACAGAGTCCTCCCTTTCGGTCTGTCCCTGACCGCCCTTTCTCCCTGAGAGGAGGAAGGCGAGCGGGTACTAAACTATCTCAGCGACTGGCCTATCTTGGCACACTCGCGAGATCTGTTATGTACACAAAGGGACCTGGTGCTCCGGCACCTAGGTCGATTGGGACTCCAGGTCAACCAAGAGAGGGGCAAGCTCTCCCCAGTGCAGAGCATCCTCTTTCTCGGTATGGAACTCAGCTCTGTCACCATGTCGGCACACCTGTCCGCAGTTGTGCCCAACCAGTGTTGAACTGTCTGAAATGAACATTTTAGGCAGACAGCGGTCCCCCTGAAACAATTCAGAGGCTCCTGGGACACATGGCGTCCTCGCGGGTTAATACCCCTCGAGTTGATGCACATGACACCGCTCCAACACTGGTTTCAGAGTCGAGTTCCGAGGAGAGCGTGGCACACCGGCAACAGGCGCATGGTGATGCCGCCCTGCTGCCGACGCACCATAACCCCTAGTCTTTATGACTTTTTCGACGGACTCAGGTCCCTTTGAGCAGGTTATGAGGCAGGTCGTGGTGACGACTGAAGTCTCCCTGCAGGGGTGCGGTGTAGTGTGCGACGGGCACGCAGGTGGGGTGTTGGACGAACCCCCGCCTGCGCTGGCATATCAATTGCCAAGAGTTGTGGGCTATGCTACTTGCACTGAGCAGGCTACGGCCTCTCGTGCGAGACATGCACGTGCTGTTCCGAGGACAGCACTATAGCTGTAGCGAATACAGATCGTCAGGGTGGCGTTCGCACACAGCAGCTAAACACAACTTGCTCGACGCCTCCTCCGGTGGAGTCAACAGGTGACTCGTTCCCTGCAGGCCACACACCCCGAGCAAACTGAACTAGACAGCCGACGTGCTTTCTCGCCAGTTTATGCCTCGTGGAGAGTGGCGACTCCACCCCCGTGCAGTCCAGCTCATTTGGAGGCTGTTCGGGTAGGCCCAGGTAAAACCTGTTCACCTCCCGTAACACCACCATTTGCCCGCTTGATAGTCCCTGCCCTCGGCACGGATATCCTTGCGCACAGCTGGACGCGGGATGGGCGGAAGCACACCTTCCCCCCCCCAGGAGCCTTCTTGTACAGACTCTGTGCAAGGTCAGGGAGCAGGAGCACCAAGTGTTATTGGTTACACCACACCGGTCTAACCGCACTTGGCCTCAGAGCCGATGCTCTGGACAGCGACTCCCCCTGAACCATTCCCCTGACAGAGGACCTGCTCTCTCAGGGGAAGGACACGTTCTGGCATCCCAGATCAGACCTCTGGAACACCCATGTCTGGTCTCTAGACGGGACGAGAAGATCCTAAGATGGCTACTCCCCCTATACGGCTGAGACCATCACCCAGGCTAGGGCCCCATCTACTAGGCGGTTACACGCCTCTAGACGGTGCCTCTTCTCGTCCTGGTGTCTTTCTCAACGAGAAAGACCCACTGAGGTGCTTGATCAGGATTGTGTTCCCCTCCTCACGAGACTGGAGACTAACATCTCCCTTCCACACTGAAAGTGTATGTAGTCGCTATTGCCACTCATCACGACTCAGTCGGTGGAAAGTTTCTAGGGCAACACGACCTGGTCACCAGGTTCCTAAGCAGCGAGAGGGCGGAATCCGCCTCATCTTTGCTCCATACCCTCTTGGGACCCTAAGTGGTCCTGGGGAGCCTCAGGGCCCCCCAAAGAGCCCCTCGGAGGTTCCGATCTTCCTCATAGAGTAAGACGGCCCTCCTGACGGCGCTCACTTCCTTCAAGAGGGTAGGGGACCACCGAGCATCCTCCGTGTCCCTGGATTGCCTTAAACTCGGCCCTGGAAACTCTCACGTTATCTTGAGACCCAGGCCCGGATGCGTGCCCAAGAAGTTCCCACTACTCCCTCCGGGGCCAAGTGGTGAACTTGCAGGCGCTCCCCATAGGGGAGGAAGACCCAACCCGATTAGTGTTGTGTCCAGTACGTACTGGACCGCACGCAGAGCTCTGAAGCTCTGACCAGCTCCGTGTCTGTTGGAGGACAGCAGAAGGGGAAGGCTGTCTCCAAACAGAGGCTGGCGCACTGGGTCGTGGACGCCGTTACGACGGCATTCCGATCTCAGAATCTCCCATGCCCATTGGCAGTGAGGGCTCACTCCACACGGAGTTTAGCCACCTCCTGGACACTGGCAGAAGCGCCTCTCTAGCAGACATCTGTAGAGCTGCGGGTTGGGCTATGCCCAAACACCTTCGCAAGGGTTAACAACCTTCGCGTAAACCCGGTGTCAGCCCACGTCCTGCGTGGCGACATGTAGGACTGGCATCCGGGGGGGCGTATGCCTGCGAAAGCACCTTTCCACCCTCTAACAGGTTGGGTCAGTGTGCTATTTACCTTTTCTTCTTACCCGAACACATCGCTAAGAAACTGGTACCTCACCAGCCTCCCTTCTTACCCAGACACTGGTTAAGAATAGGCATTCCATCCATCACCAAACAAGCACCCCCTGGGGGCTGGCTGGGCAGAGCAGCCTTCCCCCTTAGGCCGGGATACCATGTGAGCTATCACAGATAGCTCTAACCGGACCTAGTGCTACCGGACGTCTGTAACACCCCCTCCGTGGGCTGTTCCGTCTGATGTATCCTCATGAGAATGGTTCCCACTCCTGGTAACCCATGAGCTTCCCCAGGTGGGCCTCCACCTCGCGGTTAACTACTCAGTCCGCACATTCCATGCGTTCTCCTCCAAGGACGAGACCATACCTATATCCACCATATTCCTCCCCACGGGTAGGAGGTGGCCTCTGTAGCGCTTCTCTGATTAAGAGTCGCGCTTACCCGGTGTAAACTGATCTGGACGGCCTCTCGCCTATAGAGAGCTAAGGCCCCGTCCGTAAAAGTTACCGGTCAGGGCTGTACCCATCTTTCTCCAAGAAAGCTCTGGAACCCCCCGACCACCACACTGGAAGGTTACAGTCTCACGAAAGCTTCGAGATGACACGCCCAGGCTTGTTACCGTCGCTTCGCTAGAGATTGTGACGCGATACAGCGTTGTGGCGTTTTCCATAGGCAACCCCATCTGTCGTTCTCGACACAACGTCGAGAGACCGACAGAAAGGGAACGTCTTGGTTACGTATGTAACCTCAGTTCCCTGATGGAGGGAACGAGACGTTGTGTCCCTTATGCCACGAACACGTATCGTATTCTGCTGCAGTTTGAGAGGTCTCAGGCTCTTCAGAACAAAGGTAAGTGAATGCTGCACGCAGGCCTCCTTTTATACCGGATTTCCGGGGGCGGAGCCCGGCATGCAAATTGCATTCGCCAAATTTCATTGGCCTTTTCTATAGTAGTCAGAGTTGATTGGTTCTCAAGGGCGAACCCCATCTGTCGTTCTCGACACAACGTCTCGTTCCCTCCATCAGGGAACTGAGGTTACATACGTAACCAAGACGTTTCATTGGCGTTGCTGAGTGCAATATAAACCCGCATTAAAGTGTGTCCCATATAGCAGACCATAAGAGAAGATGCTTCACCATGCATACTTAACTGTCTCACTAAGGTTCAAAGAAATGGATTTAGTGCTTTCACGGCATTGGAGAAATAGATGGTGGGGGTTTTGTCCAGCTTAAAGACATGCTATTAAAGCTTATTGTTAAAGGGATAGTTTACCCCAAAATGAAAATCCTTTACCAACCCTGACCCTCTTGTAATTTCAAATCTGTATGAGTTTCTTTTCTTTGCTGAACTCAAAGGAAAATATTTTGAAGAATGTTGGAAACCGAACAACAGCGGTTTTGTGTCCATACAATCGAAGTGAATGGGTCCAGTTTTGTTCTGTTACCAACATTCTTCCAAGCGTCTTTAGAAATCTCATCTTAGTTTTTGCATGTACCATGGCTTGTGGTGTAGTGGGTGGGCTAATTACAAGAAAAACTGATGATGAGGAAGATGTGAGGAAGGCAAAGGAGGTTTTGTGTCGTAATTAGACTCATTGTGAGTTATCGGCTAATCTTCACTGCCTCGATTCTAGTTTGAGGAATGAAATTACAACAGCGGCAATTTGCAGGGCTTGTCTTTCCCCGCACAACCTTTTCCACTGAGATAACGGGAGAAGCTGCTAATGCGTCTACGCTAATACTGGCACAGCTCCAGAGATTAATGTCAGATGATTAGAACTGAAATCTTATCAGCCTTGTCTCTCTTTCTCTCTCTCTCTCTCTCTCTCTCTCTCTCTCTCTCTCTCTCTCTCTCTCTCTCTCACACGTGAATTGGTGGTAAGTTTTTCTTGTCTATGAATCTGTTCTTTTACATGAACACAGTAAAATGAATAAAACTTCCCATTGCTATATAAAAGCTAGTATTGTGTTAGTTCAGGTACTTGACTTGCATAATACAGTTAGAGTATCTAAATAAAATAATGTCTCAGTTCAATCTGATTAACAATGTATTCGTGATTTCTTGAAGAGACTGGGGGGATCCTTGCTCGTATACACTGTAAAAAACTGATAAAGCACTGACAGACATTTTCGTAAATTATAAAATGCAGTGCAAAATGTAAAATACAGCTAAAACAATTTAAAAAACAAATAACTATAATTTCTTCCTATAAATACAGTATATTATGCCCTATTTTTACAGATTTTATTGTGTAGCGTAGTCCTAGGAAAATCAACAAGAACTTGTTCTGTCTGTCTTTAAAATTACAAATAATGAGGGCACAGGCAGAAGATATATGAGTTTCGAAGGTGTGGACCTTTCATCAACAGAAATTTCACTGAGCAATCTAAACCCAGCGTAGCTTTTTTTACTCGATGAGCTGGAGAACAGAAAGCTGTTTTTTTGAAGACTCTTGGAAAATGCAGAATGGAATCTGTTTTGTAACACTGTGAACTGGTGCCACATAACCATCCGACTGTATCTTGATGAACTGATCCGTTGCCTAGAAAGACTAATGCACACTAAAGCCGCTCAGAGAAAGTGAAACTTTTACGCCTGTGGAAACCAGAGACAAAGAAGAAAATCATCCTTGGGTTTAATTTCACAAACACTGAGACTGATACTATAATATCGCTTTATCTCCATACTCCAAGTCATTTTAACAAAAAGGTGTCAGTTGTGTTTCTCACATTGGCGTATTAGATACACTGTAGCATCTCTAAAAAGCGATGTTAGATGGACTATGTATTGTCTCTAGCCTTTCTGCATTAATTTATATTTTATGTAGGTAGGTTTTGTCCGTAAGTAATACAACTTAACTTAATTTCAACAACATCTTAAAAAAAAAAAAAACTCCCTCTGAGTTTATCAATTGTGTTTTGTTAGGTCTTCCAGAAAGGTAACAAGCTTCATGTCAACCATTTCAACACTGTTTTTTTATTGATTTTTGAAAACTTTACATTTATATATATATATATATATAAATATATGCTATATACTATTATATCTAACATTAAAGCACAGCTTGATTGTTATAAAATGTAAGAATTTATCTTAAGATTCAACATTGCAAATTTAGTAACACTTAATCGTTTGGCACCTGTTTCTTAGAATGACCTTTCTGTCTCTCACTCATCGGAACGTTTCTGCACGATCAGGGGAAACTAAACAAACCCATATGCGTTTCAGTGACCTGGTTAACTCGCCTCAGGGCTCAAGGCCCCATCCATCACCAGCGCTCATAGTGAGTGTAAGGTGTGCAAGTGGTCGAGACTATCGAACGGAGAGAAAGAGAATATTAAACCGTAAAACAGCTCATGCAGACCCTTGTACATGGAGTGAGAGAACAGGGTAGATCAGACATGCAAAAAGATGGAGAAAGAGCTTCTCTCTTAACAATGAAAATTTCATGATGCTAAATCTAGACGGACTTTTAGTGTCGGCCAGGATTACAGCACAGGACTGAGCACATGAATAATTAAGATCAGAGTCTCGGAATTTCTGAATGCATGGATGCGAAAAAATCAGCACACAAAGAAACTTTGCAATGAACGACTTAATACAGCAACTAAACATTAGATTAAATAATGACTCATCACTTGGGTCAAGAGATGGAGTAAATAACTATTAAAGTGTGTTAATGTTTTAATGTTAGAAAGATTGTTCTGAGAATCAGTTTTATCACACAAACACCTCAGAAAACCTTTTACCTGTATAGACCTCTTCGCAAGATGTAAACACTGGTCCAGAGGCACTATTTAATTTTAAATATTACGTATGTAACTCATTTTTGAAGATATTAGTTTAACATTTGATTCAGTTATTAATGTTGTGTTCGGTGTATTTTGTTCAAACATTTGAAGTTTTAAAAAAAATATAACTAGAACTGGAAGTTCTTCTTGACCAGCGTTGGATAGGTGTTGTTTACGTTTTTCAAAATGGTCTATATGAATGAGTGGTCTATATTTTCCAGCCTGATTTTGCAGAAATGTTTTATGTATTTTAAAAAGTGGCTCCTTCGAATGAATTTGTACAACGTGAATTGTACAAAATACTACAATTATTGGAGAAAAACAAGCCCCCCTCAGGGCTAACTGTCAGTGGTCCCGAAAGCAGTTCGTACTGAACCATGCAAATGAAAAACGAATTAGCAACCTTGTAAAATATTTCCTAATTGCCATGAGATGATTTTTCATTTCATAAGCAATGCTAATAAATATGATTGAATTTGGTTAAATAGGGAGAGAATATAATAGGATATGAATTTCTGTTTAAAAAAAAATTCTAAGCCTGTGCATTGACAGATTCAGACATAATTTCCCAGCTTATATTTTCACATGTAAATGATGTTTTTACATATGGTTACGTCCTCCTCATGCCTGACTCAATCATCCACTAATTATTACAGAGCATAACAGGTGGCTAAATTAAATCACTGCTAATGGCTTTAACAGCTAAAATAATATTTACCACAAACAAGACCTCAGTCCTGGGCCACCTACAGTAGATGAACAAGGTGAAACTCTCTCTTCTACGCAAACACACACACACATATATGCTCACTCCCGCTGTCAGTAAAACCATGGGTGTTGACCCAGCCATAGCTGTCATTTAAGGTTTAGAATTCCTGTTGCCTTCCCAACCCCATAAACCCCTGAGTGTCATTCTCCAGTGATAGCCCTGGACCCCAGCAGTGTGTGACAACAGGTGCGCATGCAGCAGCTTTCTCTCTTTCCCTCTCTTGTCTCATACAGTCCTCTTGTACCGTGTTTTTCAAAGACATTCTTTCCATGTTTCGACTCCCCCCTGGCCTTGAAGATAACGTCGCCTCCTGTGGATGTACTGACCTGGGAACCATTTAGGGAGTGCTACAAATTTTATTTTTATGAATGTCTGTGTTTGTGTGTGCATGAGTTGTTTTTCCTTCTGGAGACCTTGAAACAAGAAAAGGTATTTGCATGTGGGCTCTGACGCAGTGAGCTGTGGTACTTGTGTCATTGAATCGAGTATGAGTCTGGCTTATCCAGATAGCTTTGATCTTTCTTTCGTTGTTTCCTATCATTATCAGGGTTGTTGTCAGAGCTTTACTATGCAATTCCTAAGGTGTTGTAAGCGGTAGATATATCTTTGGAATGTCTTTTTGGCCATTTTATCAGATTAATTATCCAAGTTAAAGGAGGATCAGCTTGAGAGTTTTAATTTGCACAAATAAAATCATATGTAAATTCAAATGGTTGTCATGTCTCAACAACACCAGTCAATATCTGTATCTCATTTCGGAAGGCTGCGTCCTCCGGAGGTCCCTTCTAATGCAACCTACTTTCACGAGAATTCGAAGACACATGATGTATATACTTTGTTGCTGGAGATAACCCACAATTCTTTGCGTTGGCCAACGTCTGTTATTTGAATGGACTGCACCAGCTGCACATTCAATCAAATATGTGGTGTTTAAATGTTAACGGATTACAATTTGTGTTAGGGCTGCACGATGAATCGAAAAGAAACCACGCGCGATTTGACGGTTGGCTGCGCAGTTTGTCAGTAAAATACTGTTAATTGCAGCCGTCTTTCTATCTGAATCTGGCATCTTTCTATCACTGTTTTTCAAGCCTCCTCATGTATTTTCATGATAATAAAGTATATTTATAAATATGATGTTTGACGGGTGTTGCTCTTTTAAATGCACGTTTTAAACGAATCAAACGTGCAGTGCTTCGGATGGATTAGCATTTGCCACAGATAACAGAGCCATGCTTCACGAACAAGCTGCGCATAATACATAATCGCAGCCTTTGCAATTTCACAATCACGATAGCCACATCGATTTAATCACGATTTGAATGGGAATTGCGATTAATCATGCAGCCCTAATTTGTGTCACGTTTTTTTGTCATAGCAGTCATTTGTAGATTTTTAATTGTTTTAAAACAGTAAGGCACATTTTTTTATATTTGTTAAACTCGAGGCTTTGTTTAGGGTAGAAAGTAACCAACTTTTTACCTCTTAAGGGGCTGTATATCCACCGAGGCGCATTTACACGGCTGAAAACGGCAGGAGCTCAGCAGAAAACGCCCACTGCAGGCGCAGCATTTTGCGTTTTTAATTTGAAATCCGTAGCAGATCCATAATAGAGCCATACTACTGAATTAGTAGCTTTTAATACGTTTTTTTTTAATAAATCTCAGTTGTGGCATGAGCTCACATGTCTGTAGTCCTAACTCTATTTGTAGGATTATTCCAGGATTCATTTTGGAGCGTTCTAGCTGTTTTGAGGTATCTACCTCTTTTCACCTTTTCGATATTCAGGAGACTCAATTTTAAAGTCATATGAAGTCATTTGGGACCTTTTGTTTTTCCTTTTCTGAGTGTGGCCCCTTAAGATGTAGAGCATTTATGGCAAAACTAAGGTTTTTTTCCCCAGCAATGGGGCCTTCTGAGGTCGTCTAGCTCTCATTTGTGTTACGTGCTCTTGTGAGTTGGAGGGCGTGTTTTCCGCTGTAGTATTTTGCATCTAATTTACATTTTTTCTCTTTGTTGTCAATGCATGAAATCTGGTTTGTGTGATTTCGCCAATTGTTGCAAGTAGTGTCCTGACACCATCACGGGTATTTGTGTGTTCTGTTTAGCAAATGAACTGCTCATGTGGAAATCAATTATTCCATTAATGTGAACTGTTCTAATCTAGTGTGACATGCTTTACATGCACAATTACCTGTCTACTGTAAAATCAGAGACTCCTGCTTGGTAACAAAATCTATGCTCCAAAGATTTGGTTTTAAAACCTATGTTCCAAAGTCTATACTGCCTATTTATATTTATAAGACCCCTTAAAAGTTGCATCTGAAACAAAATGATGCCTCAAAAGGAACCGTTTTGAAATGCACTTCGGGGACAGCCAGTAATATTTGGCAACTCACTATTTTGGAGAAAAGCTTTTTGATAACCATTGTCAAAGTACCCCATATATGCTAATATCATCATTTAAAGGAATTCCTAATGGGATAAACAAAGAGTTGTCTATGATTCAAATAAAATCCGGCTGGATAAAATTAAATTCTGAAAGTAAAAACTCCATTAGGACTGGTTTTAAATTGTATTTTTATTGACATTCCCCTGGATGTGGGATGTTTTGACCAGATCTCTTATATGTGGATGCACAGTAAATTCTTTTAATGATTAAAAACGATGGTGTTTCTTCTGCTGTGTGTGCTTTAAGCCCTGTGGACTTCAAATTCACTCTTGTTTCACATTTAAACCCAAGATGATCTAAACCAATTTATATTTTTGTGATGGTTTAATATTTAATATTGTCATAAGGTCTGGAGAAGTCTATACACAATCTATACATCAAAGGTTTAAAAACTAGCCAACTTAATTTATTCCAATTTAAAAGATCTTTAGAAATCAGTTTTAAATTCTACTGACTTCAAGTGTCCAAAGTTTAAGAAACACCAACAGTTTCAGCTCCCGCGACAGGTGAAGCAGGTTGAATAAACAGATCGGAGATGTTTGCCAGGAGACAGACAGACTGTCTCTGGAGTCCTGCAGGGTTTATTGGTGTTAACTGATCAATTCCCAACAGGAGCTCTGCTGTTTGTTCGACACAGTCTGTTCACTGCATGTTTTAATGCACACACAAACTCTCGCTCTCTTAACTGGCTTGTTCACACCCGTGCACTCTAACGCTAGCTCTCAAACACATCCACTATTATTAATTTGCGTACATTTGCTAACAACCAATATCGGTACCTTTTGTGACCTTAGGGGCGGCAGGACTCATGCCCCGTGTGCCCCATCAGGCCCTGAACAGCTTGAACGATAAACGTCTGATCAATAGATTATTTATCCTTTGCATATAAGACAAAAACAATGGCACAGGAAGAGGCGTATGTGGAGAATGCCTGCATTTACATAGTCATTCTTCAGAAACTCAAGGGGGTTTGAAGGGGCTGTCAACATCACATATGACAGCTTCGGTTTGGAGTGTAATACTATTGTGTAAGACCTCGACACGTTTGGGTCACATGATACTAACCATCCATCTGCGGAACTAGCATTGTGCATATGGAGAGTTGGTTTGGTGATCAATATGTCTTTCTTAAAACTGGCATCCTTTCAGAATACCCTTTTCCACTGGGAATCATTTATTTTATAGAAAAAGCTTGATTTCATTTTTAAAGCAATTTAAATAAATGTGCTAAGAAGTTATCTGAAGTTATTATGAATGTTTAATGATATGTTTCAATGCAACAGGACCATTTAAATATGCAATCCATAACTTGTTTCTGACCGAGAAGGCTATATAAAGGCACATGGAAATTCAAGTCAGAGTGGTCTTTGAAGTATTTTCTCAATAACATATTTTTTATTTTAACCTAAAAGTTGTGGATTATGCGGTATGTAGCCTATATGAACAGTATATGTTGTCTTAAAATAAAACAATTATAAGAAAACATAGATCCTGACAAACATGTAAAAAGATGTACATGTGGTAAGAGCATTGCGTTAACAACACAAGGTTGTGGGTTTGATCCCAGGGGATTGCACATACCTATGTATAAATGTATAGGATAACGCAATGTAAGTCGCTTTGGATAAAAGTGTCTGCCAAATGCCTAAATGTAAATGTAAGATCTCAGGATAATAAATGATTCATAATGAAAAAGTATAAACATAAAATAAATTGAGATTTTATTAATTGAAGTAAGTTGTCTGGTTTTATAAATGAAGGCTGTGCAGGTAAAGTAGACCCTTAACATCAACTGATTTGCGATAGTGATAAAAATAGTTGCGCGTTGTGGTTTGACAAGCATTAGACAAGGGTTAAGTAACAGCAGTTAAAGATCCTCCAGCTCTCCTGGATGATTCATGAGGTGTCTGACAGAAAGATTCTCTACTGAGAGGCAATGGGATGTCTTTGATGACTTCTTCACCTGCCGTGTTTTTCTGCCTGATCAACCATCCTAGTTTACGTCCAGCGTGAAGATGTGTTTGAAGGACAAAATATAGAGACGTTCCTTCTGGACAAAGTGTTGAAGGAAAGAGGCTTTAAAATAACCATATTTTAAATGAAGATTTATAGTTGACATAATCCTTTTCTTCTCATGTTTTCATCCTCTGGTCCCTGAATTTAAGCAATGTACAGTTTTAATATGCTGGATTTTTTATATTGCTTATTGGTATTAACTTAGCTTGAATCTCTTTATTATTTTAATTTTGTTATTAGTGTTTTACATTTCATGATTACTTTTTGTTAAAGGGAGAATTTACCTTCAAATTGTAAAAATCTGCTAATATTTACATGCCCTCTTGTCATTCCAAATCTGTATGACTTTCTTTCTTTCTTCAAAAGAAAATATTTTGAAGAATGTTGATAACAGAAAAATGTTGGTCCCCATTGACTTACATTGGTTTTGTGTCCATACAATGGAAGTCAACAGGGGCCAATGGTTTGTTACAAGCATTTTTCAAAATATCTTTTTTTTTTTGTAGTAGAAAATCACACCGGTTCAAAATGACAACACAGGGTAACAGAGTAAATGATGATAGAATTTTCATTTTAGAGGTAAACTATTCCTTTAAGACACAGTTTAGATATGCATCCCTGCAACTACGATTATTCACAGAAACCCGTTTCGTACATAGATATCAGGCGCTCCTACTGTTTATTGTTTTTATTGTAGAACTATATAATATGTCAAATTCATGATTACCGTGGTAAACCTTTGTAAGTGTAACTCGGTGGCTGATAATTTACCCAGTTGCCAAATATCTCTACATGCACATGCCCTTACACCCTGAGCCGTCATAAAAAGTGTAAATCACAGTAACTCTGCCCCTGTAGTTGCGCACTGATAGCATAACATTGTGTGGAGCGTGGGAGGGCTATGACTTTGGACTGTCATGGGAATAATCCCGGCTAATTACAGAATCTTCCCCGGCATCAGCGTACATGGTAAAGGGTGCAGGGGTCGCGCAGCATCCGTCATGTCCAAACCGCACAAAGCTCTGCCCTCTCTAGAGAAATGAACAATGGCCTCGCAACGGCCTCGCTACTGACCACCAGAGCAGAGAGAGGTCGGAGGTCAGCGTGTCCTGAAGGACAGTGATCAGCAGAGGTGCAGAGCAGGGGGTTGTGGGATTTATTTGTATGAGGGAGGGAGAGTGTGAGGGTTTTTTAAAATTATATAAATGTTGCAGATGTTCGTGAAAGTAAATGATAACAAAAAGTTGGTCCAACCTGATGTTGTTTGCCTGCTCGATTATAGACTTCTTCTTTAAAGTGACAGTTACCCCAAAAAAGAGTATTAATAATTCAATAATTGTATTTGATCTCAAAGTACATATTATATATATATATATTTTAATGTTTGTATTTATGTATTTTTTTTATTCCCAATTCATTTCTAATTCATTTTACACATAAGCATGTCCAGGAGCTTAAAAGCGCTCCATATAACTTCTGTAACGTATATTCTAAAGTCATGGTTACTCTGAACCGAATCTGGGTGAACTGTTTGTTTAATTTTTCGTCTCATTAGATGTAATAGAAACTCTGGAAAACGCAGAATATCTGGGCTGAGAAATTGTGTTCTCTGCTCAATTGCATAGTGAATATTTGGTACTCAGCACACCTTCAATATGCCAACAGCAACCAACAGACCGTGTACTTGAGCGTCGGCAGAATTCAAGACATGCCTCCTTTAAATTGATGTTTATTTAGACTATAACGGTTAAATGTCTTCTAGAATCTTTACAAAGGTTCATCCGTCTTCCCTAGTGCTAAGATGATGGCAAAAATAACCTTTATGAAGTGTCATGCTTTCATTCAAGTTGATCCCTCCTATCTTCTGTAATGGTTAAAACAACTGTTGGATTCTCATCTCGCGGGTTTATTTTCCCTTCTACTGTTCTGGTCTCGATCTGAAATGGCATCACCGTCTGGCTTGGTTCTGCTATTTTCCCTTAACCTCTATGCATCTTCCTCACTGCTAAACTGTGTCCGAGAATCACTTCCTCGATGGAATACACACATTGCCATCGGAATACTTCTCATCCTTCCGTAGTTCCTTTTTCAGTTGTTTGCCATGTTTCGCTCATTCCCTACACTCTCTTGATGGATGGTTCACTGATGCCCATGAATGTACACGTCCCGTGAAGAAAGCATGGAGATCTTCTCTGTTATGCCGGATGTATGGATGTTCTGTTTTAATAGTTATCCTTGATTAATACTGCTGTAAATGTCTGTATAGTATGATATATTGATATTTGCAGTGATAAAACTGAACCCATGGCAAAAGGGTATTTCACGGTTCCTTATGTCTCAATTGTAGAGTATGTTGAATAGCAAGCTCATTGAAAACACAGCTTGCAATATATACCATGTGAATTGACATGGATTAAATGATTTGCATGAAATCAACATAAAAACATTATTGAAATGTATCCGCTATCAAGTATATTTAGACATTCTTGGTATTTAGTATAAGTATATTCCTCGATGAAGTTTCCATTCCCTTGTGGAGTTACTGTTATACCAGATAACAAAACATAAGCACAATTTGCTTTGAAAGAATTCCCATAGCATCATTTGAAGAGACACTTCTGCAGAGCTTGCTGACAAACCCAGTCGCTTTGATTCTTATGTTGCTTTCATTACTTCTTCGAGTGAATTCTGTATTGACTCAAAATTAAGTCAATGCTTCGCAGTGCTGATATATGCTTCTGCGAGTGCACTTCATCCTTCATATCAACACAAGATGCTCAATATTGCTGATGAAAGTGATGGAACTTGAATGACCGGCACACAAAAGGCAGACTCAATTTTCCATTTCTAAAGTCTAAACATCCCTGTGCACGTCTCTCTTCAATGTAAATATCTTAGTCTTTTAATTCATGCATTGTTTGCTTTCCAATCACATTACTGTCAGTCAACTCAATAGCAACCTCATTCAGATGTTGACATCCCTTCGGACTTCACATATGGTTGTTGATCCTCCGGATTTAAAGAGCAGTTAAAATATTTCCCTTTAATGTGCCCTTATATCCGGCCTGATAAGACCGTAATACCCGAAACATGTAATGTACCTCATCTATTAAATGTCTTTAGGGTTTATAAGCTTCAGTGAACAGAAACACTGAGTGTGGACAACAATGATACAAAAGTCTACTTTTGCAAAAATGAAAATTTCATCATTTACTCATACTTGGGTGATGCCAAACTTGTATGACCGAACATTCGTAACCCCTTTGACTTTCATCGTGTTGCACAGAAGAAATAATCATATACAGGTTTCAAGGGTGATTTTTTTTTGGGGGGGGTAAATTATCCCCTTAAAAGGAAATTTCAGTCAAGTGACCCAAAATTTTTGATTGTTAGAGTATATAATCCATGCTCTGAGAAATCTAGGTCAACCAATAGCCTCAATTTTTTTAATTATTGATTTTTTTTCTCGTTTTTCCTACTGTGAGGGTCAGTTTTCAACAAGTGGTTTCTTGTCTGGATCAACCATGACACAAACAAGCAGAAACACAACACAGACATGGGATGTTAAGGCGACTGTGCCACATCTGAGCACATTTTCCAGAGAGTTTGGAAGGCTGATGACAGGAAAGCTTGTGTTGACGGGGAGCCCTTCCTGGCCACAGGCGATCACTTCCCCGGTCGGAGGCGTGTTTCAAACAGAGTAGACTTAGAATATGGCATTTAGTCAATAACACACGTGTGATATATAAACTACAGCCATGAGAAAATTGAAAGCATTGATACATAACTTTTGCGAAAAAAAATAAAACAATCAAAAAAAATTGAATATTGACTTGGATACAAAACACAAACCCACAAATTTAGCCACATCACCCTGTGAAATTTATAATGACATGGCTACATTAAAAGAATGAAACGACACTGATGGACAGATGGACAAACCAGATGTAACCACGCTTCCCCTCCTTTCGTCCCAAACACACGCACACCCAGCCATCCACATCACACACGCGGCACAACATACACACATGGTTGCATTTTCTCATGAGTGTTGCCAAAAGAGTCGGTTTCTTCGGAAGGAAGCGGACCATCTTCTCAGAGTTCTTTTGCTTGAGGCTCGACTTTGATAGTTCAGAAATCCGACCGCTTATGTGATATCTTTCAACAGAATTCCAGCTCATCTGTTTCTCTATCTGTGCCTGTGATGTTTTTTTATAAAGCTGGCTGAGCTCTTTAGATGGGGACCATTTCATTTCATCACGTCTGTTTGCTTATACATACACAAATATACAGTAATATATATATATAATCTTTTTGTCTAGTGTCAGGCAGAAACTCCATAACCTCCACTTTTCAGAAAAATAAAAAAATATATATTTTATGAATAATTAAACATTATGATTTCAAAGTTGACAAGCTCTCTTATACATTTTATTGGTGAAATATTTGCTAAAACCACAAACAAATATGAAGGGTGGCCAATAGTAATGATCTATAAAACAAAAAAATATATGAAAAATGTGAATAGAAGGTTACCGCCGACAGCAATGATTTGTTATTTCATAGTTTTAATGAGTTAATTGTAAAATGTGGAACGACACTAAAGAAGCCCTAAACGGACAAACAGTTCTACAAAGCGTATTTCGTAAATACGTTATCTACTTCTCGAAAGAAGCAAAAACACGATGACATCTTAGTTCTGTGAGAACCACCATAGTGCTTCAAAAGGGAGAGGTGGGTTGATGACGCTAAAATCTCCACAATGCTCCTTTAAATCCACAAGTCTTATACTATGCTTCATTTAAATACAAATATAACGAATGATACCCATTATCTGTGTTGCTAATTGTCCCTTATCAACCTCTTGTTGTCAACCTCCCCCCACCACCCCACCTTGTACAGCCATTTCCCAGCTTGCCTCCTGTGGTCTGTTATCTAATCCTCAAGCAAAATAACTTTAAAATCCCTCTCTCAGTGCGACTTCACAGTACAGATTACAGCCTGTCCTGTCTTATGCATCCTAACTTCTGCCTGGATCTACAAGTACTTCACATCAGCCTCCCCTCTGTCACCCTTCAATGGGACAGATAAGACTCATTAGGAGACTGACTACAATGGATGAACAAGGATGTGCTTCACGTTTCCACTCTTATCCTTCCTGAGACATGATGGCTCTTGCTTGTCTATATTTACCGTTTTTCCTCCATTAAGGGGCCTGGACTAAGAGGCCAGAGTTGGTTCTTTGGCATTCACACAAAGAGAAAAAAGTGACCTGCTTCAAGCTACAAGGTGCAAGTGAGCTTAATGCATAGGCTGTCACAGTGTCCTATTTAAATAGCTTTTAATGGTTTATAAAAAATATGAGTCTAAAATAGATTCTTTTTAAGTATAAACTCTTTCTTTAAGTGAGGTCTACAGACAGCAGAGAATATTATGCTATATCAATTGCACATACGAATTTACTGGGAAATAAGTAGGTGTTGTTATTGATAGGTCGTAGGATCTGAATTTCTCAAAAGCAACCTGTGTGTGCGTGTGTATTTCCTAAACATGATACATTTTGTGTTGTATTTAATTTCTTATTTCCTTATCGTTTTTATAATTCTTTATTTTGCTATATATCTACTTTATTAGTTACAGATTATATTCACTTCTTTATTATATTCTACTGTCACGGGTAGAGCAACGACACGTACACGAGAAGTGGAGTTAGTAGCCCAGGAGGGTATATTTATTAAGGTTTTCAGGATAAGATAACCAGGTAAGCCGTTTGGTCCGTTCTCCCTGAAGGTACGAGTCGGATATCCGGTTGTGAGTACCTTGCTTCTTCCGCGTTGTCCAGGAAGGGTTTCTGCTAGCCCTCATTCGTCGGAGCCTATGGGCACAAGAGGAAAAGGCTTGGTTATGCTTCCCTGCTTGGGAGACGTTGCTCACCCGTGATCCTGTCCCAGCGGCTTTTGTAGTCGTCCGTAAACCAGCCGCTGGTAATGATTCCGATAAGCAGCAAGTGTGCTGCTTTGATTTCTCCCGTTTCCATGGCGACGCTGATTGCGCCAGGGGTGGCATGTCACATCTACATTCTGTTGGATGCTGCATTTGTATTCTCTTTCTCAAGTAGTACGAGTTTGCATTGGTCTTATTCTCAAGTTTCATAAAGACGTCACGAAACAACGTTGTGAAGCAGTAATTTTCCACTGTCTATGTTGGTATAATAACACCTGCTCAATGTGTTTCTAGTCAGACGATGTTAGACAGAGATAGAGTGAACTCTAGACAGAGTTCTAGGCAGAGTTAGAATGGCAATCTGAACGCAACTACGTTTTCTCTCTACAATAAACTTCATTTTACTTCATTACACGGCTCGTTGGAATGCTTGATTCTGATTGGCCAGTCACATTATTTGCAGGTTAGTTATTCCCAGATAACAACCTCTCAAAACTAATAACACATGGTAACCCAGATGCAGCAAATTATTTTGAATGTTTTTTTGACAAATGAAATATAAATATGTCTTTTAATAACATGTATTACAAATGATTTAACTAAATTGCCTGTTCATGACATTTGAATGTAGTTTCTTACCTTTAAACAGAAGTAAATGGCTTTTCCTCAGGGAAGGTGTGCATTCGGTAAAAATAAAATAAATATTTCAAATTCACATGTCAAGTTTTTTTCTCATGTGGCAAGTAGCCGTGTAATAAGCAGAATAATCTACAAGTAGCCGGCTGTTATCGAAAATAGCCCTCTTCAATTCGACACGAGACCCTCCGCTTGGCATTGGGTTCTGATCACACTGCAGGGGCTTATTTCTGCGATAACAACCGACTGCCTGTACATTATCCCTTACATAACATCCCTTTCTGTCTCCTGCATACTGTTCTTCCCCTCTGCCGTCCAAGTCTGCAGGATTGTTAGATCTATAAATTTTTGGCGTATGAACAAGATGAAATAATACTACGTTATCATTTTTGAATCAAAAACAAGATAGTAGAATCTATCAGATCTATCATTATTATTAATAAACACAAAAAAAAAATTTTTGCCAGTCACACATTGTATTCTTTTTGGGTCATGTAACCATGGTTTATCTGCGTCATGAAAGTGAGTAACACTATGATACAAAAAATATTTCGACCACTATGGCTAGGGAAACAAAAGTATAGGAATGAGCCAGCTTTACAGTTTTATTGTAGGAAAATTGATTCAGATTTACCTCCAAAACTTTACATTGGCATTTGTCTGCTGCAGCTGTATTGAAATGGTTGCACAATGCAGCAACTTCAGAAATGAGAAAAGCATTACAGACGTTTCATCGGACGTGCAGTAGTAGAATCTATCAGATCTATCATTATTATTAATAAACACAAAAAATAGGTGTTGGAATTATAACTGTTGCACTTGAATGTCTTGTTTATTATTACTTGTATATTTTGTGTAGTCTTTACATAAAAGGTGAAAGTGCAGAACAGTCACATCCTCTACATCCAGGGGTTATGGGTAGGTCCTGTCAATCATCATCAAAAGAGAGGGGCGGGTCTAGGAATGTAGGGAAATCCCACACGTTCTCCTAAATGATTTGAACGTTTCTTTATATGACAGAGAACTGAATTGTAGTTTTTTTTTTTTTGTCTCTTTTGATCTTATTGGAAAAATGACATTTACCTCACAACGGGGTTCACAATTCAGTCCATAAGAGTATGTGAAATGGAAATTAAGTCGGACGTTTGGCACGTCTGTTTTTTATTTCTTATGTGAATCATACAAAAGGCAAAGCTTTAATATTTGAGGTTGGTTATATAGACATTTTCATTTCGTCTTGAGCTCCAAAGCCCAATTCTGGAACATTAGTAGACATTGAACATGACAAATGTCTTCATAACCAGACATCTGTTAACTTTTCAGCAACCAATGAATCACACCAATAGTGCATCACCAGCATGTTTTTGGCATATCCGCTGGGAAATTCCTGCCTCCCAGTGCAAATGGCACAGTAATTTAAATGAATGGAAAGTACTCATGCACCTTCCTCTCTTTCTTTACTAGCATGCTTTTTATACGTAAAGTGGCCAAAAACTGAACTTTGATTAATGTGTTTGTTTCAAGATTAAGTTCATTTCGCACGGTTCGCAAATTAATTTTGGCTACAATTTTACCATATAAAAAAATACATGGTAGATTAAAATACGATAAATGTTTTTCTTTATTTTATTTTGTTTTATACTCTCTCTTAATTGTGTGTCACTGCTGGTTTGTAATTCAGTGCATAATTAAGATCTGCTTAACAATGCAGTCAATTGATTGATGAACTCATTCATGTTCTGCCAATAGACTCAGTGCACCAAAGCGAGAGAGAGAGAGAGAGAGAGAGAGAGAGGTGAATAGACTGAACCCAGCTGTATCCAGGGTACACAATCCTCCTTAAGCTTTGAAATGAACATTTTTCTCAATTTCAGCGTTGAAAGACTGAACATCAACAATATTCGATTTTTGCATGTTTTTCAGCATTCATGGGGTAAAGTAATAGACATTAGAGTTATTTAAAATGTTAAACAGCTACACGGAGGGTATCTGGGTATCAATCAAGGTTGTCACTTGCTCCTGCGGCCTCTCGCTTCAGCTACCGCGGACACATCTGCAGAAAATGCAGCGTGAAATTGTATGACTCCTGCTTCACCAGGGCCATCTGCTGCCTTACAGTCCAGCATCACCTCCACCCCCTCAGACTCCAGAGTCATGGGGCCTGGTATTAATGTCCTGGAGGTGTTCCACCAGTTGCACTCTTTTAGCCCTTACAACCTCTTCGCTTGGCCTTAACCCAGCTCCCCTTCTGCCAGTCACACATTGTATTCTTTTTGGGTCATGTAACCATGGTTTATCTGCGTCATGAAAGTGAGTAACACTATGATACAAAAAATATTTCGACCACTATAGCTAGGGAAACAAATGTATAGGAATGAGCCAGCTTTACAGTTTTATTGTAGGAAAATTGATTCACATTTACTTCCAAAACTTTACATTGGCATTTGTCTGCTGCAGATGTATTAAAATGGTTGCACAATGCAGCAACTTCAGAAAAGCATTATAGACGTTTCATCGGACGTGCACGCTGGCCCAAACTTTACTTTTGGTCTGCGTTTTGTTATAATATAAAATTGTATTTAATACATTTTTACTCTATGGTGTATTAATTGTATTAAATTAAATTAAACGACTCAACAGTTATACTGATAATTTGTGGAGGTCTACCAGAAGTCAAGTTTGGGCCACATAACGTTTATGTTGTTGAAATCTAAAATGTGCCAAGATGCAAATGAATAGGCGCTCACATGGGCAGTTTTGTCCTCGTGGCTTTATTAAACGCATAACTCAGCAGTAATGTTTATAATACAGAGAAACATAACTGTCAAGCAGAATGTTTTATTTTGCTATTGTAGTGTAGCGTAATTGGTGGAATCGTTCTCATCCACACACGGTTAGAGAACCGTGTGGATGCGCTCTACTTCTCATTCGCTGTTATTCAGTATGCCTGTTGTATCGACAGAAGCTGAAAAAAAGGAAATTAAACTTTGGGCACCAATGTGCAAGTTGGCAAGTGCAATCAAATTTATGTTCATCCTTTATTTTTTAGAGAAATTTTACATATTTCTATGCTAGAAGTTAGGGGCTTCTTCCCGAAAAGGCTGTTCATAATGACCTTTACACTATTTATGTGTACATCATACTTCATGATGTTAACTAAACTGTATCAACACCATAGTGATAACCTAAGGGATTCTCCCTCAGCAGATCTTAAGAACACAAAATGGACCAGATTACTTTGCTTAGAGTCTCTGAGGTCATTAAATTGCTTTACTGGGGTTAATTTACAGATGCTGGTGGCTCAAACTCCAATCACAGCCTGTATGAATGTAGCCTTAGCTCTGGGCCCTTTTGAAACGGATCAATACACCTGATATTAGATTAGCTCAAGAACCTATACGGTGGTTGAACGGATAGTGGCTTACTGTGCAGTTTTAATGCCCCAGATAGACTGAAGTGAAACAGAGTGATGGACTCAAGAAATGCACTTAAATCGCAATAGTGGCTTTTAGGTGTTAACCAATGTCTCTCAAACCTTCAGGCATCATAGACTGTTTAATCGGATGCACAGGCCTGGCTCCAAGTTAACATCTGCTTTTAATTTGTTTATTGGTCTGGCTAAAGGTTAGTAATATAACTATAACTATTTACATTTTCAATTGACCTTAGTATTAATTTATATTTATATTGCATTGTATAGTAAATGTATACAATTTTATTGAATGGGTTGTGTACTTTGTCTTATTTAAGTTTAGCCAAGTAAAGGTGCTTCTACTCCAACCCTAAATAATATTGGCTAGCCAAATTTTTTTATTTTTCTTCCTACTTGAAATAATCTGCAGAGACTCTTATTTGCGGATGTGTTCCGGAAGTTAAATTTGGGCCACAAAAGCGTGCATGTGGAGTCAATTTTGTTTTTGTCGTTGCTTTGAAACTCTGACCTTATTGCCTTTGCATGCCCCATACTTTACCAGTTGAGCTACAAGACCACATACAAATAATCTTCCATAAGAAACGACCTTCTCGTCATGTTAAATCAGACTGTAACATCCACTTTTGTTTCTCACTTGAGTGCTCAGGGGTAATCTAAAGGTAAACTAAAGGTGAATTAAGTGAGGGGCTAGCTTGCCATTCTGGCATGCCCCATGGCTACGTGGATATCAGATTCCTTGCTTCATACTTCCAGAGTGTTTGAGCGTTTTCACTCTTTTGTTAACCGGCTTAGATGTTTTTATTCATCACTCATCAATTGTTTGAGTTTCAGCAGAAAATGGAGATTCTCAGAGGGGCTTTTCGCATAAATGGTTAGCCATAGCCTGAGGCCAACACATAGGACATATTTTGATGTTTTGGACATGGGAAAGACCTCCACCTTCTTATTTTAGACTGTAAGTAAAACAATAACAGTTCTACTGTAATATTATAGCTTCCTAAGTGTTTTTGTACAATTACATCTGTAAAGGACACGACCTTAATAGTTAGTGATGACAAGCTGGACACGCTGTCATGAATAGCAAAACGAGTGTGGTATACTACACTATACAATTTTTTTGATAGCATCACACTGTAAAATACTTTTTAAGGCCTTTGTGTGTGATCTTATCAAGCATTATATTTCATTTAATTGAATGTGTTGTGTGTTAGGTTTTATTTTGTTTGTACATGTTCATGAACGTACAGTATTGTGCTAGTCTTAAATATATGACTATTTCCCATGCATAGAAGCAAAAGATAAAAATAGACATCTAAGAAACTTTGGAATATAACAAATATTTCAATTTTGCACAGTATTGCACATGCGCCCAATGCAAACCCACATTTTACCAAAAAGCCTGTTTTTTCCCCGATTTTTTTTGACACGCTTCTTGCAATGTTGTAATCCGTGCTTTTCTTATTTGGTTTAAACAAATTATCTCTTGAAGCTCTACTTGGTCCACTAATTTTTTAAACAAGAGGAGACGGTGTAAGTACAGTAGGAATATACAAAACTGAATCGGATTATCCTGCCGAGTGACACTAGATAAATTCACATTTATACAAACCCAAAGTTCTGCACCGCAAATACCTTGAGAAGCGAAGCAGGTCGCCACGGCCTGCAGAACTTTCCTGCTCTTCATCACGCGATGGCATCTAGTCCATCCTTTCTCTCCAGTTTTCCAGTGGCCACTCTAAACAGATTCATGGTGCCTGGTAAGCGCATCGTAAAAATCCAGAGGAATGCCAGTGAGAGGGCTTGGGTTTCCCCAATTTCATTGACTTGAAAAGGCCAAACCATAAAAAAGATCCACGTACCTCCGGTACTTTGAAAAACAATACCAGGACTCCAGTTTAAAGAGCTTGGCATGCTTCAAACTCTAGCAAACAAACAACAAAATTGAAATCGCAACCTAGCCAGAAAAATGGCATGTGTTTATCCTAACTTTCAATTTTGCGATGTGTCTGAAATGAACTGGATAAATGTGTCTTTGCAAAGCCCAGCTCTGGGCATCGACGTGCTAAAATGACTTTGTGGCCCAAAAGACCAGAAATAATTTCCCATAAAGCAAAACTTTTCTACAGTGGCAATGCAAAAACCAAATGTTTTCCTTGTCGAACAATGCAACAGTCTTTGGCCTAATGATGGTTCAACTTATACATGCACAACTAAGACTAAGTTCTGTAGTATAGAATAAAGCATCATATTTTAGGATTCTTTACTCTGTTAACATTCAAACAGTACAGCCTCTATAAATTAGTGTGCCTCTCCATTAGCATTGACGGATAAATTGATCATTAAAATAAGGAGACGACCACAAAACCATAAGAGACTATTAAACATGATGGATGATTTGAGGTGTGTGTGCATCAATGATTGTATTTTTTAATTCAAGTAAGCACATTTCTTTGACTGAGTCACCTTATTTAGCATATCCATGAATTGTGCGTGCTTACAGTATCCGCACACACACATGCAAATGCACTGCAAAGACAATGGTGTAGCCCATCAAAATCTGCATTTGTAACGTGTGCGGTAAAGAAACTGGCAGCGATGATTAGCTGACTAAGTGTTTTGTGAAACATACACTGTAGTCGTGCCCTGAGGTGAGCTATCATTTAACAGAGTTAATGAAGCTTTTCATACCTAATTAGCCCTCGGCGAGATGGGAATTATACAAGAAGAAAGTTTATTAGCACATGAGACTGAGGGATTCAAGAAACTGTAGCAGATCTGTTCGCAAGGAAAGGCCCGTATTGATTTAAAAGCGATGTCCAGGGTGATATACTGTTCAATTAAAATGTGCTCGCTTCTTGATATCATGATGAATTTCAATTGTAAATCAATATGCTGAATTATATTACAATGCATGCTTGCAGGTGTCACATTCTACTTCTGTTTCATTCTGTAATCTTTACATTTACATTTAGGCATTTGGCAGACGCTTTTATCCAAAGCGACTTACATTGCTTTATACTATACATGTTACATAGGTATTTGCAATCCCCTGGGGCTGGAACCCACAACCGTGCATTGTTAACGCAATGCTCTTACCACTGAGCTACAGGAAAACTGTACTCGACTACATAATGCGCTTTAAAGTGATAGTTCATGCAAGAATGAAAATTCTCTTGTCATTACTTACACTCTTGTCATTTCAATCCTGTATGACTGTATTTCTTTGTCAGAACACAAAAGATGATTTTTTTGTAAACCGCCGCCCATTCGTTACAGCCAATTGTTACTCCCATTGTTTCCAACATTCTTCCAAATATCTTCTTTTGTGTTCAGCAGAAGATAGAAAGTCTTTTAAATACAAGCTTATGAAAAGCATGACTTTGACTGAATAAGGAAGAAAATGGATATGGGAACTATTTGAAGTATCCCATGGTAAGGCATCAAGAAGCTGGTTGATAAAATGGTTGATTTAAAGTCCCAGTGAACCGTAAGATGCGATCATTGTTACTTCAGTATTTCAAACATTTCCAAGTGAAAAGGAATTTCAGAGGAGAAATTAGTGGGCGTGGCTTGCGTTTTTACATGCAAATTGATTGGATGTGTTAAAACAGCCGTTGCATTTTGAAATGAAACTGGCAGTAGACAGCAGTGGAGTCAACGGATGCCCATTCCAAGCCGTCAAGTTAACGTCATTTGAGATGGATGTGCATTTTCAGATTTTAACTGAAGATTATGAGGGTACATGAATTTTAAAAAATAAAAAATGACCCACATTGATAAGATATTTACTATAAACGCTGGAATATTTCTTGAAAAGATGTCTAAACATAATTATCATAAATCCTACAGTTACATTTGTGTATTCAATAGTTTCGATGAGATCACTATTATTCTTTATAAATATATTTTCTGCATTTTAGAATAAGTGACCATGTTTTGAACGGTAGATTATTTCTATAATTTTAATAATTGAATTTGATGCTTTTCCATGCAAAGCGTACCATCACAATATTATAGTGTTTGCCAAAGTGTTAGGATTTGTTTGAATCTTTTATGTTTTTTTCCTATGTGGTCGTCAGGTTATCTTTGGTGGATAATTGCATACTAGTCAAAAGAGCCCACTTCTAGATCTCTACAGTAAATGACCTTGTATACAAATGATCTTGAGCCCCACACTCCCAGAAGCATTCAGAGTCATTCCCATCCCCGGAACAGCCACCTGCCCGGCCTTCAGTCATCCAGAGTACCAGCAGAGGTGAGATAAGGCTGTCTCACTCTCTCTTTCCTCATGCCAGATTCCCAGCAGCAATGAGGCTTATCAGGAAGATAAGAGCAGCAGGAAACAGTGGCCCGGGGACGGAGAGTGTGGATGGAGTACGTCATTTGTTCTGACGGAGAATGGGAGGCAGAGATCAAGTTGTTTCCCAGAGAGAGTGAACACTGGAGGTAGTTTTCTTGAGATGAGCGAGCGGCACCAAGAGAGTTTGTAGGGAATTTAGTATTTCGAAGATCTGCATATTATTCACTGAGAACTCATAGTCCAGTTTTCTTTTCAGGGAAAGCACATCCATTTTATGTAAATGTGCTCATTAAAGATTGAGATTTACTTACAAGCTCAGCAACTTTCACAAAGCAATGCCTATGGAAAGAATAGTTAAGCATAGATGTTTCTTTAGTTCCTTCAGGACTCTATAGACCCAACCCTTTGGAGATTTTGATGCGGGTCATTGCTTTACTTATGTCAATGGATCAATTTACGAGAATCTTCAACGCTGATTAATTGCTTTTTAAGAAGCACTGGATGTCTTTTTCTTATAAATTATCTGTCCGATGTGAAATTTAAACTTATAAACTGTCCGATGTGAAATATTTCTCTGTAAAACACAGTAGATGTGAAACTTCACGTCACAAAAATTGCATGCTCTGAAGTTAGTCAGTCTCAGACTTATTCTTTAGCTTCAGCAACAGACCTTATTATACTAAAACGAGGGAGTTTTATCCTAGAAAAGCCGCAGAATTTTCTCTCGGCCTCAGCAGTCTAACACTGTGGTCCTAGGACTTCAGATCCAAACCACAATTTAATCTCTACATCTCGATGGAATGATGTAATCTCAGCCGGCAGAGCCGTTCCCTCTCCTCACCCGTTTGCTGCACATTTATCTCTCCCCTGTTTGGGTTTAAGAGCTCAGAGACGTTGCTCACCGTAGTTTTCCTTCACATTTGTATGAGCGCTACGCTTCAAAAAGATATAGATTATAGATGTAATGACTTTGACTTTTCCCCCTGGAGCTCTTTAAGGGGTTGAGCTTGTTTGTGTTTGTGCTGTAAGGGCAATGTGGGGTATAACAGGGCACAGAACGGCGATAGAAAATGAGACGCCTGGTTTGAAAACACATGTATGCGTGAAGAAAACCTTGTGGAAAGTCTTGCCTCTGGCTGCTCTCCTTTTTGCAGGTTTTCCTGCGGCGCGGTGAAGTTCTACCTTGATTTAAAAACATGAGGACGATTTCCATACTCTTGGTTTTATTTATAACCCGTGCACATTTACGCAGCTGCCATCATATTCTTATCTAAGTATTTTTTCACAAGGACGATTAAAGGAATAGTTCACCTAAAATCTAAAATTCTGTCATTATTTTCTCACCCTCAGGTTGTTCACGTTATCTTGGCTCGAGTCATATCATATGAGCCATTTTTAAGAAACTTTTTGGGATGGATTTTTTGTCATCTTGATGTCCCTATTCGTTAAATGGAAAATTAGATGGAAATTAAATTCAAATGGAACAAAGGTTAATAAACAGTATTTTGGACCCCAAATACGAATATATATACACAGTGTATATATATAATTTTATAAATATATATAAATTATTCCCATTTAATTTCTATTTGAATTCACTTAAGAAAGAAACAAATGATCCAAATGTTGTACTGGCCATTTAAAAGACTTCGCCTACGCACTTACTCATGTCATCATGCACAACATTTTTATATCATAATCTAAATGTTCCATGCAAAACGTCCACTTGATTTTATTCATGCACATCCAATATCTTAACAGTTAGCTTGCTGCAGTTTGACCCAGGCAATAACTCACAACAAACAGTGCTGTATTTCATCGCTCCTCTTTAATCCGATATATCCTGGTATCAGAGTCATCCATCTACCATCAGTGGCCAGTGAGAGAGGCCGTACAGACCGGCAGTCTGTCTCGCTGTCTGTCTTTGACATTAGCCTGCTTTTATGAATGCCTGTTTGTGAGAGGGAGGAATCATAAATGAACTGATGTGTAGGAGAAAGAACGGATGACCAGACCAAGTCAAGGGCATGTGTCTCTTCTGAGTTATGCCTACTCCCTTATGTGAATGCGACTAGACATTCATTCTGGAAGATTCAGTTCTGAGCTTTATAGTCTTTACACTAACGGTAAATTCCTGTCATACCAGGTTTTCCTGAGGGACGCATCGGTCTGGGATCATCACTGATATGTCCCACACCTGCTGGACAGTTGTCTGGGTGCTCATAGGTTAGATTGGGAAAAACAGGATATTTCCAGTTAGGACATCTGGGCTGATTTTGATTCATTTTTTTGTTGAATGTTCACCTGCGTTGCTCTTTTATTTGGGTTGTAAATTTAATCTACTGACAAAATGAGACGGAAAATGAGAATTAAAGTGATCATGCATTCTAAGGCAAGATGTATATGTATCAGAATTACAATATCCATCCGGGAGTTTTTGGAAAGGAAATGAGACTTTTCAAGCCAAATATTACTGTATTTGATATTACATTTCTAAGGATTAGTTATTAATATGTAATTTAGATGAAATTTTCACTTTACATGCTCAGTTTTAATGGAGCATTTTAGGATCCCGTGTTTCAATATCACAGTGGTTCCTGGAGGATTCTGGTTTTAAGTAAAAATTGTTTGAGTAGTTCCCCAGTAAATAAAGATATTGTCATAATTTATTCACCCTAATGTCATTCAAAACATGATTATAACTATTTTTTCAATGTAACACAAAATAAGATATTTTGAGAAATGTCTCCGCGGTTTTGTGTCAAAACAATGGAAGTCAATGGGGTCCAGTGTTGTTTGGTTACCAATGTACTTAAAAATATCTTGTTTTGGGTTCTGCAGATGAAGTAAAGTCGTACAGGTTTGGAATGACATGAGGGTGAGTAAACAGATGAACTCTCCCTTTAATTGATGAAAATCACAATTGCGAAACAGGCCATAACTATCAAAGTGTAGCTATATTTTCAAATGATTCAATTCTAACCTGACTGCTCTTCCTGTTACAGAACACAGCTTTGATGTTATTTGATGTGAAGGCGACATACGTGATCACACGCAAAGGCCAAGAACTAACCAGAACTTCAAAGCACATTCACAGAGACTTTAATAAAGACAGATTAGCATGAATCAACACTCATGGCCATTGGTAGTGCTGATGGTTCACAGACTTCATATTTAAAGCGGCTCAGCTAATTTAGAGAGCAGAAGAAAGCACAGCATCACAGCAGACGGCTCTCTTTGGTGTGGGCTGAACTCATTTGGATCATGTGTGTGTGCATGTACATGCGTTTCGGACGGGCTTGCAGAGCCAAAGATGGATGCTCTCAAAGACAGCATCCTAATCTTCAAAGCTATACAGTAATGTTATTTTCTCTGTTTCTCTCTAATGTAGGAAAATTGGGAGAAAATCAAGGGAAGAATCCGATGGCATGGAATTGGTAAGAAAGGCTTCGTTTAAGTGCGTTTCAACACTGCTTTGAAGAAGAAAGATTCAACTCTTTTTATATAGTAATGTCACCTGTGACACGTTTGGCTGGTTGTTTCTGGTAAACTTATCTTTGCATTAACATGTCAAGAAAATATGCTTAATAGGATTATTGTCAGTTCTAAACAGGACTATTTTGTATATTGCTAAATAGCCAATGAAAAATACAATTGAAATGAAGTAAAAAGATAACTTCTGGAAACATAGCACTTTTTTAATGGAATTTCTTTTAACTACTGTATATTCACAAAATGGCATAACCTCTCTCATTTTTGCTTAAATAATCGGCTTTAACATTCTGTTTCTTCGTTTTTTCTAAAGATCATGATTTTGTCTATGCTATTAGTTGGCCCGATGTAATCTAGATATTTAATTAAATTGCTTAACCCTGTGAAATATTGATAGGAAGATAAATCAAATCTTATGATCTTTGTGGGGCTTTTTAAGGCAAGTGACAATAAATAGAACCAAAAAGAATACCTCAGGATCTTCTGATCACCTGGATGCTGAGACAATGTGTTTGTCTTTGTGGATGCATGTCCTGGTGCAAATTGCACAAAATATTAAATTTGATTTGGATATCACCAGAATTGAGGTGGCAGTATGACCCACAATGGACACATTATTTCCGCATCAACACACTAAAGTTATTAAATCGAGTCAGTGACTATTCCTCTTGTTTTAGTGTTCGAATTCCATCCTCGAAACACTTCTGGAATTTATTTCTGTCTTCAAGATTAATGGCGGGAGAACACAAAGAATGGAAACAGAATCTCCAGTCAGTTCCAAAAGAGGAATGTGGAACTCTTTTCCTGCATTTCACGTAATCCCAGGCTGGCATGGGCCGCGGTTTTATCTGCCCCATCATAATTCTCATCTCGACTGTTTCATTTTGAGGGTAGTAAATAGATGAAGTTTTTCCTCGTGGATTTAAGAAAATATGAGATTTAAAGCATCTGTGTTTTATGAGTATGTTTAAGACCTTGTTTTTGGTTTGACATGGCATGCAAAACTTCACTGAACTGCGGAATATGACCAGCGTGCGTATTTTACTTTTATAAATTCACACATATAATCTGCAAGGGCGCTGGCAAAGAGTAAACGGGTTTGACTTACTGTCCGCATGGGTTCCAACATGAGACTTAAAATAAGCTCACCCCCAAAAACGATGGAAAGAAAAGTTGTGTTAAAGGAATTATGCCAGAAAAACTGTAGAAAGGAGTGAGTTATGAGTTTGACTGTTTATATACCCTCCACGACGCGATTGGTTGGTTTTTGTGCTCATGCTGCTCCTTCTTTTTTCTTTGGAGCGCCGATAAATGACAAGTACACACGTATTGTAATTATGGAAATGAAACCCTTACAGCACGTTGTTTACAATGCTGTGATCCATCTCAAGATTGGTCAATCATTTCAGTCACCACCCTTGTTATCAAAGTGATGCTTGGGTTTGAGTAATAGAAATATGATGAAATAAACTGTGAAACATGTGTTTGTGGTGGATTACCGGGGTTAGGTTGGAGTTTGACTGATGTGGTGTATCTCCGACAGCTGTTGATGGGACCTTCTGACCCCATCTATTTTCCCTTAGGTTTTGCAGTCTCCTCCTTATATCTTCTCTATAAATCTGAGAATCATTACTCACTGTTGTTTAGCTGAATGTAAAGGCCTCTATGAGATTTTAATGGTGTGTGATGTGTAGATTGTGCTATGAAAATCTGAAAGGTAGGAATTGGCAGGACTGAGAAATGATGAATGCCTTGTTGGCTTGACAGAGTTAGCTGACAGACGAAGAACTTCTCAGTTGTTTGTTATCTCAATGATGGCTAGATGGCTTGCCAATTTTTGGTTCTGAATAACGTTGTGTGCTGTTTGATAGTACTGATTCGTGTTACGTTCAGCTTAAATGTGCACATTTCGGCCAATCTAAGTTAATTTAACCTGATTTCAGGAGTAAATGTTTATGTAACCCGATTTATGCAGTGTCACGCAGCATTTTAGCAAACCCTCCATTTGCTTTCTGTGTCAGTTTATCATTTTCTTTCTGAGGTATGTAAAACTCTGTTTTATATCTGACTACACTTTAAAATGCTGGGTTGATATAGGCCAACCCAACCGTTGGCTTAGATTAATTCTAGAAAATGTCCACATTTGACCCAACTATGGGTTAAAACTACCCAGCCTTTAGGGTTCATTTAATCCAAACGGTTGGATCTGTCCATATTTTAGGTTAAATCCGTAGCATTTTTAATGCATGTAACTAAACCAAGCAACACAGTGTCTAATAAAACAATATTCACACTAGATCGTTTTCCTTCTGCTGAGTCCAAATTCATCAATTTTTCTCTGTATGTTTAAACCTTTAAATACACGTCTTGTTGACATGACCAGTCCTTCAACATGACGAACATCTCTGTCATGCGTTTCTTTCTGGCAGGAGCAGACCTCTGCGTGCCAACGGCTCTGCTATGAGAAATGTTCCCTCTGTTGTTCTGTGTGTGAGATTGATCGAACCGACTGATGATTCTGTGGATTGGTTGGAAGAGTTTGAAGCTCAGCTGGTGGAGTTCATAGGCGCTCACGCAGTCTGTTCGCTTTTGCGGATTGATTCATTCATATTGAGGCTTTGATGATGAAGATAAACATTAATCCCAACGTGAAGAACCCATGGAAATGTCGACCGTGCCAGGAAAAAAAGATTGTCCCCCGGCATTATGACAGATGGTTGTATCTAGTGAGACTCGATCTTGCATAAAATATTGTGTGTATCTTGATGTTCTGGAACTGTGTTTGCCAAAGAGCTGAAATCATCCATACAATAGTAAAGGCAGCAGGGAAATGTAATCGTGTTGTAGGAATAGAAGGAAGGAGACAACAGTGGTGGTCCAACAAAGGACGCTGAGCGTGCTCGAAATGAAATGCATTTATAAAGTAAATATATTGTGTATATTCAAACATTTGTTTCCATCCAAGATGGGCTGAATACAGACAAAAGGAAAATGATTGCCTTGTTCTGTTTTTAAATGTTAACACATTTGTCTCAGTACCATAATCTGTCTTTCATGCTGTACCTTAAAATTCTGTGACCTATAAGTATGATAGTAATTTCTTATATTTTGTCATTTTTTGTGTTTTCAAAAAGTTTTTTGGCAATCCCTGTTTACGGAAATCGTGCCACTCGACGACAATGTTTGAAAGGCCTCAGGGCACCTATTTATGTCCTAAAATCGCTGGAGTTAAATAGCATATCTCCAATCAATAATTTAACCTGTCTAAGCATAAACTGCCCTAAAATGACCTCCCCATTTATTGAAACGGCAGTGGCACATCCATCCATCCATCCATTTTCTACCGCTTATCCGAACTACCTCGGGTCACGGGGAGCCTGCGCCTATCTCAGGAGTCTTTGGGCATCAAGGCAGGATACACCCTGGATGGAGTGCCAACCCATCGCAGGGCACACACACTCACTCATTCACTCACACACTCACACCCTACGGACAATTTTTCCAGAGATGCCAATCAACCTACCATGCATGTCTTTGGACCAGGGGAGGAAACCGGAGTACCCGGAGGAAACCCCCGAGGCACGGGGAGAACATGCAAACTCCACACACACAAGTCGGAGGCGGGAATCGAACCTCCAACCCTGGAGGTGTGAGGCGAACGTGCTAACCACTAAGCCGCAGTGGCACATCGTGTTAATATATTATTTTTGTCCCTGTTCACACGGATTAAAAAAAACGACAAAATTGCTCTATTATGCATGCTAGGCTAGTAGTTGCCGTTTTTGATTTTTAAAGAAACGCTACATGACCGTGCTTAAGTTTTTGGTTGTAAAGTTCTCATGTTTGCCTAAAGTGAACACAACATATGCATGTGCATAACTTCACCATTTTCACATGAAAAGTTTGCCGTTTCAAGTTGAACATGTTGTCGTGTACCTTAGTATTGAGTACGTTATTGGGAAATATCTTATCTTATAGTATTCGATAATATAAATCTGCTTTGACAGTACACGGTGTAATAATTAGCTTTCTGCATGCACATGTCTGTTAATATGTAACCAGACAATTTGTACGTATGTGTGTCTAGTGAGTAGATGGGCACTGAAGCATCAGAGGGCGACTTATAGCCTCTTTCCTTTACTAAAACTTTGATTAATGAGCTCTCCTGCTTTAATGAAAGCATGTGAAGAGGGGGAAGGATTTTAGCGTGACGCAAAGCTGGCTAGAATCAGACTTCGGGGTCGGGCCTCCCTTCACGATCAAACATTATATTGTCTCTTTTCGCTCTCGCAGTCGTCTCCCCATATTTCTCTGAGCCTGACCTGCAGTTACTCATTAACTCTTTTTGAAGTGCCTCTTGTCATTGGTGCTGTTGTCCTTGGATCTCCCCGCTCCCCATCAACATCTCTGGATTTAGGCAAATACATTTATCTTCTGCATTGCGGCCCGCTGAAATGCAAACAGCGATGAGAGCCAAGTGGAAAAGTTGAGCTTTCAGAGTCGGAGGTCAATTTGGAGGTCTTGGGGTGGGGGGGATTGGGGGGAACCGCTTCCTCTGTTTTGCCCTTTTTTGAGCAGGTCTGCAACACCTATTATGGCCTGGCGACCACACCGAACTTTTAATCTTCCTGTGATGAGTGACCACCAATCACACGTACTTTAGTAAAGCCGAAAAGTTTCCAAAATGCAACTTTTCAATGGTTGCACCGCTTGCTTTAAAATGGATTTATTATGAGGCATATTGCATTATGACCCTCTTCACTGAGTGACATGCATTGGAGAGGAAACTCTAACCATATAGGACTTAACCGAAATCTCGCTCTGATATTTGTGTTGGGCAAACAGTGCGGCTGTGTCTAGAAAATCTGAAGTAGAGCTCTCTAGTGAATGTGGAGATAATAGATTTATGGGTAAAGGAGAACAAGCTGGAACTGTGGTCTGGGTCTTATACATTTTCAGGGAGAAAGAAAGTAATGCAGAAAGCGAGGAAAAGAGGAGAGAGATGAACGTTTTGATGGGCACTGTATCAAAGATGAGGTGGGTGGTGTAATTGGTACAGCTTGTGAGTTTTGGCACACGGTGACCCACGGCTGGGCACGACAGGGGCAGCATATGGGCCGCTTAGCAAGGGCTTGGCCCACCTTTACATAACCGACTCCCTTTGTCGCGTCCCTAAAGACATGCAGGCATGTCATGTATGCCAAAAACCACAGGCTTAGTACTCTTGCCAAATCCTTTACAGCAAACCAAGCCAATGGTTAAGTTAAGAGAGACCAAGACTAAGCTTCTTTCATCTTCAAAGTTAGCCCTTGAGGATAGATTGATTTTGTAACAGTCTTATGGTGGCCATGCTTCACACAAAATGGTGAAATGGCCCCAATTTTTAGGTGAAGTAAACGTTATATTACGTTTTTCCGCACGGACAGAATGATTGTGAAAAACGTAATCGGTGACATATGAAATATTTCTGCAGTTACAGAACTTACTATCAAGATGTCTGCAGAATATTATTTGCTTGCAACAATAACAGAGGAGACTTTCCAACATGTTTTCCCATGATCCTCTGGCAGAAAGATGGCGGTTCCTCTGACTTCATAAAGCTGTGATATATCATTTTAGTCCAGAGTGACAGAACAGTTTCCCTCCTGTCTAGTCAACAGAACCAATCCAGAGTCGAAATGAATGGATCTTTCAGCCATTTACAAACATACATTTCCCCTAAAGACCAGCAGTGTGTATGGAAATCCTCACGGACTGCATTTTTCGGCTTTGCAGACCGTAGTTATTTGTATTGTGTTGTGCTGGGCATGGCTAATTTACTTTCGCATTAATAGAGGACGTAAGACTTTAAAAATGTCTGTCTAAATCAGCCCTTGGTATCCACAGGTCTCAATTTTTCAATGGGAAAACAAGTAGAAATTTGATGTTTTGAAGTATGAGCTTATGATTGCTATCGGCTCCGACAAAAGAGAGACCTTTGTTAAAGTTCAAAGTTTAGATTGGAATTACTGTGTTGAAAAAACAATTTAAATGCAATTTAATTAAAATAAATAAAAGAACAATTAAAAAAGGTTTTATTTACAACGCTCACATAAGAGTATTTGATTTGGAGTGTCGTCACGTCTGGACCCTACATCAACAGGGTGAAATAGTTTCTGTCTGGGTAAACTATGGCTACTCCCTATTCAAATACATTAGTTTGCCAACATGTCTAATTCACACAGTTTTCACATTTGTTTGATTCTTGTATTTTACAATCACTTCATGATTCATCAAGACATGCCACTTGAATTGTTTCTGCTTTTGTCTCATCTTTTGTATCTCTGAATAGCAATATTCACACTCCACTCTCCTCCATATCTGGTTCTTATCTTATGCATCTGCTCGACTGAAGCTGATCCCAGCTTTGAGAAGACAAGATGCTTTACTTGAATTACATATCCTCTCTACCTCCGTTCCGGTCACTCGATCCGTGTTCTGTCTGAACGGAACCACAACAAGAAGAACGCTGCTCGGTAGAACCGGGGTGCTTCTAATCCACCTTTCTTCAATCTTTGAATGTTATCAGATATCAAAGGCCATGCAGGGTTAGCCATAAATGCACATGAAATGTTACTGTTGGATCCCAGCTAGACCCAAGCCAGTGAAACAATCTAGTGGGTTGTTTCATTTACTGAAAAATGCAAAATGAATTATTCTCGGAAATAGTCTTTTTTTAAAATAACTTTTTTTATTGTTATTATTAACATCAGTAAACAAAAATGACATATTTGCTTTAACTCTTTATTATTGTGTACCCTTAAGTTTCTTTTCTATCTGGGCGTTCCCTCAGAAGATGTTTAAAATACTTCTTACAACAGCAACACTTAGCTCACTGGCTGGATACAAACACTGAAGTTTAGGAAAAACATTTAATAAATACATGCACAAATTGGATACACAATTATCCATTAAAGCCATCTGTTTTGAGTTTGGAGTAAGACGTCTCCTTCCGTCACCGCCGTGTTTTTGACCAAGGGCAGGTTACAGAAGGACTACTGCTCACAGACACTAACAAGACTGATTACAGATAGGCTATCAGGTTTCCCCCTCACACACGCTGAAGGGGGGAGGCGGGGGATATTGAGGTCTTCCTCTCATCTGTAAGTGTTTACCGGTAACATCTCACGGGTCCTAATGACAGATCGGCCCCGGGACAGACCATGGAGTGTGCTGCTCCAGAACCAGATGTTGTGTGTGAGTGCATGCATCCCTGCTGGTGTGTACTGTATCAGATCTTTCCGGTTCTGTGTTCACCGGGGGCAGTTCTCTATGTGTGTGTATTTGTTCTATTTGTAGTATCATGCGTAAATGAGTGGGTTTAAACAAAGATCTGGAACGTCAGTACCATGCCTGGTCACTCATGTTTTAATACATCGATGTTTATTTGGGCTGGGCAGGATTTTCATCGTCTTTACTGTGCACTTGGTTTACGTTAAACTATGACAAACGGAACAGTCAACAAATCCTTAGATGTGTTTTAGTGGGTTTATGCACGAATCAATTTTCCAAAAATATTTGAATTTGCTTTTTTTGATTTTAGTTTTTTCTCTCTCAAATATGACACGAGTTTGGGAAATGTTCACCATACTGTTCCTAGACAGCCTGTGTCACATTAATGGACAAACACATGCATTTTTTATTATTATTTGTGTTATGCTGTTCCTTGGGTTAATAATAAAAATATTTTGGGTTGTTTTACAGATCTCTATTGACACTTTGAGATGTCAATGTATTTTTAACATTCCAACACAGTTAAAAATGGTTGATATTTGTTTTCCTTTACAAAAAATTAATTTTGAAATTTTTATTCAAAGCTTGTCTTAATGAACTCCATTTATGTGTGATGAGTCTTAATTTTTTAAATAAGGTAATTTTCTTGATGAATATATAATAAACCTATGTGATCGTTCAAAAAAATATTACTCTGAATATAGAAAAAAATCGGATAAAAAGTAAGGATTTGACCTAATAATTGAGAAAAAAAAACATCCAAACTGCTATTTAATAATGTTTAAAAAGCCCCTCAGTGAGAAACCTCAAGAAGTTTGTTTGAAAAATGTTGAGAATATTTGTCAAAATTCAGACGTTCACCAACAGTACCTACATTTAAATCCAGATTAAAAACACTTTTGTTTTGCTATGCACTCTTATTCTTTTTATATATACACTCAGTTTTTATCAATTTTATTGCTGTTTTATTGTTTCTTAAAATCTAAAGTATTTGTGATCTTAAATCATTACCATTTTAAAGATACCTCTTATTTCTCTCTGTCAATCATTTTATGTAAAGCATTTTGAATTGCCCATGTGTGTGAAATGTGTTATATAAAAAAACTTGCCTTGCCTGGCCTAGCCAGGGCAAATATTGACTACATTGAAGATGCTAAAATATTTAATTTATTTTTAATTTCTTTAGTTTAAAATAATGCCATTCCAGTAGTGCATTTGGATTAAATTTGATCATTTGTATGTAGTTTTTAGTTTACAATTATTCTAAAATGTGGAAAAATATTAGGAAAGAATGAGTAAGTGACCTTTAACTTATAGTGTGTTGATACGGTATATGTTTTTATGTTACCATGCACCTGACTGGTAAATAAACCTTGAGTTGACAGGCGCTCTCTTTCAGTCTCTCTTGCAGCATTTCCCCTGTCTTCACTTTATTTGCTTTGAGATATTAAACCCTGCCAAAACTTGTACAGTAACGCAGTCCAACCTCGTACCTCACTCAGGCCGTTCGGTGCAGTCCGCAGGGAGCTTTCTGTGTGGTACGAGACCCGTGCTCATGTGCTCTGCTGAAGGATTCTTTCAGCGGTCCTCTCCTTCCCCCAGCAGGGAATCGTGCTATCTGATTAATGTCCTCTGTTTGGCCACAGTTCCAGATCCATTCTCGCAGTTGTGTCTGTGTGCAGTGCCCCTCTCGCAGCTCTTTAGCATTGATAGATGGTTCACCACAGGCACAAACAGTTGGATTGGGTTTGCTCTGATAATGCAAACAGAGATGCAAGACGGCTCTGCGCAGTTTGGGTGTGCCTATGCAGTCGCGTGTGATGGACAGTTATTCTGAGGGATTTTGGGGCAGAGTGTGCTGGACAGTTTTGATACATGAGAGGCTTTTAAATTGCATTTGAATGGACAATTGTACAACAGATTAAACATATGTACTGTATGTACAGTGAGATCATGTGGTTAGTTCTCCATTTACCAACATTCACATTTTAAAGTGTAAATCGTGGCATGTTTTACATAAGCATTAAAGTGATAGTTCACCCAAAAATAAAAATTCTGTCATAATTTAAACACCCTTTGTAATTTTAAACCTTTATAACTTTCTTTTGCAGAAAACAAAAGAAGATATTCTAAAGAATACTGGCAACCGAACACATTCGTTCTTCTGTTGTACGGCGAAAAACCAGTGCGTTGTTTGGTAACAACATTCTTCAAAATATCTTCTTTTGTGTTCTGCAAAAGAAAGTCATGCAAGAGTGGGTGAGTAAACGATGACAAATTTCATTTTTGAATTTTCATTTTCTCAAACATGTCATGAGTTTGGGAAATGTTCTTCATACCGCCTGAGTCACATGACACATTAATAGACAAACACATGATTTGTGTTATGCTGTTCCTTGGGTTAATAATAACAATATTTTGGGTTATTTTACAGATCTCTATCGACAAGTTGAAATGTCCATGTACTTTTTAACCTTCTAACACAGTTAAAATGCTTGATGTTCGTTTTCCTATACAACATTTTTATTTTGAAATTTGAATTCAAAGCTTGTCTTAATAAACTCGATGAATGATTGTATGTGTCACAAGTCTTATTTTTTAAATAATGTCATTTTCTTTATGAATATATAATAAACCTATTTAACCATTCAAAAGTGTTCTGAAATTATTTTAAAAATATTTATAATATTTATCGGAATATATATATATCAAAAATTGAATTGTGCGAACATATTAATTTATTTCCTTAGAAAAAAGGATTTGACTAAATAATTTTAGCCTTAAAGTTCACCCAAAAATAAATATTCTGTCATCATTAAAACACCCTCTTGACTTTCTGCAAAAGAAAGTCATTTAGGTGAGTGAGTAAATGATGACAAATTTTATTTTTGACTGAACTGTCCCTTTAAACCCTTGAATACATTTTAAACTAAAGTGTGTCATTTCTGTAGCTCTGGTAGAATCAAACTGAAATGTTTGTATAAAATAATAGATCATAACTTACAATTTAAAATAATTTCCAAATGTGTACCCTTTTTCATTGTTTGGACAAACAGGTGGTACTACTCCAAACTCGCTTCTTTGGATATTGTTATATATATTTTATTTGGCAATCAGTGGGTATGAGTAGGTTATATTTTATCATGCTCTGATTGTCGAAGGACATCTGGTGTCGGGCTTTTTCATATATTCAAAGCTCATCCAGACAGTTGCAATTTCATGACAGCAACTCCGAGAGAAAGTGAAGGATGTTCTGGTCTGGCCGTCTCTGCTTTTGCCTGATTAAATATATGGCTGTGGTTTTGGCCTGGCCCATGTTTGAGGGCCCCGAACAAGGATGGGGGGATTCCACATGAAGGACAGCACAAATTGCATGTTAAAGAAACAAATATGACACAACCTCAACATAAATGACACGATTATCCATCTCTCTTTCTGTCTTTCTATTTATCCTCTTTTTACACTTCCTTTACATCCGATCTTTGGCTCTGCGTATAATGAACACATTAAAAAATACACCGACAAGCTGACCTACTTTAAGAACCGTACAGCCTACTTTGATTAATCTTTTGTCAAATTTTAAGTGACACCGAAATGAATACGCACTCAAAACTTGTCTGATGCGGTCTGATGTGGCTGCTTTCAAACTCCATGACGCAGTTATCGTGAGACCGGGAGCGTTAGAACACTGCCTGTCTGTCTCATTCTGCCCATACCGTCTCCAGTCTTTCCTATTTCTGCAATTAGCCAATTACCACTAATTAACCCTTCACCGCTTTAAAGAACACACCCCTGGGCATTTTTTCCTCTTTTCCTTTCAAAACCGCCTCTTATGGGGCCGATTCTGACAGCTTTATGATTCCACACGTGCTGTTTTTATTTGAAATGCGACCAGAAGCGCAAGTCAGGGCGGTCCGGAGCTGGAGTTTGAGCTTTGTTTATTCTTGGCAGGGCAGATTGGCAGGGCACAGTAGATTTGTTTGGACCATACGCATGAGCCAAACTCAGTGTGCTAGGTCAGAAAAAGGCTCATTAAGTCATTGTAAATGTTTACCTGAGCTGCGGTTTCCGTTTGCCACCATTGCCTATCAACATGTATCCAACATGAGTCGTGAGAAGCCAGTCCATGATTCACCGCCAAGGTGTGAGGGTGGAGTCTGGTGTGATATTGCGGACTATTATTATTAGATAGGTGCTGTTCTATTTGTGTTGTGAGTTTTTGCGTCATGGCCTTCATCTTTACACTTTAAAGACTTCATACAGTTTGTTTAGACCCTTTTAGAATTTTAGGCTGTTGCTTTTGTGTCTTGTTTTGTTGGATGTGTACCGCATTTATATTGCCTCAGTTGTGATTGGCTGAACTCCATGTACTGGTGTAGTTCGCAGTGTACTCAGCGTGGGCTAAGCTGCTGAACACGGAGTAGTTGTTAATGTGTAAATCTTCATATGCTAATGTATTTGGGGTTTCGTATGGCAGGGTTTTATAGGTTTCTATTATTGTGAAGGTGGTCTGGGTGGAGAAAAATGAGCTTGTCTGCCATGAATTCAGAAGTTTCAGTATGAGCTAAAACATCACCAGATTATTCCAAAACTATATTATTCGATTAATGCCCGCCAGATTAATTTAATATTTTGTAAAGTAAACCTTTATTGTTTGTCACAGGCTTTTGGGGATCTACTTTAAAGGCTTATAAAAATACCCTCATGTTAATATATGAATTCTTCCGTGGAATACAAAAGAAGATATTTTGAGAAATGTCTCTGTGGTTGAAATGATGAACGAATATTTCATTTTGCGTGAACTTTAAACTCCCTTTAAGTTCTCTTTTATATTGATATATTTGATAGGCCCATATACATTTGTTTTTAATTCAAGACAACCAAAGATGGGGAACTTGTACTTACTGTATATGAATTAGGTGTCATTTGAGCTAAAGTACAAACTTATTTGATTCCTTATTTAAAATATATTTGGTATGGACCAGTTTATTTTAAGAATAAAATTCTGGAAAAATCCAGGAAATATTGAGCAGACCACAGCCCCTGATGAGTCCATCTTTGTGACTCAAGAGAATGGCGATTAGCGGTGTTTCTTCAGGGGGTGAGGCTCATCTAAACGCATACACACAGCCTGGCACCGCTGTTAACCAACACTTGAATTGATGCTCCAGTGATGAGCCACATTCCAAACCATTCCCAGATGAGAAGGAAAATTTTCAGAAAACATGCTTCTGATGTGGACGGCGACTGCATAATGCATCTTTTCAAAGTTGCGGAGCTTCTGCGAACCAGATGAAGAATTAGGCAAATTAGAGAGAAAGAAGGGCGAGAGAGGGTCTCGATCACTGATAATTGCCCACAAGTGTTCTTACTTTGTAAATTTTCCTCTGGATTCACTTACAGGTGCATACGCACATAAATCTGTAATCTATACTAAAGGCGAATGCCCGCTGTTAATGTTTGCAAGATACACAGTATCAGGCTTCATGTTTCTGAGTCAACAATCTTTTTTTTAAACTTGCGTGTAAATTCTGTACTGTTGCGAGTAAATGACATTATGAAAAAAATAGTGGATTCTGAACCTCTATAGCACCAATTTTCAAAATGTTTTCTTTAAGTAAAAATGTGCATATTGAGTTGACTTTTGATTCTAAGCTGTATCATATACAGTATACACCCATCACCTTGCATAGGTAAAATTGCAGAGGTTGTAATCTTGGCATAGCTGTTACCGCCTTATCCAGGGGGCCAGCAATGTTTGTCAAAAAAGTGGCTATAAAACTTACCCCCCACCTATCTCTCTCTCTTTTTCATACAGTCTCAGCAGTGTCTCCAGTTGCCCATGAGACAGGAAGCATTCGGTAGGTAAACCCCAGAGTCTGTGTGGGCCTTACAGGACCTCACTGAAGGCAGCCTGACAGTGGCCGTCTCTCTCCGCAGGCGGCTATGTTTTACAGTTTCTTGCCTCATTATCCACATCCTCAGAGGAACTGTCTGGTAAATCTGTAATTCATTACATGTTTTCATGTACCTCAGATGACCAAAAACTCTTAACTTTAAATAACTGAAAGATTTGTTAAATGCAAGTCATTCAATGTTGTTAAAGGCATAGTTCAACCAAATAAAAAGATCTCTTCTTTATCTCATCCAAATCTGTATACATATCTTGGTTCTGATGTACACTGAGTAAGATATTTGGAAGAATGCTTGTGACCAAACAGTTCTTGGCCGCCATTGACTACCATAGTAGAAGAATTGACAACGCTAGTCAAAAGTGCCCCAGAACTGTTTGTGTATCTAAATAAAATATCTTCTTTTGTGTTCAACAGAACAAAGAAATGTACAAAGCACTTCTTCCTTCTGTGGTAGTTGATGGTGATCAATAACTGAAGAGCTCTTTTCCAAAACGCTATAAATCCATTTTAATAGTTTTCATGATTTTTTTTTTTTTTTACCTAGAGCGTTACATTTTGTTAATATTCAATTTATCCTGTTAAATTGGTCTGTTGGTTAAATCTGAACATGACAAACAATGGTTGTTAAATGAAACAACAACATTGTTGATTATAAATTCAAAGTTTATTTTTATTTTTTTCAAAACGCTACAAATCCGTCCTTTTTTTCACAAAAATGTTGGTTTATTTCTTTTTAAAAGCAAACAAGCAAACAAACATGAAACATATGACATCAGGGACTCATACTATACATTTATATAAATCAAATAAATGCAAATGCATGAAATAAATAACAGCAAAATAAAAGAAATATTTTCAAATTTATGTTTCAATATTTTCCACCAGATACAACAAATAATTTAAAAATAACACACATACAAATACCACTAACGAGCAGATTCTGATTGGTCGAGAGGACATATCGCAATTAGGCTAAAAACAGGTTCGGGATTTATAGCGTTTTGGAAAGAAACTGCATCTTGCAGAACATTTTAAACAAGGAAATATAGCGATTTGGCATGAAACATTGATGGAGCAGTGAATAGGTTTAGTACACAGCAAAATGGCATTACAAACTCATTTTGTTTTTATTTGCCGTTTGATGCGTTTTGGAAAAGATCTCTTAAACTGTTCAGTGACACACATTCTTTTAAAAATACTTCTCTCTGTTCATCATTTATACAGATTTGCAACAAAGTGAGAGTGAGTAAATTTAGACAGAATTTTCATTTTTGGGTGAACTGTTCCTTTAACGCAATCCAAAGTTCTAGACTTGTTTAGAGTTTGTCATAGCATCCGTCCGCTGTGCGCAAGGGTAATTGCCTCATCCACAGCATTCCACATGTGAACGCAGAGGAAGAGAGAGAGGGAGGACGGTTAAGAAACAAACCACTGGGGATGTATAGATAAAGAGCGTAATTATATGGACAGCAGAGAATCTGAGTGTTCTCATTAGCTCAAATCACATGAAGTAAACCATCAGATCTGTACTGATGAGTCTCTTCATCATCCTGCTGGTCAAAGAATCTAACCAACCGCAACATACCACATTTAACCATCTGTTTTTAGAGCATGCTCTTTTCCTTTTAACTAATTTTCTGTAGCCCTTTAGCCTTTTCTTCATACTTTAAAGGAATAGTTTATTGCAGAGTACAGCCCCATAGGATTATGCTTTTGAGGGTGAACTGTTCCCAAAGTCCTTAGAATAAACAAAAGCACTTTCCATTACATTTGTGTTTAAGTTTTTCTATTTACGTTGCATTTGGCAGACAGTTTGATGCAATATCCCAACATCTGATCCAATGATATTTGCCAAAGTTACAGACTGCTTTACATGTTCAGTTTAGATGCCTTCCGAAACACCTCGTCCTATTTTATTTCATTTTTTCGGTAAGAACCTATGAAACATCTGTAAATCTAAGAGAGACAAGAAATGGCGCACCACATCAAAAACATCTATTAGCGCTGCCGATGGTGTCACACAAGTTTGCCTATCGCGCGTTCCTCTACACACACTCAACACTTTTATTTTTTGAGCTGAAATGAAATTTTGGGGAACAATACGAAACGAAGAATGGAGCAATAATAGAATCCATTCTGTGACCACTGCCTGCTTTGTACTTAATAATTCTCTGTAAAGAAAGAGGCCACGCTTGGTGGAACAGCGCAGGCTCTCTCCTTGATTGCTTTTGTTCTTCTACAGTAGACGCGTGTGCTCCGGCCAACCTTTAGTTATGAGATCTCCTATTTTTTCTCGCAAAAGGTAATCTGACTTTGACAACAGGCTCTAAAGGTCACAGCGGAGTTTTAGATACAAGCTGTAGGCCAGACGTTAGATAAAAGAGTCAAGGACGTCATTTACAACAGACCTAATGTTCATGTGCTTAGCTCACATCTGACGCTTGTTTCCCAGCTCGGAAGAGCCAATGATTTGACCCAGTTTTAATGAATGGCAAAAAGAAACGGCTCTTTAATGGCAGTGACCTCAGAACCAGACTTATTTTATCTCCAGACATCACTGCTCACTTCCTGCATAGGCTAACAGTGATACAAGACCGAGAGGCTGCGGGGAAAGTCGAACTTCTGGCGTAGGAGTCTATTTGAAGGCAGGCAGAACTGTTGTTGACAGTGTCTCTCATCGCTGGGTTTTTTAAGCACATGTGGAATAGTGCACTGTATGGGGTCAATGTCAACATCGCTTTGGTTTTTCACAGGGTTGTAGAACTCCAGATTGGTCTTTTTGTCATTTTATAAAGGACTCTGCATTTATACCACATCGTCTGATTTATTTACTAACATCATTAATGCATTGTCAAAAAAAAGTTTCAAACTGTAACTTGTCTGTCGTTGTTGTGTACCTTTAAAGGTACAAAATACGTCAATAGGGTACAATAATGTACCAAAAAGGTACAGCGTTTTGCAAAACGTACAAAAAGGAAGCTTTATCCCAGAAAAGGAACAGTTCAGTTATAAATCTTTCTGATTTAAATGCATTTAATTGATCCCTGATTTGATTTCTTTTGTAACTGTTGTTCCAAGTCAGAATTTGATAGTGGGTTGTATCAAAAATGTTAACAAAATTTCTACAAATGGCCACAAAATTGGAGATGTATAATTGCAAAAAGTGCTGATATTATTTATCATTAAGCATTATTAAATTTCATGGATGTAAGTGCAATTGAAAATGTAATACTGATTTTATATAAAAATCCAATAAAAAAGAACTGAATTTTAAGTTTTATTGTGTTCATTTCGGCATTGAAAAGAGTTTCTATTTGTACTCTCATAGAAACCAAAGGGAATTTCCTACACTTAAAATTCACTTATGCAATAACTTCATCATTGTTTTATGACTCTAATATTTAGGATATAAGGGTTTTATGGTCGAAGTTGATCTTTCAGACGAATTTGAGGAGTTCTCTTCCTTATCTTGACTCGGGCACTTTTCTTTGTCTTTGTCTTCGTCTCAGTTTAGGAATTCCTGACTACAAAACTAGTTTTCATAGACTGAACATATAAATTGGACAAAATGGTCTATAGGCAGAGGAGCAGGTCAGCCGCAGAGAATAACAATATTTCAGTAGCTCTGCAGTCTTTTAAACTGTGCCTTTGTCCACTTTGTGCCTCGAGGAATATAGGACCCTGCTGACTATAAATGGCATGAAGCGTCATTGTTTCTCATGTATCTTGTTACTGATCATCATTGATGTCATACCTGGGGCATATTTTGATGGATGTGCGACAAATGAGATTGGCGAACTGTGATGAAAGATGCTTTTGCTATGAATAATGATTAATTTTTTTCCTGTTACAAAGCTATTGCATGCCTTAAAAAGATTTGGAATAGAGCTCACTATGGAGCTTTTTGGAATTTTTGGAGACCCCATCTCCGTTCATTATGAAACCATTCAGGATGAAAGTAAGTAATATGGGTTTGGAATAATATAATAAACTAATATAATAAACTAATATAATAATTTTTCCGTGAATTGTTACTATTACTAATAAACTGACAAGGCTACTGCGCCGTTTAAATGGTACCCAGTAAACCAGCCAGCAAACTTAAGCTTTAAAAATGATTTCACAACAAATCTCATTATTTTTTAGGAGCACTCTTTAAAAATATTCCAGCGGGAATAATTGGGTTTCTCTCTTTGGGTGGTGGTTATAAAGTTGTCCTTGAAGCTGAATATGCCCATTCACAGTAAAGATCATATCATAAAGAGTTTAAGGTCACTGATATTGTCTCATCCCTGGAACATAGGAATCATGGAAAAAATGTGACTTAGAGCGCTTGGGAAAAATCCGCCCTAATGGAGAACTGAGACAGCTCAAGGACTTGGACTGGTGAGCTTCAAAAAGAACAGTGTGAAGAAAATAACTGAGAAAAACCGCAGCTCAACTCAACATGCCAAGCAAGTTCGTGTATTTTAATCCAAAATGAAGTCGAATATATAGCCCCTATGTCTTTGGGTGGTCACAGTTGAACCATTTTGATGACTCATGGATGCTGATCATCTTAACTGATTGCCACTTACATTTAAAGCTAATAATCCATGATATGTTGACAGTGATCATTTGCAGACAATTATTTGTGGGTAAGACGAGGCTTAAAGAAACCATAGAATAAATTTGCCTGCTGATCTTCGAAGATGCAAGTCTTTTAAAAGAAAATGATTTCATTATTGTACATCTTTTAGTAAATCCTCCAAGCGAGGAAACCCATCGTCCCTTTAAAAGCGTAGTTTGAAAAGCGCCATACTTAGTACCTTCTGGCGTTTGGTCCTAAGAAAGTCTAAAAAGACGATAAAGGTCTTAAACATAAAAGCAATTAGACTCAGAAGCTGAGCGTAAGAAAGTGGGAGATGTGATTGTAAATCGTGAGCGTGGCCAAGTTTATGACAGCGGAGGATAAGAGATGTCCGGGGAGAAGATGAAGAGATTAATTTGGCTGCTGAACTTCACTGCGGGGCTTCGTGGAAGCAGTTGTTCCCAAGTGCTTACTGGATCTTTAGGTTTCAATGTTCTTGATTGCATCTGGACATAAACTGATGACTCATCTTTTGGAGTGGGTTTCTAAAGCCTTTTGCCCGTCCAAACCATCAATCATAGGGTTTAATAGTAAATGTTTTCGCAAGTACAGGTTGTTTTGGTGATGTGATTTGGGACGCATATCTTTTTGTGATAAAGGACAACTGCAGTGAGCAGACTGCACCAAAGAGGCGTTGTGTAAAATGTGAGGTTTCAGTTCATGCTGTTAGTCTATGTTTGATTTTGTGCATATCTAATTGGAATCTGATTTTTACAAATTCAAGAGCTATGCACAAAACCACTTTCGCCTTATTTAAAGCTGTCAGGGTAACCCATGTTTGCTTCTGACTACCAGCGCACCCCATCAACCCAGATTTATTGAACCTCCTATTATGAATCAGTGTGTTTGTGCTACCAAGAGTAATCCAATCCACTTAAAGACATGACAGAACTGAGCGCCTCCCTGAAATCGCCCACACATGACTTTCAGGGGCCCAACCTCATTTTAATCAGAGATGGGAAGGAAGGTGGTCGAGCGGGCTGGACATTGATGAGCTTTGAATAGTCTTCTGTATCCGGTCACGGAGCTCCATTGATGAAGACTTGATCCATTGTGCTCTTTAGCACGCACGATTCTCAGATTTTAGTAGCATGTTGGAGGCAGATATAATGACATCAAGTCAACAGCACCTAACGTAAGAGCTCTTCTTAAACTCACAGTTCAGTTGTTGCTATTACAAAACGTGTCACATTAACCAGATATGTTTCCTCTGTAATCTCACAAGCTCTCCAGGAGTTTGGGAAAGTTTTTGTCGGAGAACTTTCAGAGTAATCATTCCTCAACTAACAACTTGGCGCTATCCAATCTAAGTCATTGATTGAGGTGAAATTGTGGTAGTTTATGAAAAATGAGGAAAGGATCTCAAGATTGGTGGAGTAATTTCCGCCATGCTTCCAGCTCCGCCTGGCCTGAGATCTGTGCTGGACACTCATAAATACGACTATTATTGCAATCAGGAGGAAATATGAAAAAGGTGCACTTTCAACTGTTAGATGTTAGAATTGGAGAGCTTTCATTGAGAGGAAAAATGAAACCCAGGGTGAGGATCTTTCTAGTAGGTAGAGAGATCCCAGACTCGCATCAGATCAATCTGAGAATTTACTGGTGTCATGGTTTATATAGGGTTTTGAATGGAAACTTTTTCTTTGCTTTTGTTCTCGGGCAGCTAGTAATGTGTTCTGTGAATTCATGCCATAAATGTGAGATTCTGCAGGTCCGGGTTTATTTATCCTTTTCAGTCTGTTATTTGCCTGTGTTGTGGTTCATTTTTGTTTGCTTTTAACTTTGGTTTAATTCATTTTCTCTCTCAAAATGTTGGATACATTGTTATGGTAGGTCTTATTCATTTTTTCTTTTTATTTCATCTGCAGTCCGTAATTTTGCCTCTATCTATCTTTGTTTAAAACAACCTTTGGGTGGGTTGAAGTCCCTTTGGGTCGCTTTGGATAAAAGCATCTGCTAAATGTCTATTTCCTGCGAAATTGTACCCAACAGTTCAACTAAATTGTTATTATTAGCCTAAGGGGTAAGGAAACCAGTCGTTTGAGAGATATTTCAAATATTTGAGAGACAATGGTTGTTCTTCAGGTGCTTATTATGATTATGAATCCTGTTTCTTAAATCGCTTCTTCAAACTGTTAAGTTGGCGGCGAAATTTTTAAAACTATTTCATAGTTGAAGTTTTTTCTTTGTTTCCTGTATCTTTATCTGCTTAACCTCAAGCAGTGTATTTCACAGGGCAGCGAATCCCCAAGTTACTGAACCATGTCTTAATATGTTTCTGTCTTTTTCTTCTCTAGTTGCCCTGTGAATGCTGGTATTGATTTTCAGGAAATAAGTCTTTGCTCTGTTTGCCAGGAGAGGATCTCACCGTGAGTATAATGTGAACATAACCAGATGATCTGTTGAAGCGTTTACCCAAACAAAGACGATGAGCCGTCTGTAAATCACTGGCTCCTTGGCATGAGATCTCTGTCCAACAGAAGCATCCAGAAAACTCGGCTACAAATGTGGAGACGTAGAAATGGAAGCGAGTCAATTGCTGATCTGACAGTAGATCAGACAATGCAATTTTTTTGCTTCATATTAACTTAGTGGTGAGAAAAAGAGTTGTGCCGCTTAGAAAAGGAGTTATGAAAAAGAAAAATATGGAATCTACTGATGCTAAATATATTATGGGTGATATTTAACTTTGGTTTAAAATTTCCAAGCCCTATTTCTTGAAATTTACAAAAATGCTATTTTGTCAAAACAGAAAGAGAAAGAATTGTTGTGGAATCCAGCAATAAATAAATTCTCTCAGCAACATTTGGGCCTTTAAATATACCCCTGTTTTGTTAAGTCATTAAAAAATTAATATACTATTACTTTACAATGAATTCTAACGGTTCTCTAGAGAGGAGTCGTAAAAAACATCACTAGAAGAACATCTGAGGGTGATGTCCCTCTGGACCCTAGAGTCAGGGTGACCATAAAGAGACCCCCATGTCCTGACAGAGAAAGGTCAGGGGTCGTGAGGAGCACAGATATGTCCATTCCCAGAGGGGCTGAAGGGTAATGGAATGGTATATTCAAACCAAATAGAGCAATTTGCACTGAACAGGATTGAAAATCAGAGACGGGGGCAAACTCTATAATTATCATTGAAAAGTCGGCAAAAGACTGTAATCAATCATGTGTGTACTTGTAAATACTTATATATACAGTGTATATTTTCTGTCATAAATGATCTTTTTTGTACTTAGTCATTTTTTATTCATCTGTTTTAACAGAGTTATTTTGAGAGCTCTTAAATGCTGTGACTCATTTATGTATCAATGCTTTGACTTGCTTTATTAAAACAATCTTGGCATAACTATTTTACGAGGTGGCTAATTTTGGCTAATTCGTCTGAATTTGCAACATTTCATTTGTACATTTGAGTATGATTTGCTTTTGTGCCAGTTATATAGATTTAGGGGCGGGGTAAGAGGTAATCGCTTTTTTATATGATTTACACCATATGAATTAATACGAATTAGCCACCTCTTAAAATAGTTGCGAATTCCCATCAGATGAGGGTGACTATATATACTAATACAATAGTGGCCAAAACTGATGCACAATATTTGCTTTTAATGCCCCTCAGACCATCAATGAATATGGTGTTTGTTAGGGTTGTAAGGTATTTTTGCTACAAAAATTATTTGACAAAAAGGCAAATCGTCATTTTAATCAAATATACAATAAAAATAGTAAAACAAAATGCTCACTGTAAATGATGCATACATCGGCTACAGTTTAAGCTGTTAGTAATATTTGTCGATCCTCTCTTGTAGTCATTCTCCTGAGCTATATCTTTATGCATACGTGTTGTGTGTAATTTTTTTAGAAAGCTTTCTTAAATTCTTTTCAAATCTGAGCTTCAGCTCATACTTCAGACACACCAATGCAACATGTATGCACGTTTTTAAGGCATATATAATAAAATATTAGAATCTAAAGTTCAAAATCTAAAGTTTTCTTACTTTTTGCACTACTGTTGCATTCATTATTATAGTGTAGTTTATTGAGTTGTCCAGAACAGACCCGTCACACACACCGTTTGGACCGTGACCCACCAGTTAAGACCCACTGTATTAGAGCATTACAGTATTATTGGGTGGTTGTCAGGATCAGTATACTATCCTGTCTGGTTGTGCTGTCCTCACCTGTCAATCTGTCACCGTGGGTGACAGCCCCTCCCACTCACCTAAGATCAGTCTGTCACAAGGAGGTAGATCTGATTTTACTGCTCAAGTGTTGTGGCCAAGGGAAGGAATGAGTGTAAATATGTGTGTTTCGTGAAATTTTAGGTGCAGTATGTGTTTTATGAATGCAGACGGGCCTGGAATGTCTTTTGTGTCCACATGTGATTGACAGGAAGGGTGAGGTACAGCTGAGGTTTTCTGGGGCCGTCTGTCTCTGTAGCTAATCAGACGTATTTGCCTCCAAGTCGATTTTCTCTACCAGTCTCCTTCAGGCAACATAAGGATGCAGCCTGGAGCTCTCGTCACCCCTCAAACAGCCTACCATCAAGATAACCTGCTTACAGCGATACACACTACATGGAAACGGCTGTTTTATGGTTGTTACTGGGCCCTTATGATCCCATTGTGTGCCTCTTTATGGTTTTCACATTGTTTACAGTTTGCAGAGAGTCTGGTATGTGCGTAGCCAGTAGCTTCAGTGAAGATTTTCCTCGTCTGTCTGCCGTCTGCTTTCTAATGAAAGCTGTCAGCTACCATGTGTCCTTCAGCATCTGCTTGCCCTGATATGATTTAATGTTTCTTTCCATTTACTTTATACCGCAGATCATACGTCCTCAATGTGATTCTGGTTTTCCTCTGACTCATCGAGATGTTTTATGGCATTTGGTAGAAATTTGCATTTAGTATCTTGTCTGGTTACATTAGACGTTATAAAGGGAAACATGAAAGGTGCAGGACGTAGAAAGACATCAAATGTAAATACCAGAAAATCAAGATAAAGCTAAAACATTAGTCCAAAAAAATGTGTAGATTGTGAAAGCGGAAAAAAGTTCACTTAGGTTTCCAAATCAGTTTATTTACCGCACATGTCCAAATTCGCTGTTTTATCGGAAGTGGAAAATCCCTCTACTTTTTAAATGATGAAATATTGCGTTGTCAAAGCTGACAAGCACTTGTTTAGATATTTGCAAAACCCATTGACAAACAAAAAGGTTGACTGATCGTAATGATTTATGGCCAAAATCACAAAATATGGAGATCATTTCAGAAGGACAGAAGCGATATTTATCTTTCTGTTAGGACATTTTCATGAATATAACACACTTTTTGATTTTTTAAAAACATTAGTAGCCCAAATGGATTTTTCTTTACACCACCAAGATTGGTGAAAACTGGCCACATTACACTCTTAAAATATAGAGTTGCTTCACAATGCCTTTAAAGAACCATTTTTGGCGGAATGGTTCCATAAAGAACCATTTAACGTCCAATCAACCTTTTTTATTCGCAAAAGATTTTTTGTGGTGAAAAAGGTTTGTTGTACTATAAAAAGTCATTTAAATGGTTATTATAAGAACCTTGGGGGAATGGGTCTTTGGGGAACCACATTTTTTTTATTTTATGGCATTGCTGGAAATTAAAGAAAGTGTAGTTGTTTGTGGTAAAAGAAAAACATCATGTGAGGATGAATACTTCTGTAGGCAACTCTATATGAAATGAGATTCAGCTTAGATTGCCAACCAACATTTTTTATTAAAAACGTACATTAATGTCTGTTTTTTGTCTCGACTTAACATTAGCAGTCTGCCTTCCAGCTTTTCCACATCAAGTGCATTCAAATGAGCCACAGTGACAGAGGAGTATTGATGCCCAGGTGATGAAGTTGATCCTGAGGGGATAGAAAGATAGATCTGCTTTATAGATAGATCTATCCCCTCCAGCGCCAATGACTGCAATCACAGCCTCCGTGAGCTGCTTCTACTCTGGAAGAGCAATGAGACCCATGAGACCGACCGGGCTATCGCTTTGATCTGAGAGAAAGAGAGAGGGTAAGAGAGAGAAGATAGGTCTACATTGCCCTGGCCCTATAAGAGAGGTCATAAAAACCGTCTCCATTAGGCAGACGCTTCAATCTGGGAACCAATATTTATTTTACAGGCCCTCATCAGTGAGATCATTCCAGACTGAACGTCTCGTTTTGTATTTGAGATACGGTTACAAGTGTTTAGGTAGGTTTTCATTAAACTGTGTTCAAAGCTGGAAAGCTGTCAAACATACAGAATGGAAGCATGTATATATCAGGAAAAAATCAATTTTTATCTCAAAGCAGCCAATAACTAAACCTTTAATTAAAAGATAAAAGTCTTTAATTCTTTCTTATACAGATAATAGGACAGGGTGATGACCTCATATATATATTTTTATCAGATTTTCATTATACGTGAATGCAGGAGTTGGTTGTGGAGGTAATCAGATGCCTACGTGTGTAATATTGGAATTTAAGGTTGGACTGCGTGTGCGTGTATATCCTGAAACCATTTGACAATCTGGGATTAGAAATCTCAATTAAACCTGTAAATAAACCGCAAGTTAAAAGTATTGACCGATAAACACATTTGTGGAAATGGTCCAGTTTGCTTAAACTGAAACATGGAAGATATTCTTTGGAACATTGCGAGATCATGCTGGGAAGATATGGATGAGCAAACGACGTGGAGTCCACACCAGTCTGAACATATGCTCATTAAAGCAATATGGTAGATACCAGAGACTCAGAAAGTCCAGAAATCATGCAAATTCGCTCAAATTGTTATGCTAATAATACTGCGATTTGTAATCGCTCTGGATCCCCAGGACTGGAGATGAGATGCGTTGCCTTAGATCTTTATTTTTCTCCAAACGCACACACACACACACACGGTTTCATGACATACTAGTTGTCTTTGTGATGATATTCAGGTTTGGCAAGTGAACCTGGAGCTCATTAGAGTGTGTTGACATGAGGAAGCGAGTGTCTGACTTCCATCAGTACTCTGACACATCACATCAGTGCTGGTATCGATCAGTCTGGTGTGTATGTGTGTGTGTGTGTTTTAGACGGGTCTATACTCTGTAATAATACCCAGTTTGAGATTTGTCTGTGTGCTGTGAGCTGCAAGACTCCCCACTATGTCATTCAACTAGGCATGAGAGCTCATTTATTGCTCCAATTGAGAAAAGCTCAGAGACAACCAGGGTGTGTGTGTGTGTGTATGAAGTTCATTGTTCTTTTGGCTAGTGTACAGCTTCCTGTTTTTAGCTGATTTTAAAGAAATAATTGAATAACTAAATAATGTTTGTGGTGTCTTAAAGGCATCTAATGTGTCTTTCTTACTAGCATATGCTTATATAATAAGTATCTCTCTTGGATTGGTCTAAGGTCTAATCCACTATGGTGGTCAATGGTGGCCAAGAGCTGTTTGGTTACAAGCATTCTTTTTAAAAATCATTCTCTGTGTTAATCAGAACAAATACATTTAAACAGATTTGGAACAACTCAAGGGTGAGTAAATGATGACAGAGTTTGTATTTTTGGTGAACTGTCCCTTTAATGTTCTGTGTGCACTGAAAGACCATACAGACTAACACTATGTCCCATGTGCTATATCAAAGTCTGTAATGTAGGGTTCAGACTAGTAGGGCTCTCTCTATGAACACCCAACTGCATTGGTTTATCAGGGGTAATAGACCTCTGCCGGAGACAGGGGAGGGGGTGGACAATGAGATGCCCTCCCCCGTCAACACAGACACACTCATGGACAATATGAGTTTATCTCCGTCACTCACAACCTTCTGAGTCCGTTTATAATGGTTTCAACCCCCAAACACTGTGTTTTACATACACAATAGACAGCTACAGAAAATCCAAAACAACAGTGACTTATTTTCTGCTATCTGTGCAGTTTGGCTTTGGTCACACAAATACAATTTATATGATTCATAATACAGATATGCATTGTGAATTTGTAAGTGACATCCGGATCATTTGTTCAGACAGCAAAGCCAATGTAAACGTAAAATGTTAGCGTTATTTTTAGCCCAGTGTTGGGTCTAAAGGGACAAACCTAACAATTAGGTTGAATTAACTCGGACAATGTTTATATTTGACCCAACAATGGGTTAAAACAACCCTTCATGGGATAATTTAAGAACCCCCTTTGAACCAATGCTGGGTAGAAAAAAACATATTTTTAGAGTTTTATAGAGTAGAGATTTTAGAGTATAGAGATTTTAAATTAAAGTTGGGTTATTTTGAACCCAGCGTTGTGTAAAAAGGGACGAACTCAACTGTTGGGTTGTAATTTGTCCTATGCTGTGTTGTTTCAACCCCAAATGCTAAATTGTTAGATCAAATATGAATCCTTACTGGGTGAATTTAACCATAAGAATTCATAACGATTGACTAACGCTTGACTAACGCAAGTCTTTGAAGTATGTTCATGTCATACATTTTATAAACATTATAATCATTGTTGTTGCTGTTAACTTTTGACAAGATAATAAATGCACACGGGGTCTCTAAACATGACGTGGCACAAAACGAAACGTGAATGGTTGCTTCACCTGTCAGTCATATGGCCTCTTGGGCAGGCCTTATGACCTTCAGAATGAAGTCTGGCTACACGAGACTACTTTTGTCCCAACGCTGGGTTGAAAATACCCCAGCCTTTTTTAGTGTTGAGATAATAAGAATACATTTGTTATTTTCAACGTAGCATTGGGTCGGAAACAGACAAATCCAACTGTTGGGTTAAACTAACCCACAAAATGTTAATATTTGACCCAACAATGGGTAAAAAACAACCTGGTTTAGATTACACTGATCAACACTGTCTATTAAGTAACCCTGAATGTTTTAGAATGAAGGTTGTTCTATGATCTAGAAGTGAATTCTGGTGTGACTGACAGCTAAACACACTTGAGGTTTTGGTTATTTGTGATTATTTTAGCGCCAATAAATGACAGCCCATTTGTATTAATGCAGTGTTTTTTTGCATCAGAGCTCCTATAAACCACATGATATTTCTCACTGGGTTCATTACCAAAAAAAACACGTGATAAATCAGCAGGATTTTCCCCAGTTAAATCAAAATCGCCATCCCACCTGGCCACTAAACCTTGCTGGTGTCAGTTCTAATTTCCTCTCCAGCGTCTCTCTCTGTGACTCTTGCATTGCTCAGAATTGTCCATCTGTTGGAGACACGTCTGTCAGCTTCCTCACAAGAGACTGCAAACATTCATCTCATCACTCTCAGTGTTATGGGAAAACTCATTAGAAGGTCCTGTGAGTGTACTTGACAAGATTCCTGGTCAACTTCCATGCCATAATTATAGGACCTGTGATCTACGGAAATAAAGTGATGCTTCATTCACGACTCTGCTCTGGAAGATAGATGATCGTCTTGGTTCTGCAGTTGAACTTGCGTAGTGCAGAGGGAATTCAGTAAAATGAAGTTTGAGGCAATTTCATGCTTCCCCACCAATTTAGTGTTCGACAACTTCTAACATGTAGTCGTGTTCGCTGGAGTTCAAAGGCAACATGACACGTGGGTGTGCATTTAATACTAGAATACAAGAAGTAAAAGATGATAGAATGTGTGTGATGTGTTTTGGAGTAACTAACTTCAAGTAAAAGCAGTGGTGGTACTTATTTGATATCCTGGCAGTATTTCAGTAGTTCAGCTTTTACAGGAGCTAAATACTTTTAATAGCTGTGATGTGGATTGACAAAATGTTTTTTACTCTATAACAAAGCAGATATAGGACACTTTTAGGAGGTTTTTAAAACGATTTATACGATAACATTGTCATGTTTAGTGAAGTTTTCAATTTTGGTGCTTGAATTGTAGTGTAGTTTGATGGCTACAATTTGAGTAGCATGTACATTGTAAAGCAACATCCTCAGCATCGGTTACGTGTTCAGCTATGAACTCATGGTGGATTCTGATGTGACCTCAGATATTATCATACAACCACACAAATGCACACACACTCTATGTGACCCTCTCTCTTGCTGACAGGTCTGTCAGTGGCCCAAGATCTGAGCTGAAGATGACTAGCAGAAATGCCCCGCTGTCCTTACAATGACCCGAAGCGTGTGAGCATGTATTTGCCCTGCGAGGCACGCATGGACAGAAGCCCCCGGTCATGCACTCAATCATGTGCTAGCCACCGGCTAACACAGACAACCTGGAGAGGACGCAGGCCAATGTGGACTGTCAGTAATCAGCATGCCATTTACTCGTTCCTCGGCCAATTAGCCAAGCATTACCAACCCCGGGTCAACGTCAGAGCCACATGTCATACAGCCGATGAAACCCGAGCGCTGTGCGCTCCACGGGGAGATTATTTAATGTCACCCCTATGTCAACGCCGATGCACCGCTATGCCGGTGCATGCAGGGGTCAGCCCGTATTATCTCTCACCTGCGCGCAACTTCCAGTGAATGGAACGCGATCATCAGTGGACATGACGGTTCATGGAAATTGATGATGTCATGACAAACAGAGAACATATTCAGGTAAAGGACACCTTGGAAATGCTTCATGGGACATTAACAAGGCTTGTTTTTGTGTCTGGGAGGAAAGAATGAATGGAAGTTTATTGCTCACAAGTTGATCTTCTGTGGGCATGAAAGAGTTGTCAGGAATGTTTCATTTACTTTTTCATAAATATAACAATTAAATCGTGGATAAACAGCTGAAGTAAACCACTATAAAAATACTGCGAACAGGAGAGCTATAAAATAAGAAATGTATATGTTCACATTGAATTTTGGGAAATCTGTGCAACGTTTGAGACACTGTTAAAAACGTAAAAAAAAAAACACTCAAAAGATGTTTCACAGGTCTCAATCTCTATTTCTAAGTCTCATTTCTGTCGAGGAAAATGTTTGAGACATTAAAACGTTCCCGTTTTTGTTTCTTATTCAGAAAGCAAGAGGATCCATTTTTTTCTGTCATAAGGAATCTTTGCTCTGTATTTGTGACTCATCGTGGCTGTCTGGATGCCCTGTTAGTGACTTTAAGACTTATTGGGCTAATCAGTCTCATTTTGCCTCATTAGCTCCCTGCGTAGGGCTTTCTCCAAACTGAGATGATGTATTACCGGGCCAAAAAGTCTTCTGGCTGCCCTCAGGGGTGACGGGAAGATTGAAGGAATGGGATTTGTGTTGGTGTTTGTTTGTGTTAGGAAAAAGGACAGAGAGATTGCCATACAGTAGGTTTCAAATAGAAAGGAAAGTCACAAAGGAGATGTGTTTAGGATCTCATTTCTGACAACCGTTGGAGAGCATTTGGAGACTTCAGTAGTTGAGGAATGTCAGCATTCGTGCAGTATTGTTTATTGCCACAAAAAATGATTTATCAAAAAAATTTAAGTAAACAAAAATGAAATAAAAATAACATGCAGAAGAACCACCAGACTTTATAAAGACTATATGTGTTGACATTAAATATTAAAGAAGAACTCATGATTTTTATCCTTCTTTATAAATTGACTGCCTTGCCAAAGATATAGAAAATAACTGTATTATTTACTGAAACAATCTCATTTTTACTTACCCTAATGAACTTTATTTTTAAAAAAAATTGAGCGAGACGGAAATGTGTTTCCACAAAGGTGAGATGATTGCAATCCTGTATGCAATAACATTAATAGTAAGTAAATTTCATCTCATGTAAACAAATGCAGTAATTTGAATAATATTTTTGTTCCTATATATTTCTAGTGTTTTTCTTACATCTTTTATTTTGCAAGATTTCATGTAAAGCTCTTCACTACAACAATGCAAAATGGTCAAAACTTTGTAGAAATCCATTTAAATTGAATTGACTTATACTTATATTATTATGATTATGACCCAATACGGCCATACAAGTCGAGTGTTTTTCTCTTATGAGGTAGTTCAGAGCCTGATCACAGTGAAGTGAAACTTGTAGCCCTCCCCAACACCCAAAGCAATCCAATTTTCATAACACAATCCCCAGAGCCTCTGTATTTTACCTAATTTACCTCAAAATTATCCCTAAAATCATTACAGCCAGTGTAATCTGTTTAATTTGGCAAGAGTTTCAGAAACGATTATTACGGTTTACTCTATTAACCCAGCCTCTCCCGTAGGGAGCGTATTATTTCCCTTTGTCTTGTTTGTGTTTGTAACTGGCAAGATTTATTTTAAAGGCTTTTATCTGAGTTTTATTTCAGCGTGTGTTTTTTATCCTGAGAGAGGAAGTTATTGAAAGTGATAAAGGCTAATCTGAGCCCCAGATCTCCATTAAACAGCTCCGTTTCCTCACTGAGTCATTCTGGAAATGGAGTTGGCTTTAAAGAATGCTGTGTGACCTTAAGGGTATCGATGTGTTTGTGTGTGTGTGGTGCAGTCTTTAGGAAAGAAAGACATTTCTATAAAAATAGATTTTATACACATAATATAATGCAAAATACAGAGACTGCAGGAGGTTTGAAAGAGTTACTTGTTTAAGAAAAGTCAATTTCTTGTGATTGAATCCGTTTTAAATTGTGATTATATTTAAAAAGCTTTAACATTATAGGGCCATTCAACACATATTTTGTCACTTGATTCACTAACTACTGTGTCAAATCTAAAAAGAACAGGAAATTGGAGAACATGCAGTGCAGTTTTTCTTGAATTCTGTTTCCCGAGAAGGAAAATTTGTAACTTTGATGCTCGAGTTACATTAACATGATCTGGTTTAGTCATGATCAGCATATGATGTTGGCATATGGAGAAACATGACCGATCTCTATTCACACAAACATTGTAAACTCAACTGCATATATTTATGAAATACTGATAGGAAAGCTTCAGATCAAGATTCTTTAACTGCTATTCGTCTGATCTTGCAGGAACGTGAAATGTCAAGAGAAGCAGAAGTGTAGAGCGATGTCTCCATTTGTAGAAATCAAATCCAGGTCTATGGTAAGCGTCTCCTTATATAACCATAACAGCAGATTTATAACTTTGACCGGATGTACAGCCGAGGACAGATTGGGTGATGACAGACAGTTTTTAACCTTCCAACCAGAGAAATATGTGCTACATTACATACACAGTAAAAGCACAATTTCATAGCGTTTATAATGACTCCGTTGGGAGATTTTATAAAGTGTCGTTCTAATCTTGCTTGCTTCAGCGAACAAAGAATGTTTCTGCTGCAAATTTCAACATTTAATGAGTTGTAAGAGTACAGTGAAAGCTGAAAGCCTTTTTTTCACCTTCTGTATAATTTTTTGCCGTAAGCGGAGCAACGCAAGAAAAAAACGAATTTTGCAAAGCCATGTGAAATGGGGGCTTTCCAAGTCTGTACCAGTGTTTCAGTGAGCCAAGAGACTAATGAAGTGCTCCTTTACAAGCAACTGGGGTTTAATTTACCCTCAACACCCCAAACCCTCCACCAAAAACCCCCTACAGTGAGAGAGAGCTGGAAAATACTCTTAAGCAGTCCAGTAAGTGCATTTCAAGGCCTTTTTTGTTGCCTTTATAGAAGAGTGTGAATTATCCGTTTCAGAAGTCTTTCCTAAAATCGTTCTCATCCAGAAATATGCCCACATTTTGAGCATAAATGATTACATCAGAACTTTTATATCTTTATCTTTGTGTTCACAGAACCAGCACGACTGGTCACAAGCATGTTTTGTTTTGGATGCCGGCCTCTGTATGGGATGGTGGTCTGCTGGAAGGTGACCTTCCAGCTTTTTACTAAGCCTAACCCGCAGGACTTTCCTCATCAACCAGCGTCACTTGAAAGGTGTTCCAGGTTTCAAATGGATCTGCCCAATGCAAACACTAGTGGCCAAAATTGATGTCCAACTTCTATTGATGCCCTTTTTAAAAGAAAATATATAAAAAAATTAAATGTTGCATGCATGATGCATTTTTGCTAAAACAATTTGGATGTGCTTGACATAAACAAAGGCCTAGAAGAATGATTACAAAACATCAACATATAAAACAGAAGTCTTGATTTTCTAAATGCAGTATGGATATTTCCATATTTCCAGATATGGTGTAGTGGGCTTTTTTGCTAAACAATTTGACAAATTGACATTACATTTTGCCACTACAGTAAATGTAAAGATATATTTCATCTAAAGATGAAAAATCTCACGCTATTAACTATATTACTTTCTTTTTTGGAACACTAAAATACATTTTTAAGGTGCTTTGTGTCATTTTTGGGGTATATATACATAACTATGTCTACAGAGGTGTATGATGACCCTACATAATAACGCATTATGTTTTCATGACCTTAGAATGAGCTATTTCTATTTACATACAATACGGGTCCCCTTGCATGGAATTCGCCATGTTGTTTCTACAGAAGCCCTTAATGGACAAACTGCTCAACAGAGCGCGTTTCGTAAGTACGTTGTCTCCTTCGACAAATAAGCGAAAATGTTATGACATCTTATTCCTCTATCAGCTGCCATAGAGCTTTGAAAGGGAGGGGGAGGTGTGGAGTGAGCCGTTGGTTGCACCTTCAACCTCGCCTCTAGATGTCGCTAAATTTAATTCACTTGACCTTTAAATTATGTACTGCTTGATTTTTCCGTACATTCACATTTAGGTTTTCGTCGAGTGTGTTGTAGTTTACATTTTCTCATATGTTGTCATGACTTTTTCACCATTAATATAATGCTCCACCAATTGAGCTACAGGATCACCAGCAGAGCTCCGAACCACCAACGTTGGGCTTGTAAAAAACATACATATAAGTAGACTAGAATAAACCAGTCTGGACCACCAGTGAACATTTTTACATATCCAATGAGCTCATTTGTGAATTACAAGGGATGTTGTGTCAATAAACTGAGTCAGGAGAAGCAGATGCTTACATCTTTATAATATTCTGCCGTCTCTCCCTGTGGTTTGACTAGCAAACTCCCCTCAACAGGAAGTTTGGTTACAAAATCCCACAAGGCCAATGTTTGTGACTAATGCGATTCTTTCGCGCACATCTAAGAATCCTGTTTTTTCCAAATGGAAATGATTTGGAATCAAGCAGTCAGTAGGCTTGCAATCGGAAATGTTACAAAACAACAAATTGGAAACCCAATTGGTAAGAATAGTGTTGGCATGGGTGTATTTGCTGTTGAAAGTAGGTTAGTGTGTGAGTTTATGAAGCAAGAAATTCTGAAGGTACTGACATTTCAGTCTCTGTAGATGCTGAAATATGGAAATAAGGGGAGTCTGCTGAGATTATAAGGTCATTGGAAAGGGGGCTGTGATGATAGATGTTCTTCACTGCGGCCATTGTGTGGGTGCAAGTGTGTCAATGCTTGTCAACTTGGACACACACGAACCAAAAGGTCTGTCACCCTTTATTCATATGATGTTGCTTTTTGGTTGAAGCAGCTTTTTTGGTCTATACTGCGGAGTGAAAAGGTTCTTTGGTTTAGACTGTGAATACAGTGAAGTTTAGGAATCTCAGGCTTTGATGCAGTTTTGCTTTTGTTGAGATAAAAAATAACTTCACTTTTTAAAAAATCCAGAAAGGTTTTGAGTCTGGTTTTTCAAAATCAAGTCTACGCGTTCAACCATAACATCTCCCATCCATGATCCTCACCACTGCACGCTCCTAGACATTACAGAATTCCAGCCATTACTGACCCCGGAGGTCAAGGGTCAAGTCTTGAAATATCACAGGCCAGCAGGGCACAGGTGTCCACCTGATCCCTGTGTGCTGGAATGTTGCAAGGTGGACAGATACAATGTGGTTCAGATAAACTTAAGCCAACCGTGATCTCTGGGCAGAACGTCAAAACAGTTTAATGATTGCAGACATTTGTTCAAAGAGGACGAGGTCAAGTAGGACTTTAAGATGTTAAAAAAACTATGTGGATTTTGTAACCACACAATGTGTGTATCCAACCTCAAAGCAAAAACTTCAAAGGGAGATATGGCTTATCTGTTATTTGAGGTATTTCTCATTTCAATGTTTTTTTTTAACACACAACAAATGCACAGATAAACAGGTGAATAGAATAGCAATTATTGCAGACCTTGTATATGCTGTAAGTATACATTTCTTTGATACAGTTTTTTGTTAATGTAAGCAAAGAAACTTCTTAAAAAAATCTTTAATATTTAATTTAATTAATTTGCAGTTCATAAGAAAATATTTGTTCAGTTTGGATAGTGAACATTGTACAGTCATCCTGAGGGTTAGGATAAAAAAACACTTTTAAAGGAATAGTCCATCAAAAAAAGAAAATTCTTACCCTCAAGTTGTACCAAACCTGTATAAATTTCTATATAAAAATATATTTAGAAAATGTTAGCAACTGAGATTTCTGGGGTAGTCAAAATATCTTCTTTTGTGTTTAAGGGTTTAAGAACAAAACAATATCTACAATATTTTTTTCTGCATTGGTAGTCAATGGTGCCTCAAAGATCTCAGTTGCAAACATTCATATTCGTGTTCAACAAAACAAAGACATTATACAGGTTCGGGATAACTTGAGGATGAGTAATTCATGACAGAATGATCATTTTCGTTGGACTTTCCCTTTAAAACCTAAGGCATGATTTGTATAATTTAGGTTATTTAAAAAACATTTATAATTCTGACAGCGAGGTTACAGTCCACACACGTTCTAGGACAGAAAAACTTGGTTTTATTTCTTATATTTTAAATAATTGTAAATAATGACAGAAATAAAGTAGAGTTTATCTCTCTTGAACCTGCAAAAAGTTTCATTGAAAATCAACTAAACCCGTAATAAAGAGCTAAAGCATATAGATTATTCCTCCATTCGGTCTTTTAGTTTTCCCCACATTTAAAAGGATTTAAGGAGTGTATAAGATGCATTGGCATGCAAAGAGATGAAATAAAAGAAGCTTCTCTCTCACTGCAGGAGACTCCAAAAGGATACAGGGTACATCCCAACCCCCTTCCACACACATCCAAATCCCGCACACTGCCCTTGAAAGAGAAAATGGGGGTGGAATGAAAGCGAAAGGATTGAAAGAAAGAGGAATGAAAGCCCATATAAACAATACTGAAAGTAAAAGGAAGTCGGAATGAAAGACGCAAACTGCTCAAAAAGAGGGAGAAAACAAGGTAATGAGCATTAGTAATCAGAAAAACAAATGTGGACAAAAATTGATCATTTTCAAGTGGCAGTTTTTTATATTTTTTCCAATTTTTATATATTTTACTCATTTAGCAGATAGTATTTTCTGAAAAGCATTTAAGGTAAACATATTTATGACTGTGGAGTTAAGTGGGAATGGAACCCACAGATTAAATGAACTTGCATGGAGTACATCCGTAATTATAAGACATGCTTACGTCACTTATTTTATATTTCTAGTTGCTTGACCATAAATGCCCCCTTGACATGTGCATGATTGAAGCTAATGCTAAAGTTCTCTTTTCCCCGTGTTAGCAGACACAGGTTGTTTCAGAGCGACACAGGAACGAGCAGAGACTGCCGATGGGTGCTTTGTGTCCGGCTCTGAAAGGATCCGCCAGTCTGGGCCGATGAGACACAGTTAAGGAGGTCGGAATGGTCAGGCTGGTATAAATAGTTCTCATTGTGCACATTAAGGAGATGCTCTCAGCGGGGAGTCTATAAAGCTCCAGAGGCAACACTAACAAACGATCCAGCTGCCCCCCCCTCCACCAGAAACACCTCACTTCTCACTCACAGAAACAAGCTGAGAAGGATTGAGGAGAGGACGAGTGACGGAGAGAACCAGAGAGTGTGCTTTCTAAATTATGAATTTCTAACTTTACTTTTTGATTTCTAGTCGTGTAGGTATTCCAGACATCTGCGAGGAAAAAGGAAAAAATCTGGAGGGGAAGAATGTTTGACCCATGAGAACCTTTGACTGTCATGACCCTGTCAAGAAAATGCCATGATAATTTTTGTTACACCTATAAACCAATAAAAGTCATGTGTGAAGGGCGAACATTACAAATTCTCTTACAAAATGTATCTAAAAAACTTTAAAATTAAAGTAATAAAATAATGGCATTGCATTATCTGCACAGAAAAAATATTGATTTAATGATTTTTAGAAGTTTGGTGCAGTTTTCTCGCAATTTTGATTTTGGTTTTTACTTTGATAAGGCATTATGAGGTTTACCCAAATATTGTGATCTTTATTGATACAGAGAGTTTCATCAGACACACGCCGGTTACCTTCCACTCTGAGTTTGGTTATCAATCTGGCTAGTAATATATCAATTTATTTCAATAGTGGGATTAAAACACATAGTCCTATTATGTGAATCTATATTAAATTTATATTAAAATCAATAAATATGAACATTTCACTGCATAATATTTGTGTTAAATAGAATTAAATCTACACAACAGTTATTGATTCTTGACGGAGGTCTAACCGAAGTAAAGAATGTGGCCACATAACGTTTGATGATGCCCCTAAAACCATCTATAATTTCATTTTCATAAAATGCACTCCTGTTTTTATTTTAAATGTAAACCCTTTAAAAATCTCCTTATAAGTATATTGGTTTTCTGTAAAGACAGGGTTTAACTATAAAGGATGCAAGAAATTAGAATGCTGATAAAATGGGGGCGTCAGTGTATAGAGAAATGTCTTGGGAAACACCCCCACCCCTCTCAGGAGGATAAGATGGGCAAACATGAAATCAAAGTGAAAAAGACTCACAAAGGGGTGACAGAGGAATGATTAGAGGAAGGGGGTTGAAGGGGCTCTTTTTCCTAGTGGTTCCTTCTTTAAAAGTGTTGGGCCCCACAGTGCCATGAAAAGATCCCTTATACAGAAACTGGCTGTTCCGCCTGCCTCAGATTAGCCGTCAGCCTCGAGTATATATCTTTTATTTTATTACTTACTCACGAATCGCTCGGCCTTGAGATACCCAGCTGGTTATTGTTCACAGATGAGTCTGCCCAAACGTAGCTGGATAAAATTTGTGTTGGAAACGCATACCACATTTCTGGGCACAAATGTTGTGCAATATAAGATTAAGCCAAGCCTATTCATCATATAGTATGTGACATTTTAAGAGCTTGACTTTATTGTCAATAAAAGGAGTGTTTCTGTTTCTTACATCAAAGTGAAACATCTCAAAACAAAAATTCTCACCATATAATAGCAAAAATGATTTAAGAAACCTTATTTTGCTGAATTTGAGACAACTCTGGATTTGGGATATTATGACGTTAAACATCCGACTTCCGACCTCAATCCGTTCCAGTCAAGCACACGTCACATTCACATGTTTACCACCAAGTGATGTCACTATGATACGCCGAGAGAACGTTATGTGATAGCTATTACAACATAGACATTTTTTCAAATACAGTTTCTGGATATACAGTATATTGACATTCATGCTTATTCATATTACGTTATTATAAAAATAGTTAAAGTTTGTTTACGGTTCACATAAACCTGTGAAGAGCTAGCCGCCATCTTGTCTGCGACGTCAAATGGCGTCTCTTGCTGAAGTTCAAAGATAGGACAACCGACTTCGTTTGCCGTTCCCTTCAATTCTGCGCTAGAGGTCGGCAATACCGTAAATCCGAGTTGATCTCGAACACAGCATAATGCATCTTGTTTCATGCTGGCTTTATTTTATCAATAGGGTAAATTACAATATGTAATGGTACAAAATTGCACAATGCAAATAACCCCCAAAAACACATCAGTTATACATTAAGAATTTTAACCAATAGTCAAGATGTTTTCACAGCTTTGCTATTGTTTCGTAAAAATATTAAAGAATCATAAAAATCTTTATATCTGTGGAAAACAATCTACCATTTGGTACAATTGACAATCATTTTGCTTTATGTATATGGTAATTTCCAAGCAGAATAAGAATTTTAAGAAGAACCAGTATCACAATCCAAAAACAAGACTATATTTTGTCAGTTATATTAATAAACATATAAAACGTCTTTAAAATCAACAAATAGATCTTAAACTAAAACATTTTAATATATGAGCAACTGAAAAATAAATGTACAATTTTTTCAGACTTCTCTTTACAAAAACAGCACACTGGTGAAAACAGGATAATATCTGTATATTATTGTAAAGTGAGTTTCTTTGACTTTATTTGAGATTACGTATTTATTGATATCAGACCACATATTCTGAAAAGAAAGGGAAGAATAATCATGTTTCCATTTCACCAAAGCCTTTGGAGAGACACATTTATCTTTGGTTAATGTTTTTCTGATGTGAAGGTTGGAAAATATTTTATCCATTTCATTTTTGATAAGATACTTTCATGCTGGCTTGTTAATAGTGAAGAACTCTTCCTTTATGTCATGTGACTGGGAATTGTTGTCATATGACTACTCAGGTGATGCTAGAATTTTAGTAGTTAGGTGTTGAGAAGACTAGTCATACCTAATCTATCTATATTTGGCTTTTTAGTTAATATTTATGATTATGAGCAATTAAAAAAAAAATGTTTTTCCTGCAGACCAGAGCAATATGTCACTTTCATGTTAGGGTTGGCCTGCTTGAAGATGCTGGTGAATCTCTCTTTTTCTCCTCCTCTTTCTTTCTCTTCCCAGTTCAACAATCCTCTTTGGGAGTAATCAAACAGGATTTATGTCTTCTTACTTTTATAAAGAGCTTGTTTTTATGCATTGTGCTAATTCAAAATAAATCATAACTTTACATGTTTGCCTCAATGTGGGTTTAAAATTTATGGCTCTTTTGGTCTTCATGTGCAAGCCAAAATGTGCTAGTCTGCGTTTGAGCTTAAAGAAATTTCATGAGCCCCCTGGATGTTTCTTTGTAGCTTGGCCTTGAACATGTGACAGCAAAGAGATGACTTGCGCCAAAAAGCCACAAGTTTTTGTATGGTGATGGTGCTTAGTTTTAACGGGACCTGGTGCGTTTCTCAATATCAGGGGATTGATGTCATAGGTAATTTACCGGCTATGAGGCGAAGGGGCATTTTATGGTTTGTGCAGTTTCGAAGAAAAACCAGCCAGGTCGCTTTTCACACCTGGGCTGTTTTCCATGTTTTGCACAAGAAGTCACGGTGGAAAATGCAGCGCCTTGGTTTCCCTGCGCCAATGTAACCTTTTTTGTTGGAAGGGGTCCATCTGGGTTTTTAAGATGCAGTGGAGGTACCGTCTGCTACCTAAATCTTCCACCCATAACCGCTATGAAATAATCCCTTGACAGCTTGCCAAACTGGGAGAGAGGGGGTGGTATGCAAGGGGTGGTGGGGTAACCAAAGCGGCTTTTGTTCACCCGACTGACATCAGGTCTGTTACAAGACCGTGCATGTCTCGAATGAATTGCAAATCATACTTAAGCTACTGCTAGTTGGCAGATCGGGTCTTGCAATTGATGCAAATGTAAACTTCGTAAACGTGTTTAAATACATCATCTGCGTGGGCTCAGTCTGGACTTTAATGCCTTACACCTGATTTCCATACAGCAGACCTGTTTCAATGAGCGCTTGTATGATGTTGTCCTGTTGTCGTTGTCCTGTCGAAGGTGCCAACGCATGTATACTGTATGAGGGCGGTAGGTTTTTCCTTAAGATGTTGGTGATGTCACACATTAGATCATACAGTTGTAGGGTCACCTGGGACTGTACTGCTGTACCGTGCCCCAATTAATGTCACATGTTCACAGCCTGCTCGTCTTTGTTTAGTACCGGTTGCTCTGTGCAGGAAACACTCTTTTAAACAGACCTGTGTGTTTATCCAAGCAGCGCTGATGTCACTTTCTGTGAAAGGAGTGATTAATGTCTGTATTCAGTTACTTGGAGGAAAGAGAGAGAAAGACTCATTATTGAGAGAAGACCAAGATGGAAGACAAGATCTAAACCTGTAATTCCACGATCACTGTCAACTTCTCAAACCTCCTCTGGACCGGATGCTGTCTGTCTTTCTGTCTGCGATTTTCTGTTCCTCTGCTTTTCTAAATCTGATTGAACGTCATAAAACATTTAAGATGAAAGTGAAGATTTTAGCCGGATCTTAAATTTTCATTCATTTCATCTCTTTACTCCTTTCCTAATCTCCCTCACGTTGTCTTCCCCTATGTCTTGTCTTGTCTTGGTTCACCTATTTCATGTCCCATTTCTTTTTTCTTGTTTCATATCGTCTCTCCTGTCACATTGACTTCTTTTTTCTCAGTGTTCTTTCATTTTTCTTAGTCTCTTCTCTTCCTACCATTACCTTCCCATCTCATCTCCTCCCTTATTTTCTCTTCGCGTTGCTTCGACGCCTTCTTTTTGCCTCCTTTCCCTCAAGTTTTTAATTTCTCCCCTATCGTCTTTCTTTCTCGGTTCTTCTCGCCTAGTCTCTTTATCATCACTTCTCGTCACTTTCTGCTCTTCTCTTCTTGCTCTTCTCTGCTCTTCTTTCTCACTCCCGTCATTCAATTGCTCATTTCAAGGACACTTAAACGTCCGAGGCATTGTACAGTTAAGAGTGTGTGTTAAGAGGTAAAACAGGGAAAGAGGCTTCTTGCCACTTAAACACTTGAGCCCATCAGACGTTCCATCAAGCACACGAGGGGAAGTGTCAAGGTATTTGCGCTGTGATTAACATAAGTGCTTTCCTCTGTTCCAGCTCCGCTATAACTAATTAAAAAAGCCAATTATCCCACTCAGCCTGGATTTCCAAGGGACACGTACCAGAGGTTAACAGGCAGCTTTAATCTGTCTCCACCCAGACCGACTGTATCTAACAACCGGCTTACGTTTATCACAAAGTCTGATTCTGAAGGTACACGGGACCCTCCTATTGGCTGAACGTTTCATGAATAAAGAACAGTATGCAGGAAGGAATATCTAGTCTATATACTGTATTTACCCATATTGCTAATGTGGGCTGTTCTTTATCCGTGGGCTTTTAAATAAACTTACTGATAAAATAATAATTTGTACAAAACATACTGTCCGTGTCCACTTGCGATTTCAATTTTAACTAGTTGTGTTCATCTACACGTGAAGAATTTCCCAGGGGCGTTTGTAATGTTCTCTAACCATAACCAATTTTCGAGGCTTGATCTATGAGTGGAAGAATGCTGCCCAGGCAGGGACCGTCCCGGCCGGCAGGACGTACAGTTCCTCAACTTTTCCATCCCCCAGCCTGCCATGACGGATTCACTGTAATCTGTCAGATCAAAGGAGAACCTCCCAATCCGATTCCCACAATCCGGTCTAAGGGTAACTTTTGTGCATTTTACACTGCCTGAAAAAGTTAAATCACATTTTTAAGCCTCTAACGTCTGGTCAAGTAAGTTATCAAACAGTATGTTTTGAAAAACAAGAGATGTTGGATTTTCTTATTTTATCTGTAGAGACAGTCTCTTTGGAATGACATTTTGATGCATTTAAAGCATGAAGAAATACACTTTTTCTAAAAAATAATAGTTAATAATTGGTGGCTGCTCTCAAAACCAAATGTTTTCTCATGGAAAAAGCCTCGTTCTCAGACTAAGAAAGGACGCAGAGCCATTGTCCTCACAGACGCTTGCATAAATGGATTATTCCCCATTTAACTCAAATTCAAGTGGTTTGGCTCACGGCATCAAAGGCTCACCCGCCCGACAGTAAGATCTATATTTAACAGTAGCGTAGCTCTGGAATGCAGTCGTCCGCCGGGCATACGAAAAATGACAATTAGCATATTGTGTCTGACAGCTCAATCATATTGCACGGCTCGTGCGGAGATCAGGGCTTTGATTCGCCTAAGCAGGGAACAATTAGAGACTGTGTCCCCGCACAGATACCCCATATCACCACACTGTACTGTAGATCCCCCTCCCCGACCCTCACACAGCTTAACTGTGAGGCAGATGGCCGGCAGTGCCATTCATTTTTCTCCTTAATCATGAAGGTTTTAGAATGTTAGTGAAGTTATTTAGACGTTCATACCTTCATTTCTTTATGCATGTGCTTAAAAAGATAGTTCACCCAAAAATGAAATATTCTGTCATCATTTACTCACCCTCTTGTCATCCCATACCTGTATACATTTATTTTTACCGGAGAACACAAGAGAAGATATTTGGAAGAATGTTGCTAACCAAACATCACCAGCACCCATTCACTTCCATTGACACAAAACCAATGCAAGTAAACAACAATCTTTAAAATATCTTCTTTTGTGTTCACTTGAGGAATGGAAGACACACAGGTTTGCAATGACAAGAGGGTGTAATTCACTGGATTCACTGTAAAGGTCACTTTAATTAATTGGCTTAACTGGGAACGAAGCTAAGCATCACCAATTATTCAACATGTTGCGTATGTGCGTGCGTGTATACATTTCGATGTTTCAGCACTTGAACCGCTGCCATGTTCCTGTGAATGGGTCCAGATGAACTATACGCCGGTCATCAGCCACACAGAACACATTTATCAGTTCTGCTTTAACACAGCAGAAGAAAACTGATGCGAATCCAAGTCGCTGATTAATGTGGTTTCGCTGCCATGATTTTAAAATTGTACCCTATGCTGCACTTCAGTTCTTGTTTTCCAGCTTGTCTATACCAACTATGGTGAAGAAAGCAAAGGAAAGGCATTTTGCACTGCAGTATAGACCGAGTTCAATCCTGTGGGGTTCACTCCCCCTAGTGAAAGCAACTGGAACAACACACATTCTTATACTTTAAATTGTCTTGTTTCTTATCTTTTATAGTTGATCTTATAATTCGATTATATCAGGGATCAAGTGCAGTCTTTCAGTCAGTATCACAAAGTAACCCCTTTAATGGGACTTGTAGCGTATTATTTTGAGATATTGACCAGCTTCTCACCAAGTAAATAAATTAGTGCACATGGCATATTGATTTAAGATTTAAGTAATTTTGCATTGTATTATGTATTGAAAAAAATGTGTCATGTACCATGACACAAGGCACTTTTTCGATTACAGTAAGTGTCCATTATGGAAAAACTATATTGTCCATAACTGTGTATGGGTCGTAATTATTAAACATATGATGGTTACCCAGAATTGGATTGGGATTAGTCTGTGATTGGGATCAGAACTAACATTGTATGCAGTTAATGGTTGTGGTGAAATCATGCCTGACAGATCACTCGATCATTGCCGAGATCTAGTGCACAACACAAGGTTGAGTAACGCCATAAATGTCAGACATTATTAAGGAATATAAGAGCTGCTATACTGAGAGATCAGGGTTGAGACCAGGATCAACGATAGCCATAGGGGATGGCGGTGACTGATCTTCTCTCTGTCTATCAGGCGGTCAGGCTGGTGGGCCAAAGCTTGGGTGCTGTCTGGGTTACTGGCCCCTGGGACAGTCTCAAATTGCGAGGTCCTGGGGTGCAGTCCTAGCGGGGGTTCCCAAATCTCCTGACCAACCCCCACCAGCATTTGAAGTCTTATAATAACAAATGAGGCGTAAATTGCAGCCATCCCTGCTGGTGTGAATCGCTGTTGTGTTTGGGAAGGTGCGCAGAATGGCTTCTGCTTGATCAATCATGTGGAAGAGTAATTGTATTTGCAGGATTTCGATGCTCTCGGCCCTCATTTCAAAACAGTTTGGTGGCATTTATCGAAACCGACTGAAATGCAACGGAAAGCATAACAACAGTGAGCTCAAAAGGTCGAGCACGTTTTTAAAATTGGCTGGGGTTATGCATTTCATATGACGAGGCTTATTGAATTTCGGCTGAAATTCCCAACAGGCTGCGTTGGAAAATTTGGCATTGCACAAAAGCATTGAGAAACCCAGAGATCGAGCCGTTTCATACGTTGTCGGATGGCCGCATCCTTTAAATCATTCGAAAACAAGTATTTGCACGACCACACTTTCTCTCATCGGCCCACTCGAATGTCACAGAAATGAACATCCTAAAATAAGACGTCATGGAAACGCTTTTCCAAAGAACCTCATCAAAACGGCAACCAGATTCTTAGAAAACTGTCCAACTTTGTCTATTACGAATGGGATAAAATGTTTCTCGAATGAACTTTGCTTCGTATTCTTGTGTGACTGTGTGATTGAGCTTCATTTGTCCGCCGATGTCATTAAGTTTATATTTAGTGTTTTACTTTTGGCTGATTGCATGAAAAGACCGGAGGTGAAATTTGCAATTTTGAGCTTGCATTACATGAAATGATGTTTTTTGGAATTGTAGATGTAATTTGGCCAGTGTAATTTCAAAATATTCTGTTTATTATACATACGTCCTTGTGTAACTTGCACGAAAATGTGTTGCACCCCTGAAGATCAAAGAACATCATTTTAAATCATTTATGTGATTTAAACCTTTATAGGCATTTCAAGTTTTGACAGTGATTAATGAAGATCTAATGCTGAACAGGTCCCTGGGTTGCACAAAGAAGCAGATCGCTGCGTCACTACGTCTCCCAGAAAATCCCACCCGGTTGCTTATCGTCACACCTGCTTGTCAATCACCCGTCACAAATCCAAAGGAGGTGGCACCGTAGAAAATCAGCTCTAATGAAACAGGAAAGGGGCAACCATGAGAGCAGCCCAGCAAATTGCGCTCATGTTTATGTTAGTCGGTGGAGATGAAAGTCGGGTGAGTGATGATTGATGGTCCAGCGGAGATCAGGCGGATGGGTCAGTGAGATGTGGGTCGAGTGGACCCTGAGGAACTTGAGTGTGGAGGTGGTCTTTCTTGGTTGTTTTGAGTCCCACTGGACCCCAGATGCGAGTTTGAATTTGGTGTCTGGTGGCCCAACGAACTGGGGGGATGTAGATGCCCATACGGCAGCTGGTGTTGGGTGGTGGCAGGGTGGGCATGTTTGGCGAACGCTGGTACCGGGGCTTGAACATGTGAGTCACTGGTCCCAACGTGCGTGTCAGGGCTTGTCATATTTAGTGGCAGCAAAATGTGTTGCTGCATCTGTGTGTGTGTTTGGAACATGATTAATGAGTTTCTAGATCCATATAGACAGGCATTGGAGACTGCGACAAATAAACAGTAAATCTCAATCCCTTTTTTTATCACGCAAGCACGCACACACACGCACTAAAGGTTTCTTTACCTAAAATGAATCTTGACAGGGGCACCTGTTTTTCTTGTTGAAGTCTACAGCTTTGGATAGCTGGCATTTGCGAGTAATACCATCAGTACTCGGAAAGTGTTCTCCTTATTTTTTAATGCGTTCAGTCCAAAAGAGATTGCACTTATAGTCAGGCCATTATATTAGCATATAATTGATTTACCTGTAAATGGACAGTACAGAAATATTTCTCCACTTTTTCTATTTCCTGCATTGTTATTCTGCAAAATGATCAAAATAAACAATATCTTCGATAGATTTTTCTCTTATCATACACAGAGACTTTACTATTAGTAAAATGCGTATAAGCGTCAAAACTATACACGTCTTTTGGCAATGTTTTAAGAAATGTCTGTCTCTGATCATTGTGCTTTTTATGTCGCATAGAAAAATTGTGCCAATGGAAAAGCTCTCGGAGCAGAATACTTTAATAGGATAACTTTCTGCGGTTTAAACTTCTGTAATGCGTTAAAGAGTTGAAGGAAAACATTTCTTCAGGCGTAGAATTAAAAAAGACAACATTGCATTTAAACAGTGCTAGAACTTTCCCTTTTCTCAACAAATATTGGCAAATGAAAGTGAGAGAGAAATAGAGAGAAAGAGCCCTCATGCAGTAAGCATTAGTTTTCAACATTAAAATAGAACATTTTCAACATTAAAACTTATTTTGAAGCACCTTGTTGCAGGAATGTGATTTCTCTTAAATTTCCATCCCAGTGTTTTTTACATGGATGTTTCATAGTTTGATTTTAGTGCCCGTATGACGTGTTACTGTTCCATTCCATCTATTATATTTAAAATAAAAATATAATAGCTGCTGAAAAGGTGATCTTAGGTATTTCAAGATGTTATTTTGGCAATGACGCCAGTACTATCCGACATCAAAAGACTTGACTGTGTTTCAGATTATTATTCATGTTTGTAAAGAATCTGTCATAAATTATCTATGTCATTCTTCAGCGTGTTCTTTTCTGCATATAAATATAGCTATGACTGCATAAACTTAAGTCACGCTGGCACTGACATACCATTCCACAGTCATGAGCACTTACTCCTGTTATACGATGCCTAATCTCTATCCTCTCTGTGAGATATCCTGCATCAAGGAACTATTATTGGATGGTGAGGCAGTATGGAGTTTATTTCTCCTGATTCAGTCTCAGGCTGATTATGGTGGGCATGCGGTGGAGGCTGAGTCAAAGCATCTTCACATTAGCAAGAAACAATGATAAATGAACTGCAACAATGTAAGGTATGGGAATGTTTAGTAATTAAAGTTATAGAAAAAGAGAGTTGGCAATAACTAGGCAACAACCGTAGGTTTAAAGATTGTGTGCGGTACCTTACATAGCATATAGCATTACTAATCTATACATATTCAACAGAGCAACAACTATTTTTTCTACTACGGTAGTCAATGCTTCTGCTAAAATCTCAGCCAGGCTGTTACATCTGGCACCATAGGGAACAATGGCGTTTCGCTTCAGGATGCACATAGGTTTACGATCAACATCTTGAGTCTAATTATTCAACCACTTCGATATTGTTCGACAACCAAAAACGTTTCAAGGTACAACAACAAATATGAAAAAGAGCAAAGTGAACTTTTGCAATTATAAGTAACATGATCACAGAGGTACTTAACAATGCTCCCCGTAGTGCTGTCGGTTCGCCAATTTTTTTTTTAACTAAAACATCGTTATCACTCGGTGAAAAATCCCCTTAGAGCTATGAGAGCAGAAGTGAGCTGCCTGAGATTTCAGTGGAAGTACGTCATCGTCCTGTGTGCATATATCCCATTTGACATACGTATGACGTTAAGCATGCATAATTCCATCCAGAAATGTGTCTAACCAGATGGGTTCAGCGGACTGAATGCGCTGTCATGTTGGTTACACATTCATGTAAAACAAATGTAGAGTGGATAACAGGAAAATGTGAATAGTCTGATAAGAAAAGTGACAGTTTTACATTGTTTTCTGTTATTTATATTTACATTACTAAATATTATAATTCAATGATTTCTTATGAGTCTTGATCAGTGTCGAGGATGTTCAAATGCTTTTAAAAGTAATATTGTAAAAAAAGTGGGCTAGATGGTTGCTCTTTTGGCTTTAAGTTATTTTTCAGTACCTTCTCTATCCAACTAGACATGTTGAGAATTTTATTTTGTCTTTTTTTATAAATTCCAACATTAGCGTAGGTTGAGATTTTCAATTCTATTGTTCAAGAAATAAAGTTGAGAATAGAAAAATAACTGAATGAATGAGCTAACATTGCTGTTTTAAAAAATGTAACTTTCCATTGTACGTATTCCTCGGATGGCCTAATGTGCCTAACATGCTTCCTCCAGCACGTCTTGATCTTCTCGTTTCGCTGCTTCAATGGCAATTCTGTAATTAAAACAATTTATTGGTCTTAATGTGATTGATTCTGAAGTTCTGACATTTATGAGCATCCCTTTGAAAGCTAAGAGGGTTAAACCTCCCATTTTCTTTGACTCTGAGGAGATGACCCTCATTACAGAAACTAGCATCTCTCTCCCGTGATTGACAGCGTGCTTTATGATAACACTTCCATCACCATATCTCTCTCTCTAACGAACTGGACACGAGCGCACATCATAATAAAGCTGATGCACGTAATGCGGCGATGACCGTCCTCCGCGCCGGTTGATCTGTCAGTCTCTGGTGGTCTCCGTCAGCGTGGCTGGCGTGCCGTGATAAGCCCTGTGGCATTTTCCTCACTGTTCTGGAAGCATAGGCGGCATTTCCATAAGAAAAGAACGAAGGCCCGCGGCGCAGGAGACCTTCCCTCAAAGCCCTGCCTCGTGTTCAAAGTTCGGATTAGGAATCTGTCCTCTCAAATCCCTTCAAACTGGCCCGAGTCAGTCGGGCCCAGATACATCAGGCATTCTGGAGATAACTGCGGTGTGCTAACAGGAATGGGGGAATGTGTGCTGGGGTGACGGCGGAGGTACCGCGGCATATCTCTGGTGTCCCTGGTCTGTTTGTAGTCGTGGTGTAGCAGAGATGACCCCGTACGCTTTCACAAAGGTCACAGGCTGTTTGCTGGACCTGACAGGTGATCTGCGTACAAATTGGGTTTGTTATCTGTTCTTTCTGTGAAGGTCTCTTATCACATAGTGTGTATGCATGTTAAAGACGGCATGTTTCATGCGGGGTCATGTTGTATGAACCTTAGTTATCGTACAGGTTGTGGGGATAGACAGACAGTCTGCTCGAATGGTTCTAGCTGTATTGTTTCCCCTTGGTTTGGATTGTTTACCTGATGCAACATCGGAAAGCTCAAACGCACACGTTTTGAGGGAAAGGTGAAGAGGCATGTTTTTTTGTTTTTATGCTTTTCTTTTTTGAGGTCCCTCTGCTCCTCTATTTGATTTCAAATGTGAAATGCCAGTCTTTTTCAAAAGGCCAGAGGTTTTTTTTCTATGATAGCGGAAAGTAAACATCAGCCGGGTAAAGAAAGAAAGAGTCTCGCTTGACGGCTGAGCTTCTCTTCATCTGCCTTTCTCTTTCTTTTCAGCACCATATCCCTGGTGTGTGGTTGATTTTTGTTGTTTTTTCCTCTTTACAAATCTAAAGTCGAGCAAAATGTCAACAGGCTCATTGCATCAGAGTGACGGATTAAACATCTAGCTGTTCTGAGACAGGAGGATGCTCTTCATGTGACCCGGGCCTTATTTAAATGCAGATTTGTTTTAGCCGGAAAGCCGTGGAGGGTTCATTTAAAACACCAAAGGGGGCTGAAAGTAATTTGAGGTACAGAGGACCCACTTATACTAAAGTCTAATTTTGCCTTCATTTAAAAAATCATACCGATTACACTTCATTCAAATGCCACAGGACTCATTATGGCGTCCTGCAGGTATAAATCTGTTGAAGCGATTTAAATGATTTAACAGTAAATCTGAATGTGTTATGATCATTTCTCGTGTTTTTTTTTTCTGGGGAATGAGAAGTGATTTAGAAAACTCCTATGAAGTCATCATAATTCATCTACATGTGCTAGGAGAATGAGGGCCATGCACACGCAAAGCTATTTGGTGTTGATGTAGTTATAATTTTCTTCACTTCATAAGGGAACATACATACATCTGTGGAAAATTTACACCACTCCAGTTTTACACTCAATCAGCAGTTATAATAACCCAAAAGCAACGTGAAAGACTGAGACAATGCACAGATGGATCACAGTTATTTTCAGTCATACAGTATATTCATTTTTGAACTGATTCTAAAATACATGCAAAACATAAGTGTTGGGTTGTTGAAATAAAAATATGAACTTGAAACCAATTTTGAAACCGAGTTCATTTGCAAAAACAGATAACTGTCATCAAGGTTCTTTTTTGTGCAATTGATATCAGTCAAACTGCAATTGGATTTTTTTGATTAAGGAATAATACCTGAAAAACACAATAAAACATGATAACATAAAAACATTCTCTGTTTTTTGCAAAGTAAACTCTTTTCTTTGCAGTATTCAAGATCTGCAAACACAGCATCTTCCTCTTTTTCAATAGTAAAACATTTTATTTTAAATGTGGAAGAAAGTTTGTTTAAATAATCAAACAATCATCATTTTATTTACTCTGACAAAGCGGCTGAATTTTAGATAATTGTGATACATTAAATCCCAAGGTGTTATATTGAAAGATTTAGTTATTAAAGGAACAATGTGATTCTTGTGTGAACTGCAATTGGCTGGACTAACTCCTACAGAGGTTTTGTTCACAATATTCATAGCAAGAATATGATAAAATGTTCATTTGTCAATATGACTCCCTAATTACAGCTTTGAATATTTGTCTCATTAAATTTGTGTAATCCAAGATTCTTAATAGCATGGAGCGTAATTGAGTGTAATAACAATCCAGCACTGACCTAATTAAACATGCGGCAATTTATTAAGGGGAGATTTTGTGTTCAGTTCATATCCAGTAGGATGTTGTTGAGTATTTTTAAGGCTTTTCAGTTCAGTAAAATCAATGTAAATGTTTTCTGTCTTCTTTGTTGGTGAAGAGGGTTCCCCCTTTTGTCCATTTTTATCCCTTAAAACCATTGTCACATTACTTGACGTGGAAGCATTTGATGCTTCATAAAAAATCCACCACAGCGCACATTAAAATGTATACTTGTTATACACTATATAAGTTGCTTTGGAAAAAGGATCTGCCAAACAAATTAATGTAAATGCAATAGAATTTCCATCACAAAACACATATTTCCAAATTCTGCATTATTCATGTAATGGAAGATTTAAGCACAGAATTAATAACTGGACTGTTTGCCAATTCAATGTGGTACTGTTGGAGCTGTATTTGTGTCTATTACCTAGAAAATTTGTTGCCCACGGGTGTTGCCAAGATGGCCGCCGAGCGCACCGACTTGCCTTAATGGGCCTTTGTATCGCTCCTGTTGTGTTGTGAAGTGAGGCAGGTTTTTCATCAACCAGATTGCATAGAAAAGTAATGCGGTTTTGGCGTTTTTCCAAGCCACATTTGCGCTCCGCTGTGTATTGCAGTTAGTGATTGCAATGCCTAATATCTTATCAGCATCGGTACATCTTCAGAACTTGTCTTTGAGAGCTCTAATGAGCCCTAATGTTTCAACAGTGTTTAATGGAGGACAAATGCACTCAGTGATACAGAATTAGCACAGAATCAGGGACTGCACTCCACCTCGCTGGTACCACAGGGATTCATTAGCCCGGGTAAATATTAGCTTCTCTCTTCATTTGCCAAATAGCCAACGTTGAGCGAAGCAGGCCTGAATCAAGCTTTTTTTCAGCTGGTGATAAATGCAGTAGAGGAGAATATTATTATGATAGCTAATATTTGTTAGTAAATTAAATCTTTTTTTAATGGCTATCGTGACTGCTCGTTTTATCCTTTTCAACCTGATTTGCATGGTTACTTTGTTTTCCTCCTTGTTTTTCCTTTTGTCTTTACGACAAATTCACCACCTGGTCTGCATTCACATCCTTATAGCCAATAGGCATGTTAATCTCCTGCCCTCTATCAGAGATAAGCATGCATAATGCCTTGATGCTAGCTACAAAAGCATGTGTTTTTCTGATTCGTTTTTATTGAAATTGAGGTAGTGATGTATTTAGAATATGATATAATTTCCTAGATTAAGTTTGAGAACTATCGGCTGCTTGTTTGAATCAATGTACAATCCTATTACAAACGTTGACCACTTCTCTGATGGCATTCTTAAATACAAGTGGTTTGGCTTGCTCTCTCTCTTTCGGGACTCTTCCATTTCAAACTACTCTTGTTGTTTATCCATACTCTTTTGACAGGTAAAAGAGTTAACTTGCCAATCAAGACTAGCAGTCTTTTTAGGTCCCTTCCAGTGTGTCCTTTCTCTTCTAGTGCGGATCTATTGAATCCATCACTTCAGGAACAATAAAACAATGGTAGACCAGCTCTTGTTGGGCGTTTGAGGGGGAAGGTACTCTGAGTTTTGGGGGTGCGCCGGCAACTCCTCTGCTCTTTGAGTTCCTCAAATAAGAAACAGAGTTCACAACTGCGTGAATGCGGGGTCGTCCCTTCCTCTGTGGCGGCGGTATAGGTGGAAGTCTTTGTTATTGTCGTCATTGTGTCCAGGTTAAGCTTTCAGGGTAGTGCAACACAGAGAAGGCTTTGGGTTTTTAGGTTCACTGGAGTGGAAACAGCACAATGTTGATGGAGTATTGTTTCAATATAGGTTTCAGGATTCATGGATGAAGGAGGAGGGGAAATATGTGTGTGAAAGAGAGAGAGAGGGAGTGTGGGACTCGATCCCAGTCTTCAAAAAGGATTAAGGTCCGATTTCCACCCTCAATAACACTCTATTATGGGGTTTGTCTTGGTTCCACATAGGTCGTTCATTAGGTCTATGTCACCCAACTTTCTCGTGTTAGAAATCACACTTCGAATAAAGCTTTGCTTTAGAAGGAACCATAGAGATCATATGGAATAAAACTGGTCTAATGTTGTGGTATTTTAAGTAAAAAAATTAAGAAAAAGAATACTATAATCATTTTGGCAAAAGTTGTATACATCATTGTGATAACTATAAGAAGATCGGCATTGTTGGTTCCCAGTATGGGGTTACTGATATGCTGCTGTCCCCTTCAGGTTATTTTACTATGGTGGTCCAGTTTGGTCCAGTTTGGATTTTACGGTTCAGATGGGGGCCTCTCACAAATTATCCAAGATGCTTTTGTACATGGTACTTGTGCGGTGCAGGTGGCTCATTTTAATTTAACTCTGTTCAATTTTACCATGGCTCTTGGTTCTTTTGCATGTGGTAAAACCTTTATTGTCCTTGCCGCTCATCTTGCCAAGTTTCCAGCGTTTTAATGAACGTGTCATTGCATGCCATTGTTAGAACTATTCCAAGTGCAAATGTGCAAGCTTCTCCTACGTGATCCGGATTGCTTTTTCCTGAGGCTTTCAAGCTTGTTGTTAGTATCCAAATAGATAAAAGGTGAGTGAACCACATCTGCTGTCCTTCAATAAGGTCTAATGTTGCTGTGCCATTTGAAGGTCAGTGTAAAGCACATTTGTGGTTCTATTCCTTTTTAAAGCATTACAGTTGTATCCATTAAAACGAAAGGGACCAGACCACAGTGGATGGAGGGTTTGAGAGAGATGATGTGCGAGGTCTGTGATGTTTGATTTATGGCGTACGAAAGACCCGAATGGAAAGTGCTTATAAAAAAACAGTTATTGAGGAACATTAGCTAAAGAATAAATCCATTAGCACCAATCAATCCCCCATTATCTTTTCTGTTCGTGTAATCTGGCCCGCAAAGGGTCCCGGCGGCTTCGGTGAATGACGGTAGTAAATCTCATTGTCTTCGCGTACCCCTCTCCCTGCAATCAGCAGTTTAGTGAAAGCCTTAGTTGCCGTCACACAAGCTCCAGGGCAGAAGAATGGACCTTTTATGCCACAGAATTGTGTATCGGGGGTGATTGTTCTTCTTTTTCACGAAATGATGGGATGAGCTTGAAGTGGGCCAATGGGAAGCTTTCCTGGTCATATGAAGGTAACTCTGCCTTTCTGAAGGGTCCCATTGAAATGAATTAGCCTTCCTCTCTTCTGCCTCTTTGTTTTTCTTCTATGATTAAGACAATGAGTTTTACAGCAAGTCATTACTCGGTTAATAAGTAACTCAACTGGACCTTAAAAAGGGATTTGGACTCATTGTTGAGTCTTTTACAATGGATAGTTAGTTTAATTTCAAGGGGCTGTCCAAGATTACAGTACATGTAGCTCTTAAAGAAAAGTAATCCTTTGTCTTTTGAAGAGTTTTTCAATATCGTAGCTCTTAGGGAAAGGCATTTTTCTTTACTTACTTTCTGTCTGTCTTTCAGACGGGTTTATCAAACAACAGAAGAACATTTTTGTAACTATGAAAACATCTGTGGCGCCTGCCGAGAATGTGAAAACTGTAATGTTAACATTAGATTTGTTTATACTGAAATTGTCAAATTGCTATTATTGTATTATAGTTTGGAAATGATTCAATTATTATTTAGCATTCCTTTTTTTATGTGATATATAATAAAATATGCAATGCAATTTACTATTGACAGTTTCAGTGGCAACAACATAAACATTATGTGGCCCAAACCTAACTTCGGGTAGACCTCGGAAAAGAATCAGTAACTGTTAAAAAGTTTTAATTTATTTAAAGCAGTTAATATACTGTAAAATATTAATATGAACATAAAATGAATTGGTGTATTGTTACCAAACACAGACCAGAAGTTAACTTCGGGGCGGTGCGTGAATCCAATGAAACGGTCTAAATAATTTAACAATTTTATTATTTTGTTGTGTAAGAAAATTATTATTATATATAAAGAGTGATAATAATATTACAATTTTCATAATAATATTAAAATATTCATATATAGATAATTGAAAAATTTACCATGCATGTGTTATGTTGACAGAGAAAAAAATGATAATATAAAATAGCATAAGACAGGTAAACACAGGGTCACGCATTGAAACTGACTGTAATTGCAGGGACACATCATTACTTAATAATCATTATCAAGAGGTCATGACACCTCTGTTGGAGGAACAACAGCTGGCAACCAGTGCTGAGGTCCAGCCCAATACAACTCAAATGACCCACAGCCCACCTGCCTTCTGGAGACCATCACCATCAGCAAGACCCCACAGACACAACAATGGTTCCCCACGGCTACAGCAAGCTGTTAGGAGGGTGGACGACTTCATGAACAGCAGCATTAGCATTTGAGGAGGGGTGAAATGCCAGTTCATCAGATCCCTGGCACTCTTAAATAGTCAATAAGGGCAAAATGAGAGATGGGGAGAAAATGTTCATGTGGATGTCACCTGGGTCTCAAGCCCTCGGGCTGAAGGGTGGGGATCCGTGTCGGTTTCTGATGGATTGTGTAAATGTGCATTTTCGTGGGCTATTCATTTCATTTTTTTTATATCTGTCTATTTACGTAATGCATTGCATTGATTTTTTTAGGAAAGGGTTTATAGGAACATCACCACTTCACTTCAAGAGGTGTCTAATAACAACCGAAATGCACCAAATCTCATCTAAAAGCTGTCCAGTTCTGTACATGCTACATAAGTGATTTCCAATGAGCTCCTCATGCCAAATAAAGGTCACTAAGCATGTGATAGATTACAAGTCAATAGATCAATCCTGTTTCATCATCAGTTTAAATTCAATGAGACGTCAATGAGAGAAAATCAATGAGATGTTGCCAGATTGAGAGCGAGCTGAATACAGTCAATAGTTTTGTTTAGACATTAACAGCATCCCGCTTTGTGAAATTCTGGATGAATCGGGTTAAGGGCTCAGTCAAACGGGCTTTAATGATGTGAAGTCTTCCGCAGAGAGCCGTCCTTGAGCTGACAGTCCAACTTGTTTCTCTGTGGTTCACGACCCTGGCAGTATCAGTCATGGACTCTTCAGAAAGTCTAGAGAACCCCGCCGCGATTTACACCCACCTTGAGATATTCATTCGGCATGCCAGACGCTCCCCCTGCTTGTTTATATTCTTCAGTGGCTTGCCGCCTCTGTCATGTCGCATTCGGAAGAGCGATTGTGTTCTTCTTCGATTTCAATCCCTCCTTTCCTCCTCTGGTTCTTCTTCTTGTGCTACAGACAGCTGATGGTGTCTGATGGAGAGCGGGGCTGATGCTCCACTAAATGTGTCTTGCTAAATGACTGCGCTGACAAATGGGAGCATGTTTACGTGTTTGCTATAATTAAGTTTGTGTACTCGGATAAGTGTTCCTGCATGGACACGCATATTAATCTTGCATTTTACAGCGTTAATATAAAAGCGTGTTTAGGAAAGCAGCTAAATGGTCACTTTGCAAGTCCATTTCACTCTTATAAAAGGTGCTTCACAATGGCATTGAAGAATCTTTTTTGGCTGAATGGTTAGAACACGAAACATCTGTAGATTTGAAGTTCTTTGCCATGGAAAGGCTTTTTAGTAGATTAAGTAAACCTTTAGGTAAATGGTTATTTGGGGAACTAAAAATGGTTCTTCTTTGTAGCACTTTTTCAATGTTGGTGATGGTGTTGAATCCAAATATTATTTTTTGCTTTGCATGGCTTATTTATTTTATTTTACTTTATTTTGGTTAATGGTTCTTCTATGGCATCGCTTTTGTAACACTTGAGTAGTGTTGGTGATGCTGTCCAGACAAAAATGACACGCGTCGTTAAACAAATTATTTTCTTTTATTTTTTGTGGTGTGTTGTATGGTCATTAAGTTTATATTGCAAAAGTTATACCACACAAGTTTAATTCAGTCCACAATTTTGTTGCACTGTATACGTAAAGTATTTGCTCGACTACTCATCTTAGCTTTAACATTTTTTGCATGGTAATTACATTTACATGACAACAAAGTCAGTATAGAAGTCATTTTATTCTTGATTATTTGTGTACTCATAAATGGCAAAACACATTTAATGTGCATTTCATCAGACAGCATTTAAATGAAAAGCCTTTGTAACAATTTCTGCCTTTTACTCTCCTGCTGGCTTTTACAGATTACTTAGCCTAATTATATTTTAGTAGTCGTGTGATGTCTACTCATTAAATTTACATTACAAACCTGTTCTGTAAGAGCATAAATACGTTGCTTCTTACGTGTGCACTCAAGTGAATGTTCATTCATAACATCATGCATTTCACTTGCTTTGCAGTGTTAAATATGTAAATGGTAAGCACGTGCACCAGTTTCTACCATTTACCCCCCTGCTGACTTTAACAGACTATTTAATTTTGTTTTAAGCTGAAGACTGTTGCCTGCTCATTAAATTTACATTAGAATAATTAAAAGACCCATCTGCAGACAATGACATCTGCATGCACTTGCGTACGTCTGCCTTCAAGCACCTAGCAGGGCAAATACCATCCTGGTGTATCATATCTGCACCTGTAACCGCTGCGGGCCGATCTGTTATCAATTATCTCCTCTCAAGCTCTTGTATCCTCCCTCTATCATGGGTCTATGCCAAATATCCTTGTATCTTGAATAACGCCTCTCATTCTCCAAGACCCTCTTCTTTTATCCCCCAACTCTTAAACACTTCCTTCTGGTGCCATGCCGTTGTTTTCCTGTGTGATCATCTTCATCCTATGCACAGATTTCGGACCCCAGGGCCCGGCTTTGTAACTCTTTTAAGTTTGCCATGTCTCACTGGGATACCTGGCACTGTTTTTTCCTCTTAAATGCCTTTGGGCATCACATTATCAAAGAGTGTGCAGAAACCTTTGAATTTTTTCAAAAGACCAAAGACAAAACACTTGTTTGACTTAGGTTTGTGTCCCAACCTTAGGGAGCTTGTTTATATTCCAAAAAAACAATAAGGATTACATATTATTAACAAAATATGCCATCTGAACTGAATTTTTGTTTGTTTTGTGTTTGCAAAATAATTGCAGCTACAAACTAAATGAGAGGTTGTGCAAAGTAAAATAACTAAAATTACAATATTGCGCATGTTAATAAACATGCTTGGTTTGTAATTAGTTTTCTCTCCTCCTCTTTCCATATCTGCTTTTTACTACAATATTATTAACGGTCTTGTCTCTTTATCTTATTCGGCCTGTATTTTTGTTTTTACAGGGTGAGAGGATACCAGCAGATGGTTCTGCACTTGTTGGGTTGACCTCTGACCCCAGATGCTGTCCAGATGTGGATCACTTTCTAGGGTTCAGCATTCATGTGAGTTACGCCCCAACATTGTTACCTGCAATGCAAAGGCCCAAATCAAGACTTTATATTACATCCTAACCTGTGCGGCAAAAAGTTGCGAAAGAAAAAAAATCGCAAATTCCTCCCCAATTTAAAGTTCTAAAGGATATACTATCCAAAGCTTAATGTCTACTGAAAAAGATGAACGGGGGAGCGCTTAAAGCATTAACTGCTTTTAAAGAAATATAATTAAGCTCTAATGTTGTTTACCAAACATATAATGGATTTTTGATGTCTCGCCCACTTTAGAAAAATGCTCCTTCTGTTGGCGAGACATTTCTTTAGGGAGAAAAGTTTTCCTGATGGTACATGAAACAGATGCTGTTTAATTACTAAACAAGTGTTGTTTAGCACCAGTCAAAAACATACTCAACAACTAGCCTGCATTTTTGACTATGCGTCACAGTTGAATTGCTCTGTGATTGTGTGTTCTTCCGTAATTTGACGGCAGGGTTCCAATAGTCCCCGAGAGCCGCTTCGCCTGTGCTAACAGAAATAAAAGACATTTAATGGCTGACTGAATCGTTTACCCTCATGAACCTGACACGATCTCCTTCATTCTTGAAGCAAGGGCCGTAAAAATCATTGAGGCAGGAAAATATGTTTGCCATATGCTGTTTGATTGTTAAAGAAAAAATAAAGCGGGATCAAAGGGCAAAGAAAGGACACCCAGAATGGGCTATATGAATGCGTGACTTCCGCGTTTCCAGTTGGGGAGACTTAAAGCAGAGAGAAACGGAAAAATTAGAAAATAGTTCAATTGAGCAGATGGTATATAGACGTACTGTTATGAATTTGAAATGATACTTTCATAAGTTAACATTTCGTTATAACATTCAAATACGGTAGAACGCCATTTTTATATACCACTATATTCTATATACCACAATGTACAGCATCTACTAAATTCTCACATTTTTCCATTTCTCTCTGCTGGCCAGTACCGCCTTTGACTGTGAGAGGACTGTCAGTATGAACATTAGCAGACGCAGGTGTAAGAAGGGGTGTGTTTCTGTGTGAATGGAAAATCAGGCATTTGTTTTGACCTTTACCTTAATAAATTATTATACCACAAAACTTCATGGTTGAAAGAAAGAAATCCCATAGATTAGTGTTTACACAAACTGAATGTATATCACAACCATGCTTTTTAATGCATGCCAAATGTGTTGTTTGCGTTTGTGTGTGTGCTGATAACTCCTCTCACGCTCAGCATGTGAAGGCAGTATCAGTGGAGCTGTGATGGATGTGATGAATAGAAGTTATTGTGGTCAGATTACTGCATTAATCTCTGCTGCTGTAGTGCTCTCTGCTGTCTGCAGATTTATGCTGAGTGGCTTCTTTCAGGGCCGGCCAAGAGCTCAAACTGAGACCTGATAATTAGGTTTACTAATCATGCTTTCATTAACCCTGAACCTTCACCTTTTTTCTCTCTCTCTCTCTTTCTCACCATCTTCGTATTGAGTCTATGCCTGTCATTTTTCTTATCTTGGCATTGGGTGCTCTAAATAATATGAACAAGTCATTATGTGCAAAAATGGGCATTTAATGTCATGAATAAATCAGAAGGATATCTTTCTGTAATCTATCCCTAATGTTGATGTGGAAACCTATCTGTAATTTGCCATAAAGAACAATGCAGTTAGGTTCTCTGTGGTAAGACCCGTTCAGTGTGGCAGTTTTCTTTGTATCATATGCAAGAATCCCATAAGAATAGTTTTTTTTTGTTGAAGTTACCCCGACTGTGAAGGTTTGTATTTCTTACAATTGTTTAGTTGACTGCTTTAAAATTCATTGTTAGAAATGCATTAGAAAATAACATATACTTATAAATTGTAAACTCGCATGTAATACACATTTTCGCCTACAGAGGCCGCCATTACTGGCTCGATTGTGTACCTGTAATGAAAACCAAAGACGTTGATCCAGAAACACTTCTTGGTTTTCCTGTAAATATTAGGTGCTGTTCTGAAATGCATGACAAAAATAATAATAGACAAATAATATTATAACAATATTATTGTTATGTTTTTACAAAATATAACAAAAGCATGCACATTCACTTGAAATCGGTGCACAACCAAAACCAATCATATCAGAAAAATGTATAAAAAGTCGTCAAACCAAAGCTCCTGAAAAAATATAATTTTTTAAAAATTCTCATTCTTTAAAAGACTTTTAACAGACAAACATTTTCATACATTTTTATCTTATTGGTCAGAAATGACACATGCACACATGTACAAGATTTAAAATAACCAAGAACCTTAGTGAATTTAATGAACAAAAGAATGAACAAGATGTTTTATTTAAAAAAAATTAAACACAAAAAAGTTATTGGTTAGTCAAATAAATGCGAAACACGTATGTTTTAAAGCTATTTTTTGAACTGGTGATGGATGCTGCAGTTCGGGGGGAGACTGGCAGTTCAGTCCACCAAAGGGGAACCGAATGAGTAACTAGGTGTCGCTCATTTTCAGACCGAAGATGATGGGGATGTATGCAGACCTAGAGCAGTGAGTTAAGGTAAAGAGACGAATTTGCGGTTACAGTTCTGAAGGGCAGTGACAGCGATTTAAACTTGATGCAAATGGCAGCCAGTGAAGTGAAATTAGGAGGGGTGTTTACATGGGTTTTTTAGGCTGATTGAAAACTAGACGTGCAGCTGCATTCTGGGTCATTTGCAGGGGCTTGACTGCACTGGTTGGATGGCCGGCAAGTAGAGGATTGCAGTAATCCAATCTTGATATGACCAGAGTTTAAACCAGCAGCTGAGAGGCATTGCGATGTGAGAGGGGAACTTCAGCTGGTCGTCGAACATCACCCCCAGGTTCCTCGCAGACTTGATGGTTGTTATACTGCCAGCTTCGTGGGTCATCTGTATGCATAAGCATCACGTTTCTAAACGTAAGCAATATGATGCTGAATTGGAGCAATGAAGTGCATGTAGAGTAACAAAATGTACAATTCCATTGCAACTAAGTCCTAATATTCCTTAATGTCCCATCAGTTATAACCATTTCATACTGTATGCCTGTTATCAAAAGACGCGAGTGGTGCGAATAAGTTCTTAGACAATGAAACCGTCTGTGGGTCTCGTACTCTGGGCAATTCATCACGGTCTGAGTGTTAAACGGAGGAAATATATTGTCTCTCTCATCACCCCGTTCTGAATGATTTCCTTTCAATGCCGTTATTATGACCAGACCCTCTGTTCTCATGCATTAGTGTGATTGAGTGTGATAGATGAGATTGAATGGGTTTGATTTAGTCTGAAACTCCACTCGCAGTCTGTAGTCCCTTCATCTGGTCACCATGATGGACAGACTCCATTGCAGAGGGCAGATCTGGCTATGATGACCTTCACCCTGGTTTTGACCTTGAAACCTCTGCGAGCGGGCCACTCGGGGGCCGATGCAGCGAAAGGCCTTTTGTGAATATGAAGAATGAAGGTTTAGCACGAGCAAGCGTAGGACTGGAGAAAATAAAACAGCAGGTCCGTTCTGACCCTGGTGCAACGGTGCCCTGGGGAAGGCTGGAGTCCAGACGTGTTTTTGGGGCGCAGTCCGTGGCTGACCTCCGGGTGAGGAAGGATCAGGTTCTAAACAAGCAAATGCATCTAAAGGGATTCATGAGGCCACTGGGGGACCGGGGCAATGGTGAGAGGGTCGCCTTTGATGGAAGGTGGTGTGCGTGTGTAAGTTAAAGGTGATGGTTGTGCATGTGTGAAGGGTCAAGGGGTTGTTTGTCCAGATTGTTTTTAAGCATGTGAATGTGTTTATGCATTGCATTGGCGTGTGCATGTGTGTTTGTGTATTTGGTCTGTCTCCAAGTTAAACGGCTAAAAACTGGCTTTGGTTGGTTATTGAGGACTCACTTCTAAGGATCCAGGTAACTTTGTTTGTGCAAAAGCAAATTATACAAAATAAACATCTTTAATATAAGTTCAGGGAACATTTATCTGTGATGCCGAACTTGATTTTATATTTCTAGCAGTAACCCTCCAAAATTGGGTTTAACATATTTGAACCCATATTTAATACATATTATAGGGTAAATTTAAGTTGATTGGGACTCTTTTGGACATCTCATGTCAAGAATATATATAAATATGTATGTTTAAATAAGGTTCAAATAAGATTTAAACCTTTAAATGGTCCCTTCTCAGATATAAACCAGCTGTGTACTTGTAAACTATCACCCCCACCAAACCCCCAGACAGTTTTTTATTAACAGGAAAAATATTAAAGCTACAAATTTCCCCGAACCGATGGTGCACTGTGCAAGTGATAGCCAGCAGATGGTGGTTTTGGTATGAAACAAGCCCCTCCTCCATCCTAAAAAATGCCCCATTTGCATTTCATGAGGTTTAATTGTGTCGCTTGTCGCCGGGTCCATGGTCCAGCGATGCTATGCCTGTCAGAGAAAGCTTCAGAGCTACGGAAGGAGGCTTGATAGATTATGGTGGACCTTCTGTTTGTGCCTATTCTATTGTGTTCAAGAAATCAAGGAATATTATCTCCCCAACGACTAGGAGAATGGATAGCGTAGGCGGTAATGACATTGAGTGTAGAATTAAAGGGTTGAAACATGGGTGGGGGGTGATGTGGGGATGGAGATGGGTGTGAGGAACGCAACAGATAATGTAATTCAGTGCCCGCCTCTCCATAAGCAGACGTAGCGGCTGCTTAGGGCCTCGGCACCACTAGGATGCCCCCAAGAGCACATGAAATTACAGCCTTTTTGTGATATAATCACAAAACACATCCATTTTCTCACGTAGGGCTGTACCAACTATTTTTTCTGTTTTGTGTGTCAAAATTACATTAAAGAATAAATCATCTTCAAGGCTTGTGTGGCTTTAAAATTGGGTTTATAGGTTGTGGTTGAATTTTTTTTTAATGAAATCTTTGATCAATAAATTCCACAAGCTTTGTATGGTCTGTGCTCAAAATTTAAAGGGACATTTCACCTTAATATTGGAAGTAATAAAACGATCAAATATTTTGACAATCACAATACACGTAATGCAAGGTTTATGTGCTCTTGTTTTTATGACATTCCTACAACACATCTACAACTAATATAATTGGGTGTGTTAGGTTCAAAGTGTGTGTGCAAATAATCAAACACTGATAATAGTTCTACCTTGGGCCCCGTAAAGGCTTGGGCCGGCCCTGATGTCATGATTTCGGAGTCTTATTTTTGACCCGGAGGACATAAACAACTATGGTGGTGACACAGAACAGGCACGCATGCTGGCAGGGCGTGACACCCTGTTTTGAGGTTGTGTTGATGCTTAATACTTCAAATTCTTTAAATGCGACCAAACTACAGGACCCATTCAACAAATTGTATATTAAATAAAATGAACAAACAACAAAATTCAACAAATAGTTTATTTAATACAATTATTATACAATAAAATAATACTATTACGTTAATATAAATTAAACAAAATTTAAATGGTTATATCATTAGACACTAGCCAAAAACAGACCGGAAGTTAAATGCAGTCCTGGTGCATCTTCACACGAAACGGTCTATACATACGCTAAGCAATAATTCGCTTACTCAGTTGATAGCATTTCATTAATTTAACTGTATTTTATTTTTCTCTTATGCTATAGAACAGATCTTTGTGAAGAACATGACTTTTGGAAACAAGATGGGGCACAGCAAATCAAAATGACAGGCTTGGGTCGCATGCGGTTTGCAGAAACACACATTAATTATCAACATTATAAAGCACATGAGTAAAATTAATTTGTCTGCCTTACACAGACGTTCCCAAGAGACCTCAACACTCCCTGACTTGCTTAAATAGTCATTATGGGTGTTTATATCTATCATTTATGAAAATGAGCATGTGAGTGCGTGTGCTGTGTTTAGTTACATAAAGACCTATTTAGTTCTGTTTTCTCACAGCAAGAATATTTTTGGTTAGATGTTAGTTGACAGACAACATCACAGCCTGATATAAAATCTGTCAAGTTTATGAAATGATGGGCACACTGTATAATGTAAACAAATATTTGTTTTACATTTACATTTAGGCATTTGGCAGACACTTTTATCCAAAGCGACTTACATTGCTTTTATCCTATACATTTTACATATGTATTTGCAATCCCCTGGGATTGAACCCACAACCATGCGTTGTTAACGCAATGCTCTTACCACAGAGCTACAGGAAAGCTTTATAGCTGCAAGTCATCCTGATATAAAATTTGAGTCAGAAATGCTCTTAAATGCTTCAAAACTCCATTCAGCTAAACTCTCATCATTTATAATTCCACTCCTGATGAGTTCATGAACACCGTCGTTAGATTAAATGGTCCGTGGCGACTTTGGAAATGGTGCGTGACGTTTTCACTCATTCTCTTTCTTCTTAATCTGTTCCGTCTAAACTCGTTTAGTGTCTTTTGTCGGGGTTATCCGTCTTTAAAGTTTTAAATGCGTTAAAAGTTTCAGTGTAGGCCGAGTCGTCATTGTGTGCCACAAGATGGCGCCATCGGGGTTTGGGGCTAAAACGCCATCGAAAATCTGCCATCGTCTTTGGATATTTCTTTAACCTGTTTTTAAATTTACATTTACATTTAGGCATCTGGCAGACGCTTTTATCCAAAGCGACTTACATTGCTTAACCCTATACATTTTACATAGGTATTTGCAATCCCCTGGGATAGAGCCCACAACCTTCCGTTGTTAACGCAATGCTCTTACCACTGAGCTACAGGAAAAATGTAAGTCTCCTTGCAGAGATCTTAGTGATGCAAGCGATCGTAGTGATGTGTAGCTTTATTTTTTTAAAGAAAAAGACAGAAATGTAATTTATTGTAAAGTAGCCTAGCCGGCTTATAATGAATGAGTGAACGAATGAGGCATTTATAAAGCGCTTTAGTAGGCCCTCAGAAAAATACTTCAGAGAATCAAAATTTCTACTTAGTGTAATGTTTATTTCTAACACCAGATGGCAGCTTTTCGCTAAACCATTGACCTGCACTTTATAGGCTGCACTATTACAAAACTACCACAGTGTGGCACTTCTTTCACATTACATTTACATTACATTACGCTTTTATCCAAAGCGACTTACATTGCTCTATCCTATACATTTTACATGGCTATGTGCAGTCCCCTGGGATCGAACCCACAACCTTTACGCAATGCTCTTACCACTGAGCTACAGGAAAGCAATTCCTCTTTATTTGTTCTCACATTTCCCATAAACAAAGGGTCACCTAACATAGTGACGTATTGCGTTTAACTGTTCATCTATTGTTTTTGTCTACAGACCCAGGCCCACCAAATGATTACCACAACTTTAGGCACCCTTCAGTTTTACTTTGTAGTTTACTTGTACTTTAATAGATGTGTAGTAAAACGCAAACAATTTTCCGGCAGGCAATATGTCTTTTAATAGTTTTAATGAACACACAAACACAAGCTGTTACAATAGAAGTAAATCAGAGGCACAGACTAAATTAAACAGTCTTCATCAGAGGTCACACTCCTTCAGACTCCATACACGGTACAGTATGAGTTTCCTTCACAGATGTTTTTAGAACGAGCAAATACAAATATTACAATGTTTGAAACCCTTGAGTTGTCTATTTAGTACAACACTTTATTTATTAGAGGGTTTTAGTGAAAAAATCAAGTAATGTTTGTATATTTGTAGTTTATTTCTATGCTGGGAATAGAGCACATGCAGCATTTTCTGAGTGCTGGTCCCATGTCAGAATAGCCCAAACAATGATTATGTAAGAACATTTAAAGGTGATTGTAAATCACTAAATGCATTCACAGACATAGACAAAGAAATGAATTAAAATAAATAATTTTGCGCTGTCAGAAAAAAAAACTTGGCAAATAAGATATACCTTTAGCTTGAGGTTCTTAGACTGCACCCTTTAAAACCAGTTGGAAACATACAGTATCTATGTATCTTATCTACCCTATTAGACACTTAACATGTTAGTATTAGTAAAATGTTCATTTGTACCTTAAGTATGCGGCCCTAATTAAAAGCTAAATGCACAAAATTTGCCATTTTTTTATGAATGGATACAAGCTAAACAGACAGATTGGTGATATATTTAGACATTCATTGACCAACACTGTATCAATTTCAACTATGAAGGTAACATAATCAATTCATCATAACAAAACAATTTATTTCAGTGTTGCAGGTAAAGCCATTTAATAAACATCTAATACATGGTCCTCAGTTCAGGGCCTTTACATGTTTAAATTGATAAGTAATAAGTTGATTTGAATACAATCACATATACAGTAGGCCTACGTTGTAAATGACTGTAAGTTGTAGAGGGGAAACGGAGCATCCCAGGATGGTAAATATTGAAGCAAGTTATATTTCAAGTATTGGAAAAGAGAGGGGCTATACATCTATATTTTGATATTTTTATTGTTAAAGTCTGCCGTAAATATGCAGCGTCTCCTCCTCGAGAATAAAATGACGTAATGCCCTGATTGTGATGCCAGCACATGGCTAACAAATGAACTCACCATCTTCACAATACGCTTCACATTTTCACGTTTCCATTGCGACACAATCAGCGTCTATTACGCTGAATCATTACTTCTTTTCTCCAATCGTGCTGTTAATACTGCTCTTAAAGTAACTTCAGAAACTCCACTAAAATGAATCGGCACTATAGTCCCTAATCTCTCGTCCCCGAAACTAAACGTGTTACTCAAAACATGTTTTGTTTGTTTATTAAAAAATGAAACTTTTGGTAAGTACTGTATGTACAGCATCAATTAGGCACAAGCACAACATATTTTTATCTATTCAAAGGTGTTCTAATTTGGACTTTCAGCCGTGTTAGCCTATCATCTAAATCAAGGCTGAATGGCTAGTCAAAGGAATGGTAAATACATAGCACCATTTTTGTTGGAAAACAGAGAAAAACAAACAAAAATGCGTTGAAATTATTAGGAAAACAGCTTTTCTAAACATGGTTACTTCATTCTTCATCTATGAATTCTCAGCTTCACTGAAAACACGTCACTTTCCCTAAAATTGAATACATGCACTTTGGTTAAAATACCTCAGAAACCGTTTTTATATGTATTTTTTGGCAGTTTAAGGAAAGAAAACGTCACAAACACACATTATGGCTAAAGAGGCACGTTTCTGAGACAAACACACGCTCTAGGCACTTAAAGCTTTTCAGAGGTTCGTTGTCAAACGAGCAAACATAAAATACTATGTACATATATGTAAAAAGTGTTATAAATAGGTTTTAAACCATAGATACTATATACATCTTCAGATGATGACAGTATTGAGCATGTCTTTGTGGGGTGGCAGTGGGGTAGATTTTGACGCCCCGTGATGAAGATACTGCGGGATTTTGATTTTTCTGCGGTTGCAGCGCGATACTTGGGCTTCAAAGCATTATTTCAGGCGCCACCTCACTCCCGTTTTCTCAAAATGACGTAGATTAAACCACTTATAAATGCGAGAGGGAAGGCCACCCAAGCCAGGATGTAGGAATAGCCGTAATTCAATGAAGAATGGACCCATTCGCTGTTCATAACCGTATAAATGATAGCTCCACACATCACGAAAAGACCTGGAGGAGAGAAAACATCGTTAGATGTCAAGATATGTCATTGAAAGGGATACCGTACGTCAATCATTTTCTAAATTATCAACCATACTTGAAATACTTCACAAAACAATATTTAATTATTAGTTTTTCATATTTCATTCTTCATACTTTATATCTCAAATCTATTAATCATATTAATAATATAAAATGATTTTGAAAAAAATCCCTTCTTTTTATAGGGGATAGGATTCATATTGAATGCATGTCAGAAATTTTGCAATTGTTGTTTTAAATGTTTGGGGAGAAATTTATTTTATGTTTTAGATGTACTTTTCATGTTTGTAACAGTTTCACGCATGTAAACAAATAACGGACCCCATTCTCCCTGACAGCACACTATCAGACACTTAACAGATCCTTTGACCACAAACATCAGTGAACTTTAGTCCCTCTAATGACCTTTGACCTAGTCTGTAACTATTGTGTCTGCGTGTGAGGGCAGAAACATGACCAGGCTCTTTTCGGTCATTCGGACCACATGCCACCCCCTGAGTGCCAGGCTTGACATTTTATCTTGTGACATCGGCCGTGTGTCCAGTGCCAAACTGGTGGGCACCTGTGACTGTCTGGCTTTGTGCTCATACACCCTCAGCTTTCAGCTGACATTTAGCTTTAAATTGGACCATCCGTCCTCTCTCGATGCACTTTATTGATATGAACTCTAAAAGCCCTAAGTATCTGCCGAAAGATCAAGCAGCCTTCATGATGCCCACAGAACTATTTATAACACTTGAAAAATAATGATATTAATGCTTCCTCTTCATTACATCCTGAAAATTCAATTAAATTTAGTCTCATCTGTAATGCAAGCTTCCATTTTACAGCTTCCGGGTTTTTATTTCTAGTGATGATGAATGACTGTGAAACTAATCTTTTTGTATCTGATCTTATACTTGTTGTTGTGGTAAAAGAGATTTCTCTCATTTTGGTGCCTATTTATAACTGTGCTGCGTCATTTAATCTTTAGAAATTGTAACCAAATTATTTGCAGGAAGTCAGTCCGTTTCAAGGGTTTCCTGCTCTGTCTGTTGTTTAATGAGAGCTGACAGAACACATTTAGACAAACAACACCAAGGCCAGAGATCCTTTCATTTAGCACAATAATAGCTGATGCATCGCCATAGAAACAGAAAAGTTCAGATGTCACTTTGACCCCTGTTTTAACGTTTTATTAATGAACGCTAATGCATCTCAGATAACCTGATGTGTATACCAAGTTATGTTTATTAACATTTTTAACATTTTTATAAAGATATAAAATGAATTTTATGCCTATTAATTTTTTCATGTTTTTATTTTGTTTTTGTAAAAGTGTTTTGAGTTAGAGTAAAGGAGGTCAATTTAATGTGTCAACTGACAACTGAATGTGTTTGATTCTGCTACATTTCTCAGGCTTGTCTAGTTTTATTTGTATTCGAGCTGTCAAATGAATCACCGTGATTAATCGCATCCAGAACAAAAGTTTGTGTTTACATAACATATGTCTGTGTACTGTGCATATTAATTTTGAATTCATAAAAACATGCGCGTACATGCATTCATTCAAGAAAAATACAAAATATAAAAATTAATAAACATTTAGAATACACATACATGCATGAATATACATTTAAAATATAAAAATTAATAAACATTTCAGACATATATACCTATGTTTATGTGTTTATAAATTCCAAATAAATATGCACAGTACGCACACATCTATTATGTAAACAAAAACGTTTATTATGGATGCGATTAATCACGGTTAATCGCTTGCCATCCTTATTTTTAGCGTTTAACATATAATGGTGCCTTTAATAATAACCTTATTGTCGTTTTCTGACAGTGAAGTTATTTTGATAAAAAAATACTTTAACGTCAAAATACTTAAATAAAATCATTTTTAGGATTATACACTCTTAAAAAAGTCTTGGTCGTTTTCAACCCATGGTTGGGTCAAAAAGGAACAAACCAAACCGTTCATATATAACCCAACCATGGGTTAAAAACAACCCATCAATTTTACAGTTTTAGTGCCATGAAAATTTAATGCAATTAATATTTCAGTTCTACCAATTAGCACTGAGCATTTCATGTCAATATCATTACCATCTGCAAACAACCAAACTGATAAACCTCCTCCTCATATCATGATACTCACTAGCCAAGATCTGGAAGGCTCCAGTGAGGAAGAAGCGTCCTCCCTTCTTAAGCGTGAAAAGCTGGCAGAAAAACAGGAACAGAGACAGGATGCTGAAGACGATGGACAGGATCATGAGGGCTTGGACCGCCTGAATCCAAACTGAAATACAGACAAAAAAGCATCCCAACACATTAGTTCATTCACTTTTTCCAGAAACCACTTAAAGAAGCTTGAGCTCTATGGACAAATGCTTGTTCTAGAAGCAGAGGAGCTGCTCTCTTTAAATGGTTTAATGCTTCTTGTCTAATAAAGCTCATCTGCTATTGTCAATCGATAACTGCTCTATCAAATACAGTACAACTTCTGACCGTACTTGATCATTTGCAGTGCAACTTGGATATCTATTTATTATTGATGTTGACAGAGCTCTGGCGTGTCAGCAAAAATCAGACAAAGAATATCAGTGCGTAATTCTTGTCAAGAGTTTGCATTCAAAGCTTTGATACTTTTATGGATATACAAGTCACAAGAGAATCCACAAGCTCTCAGCCTGCCAGGAACCTTTAATGCATCGAGCGATCACGTAATGAGGATTCTGTTCCTAAAAGCTCTTAGCAGGATACCGGTACCTGATATTGATTCTCTCTTGATGTCCCAAGACCAAAACAAAACAGCAGTACCATTAACTCCATTTTACCTGCATTCTATGGCTTTAAAAGCCTGCCGCTTGTCATAATTATTCCTGATTTATAGTCTTTACAACCTTTCACAAGTGTGAACAGGAGAAAGTCTTTGTTTGCATTAGTATTTCCGGCTTTGCGCATTGATTCCATGGACAAAATGTTTGCCTGTTGGACATCAGTCTTGCATCCAAAGTCAATAGTGTACTACTGTTGGAATGGCTTGTATGAGTTTATGACCAATGAGGAAAGGCACGGGCAGATGTTTTAGCTTAATGTGTAGCATGCATTGTGTCCTGGAATGTTCCATATGCATGCCATCTGTATGCTAGGGCGACAAATTCAGTGTAATGGACAACAGACTGTCAAATAATCCAATTTCAGCAATATTCTTTAATAGGAGAATGCATTCCTGCTGTTCCTCCAAAACATACGAGACCTTTTCACTGTGATTATACTAAGCTTGTCTAAGTCTATGTGCCCGAGCCGAAATAAGTGGAATGCGTGGATCGTCCAACGTGTCTATTTCTTATCTGAGGGTCATTCCTGTAGCATCAGGTTTCTACCTCTCTCTCTTTCATCTCATGTTCAGCTGTGTCTGCCGCTCCCCTTATAGCCACCGAAAGTGTCAAACAACTCCAGGAGAATCAGATGCTTCATGCTAGACAATAAAACTAGAGATTCTACTCAAGCCTAAAGAAGAACCAAGTCCTCTATTCCAGCATTCCACAAAACCAGACTACTAAAGCCTATTGCACAGTCAGATATTCTTAACCACTTTAAAGAATCACACTTTACTGCAGACTAAAGCAGAATATGACTTTACTCCAAATTATTGCAGAATCAGACTTTTCTTCAAACTAAAGCAGAATCAAAGTCGCTCCAGACTAAAGCAGAATCAGACTTTACTTTAATTCAGATTCAGTCTCTGTTTTATTTATTTCCTGCCAGATTTTATAGATTTTCTAGAGTTTATTCCAGCCTAATGCAAAATCAGAATGACACAGACAGTTCTGGCATGAAACTCTAGATGGCGCAGTCCTAAAGTTTAAACCAATCTGACATAATAACTTTACTACACGGCGCAGCTGATTGGTTCCTTCCGTATCAGCAGCCAATGAGCTTGCTGCTCTATGTTTAAATTCAGAATCCCTCCTCCCTCCCCAGCTCCACCTGTATAGATCTGCCAAAAGGTGATCACGTAAACTATGCAGGGTTTATTCATATATGTTATATTCCTTATATGCACACAGCAGCATGTTATGGATGTGTTGGCAGTACCAAGACTCCACACTTGCTCATCCGTAGCAGTGTAGCAGATCTATTCCCGCCAAGACCAAATACATTTATATGTCATGTACACTACCATGTTAAACCCACTTAGAGTTGTCCTGACAGAACTTTATTTCATCCTAAAGTCTTAATGTTTTGTATAGTTTCCCAGAATCAGACTTTACCCCTGCCTAAAACAAAATCAGACTTTAATTCAGAGAGTCAGTCTTTTCATTTTTATATATTTATTTATTTATAATTTTAACAGAATCAGACTTTATTCCAGCCAAAATCCGAATCTGACTTTACGCTAATTCAAAGAGTCAGACCCTCTGTCTTAGATTTTGAATCATGAATCATGAATCACTGACTTAATTTGTATATTGGTATGAAAACATTGGCAATATAAATGTAAATGTTCCAAAATCTTAACAAGGATCCCATTACCAATAAACTGTGAAGCTCAAACATGCGTCCCGAAAAGGGCAAAATAACTCAAATGGCTTGCGCTTGTAAAAGTTTCAGAATGGAAACAGTTGTGGAAATGCCATTTGTTGTTTTTTCACTTTTTTATCATGTGAGGAGTCTATTCTAGCACAGATCCATTAATATTGTTTTGGGCTGCTATCTAGGGGTCTGACACACCCACCATACAAATGGCACAATTAACTCTTACTGTATCTCTCAACAATGAAGTAAAAATAAAAACAAATCCCCTTTAAACTGCTGTAATCCATCATCCTAAAAATATATTATTCATCCTCACATGTAGTAAACAGACATTCTTTTCCTTCCCGTACTGCTTTGACATTTGTAGTTTCCTAAAATTAGGTGTGGCTATATGCACTGTTTTGTGCTTGACAACAAGAGTAATTGAGTCACGCGCCCTACGTGAGGATATCAAGAACAGTGATGTACTTCAGGGGTAGAACGCTTCGTGTTTGCATTACGAATTTGTATGTCCATGTGACCCTGATCGTGATGTATGTGGCTTTTTACAAAATGATAAAATCCCAGGTTTATTTGTGAGACATCTTCTCATATCAGAATGAGGATTTCATGTCTGCTTTAGCGGCCAGCTTGTTCCTTATCACTCTCAGAGTTGAAACATTTAGGTAATCTTAGGTTGTTTATGCATTCGGTTTAGTTGCTTGGAGTGAGAGCATTCAACATCGAAAAAGGTCTGAACTGTAAGAGAGTTCACAGAGACCACCACTTTAAAGCACACTTTAATGTGGTTTGTTAGTATGCTGGCATGCACGTGTGAAAATGTCAAATGTGCTTACGGGTTGACTCCAAAACCTAGTACTGTAACAACCTCTGTTTACAGTAGAGGAGATAGTTCACCCCAAAATAAATATGTTGTCATCATTTATTCACCCTTGTGTCAAACCCTGTATATCACTATTTCTAGGCGGTACACAAATCAAGATATTTTGAGAAATGCCTATGTGTCCAACAATGGAAACCAATGCGGTCTGATGTTATTTGGTTACCAACGTTCTTCGAAATATCTTGTACATGTAAATCATTTTCATTTTTGAACTATCCCCCGTCTGAAACACTTTAAAGACATATCTGTATATTACAAGAGCTTACATTAAAAATAAAACGTACTACGCAACAACTGTAAACATTTCAAGAAAACGGCCCTTTTTCTAGCTGCGCAGCAAGCAGCTAGACTCGGCAAGCACAGGAGGGCAGGACAGAAAATCCCTCTGTCCCGCCTCCGCACCCGCACCATGCCACGCCCAAAACAAACACAACACATCATAGCTGCCACGCCAACCGACTGAGAAATAACACCGCAAAGCATTTGGGTCGTGCCTCCATTACCAAACTGCACAGAGAGGCGGTTCTTGCTCTAAAACTATGACATCATCTCCACCCTTCAAGAACTGCCAATTCTGTCAAAGTGCGAGGCATAAACGTCAAGGACTTTAAAATCGTTATAACTTTTAACTTCTTAAATGCTATGCGTAAGAAAGCGTATCCTTTTTTTATTTCTACTGTTTATCAGTTTTATGCCATGCACCACACAGCAGTTGCAATTTGGTGGCAGAGTCAAAAATAGCAACAAAACAAGTTTGTACTGTAACAGAATCTCAGTCACGTGTTTTCAATGCTATACGTCTTTGAGAATCTCTGTAAAACTGGCTGCATTCTTAACAGTCTTGTCACTGGCATGGGTGTGACTCAAATCACACAGCGTTCGGCTCAACGTGACCTGATGCTACACCGTCACTCGAGCGCGCAGATCAGTCTACATCCGAGCTGCTTGAAATTCTCGCCCCACCCTATACGTTCTCGAACCTTTCTACAACACTCTCTACTCCCAAACAAGGGGGCCGTGCTCGACCCCGGCAGCCAGACTATTTATACAGTCTGCATGAGCCGATGGAGAGGGATCTGCTGTGGGTTAAAAGTGCAAGCTTGCATTCCCAACCCTAGATGGCAGTATAGAGATGTGGGGCAGATGGGGCACACCCACTACCAAGTGTAAAAAACAGGCAGAGGGGATTTGACAGTCGTGCCAAGTTCAGGCCCTCCGTGATGTGTAACATACCGAGGGTACCACGTTAACCCTTTATAGAGAGGCGTTCACACTATTTTGTAACCATTCCTGTTTAAAGTTATTTTAAGCTGCACTTTGAATATTCATATTCAGTTGTGTGCCATTTGATGCAATGGGGTCCTACTGTACCTCCAGAATCTGCAGGTTCACATTTAACGCCTTCACTCAAAGTGGTGCAGTTTGTCCAGAGGTCCGAGCTGCTGGCTGAGTTTACAGCCCATGCCTGTCAGAGGAGACAAAACCATGATTAAGAAGTGAATCACATCCACACTTTTATTAATTACTGTAATAATGTATTGTAATGCTTTGATCAACGTTTAAAAAAAATGATGTCATGATATATCTTTACTTACGCTGACAATAGTGGAGATGAACAGCAGAACGAGCGCTGCGATGTGCATGAGGACGATTCCCACTAACAGGAGCAACATGATGTTTCCTCTGTACAAACATAGAAAGTGTTTCGTTTAAAGAGTACGTTTATAAAAAACAGCACCTCTATTGAAATACTGTAGTGCGTTATATCGTGCATGACGCATTCTGACGTTTCATTCGGAAAAAGTATCAAGCGGTTGACAAGAATGACTGATACATGTCACACGTTATCTTTTGATCCAAAGTATTCTTTCGTTTTTCCAAATCGGTAGCACTGAACTAGTGCGATAATGATTGCTTGTAAATCAGTGACTGTAAAATATCAATAACCCTTTCTGTTACAGACACAGATTTTTTTGGCGCAAAAATATAACAGCATGCACTGAACAAGAGCAAACACTACACTAACAAAGTCGACAGACGTGCGCATCTCCCAACAAAGTCTCATTCTAAATCTTTATGAGCGAACTAAGCAATTTCAAAGTCTTCATTTATCTCAAAAACAAATATTACAGTCACTTCTGATCCATTCTGGATTCTTTCTATACTCATAAACAGGCAACGCACTTTTGTAACACAAATCCAACTTACTGAGAGCAAAGCGAAAGTAAGTCCACAAAAACGGATGGAAACGCCGAAATACAGTGGTGCCAAAGTAACCGTGTTATTTCCAAAGTCCAGATTCCTGTGAGTAGATTAATGTTGTGTATGGAGCAGCAGTTTTAAAGAGTCTGGTTATGGAAGCGCAACGCCCTTTTTCTGCGTGGATCGCGTCAGGGCGCGCCCCTCTGTGACAGCGCCTTCCCAATATATCCAGAGCGCGCTCTGTGCGTAATAGTAGAGGAAAACCACCGGGAACTTAGTCATACACAAATCTAACTGAGCTGTGTTTGGTTGTCATGGATACCGACACTGCTTTTTATATGTACTTTTATCAGAAATTGGGTATTTAGCAGGCATAAACTGCAAACTTAGCCTTTAAAAAGCACTTTCATTAGTGTAGGCAAATCTTGGATTTGTTTCAATCTTATTTAATTATATTCAATATAGATCATTGCTATAATTATTTTAAGAAAGGGCATTAAACACATTTTGGGTCACCTAGCAAAACATTGTGTGTGGTGACATGTGACCATAACATTATTGCTGTTTGAACTTCGGACTGTTTACAGAAAAATAGAAATGGCTTAGTGTTGGGATTGTCCTGAGCTATTTCCATATTAATTATTCTATATTCTATTCACGCATTTTGTGATTTTTACACGATATGTTCAATTTTTTACATTTATCAGTGTGTGTGTGTTTCCTGGGAATTAACCCAATGACCTTTTGCATTGATATTGCAAAGCTCCATCATATGAGCTTCCCTAACACTCACTCATAGTCTATATCACATATAATTTATGTTTCGGGAAAACAAACAAATGAACATAGATTGGAATGTTGAGGTCTTGTCTCGTAGGTAAATTGTAAGATGAGGATGTGCCTTTTCATGGTTGCTATGGTAACAAGAGATACAAACTTTTAAGATGTCACTCTCTGTTCTCCCTGAGTGTGTGTGCGTGCCCAAAGCTGACCCTTGGGAGTCCTCCAGGAATGTGCAAAATAATTTTTCACTCTCTCTCTCTCTCCCTCTCTCTCTCTCTCTCCCTCTGTCATCAGATTTGAAGTAGGAAGTCACTTAAAAAAGGGAGGGCAGAAACTTTAGAACGCAATTCTTGATATGAAACATAGGTCAGATAGATTAATCAGTGAATGACCTTGTCTGAAAAACTAAAATTTAGTATTTATACTGTATTTATAATAATGTTACTTTTTTTAAAGTGATTTTTGAAGTAATTTCCCACTTTTTTGTCACTGCATGGTATTCTACAATCTCATCATTGGTCAGTTGTGCTGTCTGATGATGCCTATTAATTTGTATGTTAATACCGCTGCCCGTTTCCATGCTATTTAAATAGTTCACTTGCTGTTGAAATCATTTGCTCCTGATTGTCAATTAGATGAAATGTTGGTTAAAGACTGTATAGACTATTTAGATGGATATTGAACTGATCCAAATGCTAGTTACATCTCTGAGAATCCTCATGTTTTTACCAGCAGCGTTACAGCGACTTGTTGTCCTTGCTTATCACCCATTGACTCAAGCAAAGAGCAATATCCCTGTGGTACTATGGAATGTTCTGGCGTTCCAGTTACGCAAAGTAAGAGATAACAGGGGGAATGCAAGCTTGAAATGAGTGCAAATAGGTCCTTGTGTGTTATATGTAACATTATATTTAACGCTTTCCTTTGCCAGAAACACAAGTCACGAGTTTGATCGGAAAAGACTAATATGTGAAGCTTGAAAACACTACTGTATGTCATTCTAAATGGAAGTGTCTGACGAATGTTAAATAACTGCCAAATGTCAAGGACAGCAGGGAGGTTAACTCTACCGTTCAGAGCTTTGACAAGCCAGAAGAACTGTAGTGTGGCTTTTGCCAATGTATCTGGGATGAAAACTGTGCACTTTATTTGTAAATAGAAAGGTCTAAATGCCTCATTGATGCCCAAGGGGAAATTTTGTAACTTAGTCCACAAGTCATTCTTTCATTGGCATGCCATTTCTCAACTTAATTTTCTTCATCAAGAAGTAAATTCAAAGTATGTCAGATAAACGATGTTTCACATTTATTTATTATAAGTCAGGTAAAGTGCTAGTTCACAAAAGACGCAAAACACAAAAAAGTAATTTTTATTTTTGAGTGAATATCCCTTTAAGAGGCGGGTTATAATTGTGGTGTGTTTTTGTTATAAAGTCAATTGAAAATGGATGGAAAATTGTTATTTAATTAATAAACATCTATGGATACATACAGGGATATCTTGGTCAATACAATGTTTGACAGGCTCGCAGCAGACACTTTAAGGGTGCACTTGCTTTGGATAAGGCTGCAACCATTTACAGTAAAATGCTTTAGCATTTTAGCATCAGCCCAAACGCTTTTCCCACAAGGTGAAGTGTAGAATTTTTGCTACACTGGCATCACCAGAAGGAATTGCAAAGTTTCTGAAACGCTTTGGTGTTAAATTAAAACGTTTTGATGCACTGTTTATAACATTTTTATAAATCATCTTCAAATCCAATATTAATATTCCAGCACCAATAGTGTAGTTATTTATAATGGTACATGTGATGTGACATGTTTATGAAAGCATATTATCTACAGGGAAGGTCTTCCAGAGCCTGAAGCTTTCAAGATCTTTGGAGTCATTTTACCGAGTGCCATGGATGTCCCTTATATGCCAATGTTTGTGGAAGGCTTGAGTGGAGAATTGAAGGATGGGATGCATGCCAACAGTGGTACAGTGTTAAATTCTCACACACACCACCTGATCGGACTCTAATGTAACACACTACAGCCATTAAGTGTCTTTGAAAGCCAAGGCTAGACTCAAGTGCATAGTGAGATGGATGTGTGTCCCTTCAGAGAGAACGAGTGTGTTTGTCTAAAAGATTTATCACAAACTTATCAGTTGTGTTTGGGTTTTAAAGTGGTTATGAGAGACTATCAACAGGACATTATGTGTCCATGATAAATGTTTTCGGTTCTCTGTAAACAAGCCACAAAATATACAATATACAAATTCAAGGACTTTCCACTGGTAGTCATGATTATTTATTATTATTTAAAGACACTGTGGTGCTCTGTGCAAGATCTCCTTGAAGGGAACAGTAATAAAGCAATAGCAATTGGAACTTTACCCTAGTAAAGTTGGGCACAATGCAGAGCCCCCCCTAAAAGGGACAGTTCACCCAAAAAAAAAAATTCTGTCATCATTTACTCATCCTCAAGTTGTTCCAAATCTTTATAAATGTATTTGTTCAGATAAACAAAGAGATGGATATTTGGAGGAACACGTGTAACCAAACAGTTTTTGGTTACCATTGACTACCACAGTAGGAAAAATGACAACGGTAGCAAAAAGTGTCCCTGAACTGATTGCTTTACTACATTCTTCAAAATATCTCCTTTGTGGTCAAGGAAACCACAAAAATATAAAGAATGTTTTCCTACTATGGCAGTCAAGCTTCAAATGAAGGACACAAACGTTGTATGGGTGCTGATAAAGCTACTACAGGAAATGTGTGTGCAGTTCATGTAGAGGTGAGGTTGGCTTTTTGTCGATTTTTAAAGAAAGTTGTAACACATTGTCTGTGATGACAATATAAAAACAACCGACGGATCTTTTATGAGTTAGAGAGGAAAAAAAGGACAGGCAAGGTCTGAATATATTTTTAAAAGAGACAGATGTTTGCTTACTGTCACCATGTTTTCATTAAACACACACCGCTCACGCTAAATGGACAATGCGGTCGACTGAAAGCACACACCCGCATCCACACCCACACTCGAGCAGGCAGACATAAAGATATTAACTTCTTGTTGATCGACTCTCTCGATCTCACTTCCCCTGGTTCCCATTCTGATGTTGTGTGTCACACATCCTAGTGTTTCCCTGGAGACGAAGCCATAAATAAACACCAGCGGCTGGTATAAAAGCTGAGTGTAGATTCTTGAATCATAATGCAGTGTGATTCAGCAGGGGATGACAAAGAGAGCATATTGTCTCCACTGTTCATTTATCTCTAACTTTCCACTGGGTAACTTTGTTGTTCTTAACGTTTTTAAAAAAAATCATCTTTTCCTGGCTTCAACTCTATTCCAGCCTGATCTCACAAGATTTCATAACTATTTTACCCGGTGGCTAATTCATAAAAAAAACGTAAGATTAGTAAAAAAAGCAATACTGAAGCCCCACTCCTAGCACCGCCCCTAAACCTAGCATCACGGGTACGAACGCAATTGTTAATAAAATGTAGATCGTACGAATTAGCCAAAATTAGCCACCTCGTGAAAAATCTACGTTATTTTGCTGTGAGATCGTCTTGCCTATTCCCACTTTAGAGTTCTGTATTGTTGGGTCCTATCACAAAATGTTAAACGCTTCATGTTGTACCATTTTGAGTACAACATGACTAAATAAACATGTTTTATGTGGAAAAATGTGTAGTGACCATGTCTTTTGGTGCAATGATTACTGTTTACACTACAATGACCATGATTTCTTTTAGCTATGGTAAAACCATGTTTTTAAACCGTTAAAATTTTCTTAAGAGGAATTATATATGGCTGACAGTCTAGTGGTATAAGATAAACACAGTCCAGTAGTTACAGTATTTAAAGGGAATGACAGATCGATCAGACAGAGTCCACAGACCACCAGCATCAGTGTCGTGTAGACTTCTGTTGTTTCAACTCCTGTTCTCTGCCAAAAGAGATAATTAATCTACATTGGAGGATGTAAAGTTTCCTACTGCATTAGACTGCCAGTGCATGAATGCAAGAGACCTGATAACGCTGTGCAACCACATAAGAATGAAAAACTTTCAGGTCACGCAATCAGGAACAACACAGAGGGATTCCCGCTAGCCGTTGAGGTCTAACTGCAGTTAGGGCGATTTATCTTCTGCTTCAGATTTCCTGTTTTATCAACTTTGAATGCCAGACTCAAACATCTTGTGGTTGAAGGGCAAACCCTGTGTACACTCTCTCTCTCTCTCTCTCTCTCTCTCTCTCTATATATATATATATTACTGTAGAATGTCATAAATGCTTTTATGTCATTATCATTATTAGATGCACCAGCAATTTATTGTGTTACGTCATAAGACGTCACCACTGTGTCGCCGTAACATCACGTTATATACATAAATATGTTAATTTAGAAGAAATGCATGTTTTTTATTGCATATTTATTAAAGTCAAATGCATTTATCTCTGCTGTTTTCATGCATTCTGCCTCAGATTTGCCCTTACAAAACTTCAGTGTTGCAATGGTAGCTACAGTACTGACTTATTACAATAAAAAATGCATGTAGTGCATTTAGTAATTTCTTCCAATGCTTGTTCACCAAGAAACAAGTGGCGATACCATTTTTTGATGTATGCCTTATTGTTAAATGATAAGCACATTACTATGCCATGGTATGGTACATAAAAAAATCTGAAATTTACATAATGCCAAATTCATCAAATGACCTGGAGGTATAAAAAATGTAATTTTGTACACACTGTACTATCTGTATTAATAAAACGCTTGTTTAAAGGAGGATGCATAATTGTTTTGATACTTTTACATACTTTTAATGAAAGTAGAATGATGATAAAAGATTTGGCTAGCTTGTCGTGGTTAAAAATAACGTCTGGCTATGCGAAGACTGTGGTGAAGACTCTAGAGTACATTCTCAGAGGACAGGGTTAAGAGTGATGGGCTTAGGTCAGCTATTTTTGTGTCTCAATCATATGTTTAGCCAGGGAAAGAAAAAAACGCACGTCTCAGATGAGGTTTGTGCTTCAGGTATGCAGTCCTAACGTGTATGTGAAGAGAGGGAGGGAGGAGGGATGTTCGAGAGAAGCACGGCTCTGTCAGTAACTCTAATTATGTAATGGTGAGAGATTGTAAGAGGTCCGTAATGTGAAATGCACAATGGTGGAGGTTGTTTTGGTTCGAGTAGGCTCTGGAGCGCTGTCGGGAATGGAGAGAAGGGAGGACAGATATGCCAGGGGTGCAGATTGGGAATTTTGTTCTTAAAGCTGACATGTGTTTCAAAATACTTCTCAAGCACAATGTGCAAAAAGAGGTCTCACGCTTGTAAACTGTGTGTGAAAGATTTGTCTGTTTCAATGTTGCCTACACTTCCTATACTTTCCCACGAGATGAGTTTGGACCACACAGACATTCTTACTGCTACATGAATGTAAGTCGGTTCTCTTGGCAGTTTCCATGCTCTAAAATGTTAACTTATCCGTTAAACTCAATAAGAACACAACTCAGGGCTCCAACTTAAATTTCATGCACAGCTGGCCACAGTATGACTCTCAAGGGCTGACAGACCCATTCTGAGGTTTTATCTGTGTGTTTTCTTTACTCAAAACCAGAACACACTTTAGATGTGATAGAAAATGTAACCCTTCCACGTTGACAAAAAAGTTTGGCAAACAAGTTTTATAGCCAGTCATAATTCTACAAGTAGATTTTATAAATCCCGCAATGCAAATAATAGTGGGACTATTGCCAATCCCTTCCGCAATAAATCCAACGTTATGAGGTTTCTCTCTCTCTTTCAACATCTGATCAAATAGAGTCATATTTGTCTTGAGCAAGACATTCCTGCCATATTTTCAAGGTCAGGGTTGGGCAGAGGTGGTAATGAGGCCAGGCTCTGGAATGGAGCTCTTAAATGCTATACTCAGACATGTTGAAATCAATACTCCTCCTGTCCGACTACTGCACCAAACTTTTGAGGCCTCTGTGTACTCAAGATTTCAATATTTACTAATGTGAGGTGGTTTTGTTTGGTGTGGTTTAGTGGATAAAGATGTAAACCTGCAATCAGAAGTTTAAAGGTTTCGTTAAGGGTGACCCGAGGGATATTCCAGTATGCCCTTACGAAACAATATGGAAATATACTTGAAAATATACACTTATGTATATTTTTCAACATATGTATAGCGGCATTTCCTTACTTTTTATTTGTTGTAAATACAAACTATTTTATACATTGACAATTAATTTAGGAAAAACGAATTTGAATAAGGGTATGATTACGAAAATTTTACGAAATTAAAAAGATGTTCGGATGAAACAACTTTGCAATGCCAACACAATCTCATGGGAATTGGTGACTATTTTACGAGGTGGCTAATTCGTATGAATTTTGTACGAATTTGTATGATTCGTATGTTTTCGTACGATTTGGTCTCAAGCCATTGACATTACCATTAGGGGAGGGGCTTCAGTGTTGCTTTTTCTGATGATCGTTTACGTTTTTATACGATTCACATTGTACTATTTCATACATATTATCAACTTTGTAAAAAAGCTACGAATACCCATAAGATCAAGTTGGTGATGCTCGTTAGAAAGAAAAATTACAAAATAATTTTCAAAATGTGAAACTTTTTATTTATTGACATCAATTAAATGATGGAATGATGATTTGGAGCTTTGGTGTGCCGACTTTTGTATATAGTCCTTAATTCATTTTTAGCTCGAGCACCCATTTTAGGTTGATGTCTGTGCTTTTGTCCTCTTTTTTCATTAATTAAAGGATGACATTAAATAGGATATGTTTGAGCTCTAATGTTTCTCTTTTTATGTTTTAAAAACAATAATCGTACATCTCTTGTGTCTCAGAGCTCGCCATCTCAACTCTAGTCACACATTTATTTTTCAGGAACAAAAATCTCCAAGATGTGCACCATCTCAAGCTCATCTAATAAAACATAAGCAATATATCAGAATTTATTTGATCTAAGGAGTTTTAAGTGTGAGTTTGAACAGAGCAACAGCGTGTTGTTTGTAAAGGCAAACACATTCCCCCTCTGAGTCAACAGATCCAGATGCTGTGTGTATACTTAACCGGGAGTCTGCTTGCCTGTGCCATCTGTTTCTGAAGTGTGTGTTTGTACCGCAAAAGAACGTGAGAACCGCAGATCCACTCTGTCCAGAGTGAAGATCACCCTAAACTGGACGACTGAACTAAACAAACAAAACCAAGGTGTTTTGTCCACTGTCCGCAAACTGTCAGAATCACGTCACACCCTGGAGTGAATGATCAAAGCGGCTTACAATCTCAGTTTAACAGATGTAAGGTGGAGTTAAGATCACTGATTGAACTGTCCTGAAGTTAAAGGTCATTCCAGTTTGTCTACCAATTTGAGAAAAGCTATGCCACATAAATGCTCATAAGGAAAGAAAAATCACAGATTAGGTCTCTATATCTCAAATATTTCTAGTAGCTACCAATGAGATTAAATGGAGATGAAATGGAAACTTTTGTTTGAATCTCCTGCTTCTCCAAAATTTCTTCGAGAAGAAGACAGTAATTCAGAGAATTCATTATAAACGTCCACAACATTCGACAGATTGATTTTAGATTTAGATTTGGTACACCAAACTGGCCACGATTGAAGCAGAATTAAGACGAGGTTCTTGAAGATCTAGGTATATCCGATCAAGCGAGGCGTGCTGGGAAAGCTCTTCCTCATACTCATGCACTTCTCCTGATCCAGAAACATAGAGTTGGCTTTCACCGACAGGTCGTACTCCAGAACGACCTTCGTCTTCACCAAGTTCTGCAGAGTGTTCTCCGCCTCCATTAATCTTCCTTTCAACTTCTGAACAGTGTCTTCAATCTCCCTCACTTCAGTGATCAACCTGAGTGAGATGCAGAACAGAGAGGTGAATCTCCACACACATAAACACACACACACAGACGTTTCTATATACAGTGTTACCTGTGGTGAGGGTTGTCCCTGCACAGTTCGACGTTAGGTCTGCGAGATCTTTCTTCCAGACGAGTCTGGGCGACTTTAAGCGGGTTCTCTTTGTCTCGGATCGCCTTTTTTAGAGCCTCGATTAGCATTTCAGTCTGGAAGATTTCCTGAAGGGTCTGAAAATGGAACAAGAGAGTGTGAGAGTTGATTGAATAATCGATAAATGAAGTCAGACTGTTTGGTTCAAATTTGATCTTAATCACACAAAAAGACAAACTTATTAGAACATATTCTATAGGTGTTATTTTCAAAATGCATAACGTAAAGGCAATACTACTCATCCTCCCTCACTGCCCTTAATGCACATTAATGATGTTAACTCATTTTGACCTCCTCAACAATATACTCCATTGTCCACATTCAATGTCTAGATCTTTACAGCATACATAGGTATAAAAGGTCTGGTGTATGTAATTTAGCGGCATCTAATGGTCTGTTTGCGAATTGCAACCAACAGCCCACTCCATTCCCACCCTTTCAAAGCACCACTGTAGCTGACCAAGGAATAATATGTCGTCACCTTTTTGCTTGTTTGCTGAAGGAGATAACATATAAATGCATGCACTCTGTAGAGCAGTTTGTTCCTTTAGGGCTACTAGGGCTGTGTTCAAAATATCGTTATGGCGATACATCGTCATGACCTCCTGACGATGCGCGCATCGATACATCCGACTGTGTATATATTCTGCAACACGTTTGAAATTAGCCAATTATTATGCAACAAAAATTGAAACAATTATTCGTGGTGTAAGGGATCTTATCTGTGTTCCGTCCAGATCGCCCCTTACGATTCTATATGCATGTGACCCGCGGCTCAACTGCAAAATTTACTCATACAGTAAAAATGTAAAAGTACCCTTTCTACCGTTCTCTCTTCATCGGTGAGCACAGTATACATGAAAGAGGATTCTCATATGATTCATACGAGGCGCAAATTCAACACACACACACGACGCAGCACTGCTTCTGACTTTTTAACACGCGATTAAAATCAATGAAACTCCCACATTTTCCTTTTTTTTATCTATTTACTCTAACTAAACACTTGTGCATATATTCATATTTATTCGTTATACATATGAAGAGTTTGTTTCCAAAACGCGATTAACGCCATTTAAAAAAAATTGTTCCCGCCAAAATCAGTAAGGTTAATCGCCCTAAAAGTGGGACATTTTTTGCATTTCAGATCTTGTGAAATATTGAGATGTGTAGCTTGAAAATACCACGGGCGTGTCCTGATCAAATAAAAAAAGAAAATGCAGATAACACATTCATGAAAGAAATTATTAGTGCTCTTACTGCTAATCGTCTGAGAAAATGAGCAGTTTCCTAATGTGGTAAAAGGCCAATCTTTACTTGATTTAATAGTAAAATACTCTTTGTTATGGTTGAAACATGGAAAATTGAACAGCATCAGACAAATAATAACATGTGATGCTTTTATTATAAAGACATTAAGCAACTATTATAATATAAACAGCTTTCCTGTAGCTCAGTGGTAAGAGCATTGCGTAAAGGTTGTGGGTTTGATCCCAGGGGATTGCAAATACCTATGTAAAATGTATAGGATAAAGCAATGTAAGTCGCTTTGGATAAAAGCGTCTGCCAAATGCCTAAATGTAAATGTAAATGTATAATACGCCTATGTTGTTATGGTAGAAATAAGTTGACAATATCCGCAATATATGTCAGTCTCACTTTTCTAGAGAATGCAATAGATCCGCTCAACCAATCACAGCACACCATTCCACGCTACGCATTGTAAACCGTAATGGGAGCGCTCTGAATAAGGTCGGCATCCTAGTTCACCCTGATGTACTTTGTGTTCAACAAATAAACAAAAATGAAAACTTTTGACGGCATTCATGAACCTGTGCTGGTTTTTGCGGTGGGGAAGAAACGTAAACCATCGAAATCCAATAATTTACGTTAGGAGATTAAGAAGACGAGACACTAATAGTAATTTATAGCATTAAAATGATGATGTATGTAAAATTAGTATTGTATTGAGTTCATAGGCTGTCATATGTGGATCAACTCACTTTGTTGTGTATTTTCAACTGTTTCAAAATGAAAAAATACTTTTATATTGATTCAATGGATTTATTGCATTTTGAAAATAAATGTCATGGATTTATTGCATTTTGGGGATGAAATGATCAGTTTTTATATTAAATCTTTTAAAATCCAAATCTGGATTTACATTTGTTATGTTATTAGAACCTAAATATACTATGTGAGACGGAAAATAGTGTTTTTTATCTTGCCACTTTCTTTGTAAAGAAAACACATTTTTACTCAAATTAATCAAAATTGATTTATAGCGTTTTGGAACCAAACTCTTTATTTAGTCTTTTTGTAAAACACATGCATACATATGATGTAGCCTAGTAACTGTTTTAGAAACAAGGGTCTCTGTATAAGGACTTGATTTGGTAAGACTGCTTTTTGGATGGTGAAAATTCATTTGTGAATTAAAGTCTTAAAGGGCATAGCAGCCCAAAAGGTTTTTGTTCCAGAAAACCATGAACATATCAATGAACCTCAGTTATAAATTAACTTCCAAAATCCTACTAAGTTTAGTATAGTATAGTGTACAATGAGAACCTTTTCATTTGATTTGACTCAGACTGGTTATTGGCCTAAAGAGATTGAATGAGCAATTAAAAGTAATGATGTTCACAGTGTTTTTACCTTGGCCAGGTGTGCCTGCAAATTGTTTTTGGCATCTGCTGTTTCAGAGATACGGTTGGTAAAGGACACGTTTGCGGCGTTAAACTGGTTCCACATCTCGTTGGAAGTGGCGTTGAGCAGAATCTCGATCTCATCACGAAGTCTGTGAGATGCGGCCCGTTCACTCTGAGAGTGAAGGATGTTGTCATCAGTGAACTTGGACCAGGTGTCTGGAAGACTGATACTTTAAGTAATACAAACATGAGTGAGTTTTGATAATAACATCTGTAGATGTGACATCATTTAATTTTCTTAGTGGTGTTTACACAACTGTGTAATGAACTCACGATGGGTCCAGGCGATCGATTCCTCTGTAGTAACTGATTCCGTCAGATGTGTTTCTGAGGTGGTGACACCTGTCATCGATTCTCTGTGCTGTCAACTTATCGCTCAAATCTCTCTCCAGCTCATGCTGGGCAGCACGGTTTGAACTGTGAACGTATGAACAACACACAACAGGTCAGAAACCTTTGAGAAACACGACCAATGTAACGGTTGAACCACACAATGCATTGTGTTTAAAAGATAAAGATCGGTAAAATAAACCCTACAAGTACTTTATCTTGGGTTTTTCTGGAGTGCCTTTTGTAAGACTCACGCTAGCTGAGCAATGGCTCTCTCTAAATGTCTTCTCATTCTCTCCTGACATGACTTTATAACCTCCACCTCCTGTTTAAAAAGAGAGAAAAATGTGTAATCTTTAGCCATTGACCGTATGACTGTGCATTCATGCTTATTATGTGACTAATAGAAAGTTACCACTGAGTGATACAATGGATGTGGAATATAATGTAGAAAAGCAGTGGTCTGGGAAACGGTCGTCTACACAGTTTAAGAGTCATTACAGAAATATGCACTATGCTATGATTTACTCATTATTATCAAGTATCCAGAAATAACTCAATGTGTCACTCACCCATCATATTGAATGATGTTTATTATGTGGATTTATGTGTTTAGATGTAGATGAATTGATGATTTTTTTAAATTTGATGTTTAGATTAAAGATGATCTGACCTTAATTAAATCGATCTCCACGTCATCATGAACCAGGTCAATGGTCATCCGTTTCTCCCTGTGGAACAAACATTCCTGAGACACCTGAAACGGTAAGAAAATATATAATAAGATATAATTGAACCTTGATATGACCTAGGAGTAAGAGCATCAAAGTACTCATATTTATAAACGTAAGAAAAATAGGTAACGTGTTTACTGAGAGATAGATGACTAGGCCTACCAAAATGTTCATTTATATTAATATATATATATATATTGAAAATGAATGATTTTATTGAGATCACATTTCAAAAACTACCAAATAAGTTTCATAAACATTGATATCAATAAGAGATGCGTGCCTTTTTTCACACTATTGGCTATCAGCTGATCATTTAAAAACAGACCATGATCAGGGCAAATATATCCTGTCAATCAAAAGAGGACAGGAAATGCATTGAATTTGTGCTCTGTGTATAGAAAATGTTAAGAAACATCACCAGTTTGATGTTCAATATTAATAGTCATTTTATTAATTAATAACTTTCAGAAAGTTAAGAAATATTAATTTAATCTTCAGACTCGGTATCGGCCGTGTCAGTCTGAATAATCTCTGAAGAAATTTAGTATCTGTGCATGTCTAATTTCAATCTTTGACATAAAATTACTAAAACTGGTTGCAAAGCAACATTAAACCACAAATAGTTTAGTGCCAAAATTGACATATAATGAGTGGAACATTAAATCAATAAACCTTTTTTTGTCCACAAATACCCGTTGTGTAGAATATACCACATGAAATATGACATCATGTGTGGAAACCCTCTCTGATTTGCTTAAAATGTGTCAACCGCAGCGCTGGTCAACAAACATATCACTACGGAAAAGTGTTGTGATCAATGCTGCAAGGTTACTGTAGTGTAAATAGCAGGATGCTAGAAGTGACAATGTTTTGGTGTGGTTACTATGGAAACCGTATCACTTTGAGTCAGACATGTAACTCAATGAAGACAAAGATTGAACACATTGAGGTCAGCAGCTAGATCTAGTGTGCTTTGTGTGACAGAGTCTATTTGTTACACCCCGCCTGGGTCTATTACAAAGTGTTGGGTCACTTGACACTCTGCTGTGGTGTATTCTAGTTACTGGTCCTTTAGATAGATCACTATGACCCAAATTAGTTACCTAACTAAGAAACAAAAAATCTAGATATGAATTTGAATAAATAAATGTTTAGTAGTCAACACATCACCTGCAGCGGACTCTCCGTCTCAGCGAGAGCTCGTTCCAATCTCCTTTTGACATCGGTCAATGCTGCTATCTCCGTCACCATGTTGTCGATCTCATGGTTGAGCTCCGACCTCCAAAAGCTGATGTTGTTTAGTCTTTCTCCAATGTTCTTACTGGTGGTCTCCTGGGTTCTGCGGGTCAGCTGGTCTTTATCCTGGATCAACCGGATCGTGTCTCTCCGCAGCCTCTCCGCGCTGTTCCGGGAGGATTCCGACTCCCTGTAGTTACTGTGGTTGGATTTGTACCAATCATCAGGCATGTAGCGTGTGCTGAGAGCCGTTCTGTTTGAGGGGTAAAACATGGTCTTGGCCCGGACCAGGTCCAGGTTTTCTCTTTGGAGGGCTGATACGGTGGGTATTGCACTGCCGGTCCTAAAGTAAGTGTTGGTTTTCCAGGGCATGTTTGAAGTTTGGTTGAAGGTCAGCGCTGGTTGGTGGCTTCTATAACTGGATGCTGTAGTGGAAATGGCTGGCAGGAAGTGGCTGGTCTTTGGCCGAGCGTAAGTGGCCGTCTGAGTGGATCCTATTAGCTCCATGTGTCTATGAAATTGGCCACCTCTTTGAAGGAAAATATAACATTTTTCATTGGAATGTGTGCTATTAGTGTCGTCGGTAGTTCATAAGTTTAAAATCCAGACTGCATGTGTGTGTGGCTTTCACAGACAGGAAAAATCTGGTCATAATATCAAATTAAAAATAGCTGAGGCAATGATGAACAGATACCATGTAGAACTGAGAAAGCTATTCAGTTTTGTACATAAACAATGACATGCATTTAAGTTTGTTCACAAATGTACACCTCTGATTTAAGAAATATAACATAACAAATTTGTAAAATAACAAAAATGGAAGATTAATGATAACTATATTATTTAATAGCATTATTAATTAACATTACACTGTAAAACTTTGCTGTATTTTTGCAGCAGGTCTGCCAGTAACTTACTGTAAATTGAATTTACATTTTTTTTTACATAAACTTACCTTGTTCTTTTATTTTCTTTCATAAAACAAGACTGAATATCTTGGTTCACTTTTCTTGTTATGTACTTGTATAGTGATTTAGGAAGATATAAATATTTTTTACTAGAAAACAAGATAAAAATGCTTAGGAAGAATGTAATTTTTTGCTGTGTTACTGTGTTAATGCCAGTAATGAGAACAGTCTCTTCTTGCTCATTTTTAAACTCTAAAGTCAAAGAGTTTTAATTTCGATTAAAGTAAAGTTTAGTCAACTGAAAACAGCACTTACAGGAAAGTATTTTTAGGTAGCGATTCTATATAGAGTATGTTACAGTAAATTCTACAGTAAGTTTTACAGTGTAATCTTCCGTTTTTGTTATTCACATTGACTGGAATAATTCACAATAAATTATTTAATTTAATTTTAAGTTAAGTTTATTAACTACTTTATTTTATTGCAGCATGTTAAGCAGATGTTTTTATCCAAGAAACTTAGCCATATGAAAAATTGTATTATACTTTTAAGAAGAAAATACTGAAGTACCACAACATTGGTTTATTTGGTGAAAGAACATAAAAAAAACATTTTACCGTTAACATTAGTTAATGCACCATGAACTAACATGAACTGTATTGACAGGAACTAACATTAAGAAGGATTAATAAATGCAGAAAAACTAAATTGTTTATTTTTTAGCTAATGTTAGCTAATGCATTTTCTAATGTTAACTAGCATCACCTTATTGTAACGTTTTGCCCATTTAATATTATTTACAATTAACCTGAAAAGTACATATTTGTTAATATGCAAAACATGCAAATGTATAAATGCAAACAACACATAAGAAAGAACAATAATTTGTTTAATTTAATCTGGAAAATATCCAACATGCATGGAATGCAAAACTTTACAAACTGACTAACGACTTCAGCATGACAATCTCTGAATCACTGAACATTTTATGCTGCCTATGATGTTAAATAAGAATAAGATCAAAGCTCACCTTGTATTGGAATCGTGCCCGTCTCTCTCACAGTGCTGGTACACAGATCTCCACTGCCGACAGGTGTACAGTAAAACGCTCACCTCTGCAGATCTCTGGTCACCTCTGCGCATGCGTGAGGGATCAAACGGCACTGATGTGCATTATTGATGTACATGCTCTTAGCTAGTTGTCATCCCTCGAAATTCTTTCTTTGCCTGTCAGTATGCCTGTCACATTAAATCTGACTGCATGCTTTTTAGGCATCCATACCCCCTTGTGAGGTATTGCACATTACTGTTCAGTGCCCGTTCAGGACACAACAGTAACACAGTTCAACAGGGTCAAAGTGATCAGCCACGGATGAACTGAGATCACTCGGCCATTGTTTCACATTATTTTATGTATATTATGTTAAATCTTACATTCATCATTAACTTATAGAAGCACCGTTTTTTCTGTAAAATATTTCATAAGTTAAATTATTATTATGTTTATAATTTATAAAATATATCCAATTTAATATATATATTCCCGTTTACACCCCCTTAACAAAACAAACTTAGATTGATCTCCACTCGCAGTTTCTATCGCAAACATCTGCTTTTTCTAGACTACACCCGACCATCAAACTTAAGGCGTTTGACATAATCAGACCTGGATCTACATGCAGAAAAGGTCGCTGGATATTCGTGTTTATACAGGGAAATACGGCACATTTAATATTTCATGTGCGAAACGGTCTTGAGTTCGTGTCGCCCGGGTGTGTACAGGAAATACCACTGGAAGTATAGATGTACATTTTTGAGAACTGCGAATGGAGCCTATGCTTACACAGCTGTATATACCGACTGATGACTGGAGATTTTCAGAAATGTAATACTGAAACTTCAACTCACATTGTTCAAAATCTGTTCGTCAGTCTTTCTTCTGTGGAACACAAAAGAAAATATTTTGAGAAATGTCTCGACACAATGGAAGTCAATGGGGGTGAATATTTGCTCACCAGCGTTATTCAAAATATCTTCTTTTGTGTTCTGCAGAAGATATAAAGCCATACAGGTTTCGAGTGACATGAGGGTGAGTGATTCATACACACTTTTTTATTTCTATTTCAGTCCTTGTTTATTAAAATTATGCCACCCATTTAAGTTTGACATAAAACAAATCCTTATATTAAACAGGGTATTTCACAAAATTATGAAGTACTGTTTATGTAGGGAATCTGATATTTGAATCTCTGTGTTTGGTGAGAGGTGACACCTTCTAATTATTGCATGGCCCCCTAAACCTCCACCTCCCCTTCATGAGGATGAGTTACCAACGACTTATCAATGATTCATTCAACAGGAAGAGAGCACACTGGACTGCTTAACACAAAATAATCACCTGTGTGTCTTGTTACAGTCCAGGCTAAGAGACACAAATATTTGCCTAGGACTGCGGGTGGGTTGGAATGATACGGTTCTGAAGAGGGTGTTTACGAATTGACTCATGCAAAAATCACTTTGTCTGCTGAGTTCCCCAGTAATTGTTAATGGACTGGAGAGCAGCATGTGGGTTTGTCTACTGAGAAAGAGGGAAAGAATGTTCGTCTTTAGTTTTGCTGATAAAAACCACAGCCAAGCTTTTGTGGAACATTACATTACTTTTAAATGCATTTGAAGTGAGTTGTTTGTTGAGTTTTATACCATCAACATAGCTGCTTAAAAATTCTGTCATGATTTTCTCACCTTCGAGTTGTTTGAAGTCTGCATATATTTCGTTGTTCTAGTGATGGCCAAGAAGTTTGGTTTCAAGCATTCTTCCAAATATCTTTCTCAGTGTTCAGCAGAACAAAGACATTTATACAGATTTGGAACAACTTGAGGGGGAGAAAATCATGACAGACTTTTAATTTTGGGGGGAACTGTTTCTTTAATAGAAAAGATCACAAAAATAATTTATTTATTCGCACTCATGTCCTTCCAAACCAGCTTCAAAAAGGACGAACACATAATAAAAGTACCAAAGAGTTTCAAAGACCTAAAGTTTAATTTACATTCAAATTGTCATTATGTTCAAAATAACCACATAGATGTTTTTTTTGCTCTACAGAAAGCTTTGGAACAATGCAGAGGTGCAAAAAATGACAGAATTTATATTCTTAATGTGAACTTTTTTAGGAATGTCTGCCTTTCCTCATATGAGCAGAACCTCGTAATTCATATCTTCAAAGATTTCTCAATGTGGACGTCCTCAACAGATCCTCTGTCTCTGTTATCCCATTGTGTTTTTTTCCTGAGGTCTGCGTCTTTACTAAATTAACATTGCCTGAATTCAGTGAAGAAAAGACTGAGATGTGCCCTTTTTTAAATTAAGTTGTGCGTTTGATATATCTATTAACCCCATTATGCAGGAAACGAAAGGTTCAGTTTGGTTTGCTGAGTGGTCAGTTCTCACCAGGTGGTCTGACAACCCTTGGTTCTTTCTGTCAACAAAGTAAGATGAGATTCAAAGGGGCCTCGTGCCAGTGATCCATCTCCTGACACACATTCTGAAGCACACACCCACTCACACACACGCACTCACACACACACACACACAAACACACAAATAAATTAGTCAGTGTGTCCTGTCTTCTAATGAACCTGTGTTGAATATATACTGTACAGGCATGGTTAAAAAGCAACCGTTGTCATTTCTTATGTATTTCCAGACATTAAATGCTCTAGGCCTCATAGGTTTCAGTTTAATTGAAACATAAGAGTACTCTATATTTATCCGGGTACTGTGTGTCTAGATGGAATGTGGTGTACTACTGCATGCCATAAATGTGTAGAGCACAACACATTTTCTGAATATCAAGAAGTATAGACTTGCTAACCAGAAACTGCATAAAGTTTAAATTGTAATTTGGTCTTTAGGGTTATAGTGCACCCAAAATATAAAGTTCTTACATTTACTCACCCTCGTGTCATTCCAGATCTGTTTGACTGACTTTCTTTTTTTCCTATTTGGAACAACATTGGTAACCGAACAACCTCCATTGACTTCCATTGTGTGGGCAAAAAACCACGGAGACATTTCTCGAAATGTCTTCTTTTGTGTTCCACTGAAAGACTCGTAAACCGGTTTTGAATGACATGAAGGTGAACTAATGGTGACAGAATTTGTATTTTTCCATAAACCACCCCTTTAAGTAGATGTTGTTTTTGTCCCACCCATTTGGGCTCAAAGATATGTGTACCGCTGAGAAATCTGATCCAGTGATTTGAAGTCATGTTCATCGATTTTAATAAGAGTTTCATGTTAGGTCAAGATAAATGTTTTGAATGGCACTGACAATAGACACATAGGCAGACAAAAGGCTCTTCTTTGGGATCATCAAACAAGAATTTACATAGATAATTGATGGGAGTGTCAGATTTAAACTGCCACATGCAAATAGATATCAAATGCGTGGATGAACTGCCGTGCTTTTATTGAGAATCAATGCTCTATGAAGGCTCGGCAAGGATGGGTTTCATGTTTACACTATGAGACCTGACACTGCCCGGAGTTTCAGGGATCAGATAGATTCACAGAGAGAGAGAGAGAGAGAGAGGACTTGACTCTCGATCACTCAAGTTGCTCAGGTTTCCATGCTGAAGAGGGTTTTGATTGAGGTGAGAACAGGCCGTTTCATCTACATGCCTCTTTGTTAACGGGCATTAAAACCCATTACCCCACTCCTCCATTATTTTCTACAGAAAACACATGTAGCTCACAAAGTATGGAAATAGTGACAGATAGGAAATGACTGTGTTTACTATCTAAACACCATTGAAATTCAAGGATATTGGAACCAGGAAAGGGCTCGGTTGGGTCTAGAAAATATCTGGTAACTCTTCCTCTTTGACTCCATCAGAATGTCAGTCAGAGAAGCCTAAACATCCTGCTCTGTTAAACTAGGGCTCTACTGTATCCTTCCTCTCACTACCTGTCATATGCAGTGCTACACATGCTATTTAATCTTTCATGACCTCACCCCCCGTTTACATCAGCATTGAAGTTTAGCTGTCTGCACTGCTAGGAATCTGTGATTATGTGATGACTCTGTACATTGGCCAGTCTCCAGTCGTCCCAGTAATATAAAATAAAAATACTTTAAGAAGTTTTTCACATCAGCAGTATGGCAACCACAGTTAATAGTATACTGTATGCACTGTACCTGCTAATGGTCAGTGTTTGTAGGGGTTGCCATCACACCTGAACTGAAGAGTCAATGAGCCATTAAATCTGATCAGCCAATAGCATCCCCCCTACTGAGCCATAGGCATCTGGGGCCTCATTTATAAAATGTTGCATAGAAACCGTCCTAAATTTGATTTGACAATCATTTCTCAAAGTACGTCTGATTCACAGAAAACGTATGTAGTCCTCTTTTTCTTTAGATATAAAAAGTGGCTAGTAAGAATCATTTTTGGCAACAATTTAAATCATGAAATATGGAGTGGAATATTATAATAATGTAATATAATATATATGAGGTTTCAGAGTTTTAGAAGGACTGCAGTGATTATACAGTTGAGGAAAAAATTAAGAGAACACAACAAAATTATTTTCAGTATTACTTAATTTATTCTTTCATTCTGTGAACTATTGACAATGTTTCCCCCAAATTCCAAATAAAAATATAGTTTTTTTCCGCATTCATTTGCAGAAAAATGAAATGGGACTAAATCATCAAAATCACAAAAATTATGCAAAGTCTTTAGATTTTGAATCAAAAATTGAATACAATGAAAAAAATCATATTTATTTTCAAACCACACAATACTAATGTTTTTACATGTATTTTGGAAACAATGCAAAGTTAAACCCTGAGTTTTTTAAAGCTTTCATAAAGCTTTCGTACTGTATGTCTGACATTGTCCTTCATTAGGTGACATTATGCCACTTCTGAGGTTTGTTTTTGTGGCAATTCAACAGACAAAGGCAAATTTGAGTGGTTTCTTAAAGGGGTCATATGACACGGCTAAAACAAATATTATCGTTTGTTTTAGATGTAATGCAATGTGTATACACGATTTAAGGTATAAAAATGCTGTATATTTCACATACCGTGCATGTTTGTATCTCCTCTTTGCCTCACATTTCTAAAGTGTGCAGATTTTTTACAAAGCTCATTGCTCTGAAAAGCGAGGTGTGCTATGATTGACCAGTTAACCAGTGCATAGTGATTGGTCGAATACTGCAAGCGTGTGACAGAAATGTAACGCCTCTTACCATATTTGGAACATGAAGTTCCAAAATAATTGTATTGACATGTACGCCCACCTTACTTGCGTATACATTTGGGCGGTTTTAGTTGAATCATACAACAAACTGATGTAGATTTGTTATGGTGTAATTTAACAAGGCGTTTCAGGCAGGTGTAGGTGAGCATCCGCTTTTAGATAGAATTCATCTTTTGTTGTGACAATTTAATTTATGCAATTTTACATGTCTGATACATGCGTGGGCAACTTATAACACACCAAAGATATAGAAAACACGTATTCGCATCATATGACCCCTATAATTCTTACCTGAGCTTCAAGTTAAGGGAAAAAGAATGCATGTATACATTACATTTAAATTTAGGACAGTCAAGAGACTCACACACAACTATTACAATAGATAGAAACATTCAGTGCTGCCCACAAAGTCAACACCATTCATTTAAAGTCATGTGAGTGTAAAACCTCTGAAAATGGTTTTGGTGTAAATTGTCATTGTTTCATTTGTACATCTTCTTTTTTCATTCACTAATGTCCTTCAGAAGATTTAAAAATACATAAATGTTTTAAAGTAAATGATATATAATGTTTTTTACACAAAAAACATTTTCAGAGGTCTACACCCACCTGACTTGAAATGAATCGTGTTGACTTGGTGGGTAGGACTGAAGGTTTCTAATGACAGTCTAATGACTCATGACAAACAAGAAACCCTTAAACAACTATGACTGAACATTGAAAAACTGTCATTGAAAACTGTCTTTGATTGTTTAGGTAACATCATACAGTATTAAGCACCAGCGGTATGTAAACCTTTGCCCTGGGCTGTTTTGAGAAATTCTGTTTTTATTCTTAAGAGTGAACTTTATGTCAACATTTCTTTAGTGAAATAACTTGCTCAGGGCAGGACCAAATTCCTTAATTTTCGAAAATCCTCTTATTCTTCCAAACGTTTCAGCTTTTTCCAGATTCTGCAAGGCGAATGTACACTTTTTATGCACAACTGTACATAGATCAATAACACTCAATAACACTTTGTCATGTAGTTAAATGTACACTGTGCATTTCAATAAAATAGATCAGAGTCAACAATGAGATTCTTGTTCAGTAGATCCTCTAGATTTTTAAGATGTTTGCTTTGGTCGACATCAATTAAAAAAAAATGCTTTAAACCCTTTGTCTCCTTGAATGGAAAACTTGCATGCGGCAGTGTGGTAAAGATTGTAAGTGACATTTGGAATTTCACAGCTCAGGTGCCATTTATGCCAAGCTGTGAATCTCCTAAAATATTTCCCAATGGGTGGTCTGTTTAATGGAATACGGAGGCCAATGTAAGGCCTCACTTTACATTTTGAAGTCTGCATGATCCTAATTTAGGTTTGTGTATAAGAAAGCACATTTGCTTTATTTCCTTAGCTATGTTTCCCTCACACGTTTTCATCCGTGTCTGAAGCTTTTAAAAGGTCGGTTATCGCTGGTGAGCGATGTCGTCATTAATGCTTCTAATTTGGCTCAAACACTAAACCATAGTGGAGTGCTAATGTTTACAATAGTTTTGCATTCTTCACTGTAGGTCTCGTGGAAAATCCTTGAAGATACCGAGTACGGTACAGTATTGGATTACACAGTGGAACTGCAAAGGCGCCAGTGATCAGATTAGGTTAAACCGCATGGAAAGTGATGGCAGATAAACCTTCGCAGGGTGAACTTATCCTTTTAAAAAGCGCTGGTCTTAATTAAGGTCTAGACACACGGCTGGGTTCACAGGACATCTGGGCGAAGTATAAATAATGCGTAGCGTAATAGTTTTGAGATGAAATGATATAGGATTTGTCATGGGGAATGAAATAAGGTGCACCATATCTGAACCGAGATGTTTTGTTAAAAAGCCATGAGAGGCCATGTGTGTCAGGTAGTTCACTACGTTCATAGACAACACAGAGTTGCTAAAAACCATCTTCCCATTATAGAAACACTATAAAACTCAAAGACTGATATTTTGCATTTCTAAAAGGTTGCGATGTGAAAACTAAGCTGGTTTGGTTGCCAGGTGACATACAAACTAGACACATTCATGCAGAGCGTGCCATGTGCCAAGTGTATGTTTCCAGTTATGATCACCTTGCTGAAACCTAAAATGACCCTCTGGAATGTACATACGTGGGCATAGAAGGGCATAGTAAATCCCCAAGACAAGTACGCATCAAGTATGCCATTTGGGACGCTGCCTAATTCTTCCCCATGATGCATGATTGCAAAATTGAAAACATCTAGCATGTGTTTTCCACATTTCAAATGTTCAGCTCGCAAAGTGATAAAAATATGAATCAAAAAGAGAGACACTGTAGACATCAAGAACAGAAAGAAAGAGAGAGACCTCATAAACCACCGCACATATCTGACAGCACTTCGGGCTACAGTCGGGCTGTACGGCATGAATACCGGGCTCTGTTAGTCGTCCCAGTCATCACATTCCTTCAGAGCCACACGGCCCAGCGGAGGAGAGGCCACCAGCCGGGAGACTGGCCAGGATCAAGCTTACAATACATCCAGTCTGCACACAGCACACAGTCCTGCCAACGACCCCGTCACGCTCCCGAAATGCCACGGCTCATTGTCTGTCTGTTTTCTCTGACGTAGGTGTAAAGAGCATTGTAGTCTTTGAGGTTCGCTGAACTCTCATTTTGAGATTAGCTTAATGGTAGATCTACTAACCGTAATAGACACTGTGTTGAGAAGAAGTTGTTTAGCTATAACCATGATACGATGCGCAATAAAGTGAATAATCATGTCTTTTTTTTAGTTATACCAGTACTTATCAATTCTTAGTGAGTTATGAGAATGCCAGTATAGAAGTAAACAATCAATAAATAATGGACAAATGCATTGCACCTAGTGTTTACTGTATTTCCTTAACTTTAAAGAATACAGGAGCATGTTGTCGTCAGATTCAGTTTTTATCTAAACCTATGTACAGTAAGTCTCCATACCATCCTTGAGTGTTGTGTTTTTCTTCCTTCCAGAACCTCATAAAGGGCCAGCTGTGTTGCACACATTTCTCACCTTCTCTACAGGATTTCCTGTCATGCCAACATAACACAACATCTTTTTCGTAATCTACATCTTCAGATACAGAAATGTGCCAATTATAGCCAATGGCTATTGCTTACATCATAAGATCCATTTTAATACCTTGATGCCATTCTTTCTTGCTCAAGCTTGAAGTGGAAAGCGTTTAATTGTGTTTTAAATGCTGGCGTAATCCCTCCCTAAATTGTCACGCATGGGTGTTTCCAGAGTAAACCGATTTGGCACACCGCAGGGAGTGCAACTGAAGCATGGATTGTTTTGAAGTTGATGCATTTGCGTGAGTCATTTCTGTGGTAAGATGATCAGCTGACACAGTGATAAAAACTAGTTATTTTGTTTTGTGGTGGTTTAAAAACAATTTTATGGTCTTGGGAAATCCTTGCTGCCTTATCTTGTTTAGGAACTCTATGGTCTGCCCCCTATGGTCACTAATGGCACTACAGCAGTTTGATGTCTAGCAGATGCCAAATGGTTAAATCCTGGAGATTGTCCAACTGTGGAAGAAGTGAGTCATCCAGCAGAATTTTATTCACATACAAACAAAAACACTCACACACACACTGAACGAGAGAACATAATGGTCAAGTTAATCTCAAGCAAAGGATATCATGTGTTTTATATTATATTACACATTGCAACAGGATCAATTGGTGTTCCTAAATGCAAACTGTTGCTGTAACATATGGCAATTGTATAATGATTTTAGTGACATGCAAAAGCACAAATTTTGAATAAAATACATTTGATACAAAGATAATTGATTAAATGTTGAATCCATGTTGAGAGAAAAGATTGTTTTCATTGATTTTCTATCAGGTATTATGCTAAATTTGTTTCCAAGCTTACGCAAACTAAATTTAGGTGATATGGAAGTGTCACAACTAAATGAGTCCCATCAGCAGGTCATACGACCTGACTCAGCAGACCCTGATGGGCGTTTTCTCTCTGGAGCTGAACTGGTGAGTTGGTGTGACTGCGGAAAGGGGTGTGGATCTCACTTCCCCAGCGGACATACTCTGAGTCCAAAAGGAAAAAGTGTGTTTCCATGCAAACATGACTAACTCGGTACACATTTTTCGTGAGTGAGTTTTGAAATGTCTTTGTAGTAAATCATAGCAGTCCAAACTCCCATGAATTCATGGCTCATTTAGGTAGTGTGTTATTATGTTTGACCGTTACACAAAGAGGACAGGGTCCTAAATTGATGGTCATTTACAGCTTACTTTTAAAACATGTTTGATGGATACTTGAAATAATACTTAACCTAGGATAAAACGGAAACCATAAGCACTTTTTGCTTATGTTATCTCAAATAACTCAAATGATCATATTAAAGTTGTTTAAAAGTTCTCACAACATAAATTGTCAGCATTTACCTATACAGAACAAAATATTTTTTGTTGGCTAAACATAAATGGATTTAATTATGACTATATGACTTCACACAAAATCTTCGTTTAAGGGTCCAGTATATCAAATTTAGCAGCACTTGGTGAGGTAAAGGGAAATTGCAACCAGCGGCTCACTCCACACCTCCCTCTCGATTTCGAAGCACTACGGTGGCTGACACAGAAGCGAAAACATGACAACCTTTAAATTCTTTGTCGAAACGCGCTCTGTGGTGCAGTTTGTCCATTTAGGACCGCTGTATGTTCTGTAATGGTGAATTCCGTGCAAGGGGACCCGCTGTGTATGTGAATAGAAATAGCTCTTTCTAAGGTAATAAAAACATAGCACTTCATCATGTTTACACCTCCGAAGACATATAGTTATGAATATTATATTGCTTTTCTTTCAATAGACCCCCAAAAAAACTACACGCAAAGCACCTTTACCGTACGTTTTTACTTTTCTTTGGAGAATTTTGCAATTTCAATATTGAACATTCAAACAGATACACATAAATGCATTTTTAACCTTGCCATCATACATTTTTTTTTATGTGTTTTACAACTCAATAATTGTATAATAAATGCTGATTACATTTTTTAATACAGGAAGCTTCATGAATCATCAGGCAGTTCTGTGCTGGGTTTATTGGTTTCACCCAGGTAGAACTGCTCTCGTGTCCCCTGTATGAAACATCAGAGAGGTAAATGCTGCCAAACTGTGGCTGACTTCAGCAGCAGCCCATACGATGAATCATAGTGTCATGCTGCAGCCTGCTCATCCATCCACACGCATAAGTATGCGACCTCCCAGAACTATCCAAATGTTCAACACAGTTTCCCTAAAATTTGTGACATTGTCACTGAATTTTATTTATTGATTTGTGTTCATGGACATGAACACCTTTTGTGTTCATTTTGTTCCCCTTTTTCATATCACTCAGCACGACTTTCAATCGAATGTATTTTAACATGAAGTATCTTTCATATGTATAAATATACTGATCTGAATTATTTCATATATATATATAAATATACTGATGTGAATTCTTACCTATTTTTGTAATTTGTACATTTGTCTCATTCCTTTATTTTGCCCCTGTAACTTTAGGGCTAGTGTTAGGCAGGGGTGGTCCTTTATCGTTGCTTTGCAAACTCGTAAAATGTGTGTGTTTAAGCAAAATTATTCTCTGCTTCTGGGATTTTAGGGTTTGTATATTGAAATCGTGCTAAGTGACACGGAAAAAGTCATGCTGACTTACACGCTAGGGGAATTTCATGTCCATGAACACAAATCAACCGCCATGAGACTGGGTTGCAACGTCACAACAGAGTGCAAAAACACTTGGAGAGAAAACAGTTTTACATCAACAGAATGTGTAATATATAGAGCGAGTAACCCTGTAGCTTTTCTCTTTTTGAAGGCGATAAGTCAGTAAGCCATGGTGTTTTAGAAGGTCACATGTTTAACGCTGAGGATGAATTTACGAGCTTGGTCTCAAGTTAGCCCCCCTAGACACTCCCATAAATGACCCATGTGTCTGTCAGTCAAAAGTGTTAATTGGGGGATGTTTGAAATTATGGCTGTGGCTATAGGATTGTGCATTTTGTATAGATTTAGGAAATGTATTCTTACAAATTGCTTTTACTTTGAGGATTAGAAAAATAATGAAAATAAAGAAAAAGCATAAAAATTCATAGACCAAACACACAGTGAGATTTCAAACCGTATTGTTTTTTTAAACCTATATGAGATGGTGGATTCTAATTTTGTTTGTTTACCTCTTACATTGACAAAAAATGTTATGTTTGCATTGTGGATAAAACTTCTGATAATATAATGTAGCCGGTTGTGGCTGGGGGGAGTGAGGAGTGTACAGAGTCCCCTTCACTTGGAGCAGAGTCTCTTTCCTATCATCCCCCTCCTGGGGCTTCCTATCGAGAACCAAATCCAGTAATTGAAATCAGTTCCTTGTTAAGCAAGCTCTATATTGAGAGTCACGTCGACGAAAGTCAAGAGGATGAACCCCCAGTGCTGAATCCTGTTGGTAGTGTAATTGACCAGGTAGGATCAAAAGTATATGAACTCTCTTTGGCTTTCCAGACTCTTCATGGTGAAGTTCACTCTCTTAAAACTGAATTTGTGTCTTGTAATGAAAGTGCTGTCAACAGAGAAGCTGGATTTAATGATGTCATTGAACAGCATTTTGTAATGCTGGAAACTGAAATGCAGAGATCATTGAAAAAATTAGAAAATGATTTTGTGGACTGCCTCCAGCGTCGGGATGATCAGTGGAAAAAGCCACTGTTTTTGGGCAATGACGAGAGACTGGTGATGTATTGGAGAAAATGTCCTGTCCCTACGACCTTTGACAGATGTTGAGCATTTAACCACCTTAAATTATGTGCTATCAGGCCCTGCAAGAAGTTGGTGGATGGCAGAAAAAAGTATGATGCACAATTGGAATGAGTTTAAACAATCTTTTATGGCTGCTTTTCTTTCAAGAAATTACCTTACTGAGATGGAAGACCAGCTTAAGAGTTCAGTGCAAGGCCCCAGTCAATGCATTCGATATTTTGCCTATGATAACAGAGACTTATGTTTAAGATGGAAAGCTGATTCAACTAAAGTTGAATTAGTTAGGCGGATTTTAAACAACCGTAATCCTTCCTTGGCAAGTAGTTTAAGAGGTGTGGTACACACTGTCGAACAACTTGTCAAAGTAGGATCCATGGTTGAGAGGCACATGAATTCTAGAAAGGATAACTGGGCTCGAGTCAACCAGCTCAAAACATCAGATGAGGGAAAAAAGAGCAGTTTGTCACGCCGCAATCACTTACCTAAACAATCGGGGGGCACCCAAGTAGAATAGAAATATGTGTAATGGTCTCAATTTTACCTTTCATTCAAACTGTTATGCTATTTGTAATGTGAATTAAATTAGGAACTACAGAAAAGTTGTGGTTTCAAGGGTGTTATAAACTGTACATCACAGTAAATGTCTTTCAACCCAAATGCTTGAAGGAACTACTGCCTGTAAGTGTAAAGAGGTGTTAAATCTGTGTGCACTTCTCCCCAGGCAAGAAAGTTTCCCTTCTGTATGAGTAAGATTCTTATCAGTCTTTTTTCTCTCAAATAGCCAGAAAACAGACATCAATTGTCCAGAAAAATTTTGTTCTGTGTAAACACGCTACTGGCCAGGCCTTCAAAATTAAATCCAGAAAGGGAAAAGTATGGAAAGTGGCTGTGATTCAGAACAGAAAAAAGGGTTTCTTCTCACTCTATTTGTGGGGTGACATTTTCCACTCTACTTTTGTTCCCATATCTCGCTATTATGCATCAACCCGCTCGCTGTGTGTCTGAAATGCCATCAATCTTCACTTGATCGGCCGTTAACAAGACACTTCTTCTGGTTCTGTATCTGCACCGCGTTGTCCGATGGAGAACAGAGCTATTCTTTCAGCTAGTGGGAAGGCAAAATTTGTGAGAGAGCATCGGTTCATGAAAACAGCTGTTTGTTTCACCACACAGTGCTGTTCCCGGTTTTGATGAGGTGAATGAACAATAAGCGGTTGAGTTTTTGTAAAGATGTGCATAGGGGAACAATTGTAAAGTTGAATTTTATGTTTCTGTCTAGTTTCTGTGCATAAATTTCACATTGAGATAAACAACAGCTGTTTTGAGCAATGAACGTGACTTTAAGATGTTTGATATTGTTCCTTTCGAAATACTAAACCAAGGTAGTGAGTTTATTTCACAACACTTTGCAGTTGCAAGGACTGCATCAAGTCAATTCTCAAAGACGCAAGGGCTGATGCTTGACCCAAGGTCTCAAGGAAAGATGCTTGACTCAAGGACTCAAGGACTGATGCTTGACTCAAGGACTCAAACCCCGTATACCCCTTTGAAAAATAAGGAAGAAATAAAACACTTTGCGGTCGGAAGGAAGGAATGAAGGAAGGAGAGTCTAAAAGATTTAGCAAGGACTCGAGGACTGATGCTTGACTCATGGACTGATGTTTACAGGGTTTGAGTCCTTGAATCCAAACCCCTTAAACCGAAACCCCTTTGGAAAATATGGGAGAAATAAGGACCTTGAATCAATCATCATTGCTTTAGTCCTTGCGTCCTTCCAACCGCGACGTGTGTTTTATTTTTCCCTTATATTTTATTTTATTTTACAATTAACAAATAAGAAACTCACTACCTCGGTTTAGTATTTAGAGAGAAACAATATCAAAAATCACGTTCATTGCTCAAAACAGGTGTTCTATGTCACAATGTGAAATCAACTTTAAAATTGTTAAAATTAAAGGGTTTGGGTCCATTATTCCTTGCGTCCTTGAGTCCTTGCTCGCTTTATCCTTGCGACTCTCTCCTTCCTTCTTCCTTCCAAAGTGTATTATTTCTACCTTATTTTCCAAAGAGTCCTTGAGTCAAGCATCAGTCCTTGCATCCTTGAGTCCTTGTGTCCTTTAGTCCTTGCGTCCATGATTGCTTAATCCTTGTGACTCTTCTTTCCTTCCTTCCTTTCCTCCTTCCAACTGCAAAGTATGTTATATTTCTCCCTTATTTTTCAAAGGGGTTAAGGGGGTTTGAGACCTAGAGTCCTTGCTTGCTTAATCCTTGCGACTCTCTCCTTCCTTCAGTCCTTCCAACTGCAAAGTGTTTTATTTTCTCCCTTATTTTACATGATTTGAGTCCTTGCGTCCCTGAGCCCCTGTGTCCTTGGGTCTTTGAGTCCCTCCAACCGCAAAGTATGTTTTATTTCTTCCTTTAGATTTCAAATGGGTTTAGGGGGTTTCATACCTTGCGTTCAAGCATTTGTCCTTTAGTCCTAGTCTTGACACATTGAATCCTTGCAACTCTCTCCTTTCTTCATTCATTATTCTTTCCAATCGCAAAGTGTGTTATTTCTCCCTTATTTTTCAAAGGGGTTTTGGGGATTTGAGTCCTCGTGTCCTTGCATCCGTGAGTCCTTCCAACCCCAATGTGTTTTATTTCTCCCTTATATATTTTTTTTATTTTTACAATTAACAAATAAGAAAGAGCTCACTACCTCGGTTTAGTATTTAGAGAGGAAAAATATCAAAAATCACGTTCATTGCTCAAAACAGCTGTTCTATGTCACAATGTGAAATCAACTTTACAATTGTTAAAATTACAGGGTTTGAGTCCTTGAGTGCTTGTGTCCTTGAGTCCTTGTTTGCTTAATCCTTGCGACTCTCCCCTTCCTTCTTTCTTCCAAAGTGTATTATTTCGCCCTTATTTTTCAAAGGGGTTAACAGGGTTTGAGTCCTTGAGTCAAGCATCATTCCCTGCATCCTTGAGCCCCTGTGTCCTTGAGTCCTTCCAACCACAAAGTGTGTTTTATTTCTCCCTTATTTTTCAAAGGGGTTTACAGGATTTGAGTCCTTGCGTCCTTGAGCACCAGTGTCCTTGAGTCCTTCCAACTGCAAAAGTGTTTTATTTCTCCTTTATTTTTCGAAAGGGTTTATGGGATTTAATAGCAATATCAAACATCTAAAAATCACATTCATTGCACAAAACAGCTGTTTTATGTCAGACAAAAACAAAAAATCCACTTTACAATTGTTAAAATTACAGGGTTTGCGTTCTTGAGTCCTTACATCCTTGCGTCCTTGCTTGCTTAATGCTTGTGACTCTCTCCTTCCTTCCGTCCTTCAAACCGCAAAGTGTTTTATTACTCCCTTATTTTTCAAAGGGGTTTTACGGAGTTTGTGTCCTTGAGTCAAGGACTGTAATTTTAACAATTCTAAAGGTGATTTTAAGGATTAAGACGCAAAGGACTCAAGGATGTTACTCTGGCTAATTTTGAAAACTATCCGACCAATTAGATTTTGAATAGCACAATGTACATCACATGTTTAATCTAGTCGTAAGGGACCCATCATTGCCCAAATGGCATTAGTACAATCATTTTGGACGGCGAATTCCCAACAGCTGAGAATGCAGAGCTTCCAGTGAATGTGAACCTTACGCGAACGTAACGAATGAGGCCGTGCTATACACCTCTCCTATGTTTGGAAAAGGCCGATGTCCTTGTAACAACATTTTATGTCATCAAAACTCTAAAATAACCAAGTCTGTTTACAACATTTCGGAGTTCATAAATACTTTAACCTTACCTGTAACATATGGAGCGTTAAGATTTTGTTGCCATGGTGATGTAACAGAAGTAAACAAATGTTGAAAATTACAATCATGAAAGCAAAATAAAGTATATCATGATTATTATTTTTACACCCGGCTTCAAGCAAGAAGCAATCACAGTCCATGGCTGCCGCAACCTAAAGGGCAATTGGCTATTTTAAAAAAGGCCAGGCCCTTTGATGCCCCGCCCAAACGTTCTGTTTTAATAAAATACACACAAGCACAGAAATGACAACGGTACACTTCAAGCTATATCTTTAACATAACCCAGGCCGACACATGACACCGTTGTCATATTGATCACTCTCTGTTTCTCTTTATGTGTGTGGTGAGTCTCCAGTTGTTGGTCGAGCTTTGATCGTTTTTTTTACATGCCCATCACGAGTCAGGCCAGGCCTCCCACAGCGGAACTCCCTCGTTGGGGTGACCGAGCGATAGAGTCCTCCCTTAACCTCTAGTCTACAGCTGCCTGGGATAGCAGAGGGACAATCACGAGGGGCCTGTATATTAATGTCCTGCTGAAACTCAAAGGAGTTCCCGCCTTTAGAAACAGCTGCAAGCTTGGAACCATCTATGGAGATGAGAGTGGTCAGAAGGGGATGAGATGTTTGGAGTCAGGTGTATTTGGTTTGCCCCTGTATGGCAGTTTATCCCAGAAGTCCGTAGTTGCCAACTCTTACGGTCCACCTCATACCTTCACAGAAATATACGAATATTGCTATCAGTGTCCGAGCTGTATCACTGAACACATTGGACACCATACTGTATCATAACACATCTCCAAGAATCTCACTTTTAAAAACTAGATTAAGGGTTAAATCAACATTCATTCTGTTTATATTTGCAACACATTCATTATAATTATAAATGATAATTCGCCTTTAAAACAACATTCTGAAAAGTGAAACTATTGTATGAAAAAATAAAATAGTACAAGATAAAACAAACAACCATTCACAGAAATATGCATTTTATTAACGGCTGACTAATTAGTTAAATTCTGAAGTGCTTAACAAAAACCCATGTTTTTAAAGATTAAAAGCATTAAACAACATTAAATACTGCAGGATGTCAATTTTCAAGGTCCAGCATATGACATTTAGCGGAATCTAGTGGTGAGGTTGCGAATTGCAGCCTACAGTTCACTTCACCGCTCACCCCTCCCTTTCCAAGCACTACGGTGGCTGACACAGGATTAAAATGTCGTCACGTTTTGGCTTCGTTGCTGAGATAACATATTTACGAAATGAGTTCTGTAGAGCAGTTTGTCTGTTGAGGGCTACTGTAGAAACAACTTGATGAATTCCATGTAAGAGGACCCTTATGTAGATAGGAATATCTCTCCAAGTTAATAAAAGCATAACGCTTCATTGTGTAAGGTCTTTAAACACCTCTGTAGAAAAAGTTATGCATATTATATTGCACTTCTGTCAATAATCCTTCAAAAAATGTAAGCTTTAACTGAAGACATCTGTGCTATCTTTTGCTGTTTCACTTGGCTGTGATCCCTAAATGAACTCAGTGCAGAAAATCTCAGTGTGGTGCGAGCATTCTGAAACCTCACATGAACTTCAGCGTAACACATTACTCAGACATATGGAGGAGTGTGATACCGCTTATTACTATCTGAGGATTTGTATATCGGAAATGCCCTGTTTAAGCTTTTGGTTCGGTGAGGCTATTCCACCCAGTTTTGTGAATTGTGCTCAAATGAAAACCATTTCTCTGTCTTTCACACTTTCTCTGTGTGTGGGTGGTCAAAGTCAGATGACCAGGACCAGTTTTTTCCAAACTCGGTTTCTTTTGACGGGCAGCTTTATCCAACAATGTTGCCAAAAATGATAGGGCAGCCATATTATTCGGCCCACTTGCCTTCCCACCACAAACATTGATATCATACCATCCTACGTTGAAACTTTGAAACAATTTTCAAAGGGGACACGGACAAAAGATGGAGTGGAGGAGGAATGGGATTATGACTTCACCAATGACAGACACTTTCACGGACATAAATAGATGTCTCTATAGCAAAGAACTAAGGGTTTGTAAGTGTTCATGTGTGGAAAGGAAAAAGTACATATTGCGTTTTGTTGCTGTCTGAAATTTAAAAGAATTCTGACTCCCTCATAAACTGCTTTGCCTTCTTATATGGTGATGAAGAGGGCAGGGAGCACAATGATGATCCCTTTAGAGAAACCAAACCAAATCCAAGAAATACAAAATTGTAAATAATAACCGTCTATAAAACTCTGTACTCTGGTGACAAGCAGTCAGACCAGAATGTCATTTGCATTAATTATGTTTTCAACACTCACATAAACATGTTAATGTTTATAACTGTGGAATGATGATAAAAAAGGCATGATTAAATTGTTGAGAAACTAGATAATCAGGTTGTGCTAGAACGTTGCGCGTGTGTTTTCTATAGTGATCGGAGTGCTTTTGAGCATGTTGCTACAGTATAGATGTTAAGGTGTTCTGGGGCTTTTGCTAAATTGTTACTTCTTGTTGACCATGTCAAAATTTCCATCAGGGAGGAATGTTTTATTCCACATATGGAGCTGGCGGTTAATGAAATACAAAGACACCAGAGATTCATTTGCTATTGAAGACCAAATAGATTACATACACAGGTAAACCTAAACATAGGTTTTGTACACTCAGCTCCATTTTGCTTCACTATACACAAACACATTCAGGAAAGAGAGTTCACATACTATTAAAGTTAAGTTTTCCCTAACAGACATTTTTTTTAAATAAATAATTGCATGATTATTATTTCATTTTTTATGCTATTGAGCATTAATTCAACTAGAATTTTCAATTTCAGCTATTTTTACATAATAAACCTTGCGTATAATGTCTTAACTGTAGCAAAGCTTTTTTCAAAAAATAATTTAAAAACTATGTAAAGTGAATCGTCTGAATCATCATAATATAATTTAAATAAGTGAGTCACTTTATCGATTGTAGCCAAAGTTATTGCCGTAATTGATCAGCTCTTGACTGTGTGAGTAAACATGTTAACATCTGTGCAAATCAAGAAACGCAAAGAAAAGTTTTAGAAAATACACTCATTATTTTGATTGTCTTCACAAGAAGAGATGTAAAATCGACCTAAAAGGACTTTCTGGTCAATATTTAGTTTTATTTAACTGGACTAATATTTAGTATCTGGTAATTTAAGCTGTGTTTGTTCTGCGCTACCGTTAATGGGATTTTTGAATCTTTACAGAGTCTTTGGCACAGAGGTGAACTTCACTGTATTTCCTGCTGACATTTCAAAGAATGTTCTCAGGTTTTCCGAACCTCTGTCTTGTGCAGAATCGAAGATGATGTTTCGGGATGGGGACCAGCCCTAAAAATAAGCGCAATGAATGCGGCTTTTGTTTGAGACAGCAAGCTTAACGGAAGAAATGTGTAATAGAGAACAAGAGAAACAGATTTAAATGAAAGAGATTCAAATTAAAAGTGCAAAACTTTGCCACTATTTCACAATCTGTTATCAGAAATAAAATACTTTCCGATAGATTTCACAAGAACTGATAGGAAGACTTCATCTGTTTTGCTATTTTTCACAGAAATACAGTATGGTAGAAAAGCTATAATGTAAGTTTATATTAAAAACTTTGAAAATAAAAGCTATGGACGGTTGTCCTGTACCTTTAAAGCTGAAGGCTTTGGGAATGTATGTGGCCTTTGGTGACAGCTCTGGTAACATACATGGCATCCGAGGCATGCAGGGCTGGGCGGGTTTCACCACTTATAAATACACCCACTAGACAAGGCCTTAATTCACAGTGTAACCTCCCCTTCTCATGCCTGTAAGAGAGAGAGCGAGTGTGTGTGGTTAGCTGTATATCTGCAGTATATTATGTCAGTGTGTATGTGTAAGTTCAGGGTTTTAGAGTTAATTGACTCCGGTGTGCATCTATTTATAATGCTAAAGAAACAGAAGCCTACATGTCTGAACAACAATTTCATGTGGCTGGAGTTGGCATGTAAACCCACAGACGTCACTGTGATCTTATATAAAGGGGACAGAGGGAATAACTTATTTTGGGAGTGATAAGACTTTCTGTCATTTCAAAACATTGCTCTCCACTCAAGATGTATGGAGTAAGGTAGACATTCACACGTACACAAAAATGAAAAATACAGCCACGGAAAAAAATTGAGAGACCATTCCAGATGTTCATTTAATCAACATTCCTAGTTGTATATTTAATTTAAACAAAATCAAATCTCAGGAGTAACAAAGTCATGCAATAAAAATGTGAAAGACAACATGACAAGACACAAAAGTTTAGGTTATTGCATAAAAAACTTTTGCACTTTTCCTAAATACATGTACAAATATTACTGTTGTATTGTTTGAAAGTGAATATGAACTACTTTTCTTTGCGGTATTTGAGGTCTGAAAAAATACAGAACATCTTTTCTCCAGTTTTCATTTTCTACCAATAAAAACAATAGGCCCCTTTTTTTATTTGAAATTTTAAGCAGTTCACAGAAGTGTACAAAAATTATAATTTTACCTAAACACATACCTATAAATAGTAAATTCAGAAAATAAATTTGACTTAATTTTTGGTTGACTCCAATACTTAGGTAACTCAAAGCTTGTAGGTTTAAATACTGCATAAGGTGATTATATGAAGGCATGGAATAAATATATTTTGCTTTACGTGTTTTTTGACATCTCAGCTCTGGACACCATTAAATAAGTAGCTACACTTCAGGAACGTGTTTACGAAACATTTCAAAGAATGTTCTCAGGTTTTCCGACCCTCTTTGTCTTTGTCTCTTTGCAGAATTACAGATGATGTTTCGTTATGGGCACCAGCCCAAAAAATAAGCGAAATGAATGCTCCTTTTATTTGAGACAGCAAGCTCGAAGGAAGAAATGTGTGATAGAGAACAAGAGAAACAAAATGTATCTTTTTAATTTGAATTCTCTTCATTTGAATCAAATAAAACAGATTAAAAGTGCAAAATTGTGCCACCTTGTCTGTTATTCACCTTGACCTCAATCTGTTATTCAATATATTTTAAATATACTTCATAAATACTAGTACTAGCACATGTAGGAACTTGATAGGACCATCAAGATGTTAATCTACTTTTCGTCTTGAAACTATTTGTAGAGCCATCCACCTCACTTGTCTTCATGAATAAAATCTACACTTAGCTTTCGGTTCCGTCATGGTAAATCCAATCTGTAGTAAACAGTATTACTCACGAGATGCTTGTCTCCGCCCTTGAACCAGATCCGTTGCCATGACAAACAACCATCAATGGTCATACTGGAGGTGTGCCTAATGTTTGAGGAAGTCCTTTAGCTTCTCCTGCTTCTGCTCCTGTTTACAGTGTAAATTTTAAGGGTCAGTTCCTGGTTTCATAAAGCACCTTAAGTTTTACCCTTAAATGTGACACTTAAGGGGTGATTTACCTTTAACAAAGACAATAGGAGAATAACTTAAGTAAAACTCAAGGTATATTTAAGGGCACACTTTATCTGCTTTATGCAACCGGCCCAGGAATCAGGACATCACATGACCCAGCACATTCATTTGCAATTCAAACTTGAAAACCCTGATGTAGACATGGTGAACTGATGAAACACACCACATGGACGTGAGGAACACATGAGGAAGCCCGTGTTGTATGTTAGTGGTGAGACTGGTAAAGGAAGTAATTGTTCATTTTGTTCATGAAGTGAGTAGATGCATCCGATTTTTATCTCTATTTCCGGTGAAGGGAGGAGCTGTTGTATGAAGGACCTTCGTGAAACAGGAAGGAAATTCACCTCACTCCACCCAGCAGGGGTCAGGGCCTGAACTTGTCAAGTGTCTCTACAATGACAAAAGGAAACAAAAAGAGAAAGGGTGAAAAAACAACAGGCTTTACTCTAACAACAACATCACACTGGATGTGTGTACTTGGACACCCTGCCTGGACACGAGTTAACAGAAATGTTATCCGACATTTTCTGCTTTAACGTTAAGAAGAGAATCAAATAAACATGTGTAAAAATATATATTGATATACAATGGGTCCTTAAGGTATGAAACCAAAAATCGGGGTTTTAAAAATATTATAAATATTTGGAATAAAAGAGAAAACGGCCTGTTCAGGGTTAATAAAATTACCCTAGAATTACTAGAGTAACATAAAAAGGTGCATATTGAATTTCAAGGGTATTACAGAATAATGAACACAAGTGTGTCTATACCAGGGGTGTCTATTACCCCTAAATTATGGTATATCAAATTGGACTTGATAAACCAGTTACAAAAAAAGGTGCATATTTGAAAAAGTTGTATTACGGTATTTCCCTTTTTTAAATATGCACCTTTTTTTGTTACTGGTTTATCAAGTCCAATTTGATATACCATAATTTAGGGGTAATAGACACCCCTGGTATAGACGCACTTGTGTTCATTATTCTGTAATACTCTCGCAATTCATGGTTGCAGTGCTTCTGGTGTACGCAATGCTCCTTCTAAATTCAAGAAGATCTAACAGAAAAGTCAGGGCTAAACCTCTAATAAAAATACAGAGGGAATGAGAGATGAATGCTTTCTATTAATAGCGCATGCATTTATCAAACAATTGTAATATGATTATTATAATGTCTCCTTTGAATCAGGACAATACACAGTAATTACCCATAATCCCTACCACCTAAGGAAAAGGTTTCCCTCAGAACAATGTTCTGTTGGAATCATCAATAAAAACCGCCTTTTCTCATATTTATCAACCAAAGAAAACACCCACATTCTCCTGTGACTCATATTCAAACAAAATCTGTGAAAGATTATTTAAAAGTTAAGCTGTCAGCCTTTGATAACTTTTAGATAGCAAAAATATATACTCTGACTGACTTATAGATAAGTTTTTCACGCTCCCTTCAAATACCCCTGTTGGTCAGATTCGGTACCTTTAGAATAATGATTCTATGTATTTGCTGCCCTCTCCTGGTTATTATAAAAATACAAAACACACAAAATTGAATAAAAACAGTGCACGTGATTTCGTTGTAATGTATATAAAGTAGTTTTTAAACGTTTAGGTATATCACCCTTCACAGTAATGATCGACTTCTGGGACTTCCGCCTTCGTTTATTTAACTCAGTAACGCCCGCCTTCTTTTATTTGATTGGTCCCCGTAATCATGTTGACATTGGTGAGCCAGTTAGACCAATGAGGGAGCAGAGCTGAGATAAGTATCTATCGTTACGTAAGACGTTTTGAATAATGTTGGATGCATAATATTTCACCTCTTTTCTTACACAACATGGCAAAAATACCGATGTCTGGACCTCAGTGGTGTTTCCGGCAAAACAAGCAAACACGCTTTGGTAAGTTTTTTTTGGTAGGCGCAAATTCAATAACTTGTCACTGGGAATATTGTTGAATACATGTAAATAGCCACGTTTTAAGAAGAATGACGCAATAACAATCAAATTACTACTACACGTTTCTGCGATAAATCGTGGATATAACAAATGTGTATGGTTTTGTTTGTCATCTTTAGCGAAAGACCCCTATGGACGTGATAGACAACAGGATCGATTAGGAGCTGGTAAGACCGGTCGATCTGCGTTTAAAACAAATGATAGTTTCGTGCATTGGTGCAACTTCACACAAAAACAAATATAGGTTGTAAATAGATTTTGATAAAGGGTTTGACTCACTATGTAAAGCACTACCTTTGTATAAAATGAGCTAGAAACATACTTGACTTGCTTATTTTTTACTCTAATTTCCATCCTAACCACACCTCATCATTTACAGCACCACACCTGGCAGGTCAGGTGTTGATGTATTTCTATAATATGGCTCAATGCTTCGATTATGCCACACATATTAAATCATTTGAATTTAAATAGAAATAGTTTTCTTTTGGGAATTTATATGTAATGCAATTGTTTATGTGTTGCACTTTTGTTTTATGTAGCAAGTAATTGGTTGGCAAATAATGTGCTGCACTTGTATAATTCAACTGTTTATTTGTAGGGAGGACAGGGCGAAGTCAAAGATGCAATCCCTACATGCAAGATCCACTTGCAAAATACAGAGGTGAGAGAGTAAAACAATACAAGGAAAAGGGGGAAATAGTCAAAAGGTTTTTCATTTTCTTGTTTGATCATAGAAATAGATTTTATCTTCAGTTAATTTTTAAAAGGCAGAAGCATAATACATACGAGTAATAAATGTTGATACATATGTACTGTCTTCTGCAGATGTTCAGCAGAGCCCCTTGCTAGTTATGATCATTTCCGACCTGCATCCACACACCATAGTTGAAGAGCCTGGTTTTGTGCAATTTTTTCAGTCTATAATGTACGACTGTCCATCAGCTAACGTTATACTCTCAGAGCTTCAAACTTTGTTTTTAAAAACAACAGGATTTGTGCAAGACCAACTTGAAAGAGTGCACAATGTCACGCTAACTTGTGAAGTATGGAAAACAACAGCAAGAAAAACGTATATGACTACTTCCTGTCACCTGATTGATGATGGGTGGACTCGAAAGTCATTGGTTTTGGAAACCACACCGCTTCCTGAAGAGTACGAACCGAGCAATGTTGTCCTGCAGCTTTTGAGAATAGCAAAAAATTGGAGAGTTGAAAACAAGATTAAAGTGGTAGTAACAAATGTGGGTCATATTGAAAAGGAAATGGAAAAATGTGGATGGGAGCACATAGCCTGTTTTGCCTGCTCACTGGATGAGGTTTTCAAACTAACACTCATTTTGTCCTCAGACTGGAAAACGCTTGTACAAAGATGCTGTGACATAGTAGAGTATTTTTCCCAAAATGTTAAAGCACAGAGTCAACTCAAGGAGGCACAATCTAAGCGTCATTTGTCATCCTATAACCTGGTCGAGTGTCAGGCTGATAAATGGATTTCTAGTCTGCAAATTCTAGAAAGAATCGAAGCGCAACGAGAAGCTATAAGTGAAGTACTTATTAATGTAAGTAAAGTTGAACTGTTGTTAAGCGAACATGAACATAACAACATAAATAAGGCAATTCTATGCCTCCGAGCATTCCAGTGCGTTGTGAGAGCTAAAACGGCAAAACGATACAGTTTACTGTCAGACATTATACCACAGGTGGAGGAAATAAAAAAGAAACTAACCGAGTTGCAACAGAGTCAAAATGAGTTTGCTAAGGAAATAACTCGAGCATGTGATTATCATTTCCGGAAAATCATCGAAACCGATTGGGTGACACTAAGCACAGCGCTTGACCTGAGATACAGAGACATTGTGCTCTCTGAGAAAGAAAAAACAACAGGCATAAAGAACAAGATCATTTGTGAATTGGATGGCGTTCGTGAGGTGCTCTTTAGACAGCCTAAACTCTTAAGACAGCCAAAACTCTTCAGACAGCCTACACTCTATAGACAGCCAGACAAGTTTGAGGAATCTCTAAACAGGTACTTCAAACAAGCCATGTTGCCAAGACATTGGGATCCCCTTGCTGTCTGGAACTTCCCGAAAAATGAAGACTTGGACTTAAGTGAAGTTGCACGCAAATACCTGACTGTTGTGTCTACCGCAGTTCCAGTTGACGTCGCCTATGACATTGAAAAAGCCAAACTAGTGGCTAGTCGGAGAAGTAGCTTGTATCCAGAACATCTAAATATGATGTTGTTTCTAAATAGCAACAGTCCCTACCTAAGGGAACAAAGATCCAGTATTCCACATAACCTGTTGGAAAATCTCAAAATTTGAAGTAATCAAAGTGTTTTAACCATGGGGTTTTTTGCCAGGAAAGGGTTGGATTGAAAACAATTATACATTATTAATGTTTAAGGTGATTCATTGAACTCTAATTATATATGATGTTTAAAATAAAAAGGAGTGAAAAAGAACAATTACTATACATTAATGGTCCTAACATATAGCATGTTTTTTTGTAAAGAGAAATAGTGGCTATTAAAGTTTTTATCGATTGCTTATACACTTATATATATGCTTATATATTTCTCACAACTATAAACACATTCTCAGAACATGGCAGTGTTGAGAGATCACCAGGAGAATGAGTTTATTCAATTATTTATTTATTAGATATTATTTATTAGAATGATCTTGCTCGCTCTATAAACACCATGCACTGGGCTGTGTTTTACCTTTCTGTGATTTTCTTATTTGCGCCTGTAAAGATGCTTTGGAACAATGCACATTGTGAAAAGTTCTTTATAAATAAACTTTTATTGAATTGAACAATACACCTACTTGTCCAAACCCCACAAAAAAGCAGCCTCATTTTGCAAAGATTTGACCATGTTCTCATTCAGAAACACAAACACACAATATAATGAACTGAAGTGTCAAGATGTAAACTCAAATAGCACACATTTATCCATCAGTAAACATTCATTTGCAAAACTGATGACACATCAATCAGAATCTCAGTATAATATCAATAGGAGAACAGGTAATTGTGCATTCTAGAATCATCTACTGTGCCTTAAACTATTTACAGTAAACATACAGTGTAATTACAGTACACACTTTTTATAAATTTCACTATTCTGTAATTCCAGTAAACTGCATGTGTACACACGTTTTACCTGTTCTGTATTTTTCCCGACAATACTGAATAGTTTTACGAAATTGGGCCAAAGGTGCCGAGGATGCCATATTGTTTTTACATTGCCTCCTACTACATTGCCTCCTATTGACTAATCGCGTCACTGTATTGTTGAATAGTTTTACGTAAGTTGCAAAAGCATCTGCTAAATGCCTGAATATAAATGTAATTTGAGCAGTTGTATTGTATTGTGTTGCATGACCAGTTTATATTTTTCTCTGGTTTTTGAACTTTTCTTGTTTTGTACGATCATCTTCATCTACTTTACAGTATAGTGTAATGTTTTTTATTTTTTCCTAAAGCTCATTCTTGCACTTTGCTCTATGTTCACTATTTTATGTTGTATATTCTAATAAACACCAAGCTGTCAAAGTATTCTTGAATTCCAATAAGAGGTTTTAGTGACAGTGTTTTGAATTGATCTCACCAGTGTCTAAGACTATGTTGTAGTGTGGTTGAAAGTTTGGTTTTTCGGCGAGTTTGAATGATTTTGAGAAGAGAGCTTTATTTTGACCTGAAAATAGGATTTTGGGGGAATTGTGTGAGATTTTATGGATTTGTGTTTAGTGTTTTGAGAATACGAGCCATAATTTAAAGAAATGTGTTTAAGCAATGGGATAGTTCATCTTACCTCTTTTCATTTCCGACTCATTCACTTCTGCTGTATTGACAAACCAACGCAAATCAATGGGTACCGCCGTTGTTAATTTTCTTTTTAAATCTTCTTTTGTGTTCTGCAGTGAGTAATACATGTTTGGTAAACTATAAGTAAATAATGAGAGAATTTTCATATTTGGGTGAACCCTCCCTTTAAGTACATAGCGAGTAAAATACTCTAATTCTAACAATGTACACTTAATATGTGCTTTGTACTAAATAAACAGGGTTGGGTTTCCGAAACCTTTTTAACGCTATACGTCATTGTTAAGTTATACCTTACGAGTAACAATACCCAGACCGGTTCTTTTTTAACATTTACATTTTGAGTCACAGCTTTTTACATACGTTTATACTCTAAACCAGGGATGAAAAACCTCAACTTCTGGAGGGCCACTGAATTGCAAAGTTTAATTCCATCCCTGCTCTAGCACACATACCTGTTTTCAAATAAGCTTAATGGCCTTGATGAGCTGGATCAGTTGTGTATTATTAGGGTTGGAGGTAAACAGGTTTTTCCTCCTGTGGCTGATTTCATTATTAGTTCATTAGTCCCTCACCTGTTTCAGTTTCCCTTGATTACGTTTCCCCTTGTATTTAAGCCCTGTGTGTTGTTCAGTTCCTTGACTGCTATTCTTTATTGTCAATGTGTGTTCAAGAATCCTGGTTTTCTTATTAAAGTACCATATTTTGGATTACCCTTTGTTTGTACACTCTAAAAAATGCTGGGTGATTTGTTTAACCCAACATCTGGGTTGAGCCTGTTGGGTCATTTTGTTGGGTTATTTTCTTAGTGTTGGGTCATTTTTTTGAGTAACCCAAACGCTGGGTTAGCAGTCGGGTCCAATTGAGTGACAGTTGAGAGAGTAAACCCCTCCCACTCCTCTACGCATCAGACAAACTTTACCTTCGCGGGCATTTTGATCCACTTCATCTCGAAAAGTTGTTATTCGGAGAATAAAAGGTATGTTTTACGAGTTTTTAATGTATAAAACTATTACTGTAAAAAAAAATGCAAAAGTTTGCAAAATTCGGCTGTTCGCATTAGGTTTGAAAGTAACGTTACAATCTAGCTTCGTTAGCTTTGGATAGCTAGTCTGTAACGTTATGCCCACGTTGTTTCTAATTTACAGCTTTTTAATCATTTAAACTTCCTTTTTGGTGAACATTTCCTCTGAAATGTGTGACTTGTGTGAGGAATTTAGTTCAGTAACTTGCGCATCTTGATATTAGTTTAAGGTTGACACGAGAGAGCGTCGTGTCAAAAGCAAACATCCAGCTCATTTTTTTTTTATAAATACCGCTTATGTTCGGTGACGGAACTTAGATTTAAGAGTCTTTTAGACGAGAATGTAGTTGTTAAGAACTCAAATACGTGATTTATATATAAACATAACGCCTCTTTGAGATTTTGTTAAGACGCTGTCGGAGGTGTGAGCTTCAGGCTGTCAGCGGTCGTGTCTCCGTGGAGAGCAGCTCTATCTCGGCCATTGCTTCGGGAATAGCCGCTGGCTCTTATAACGTTAGTGGTTAACAATGCGATATAATTAATTTTGGGTATATGAGACGAACAATTGTTGCTCTTTTTAGACTTATACTTATTCCCGAGTGTGTCGAATTAGTGAAGGGTTGTTTTAACGTTTATAATATTATTTTTTTAAGACTGTATTTCGCTTTCTGTACTAGATCCCACTCTTCTTTTTTCCCACACTGACAGGTTGCAGAATAACAGCTAATATTAATGGATCATTCTATTCAAGAGAATGTCAACTGGAACTTGGGTGTTTTCATAACAGGCTTAAAGGTAAACATTATTTAGGTAAAATGTTAATGTACTTCTTTATATGTTTATTATAATCCATTGTGCTCTGGGTAGGCCAGTTTACTTACATTCTTCTCTTGTCTCTTCTCTTGTCTCTTTTCTTGTCTCTTTTCTTGTCTCTTTATAGATTGATAAGAAACCCTCCTGCTGGACATCCACTTCCAAAAGTGCACACCACACTGTTGTCTACAACTCCCAGGAAAAGAATCCTCTTTAGTAAGACTGCTCCATGGATATTTTAGGTTAAGCAGTGCTGAAACCGAAAGAACTAACACTATTTAAAATGTTTTGTGAGTTTATATGAAGAGGAAAGTTACGGTGTCCCTTTTTCACATCCATAACGCTTGTTTATTTCTTTTTTATAGAAAACTTGTGCATAGACTGATATTTTATCATATAAATGCGGTTCTATCAACAAGGGTTTAGTAAAATACTTTTTATAGTGTTTTTATGTCGCATCCATAACGCTGGAATTGCCCTAAAGCATTTTACTCGTGCCACTTTGTTAACTGTATATGAATTTTTGAAGTGTTAAGTTGTCTAACTAGTTATATTTACTTGTGCCACTTTAATAACCTTTTTAAATGTATGTTAAAATCTAAACTAATGTAATTTATTGAAGTTAATTTTCTTTAAATATGTATAAACATACATTTCATCAAAGTGTTTTATATGCCATTTTATTGTTCATTGAGCATAACATATTGCATGTTTTTATGAATTCCTTTTGTCTTGCATTTTGATCCTTAATAAAACTATTGATTCTTACTGATGCCTCGAGTATTTCTCTGATTTTGTTATTATTTTTAAACATTTCGGGTTTGTTTTAAACCATCAATGTAATTTTTAAGCAAAAGTTGATTTAAATAAAACAACCCAGCATGTTGGGTCAAAGATTTAACCCAACTGGCTGGGTTAAAATAACCCAACGCTGGGTTTGTCCATATTTGACCCAATGTTGGGTTACCAAAATAACCCAAATTGGGTTGTTTTAACCCAGCCTTTTTTTAGTGTACGCTCTCAATTAAATTTTGCATTGTCTTAAAGTGCCACAAAATATTAATATACAGCATACGTGTGGCTTAAAATACATGGCATTTTTGTAAAATTCATAGATTATTATAGGCTATACTAAAACAGTATAAAACAAATTATTTTACTGTGCATGTATGTAATACAATAATAAATAAAAACTACACGTCAATCAGGATGGTACAACTGACAGCTGCATTATACAGAATGGTGCTAAAAAAGATCATAATTTAGATTGAGTTGCATTTGGGCATATTTGAAATAATGAACAATTTGAAAGATATTTTTCGCCCTCTCCTGGCAAAAAAACTGACGCACAAGCATACGTTTTGATCTTTAAAGTGAAATTGATTTACAAACAAAAGTAAATAAAAACAGACTTGTTCAGGTGCTTTTACTGGTCTTAACATACCAAGGTATTTAGGCTGGTTTCATGGTGTGACGGTGGTTTGTCTTTTATAGTCTGTCACAAGAGTGTCAGATTTTATGAAGAGTGTAAGAATTATGAAGATGCTAAATGGGTGAATCTTGAGATAAATAGGCTGCTGCTTTTATCGCATGAAAAACCTTTTTGTCAGAAATGGCCTATGAGGTGTTTGGTTACGTATGCAAAACACTCATAAAAGTTTTGTTTCGGAGCAGAAGTGAAAGTAAAAATGATTTGACATCTCTTACTTGGACCTGGGACTTCAAGGACGTTGGTTTGATTTTTCTTTTCTTGCGTGGTTTCTGTATGTTATCGTAAACTTTGATTTTGTTATTACGTGACAACGCTACATGAAAACGACAAAAAATGCCCCCACGAATAAAAAAGAATAGAGTTCGCTTTGGTAAGTCTATATTGTGTGACATTTGTTATTGTGAATAATGCTGTATAAATGTAACGGATATTGTAACATAAGAACTGCTTTAAAGTCACAATAACTGGATCACACAGATGCTAATTTTCTGTTTTTTGATTTACACTTTTGTGAAACATTACAGATCTGGAGCAGAATCTTCACAGGGGACGTAAACATCATTCATTTGGACAACAATTCGTACCTCTTCCGTACGGTCGTGTGTATAGACGACCCAGCCGTTCAGAAAGGGGTAAAAGCGATCTTTGCATTTCAAATAAAAAGTCAAATGTTTTAAAACTTTATAGCAACACCAGCAACTTAGTACTATATATATATATATGAAGAGTTTCTCCATTTATTAGAATTTTCAAAACATATGTTTTCTATTATATTATCATGCTTTGTTGTGTTTTTATTGTGTTAGTTGACCCTATTTTTTGTTATTATGGGTTAAATCGAAACCAACCAAGTGCAGTTTGATTGATATTAATTGCAATGCACAGTAAAAAAAACATGAAAACGGAGTCGTCTCGTTTTAGAACCAAACTCTTCATATATCGTATATACTGTATATAGACCTAAAATATATAAGCACACATAACTTTCAATTAATCGTAGCCTGTTTCTCTGATATATTAACGTTAAGAATATGCAAAGGTAAAAATATTGTGTTACATAGGATCATGCGCTTTTTTCATGTCATTGACACTGTAATTACATTTCTAAGTGAAATACACATTCAGATATTGCATATAGGCTATATTAGTGAATTTCTAATTGTAAAAAAAACTATTGACTAACTTTGTTTTGAAAAGATTGTTTCCTGTACAGAACAAAATTAAATAACCGAATAATTGGTCTTTTCTTTTAAAATTTTAACTTACATTTGCTTTAGGATCACTGCAGATACTTTTAAGGGCTAAAACAAAACGATTGATGCATTTTGAACTATAGTTTACACTGAATAAGAGTGCAAGTTAAAGTCGTGAAGTGTAATTGGACCAACCAAAACCAGATGAGTTTAAAATATTTAACACATTGTACAGCAACTGACTGACTGACGTCAATTGAACCAGATAATACATTTAAGAGAAACAAAAGATTTAGCCTTAAATAGCCCATGCAAACCCATCAATGTCAACACTTGGTGTCTCACTCTGAATACCAGTATCATACAATGCATGCATGACGTTAATAACAAATATGTTGCCCGTTCAGATGTCTGTATGGCAATGCTTTCATAACCATAGGCAGCATCAGTTCATAATTAATGCGTTTAATATTCACAGGTGGAAAGGGACCTAGAGCTAGCATCCATCCCGTACCGCTGCGCTCAAGAGAACTCCTGCCGGATCACAATCTGCACAGTTCACCAACACACAGAAGTGAGTCATTACACTTTTATAAAAAAAATGTGTATGATTAGGTCAAATATAATTTAATGTGTTTTATGTGTACTAGGCGATGACTCAAGATTCAAGACACTTTTGTTGAATAGGATCGTAAAGGACCTAATGCCGTTAAACACTGCAACAGGCTACCAGGATCTTGCAAGAAGTCTATCTCCCTCTTCACATGTTCAGTTAAATTCCTCCTGGTTCCAAGCTGAACTTAAGAGTCTTTATAGACAAAAAAGAGAGGAAATACAGACAGCAGTAAATGTCACGAGTTATCTTGTTCTCTCAGCTGAACTGTGGAGTTCAAATGAGGAGATGTTCTATCTGACCGTATCTTGCCACCTGATCATTGAAAACTGGATACATAAATCCTATGTTATAGACACAGCCCACCTACTCAACGAGCATACACCAGAACGTGTCCTACAGGAGCTTTTGAGGATTTCAAATGAATGGAACATCACAGAGAAGATTCAAGTTGTGGTCACAAATGTTGACGGCATGAAAAAGTTAGAAAAGAGCGGATGCAAATGGATATTCATACCTTGTTTTGCCCATACACTGGATAAAGTGTTCAGAGAAACCATTTGTGACTCCGATTTGAAAAACCTGTTGAGAAAATGTAAGCAGATAGTTGCATTTTTCCAACAAAACAACAAAGCCTTAGAAAGTCTCCAAGAGCATTGTTCAAATCTTAGGCTCCAACGAACTGAACTGATTCAGATCACTGATCTAAAGTGGCTTCCAACACTTCACATGCTAAGGAACATCTTAGCGCTGTGGCCAGCCATTTTCAAAGTTTTCATTGACACTCTACATGAGATTTCCATAAACGAAAATGAAAGAAAAATATTGAAAGATATTGTAGCAGTACTGAATATTCTGGAGGCGGTAACAAAAGAAATTGGAAGTCATGAGTACAGACCCATCTCAAACGTCATACCACTGGTCCAGAAACTCCAGGATGAACTGAGAAAACCAGAGAACATGGGAAACAAAATAGCCCAGACGCTCTACGAAAAATTGGAGCATCATACCAGCAACATCAAGAAAAATCATTGGGTCAGAATGAGCACAGCACTGGACCCACGATACAAAACCTGTGTGCTGTTGGACCCTACTATTGATGTCAAAAGTGAAATCAGATCACAGATGACGGGAAACTCACACACTGGGCACAGTAGTTATGATGCTAGAAATGAAGAGTTGGAAAAATACTGTCAATTAAGAAACATTTCAGAGGACCCACTTAAATTCTGGAGAACCAGAGCTGAGTTTATACGATTGCCGTCAGTTGCTCGCAAGTACCTCACATTGGTCTCTACTGCAATTCCAATGGAGCGCGTACACCAACTTGAAAAATCACAGATTATCAACAGGAGAAGCTGCTTGGACCCGAAAAATCTAAATATGATCCTGTTTTTGAACGCCAACTAGCAGAAAAACTGAATATGATGTGTGTGTGGATATAAATTGTACACTAAATGGGCAAAAGTCTCGGGACACCAGCCTCCAATGAACAGGTTTGACTACTTTAGGCATATCTATGAGTATAAATCTTGATGCTACAGCAATATAATGATATTCTAGAGAATTGTGTGCTTCTAATGTGTACTTATGCCTTTTTGTCCTTTTGTAGATTTTATCCAAAGCGACCATGTAAATGTTCTTATTTTATAGCAAAATATTTATCACCTAACACTTATACAGAGAAGTACAGTCAATTTGAAACAAAAAATGTGCTTCCAAAACTGCTGCAACAAAACTTATTTGAAAATAATTGCATATAAAAATAAAGGCTACATGTATATATAAACCAACTCTTGGGTAAACAAGCTCTCAGATTCGGGTGATATAAGATGAATTTGGTGTCTGGGGTACCTATTGGGATCCCGTTTAAATAGGTGAAATTCCACACTTTTGTGAAAAAACTGTTATATCACAGATTATTATTTTAATCATAAAAATATGCTTATCTATTTACATTTACTTTAATTTTCCTCATGTTATTCTTACTGTACAACTGGTTGTGCTTATTTTTTCCTGTTTTTATGTATTATTTGTGTCCCCTTGAGTGATCTTTCTGTAAATTTGCATCTGAAATGGTTGTTTTTGTTTCAATAAAAAATGAAGCTGGATTTTAAACAATAAAATGACAAAAAGTCAAATACACTGGAGAAATAAAACTGATTACCATGGTCACTGCAGAATGAGAACTGACCACAAGATACAAGATACACAGAAAAAGGAAATACAAGGAGCCGGTGGCACAGGTTTCTTTTGACTAGCAAACACAAAAGTTGTACACGGTACGGCACAATAACACATGGGCACACATGGCATGTAAAGAACTTAATATGGTACAGTAAATGTTTGGCAGAGCTGAAATGTCTATATTTCACCCTCCACTAAGGTCATGTTTAACAAGTCTATGCCTATCTTATTCTTGGAATAAAATAACTGAAATTACTTTTAATGTCTGTGGTTATTAATTATAAAAAGGAATATAAACAAAACCCAGATGAACTATTACAAGAACAGACTTGTTCAGGTATTTTATAAGCTTAAAGCTTCACAACAACAGTCTGAACACCATAAATCACAGCTCTCAGGTGAAGTTTGTCAGTTTTATTGAAAAATATAGCTGTTACTTAGCAGGGAAAGGTGACACAGAGCATTATGTATATTATATCAAAACAAAATAATACAGACAAAAAATTGATGTTATTAAAGATATTTTTTTATACTGAAGCTTTAGTGTTTTTAGCCTTTTCTGTAGGACTTCTTCTATTACAGATTTGATAAATTATTATACTACTGTGGTTTTTAGAATAAAGAAAACATTTACAAAATTCAAAAGGATGTTATAATTTTATCCCTGTAAATGAATAGACATTAGTAACACATTTTATGACTTGAATAAGACTACTCCGAAAAAAAAGATCCTGTAGAGGGAGCTATTGTCCTCTCTAACAAACCCTGTTACAGTCAAGCTTTCCAGCTCTTTTTAACCCCCACAAAACCAGGCTTCTGGCCATCTTCAACAGTCTCTCGTGCAGCATGATATCTCCGAGAACACTTCCTTATCCCATAAAAGTAACAAAAATAAAAGGGCAACAAAGAAAAGAATTGGCACATTTCTGTATTTTGTGCAAACTGGTCTACTCTCAAGCAAAATGGCACGATGCACAATTTCACCTGGATATAAGGTAACACACGTTCCTAGTAGGCCACACATCCTCTTTCAAACTCATCTATATCTAAGCATTCAAGAAACTCAAGTCGATATTTCTCAACTGTACTGTACATGTCCCTTTGTACAAACATGCTGATTTCCCAAACCAGTAAAAACACAGAAACAGATGGGTTATAGTAAACTGTAGTGCTTGCAGTCTTTCTTCTGAGACCACCACGTTACCATATAAGGCCATAGAGAGTCTAATGCAAATGTATAATGCAAATTAAAGTATAATGTGTAACAGTACCGTACAAAACTCACTCGGTAGGAATAGAACTCATTTTAGACAATGGTCGTCTCCAATTTGAGCCGAAGCTCCTAGTGTGCTTGTAATGCCAGACTACAGGAGCGATTTGACTGCACGAAAATCCTGACTAAAAGATTAAAATATACAGTAATTGAATAAATGAACGTGATGTACATATACAGCATAAGTGGATTGCTTCCTAAAACCGAGTCCCTTTAAAAGTATGTGATCCAAATCCATTTCCCAATTGCACATGTCCACTGACATGAAAGCATACTTATCTAGTTTCCTTTTGTTGTTTGAGAATGTTTATTAAAGACTTTAACTACGGGTGAATGTGTAATTTCTGCACCATTAACGCAACCTAACATCATTCTTCAAATAATTCACGTTTCCGACATTCCCCCTGCTATTGGTTGGTTAAACAGGTAGCCCCCCCAAACTCATTGCAGATCAAATTGCAATTGCATTTGATCCCACCAGGTGGTGCAGAAAAGACATGCATCAGATTTAAAGAGCAGTACAAATGCATGGTAGAATTGATGAGAAAATGGATGAATTTTAATCATCTATGATTAATAATAAATCTTGGTTGTCGCTACCTCTTCAAGTGGCTAGTGGTTTTACACCACAGTGTTTTGATCTCTTTTCGTAAACCAAATTCTGCCAAGTTAAAAAAGATGAAACCCTCCAAAACCACTTCTGTAGATCAGAACTGTTTGAAGATAATCACACTATGCTTGATTCTAAAGAGAAGAGCAATACTTTTATATCTCTGAGCCTACATAACAATACTCGAATAACACTTCTACACAAACCTCTTGACGATCTGTTTCACTCTTTCTCAAACACAACACTGCCAAGAAACCATTCAATCCAACAAGTCTTAATCTGCTCATTATTTCTGTTGCACAATAATAATCCAACATCACTGTTCCTTTTAGTTTTAAACATCACCTTAATCTGACCCTCTACACATCTCCATGACCATGAATTTCATGTGACCTGACAGGAAATCCTCTGACACATAAAGCACATGACAAAATCCAGACCTACAACACAAACAATAAAAAGGAAAGAAGGTAACACATGACAGAGAGAACCTTTGAGTTTATGGTATTCAAATCATTCACATCAATGCAAGGTTGTGTAAATGGCACATGTTTAGTGAACATTACTAATTTAAAGGGATAGTTTGTCCTCCTCGTTCCACTACAAAAATAAAGTCATACATGTTTAGAAAAATGCGGGGCGTGTAAAGATGGAAATACATTTTTTGGGTGAGCTATACATCTTGTAGTGATGAAACTATAAAAAGACAGAAAACTTAAGACTGTTGGTGTTAGTTTAGAAGCATAAGCAAAGGCGTCTGACGATCATGTGAGAATATGAGGTTTGGTTCCACACATACCGCTCGTATCAGCACTCTCAGTGGTCAACACTGGAATTCATTAATGATACTCGCGGGACAAAAATGGCCATTTTAAATGGAATTCCTATCCCACGGCACACACAAACAAACGCGCAAGCACATTCTTCTCACAGCTGTGGGCGCTCTGGTGAAAGTCACTAGTAACAAAGAGTTTGTGTACCTGAAATGGAAAAAAAAGAACAGAGAGAGTTTAAGGCTAGCTAGGGCTAAAATGCACGTCTTCCCTTTCATCTCCGTAATAAAATCAGTCCTTGTGCTAGCTTGTACATCCACCAATTGAAAACGTCGCCATCCGCTTGATTTTTTATCTCTGCATAGACCGTCTGGCACCGCGTGGTTTGCTTTACACCCTGATCTCGTCGTCATCCTCGTCGTCCATGTACGAGAAGTCCCTGTCGTCTTGATCTCTAGGCGAGCTGTACTTCACCCTGCCATCCTCATAAATATGATTGTGAGGTTTGTCCTCCATCACGGTGGACCCCGAACTAGACACGGAACAGCTGTCTAGATGTTCATGGTTCCTCGTAAGGATCTCTGGAGTGTAGGGGTTGGTGCCGGGCATTAGACGAGGAGGACGAATCGGAGGAAGCGGTTCTTCTTCATCCACTTCGTTGGGAGGGCTCCGGGGAGGTGAGCTGCGCCCCTCGCTACTTTTTCCCTCTTCGAAGCCCAGGTCGTCCTCGTCCCAACCCTTTTTCTCCATGACGCTCAGAATGTCTCCTAGCATGGATGGACCCAGATCGATGTGGAAAGACATTATGGACTCTGCGTGTTTCATGCCTCCGGTGTAAGGAACCGACGGGCGCAGGTCGGTCAGCTCGCCGAAGCTCTTTTCGTCCAGCTCGAGGTCTGAAGCAAGGGACGCTGTAGCACCGTTAAGTGGCTTTATATTGTCTTCTGAAAGTTGCTTTAAGGGACTGGAGGACACGCTCTTGGGAAAGTTGAATCCAGCACTTCGATCAACATGGTCTTCATTTAGATAAGGCAACGAAATGGCGTTTTTTACATAGCTTGGAGAGCCACCAGGTGGTGCAAGTTTGGATTTGTCAGGTTTGTCGCGATTGACGGATTGCGAGCGCTTGCTGCTCCTAAACGTTCTGGACAGTAGGCTCTGTTTGGGTGAGTTCTCCTGAACCTCAGGTTCCCGGGGAGGCTCTCCGGTGCGGGTGCTAAGAAAGGCGGTGTCGCCAAATGCATCACCCCCTCGACCCACATGCATAGTGTGACGGAAATCTCCCAGAGGCGCGCTGATCATCTCAGCAGTGAGGTCGACACGAGACCGTCGCTTCGACTGGGAGGAGGTGGACACGAGCTGTTTCAGAATAGGCATGATGACGTTATTCGAACTCTGACACAGAAACCTAAATAACCAAAGTCTTTTGTCCACAAACAATAGGTCAAAGTTTTCTCAAGCTGTGTATATCCAGGACAGAAGTCAGGACGAAAACACTTTCCAGCATGTGGGACTCATCGCCATTTTAAGCCAAGATGTGCAACAGGGTCCAGGCGTAAATATCAGCAAACTGCAGAAGAGAGAAAAAGCATATGTCATTTGTCTTTTTAATTCAAAGCCAAACATATTTTTTTACTAAATATAAGTATGATATTGTAGATAACAACTTCATCTTTTGAACTTGTTTCAACTAAGGGAATCTACATGCAGTATGTAAATAAGTTATTTAAGTTAAACAGAAGTCAAATCTGGCCTAAAAATGTTACAAATAGAGTACCAAGAACTTATTTGAGTTTGGGCAATGTCAATGACAACATAAGCTACATTTTATTGCTGACAGTCAATGGAAATCTTAAAGTAAACATGCCAACCAAAAGCACTCAACACAAAAGGCCACTTAAAATATTGCTTTAAATTACACAAAAGGACAAATGGAAGAGATCAGAAAAGGAATTCCTGTTTACAATCCGTCCCATTTCCCATAATCCTTTTTATTGTTCTTGGATGAAGAAGTGCCGTGTCGACAGGGTGACATGTTGCACAAGCGTAGATTTATGTAACAGAAAGATTTACTTTTACATGGTGTTGAACACTTCACCACTTAAAGCAAACTTTTGTGCTTTCAATTTGACTTGCTATAAGAAAGCACACAGATAAACAGAAATCTTATTCTTAAAAAAAAAAGGGAACAAAAACGATTTTTTACAGACGTTATTAGTTTTACTGTTTTTAACAGATTTTTTTATGTATTTTTGAAATACAGTTAATTACAGTAAAAGACAGCAAGTTTAGAAAAACTGTGGAAAAACTGTTTTACCATTTATTTCTGGCACCCTGCTCAATTTTTTAACAGTTCAATTATTAAGTGTGGTCAAAAAAACGTAAAAGTAATGAAAAAGACAAATTTATAAGAAAAAGGGGAACTATGTATTATATATATATATATATATATATATATATTCTCATATCCTGTAATAATACAGGATAAAATATTTTAGGGTATATTTCTGTCAGATTTTTTTGTGTGATTGAAAATCAATGAAAGGAACACCCCAACCCCAGCTACAAACCCTTTCTTTTTAAAATCCATATTTAATTTCTGATTATATAACCAGGAGCTCAGGGGATTCTGGGAGAAGGGAACTGAAGAGTTTTGCATTTCTCCTTCAAAGTCTTCTCCATCCGGACTGGAATTTTCTCTACTACGTGCCAGACTCTTATATCATCAGGAAATCTAGACCTTTACTCGCTGTTCTACTGAGATATTACTTCCAGACCTAGTGCTGATTAGAACGTTTCTCTTTTCCCTTTCCATCTTTCCTGTGTCTTAATGTTTTTCTTTTGTTTGTTGTCTGTTCTCTGCCTTCTTAAGACACATACTGCGTCGTCTCGCATGACAGCTGTATCATCGTATTGTCGTGTTGCCATGGAGGGTATCAAAACAAAGAGAAAGTGAAAGAGAAAGTTTGGGTTTCAAGTGCTCCGACCTTTTTTGATCCCCAGCTGGCCGCCTGTGATTTATGGTTTAATAATCAGATTATCTGGTTCCTCACACAGGGGAGGCCTGTTAGCTTTGACCAGCCACCAACAGCAAAAAAAGACCCTCGAGACTCATCAAATGATTCATTCAAACAACCCAAGATCACAGACTTTAAAACAAACGTTTAAAAAAAACGTCCTGAAAATGGATCAACCGTCTAGCCGTTCGTCAGTAAATGTTTTGAAACATGACTTCGCGCCGCCTTCGGTTTGCGTGCATGCCATCAGGGTTGAATGAGATCCAAAACACACGTCACCCCACCAAAACATTTGCATCTCTGACAACAAAGCCCATTGAGGTCACAAGTGACTGTAGCTGTGAGTGAACAGAAGGGGTTTTGATAAATGATAAACTCGCCCATCGAGTCAAAAACTGGGCGGCTCTGCTGGGGGTTTAGCTCTGCCCGCTGGCAGGTTGACCTAATTGTTAAGTACATCACCCTACATTGAGATCCCAAGACAGATGCTTTGTGTATAAGTGTTTGTTTAAACTTGCCAAATTGTCTGCTTGCGATGATGTCACTAAAACATTATTCAAGAAAAGAACAAGCAGTTGACATGATATGAAAACTCCTGTTAGTGCTTCATAATTCTCATTTATTCACAATTGTTCTGTTTAATACATGTAATTAAGCTTTGTGTGACTTCAAATTTCTGGAAAAGAGAGAGACAGATATAATGAGTGAGAGAGAACGAGATAGAAAAATGAAAGAGAGAGAGACAGAAAAACCAAGTTGTGAGTTTCATTAAAAACTCAAGGAAGTTCTGGACACAAAACATTTGTGTTAAGCATCACACATCAGTGCAAAATCCCAACAGCTCTTGAACCCCAGAACACCAGTTAAGATCTCTCCCCCCTCTTGACCTTCAATGCGTGTACACAAGAGCTCACTGGAGACCCACAAATTCACAGCTGCACAGAGTGTTGTGTTCAGACTCAGTATGGGTCTAACCTCACATCTGCAGGGCTGCGTTTCAACAGGGCCCCATGTCACATACTCTGAGCGGGACACCGGGAGACCCGCTCACATCTTAACATTCCTAAGAAACACACACACTTGCATGAGAAAACATCTCGATCTGTCCTGCCTGGCAGGAGGCTGTTACGACTATAGAAAAAGAAGAAAAAGAAGAAATATTTAGATACATTTGAGTATGTGTCAAACATATTCAGATTTATAAAATGCACGTTTCTGTGGCCAAGTCTCGCATCAAGTTATTCAGCCGTGAAGAAATAAATCAATAGAATATAAATAATAGATTTTTGCCCCAAACACATTTCATTCATTTGAAAGATTGTACAAACGCACACCATTGCCCACGATTCACCACATGCCGAGCGCTCATGATGTCCCACTCACTCATGCAAGGGCGCTCATGCAAAACACATGGAAGGATGTCAGATGAGAATCTTGCAGCAAATGAAACGGCAGAATTCATTTAACATTACGGCACTATTTATAGACCGACCCGTATTAATCTTTCAAACCAGACCATAACTTATTAAACAAGCTGAAGATGTGCTGAGATCATATCAAACCTCCCATTGTTTATATTATATAGGCTTTCTTTTATATATAGCATACATTATATATAGGTGCCAGGCACTGCTTTATATATTCTCAAAATTACATGCCGTTTTGTATTATGTCTATATTATACTGTATATAGGCTCTCTTTAATATTGTACTCATTATGTAGGCTTATACATTGTGACCTTCAGTGACTGTACTAAGTATTATGTTCATATAAAGTAGGCTATATAATGCAGTCTTAAGTTCCTTATTACTGTTACCACACAATAAATTAAAAACAGCGGTAATTCTCCTAATCAAAAAAATAAACAAATCAACAAATAAAAATGTATGCAGCTTCATTTAAGATCCAGGTCTGGAACCATGTTTTTATAGGTAGTCTGGCATATTGTTAACAAAATAAATATAATAAAAATAATTATTATTGCTTAAGTACATTTATCAACATCTATCAACCTGACGGAGGTTAATGACAAAAACGGTGACACAGTTCTGTTTTTAGTCATGGAAAAGCTCATTAGAGACATCCGTCTGGTAAAGAGGATTGAGCACTGAGCCTGAGATACATTGAGATGTAGGGCAGCATGACTGAGACTCACTGATCCATTTGTCTAACACTAGAAAGGCACCCTTAATAATCTCCAAGTACTATAATTCCTTTTACCATTCTGCTTTTAAAATTAAATTGAGGGGGTCGCAGGTGTCAACAGTTAAACTGATGATTCCTGTCTGTTCGACATGTTGTATCCCAATTTAAACAGCTACTGAGTCATCGAAACATTAATACCTTCAACATTTAGAAAGAGAGACACTAGACACACTCCAGAACCCCTGCAAGATATTCTCCACTGCAGCGAGATATTTGACAAATCATTCATTTCGAGCGTCTCAGGCAAATATTAATTAAATAGTGACGTATTTCTTCCGCGCATCGCTGCAATATCATAAAATATTTTTGTTTTACAGTTACATTTTGCGATATTTACAGTCAGCGTGTGGCAACAGCAGAAAATACATGGTTCATCTCACAGGAGAATCTCACAACATTCAAAAATCTACTTAAAACCCAACTGTTTGTGAATACCTAACAGACAAATAAATAATAAAAAAAAAAAAAAAAAATTAAAAAATAACCCTTTCTCTCAACAGGTAGTGGTCTAGCTTAAGTTGAAACCAGTAAATTTGTATTGCACCAAATGTATTATGGCTCCTGTATGACATATCGCTTGTTGCTCCCTAACTCGTTGTAAGTCGCTTTGGATAAAAGCGTCTGCTAAATGACTAAATCTAAACGTAAATGTATGTCTGTGTATGTAAAGTATGTAATTATTGTTTACAGCTTCCCTGTAGCTCAGTGGTAAGAGCGTTACACAAGGTTGTGGGTTCCATCCCAGGGGATTGCACATATCCATTTAAATGTATAGGATAGTGCAAAGTAAGTAGCTTTTAAGCGTCTGCCAAATGCGTAAATGTAAATGTAAATTGTGTAACAACATACTTCAGAGATGTTATTAAAGCAAAAAATCAAAATTGTTCATTAAAAAGTGTTTCAAAGAAATCCATATTACTGTAGTAAAGAAAATTTATCAATGTTTGATTATGTTGAATTTAATTTACATACAAAAAAAATGTATAGTATAATGCAATCTAAGTTGCTTTGGATAAAAGCGCCTGCCAAATGCATGAATATATATATATATATATATATATAGAGAGAGAGAGAGAGAGAGAGAGAGAGACAATTAAGTGCTTGTGATTTAGTTTCAACCACACCGCACACCCTCAGGAGTTCATTTGTTTTTCGGAAATAATCGTACAGTTTTATCTATCTTTTATTATAAATGTGCTCAAACTAAATACTCTTCGAGGATACGAGACCGGACCTTAAAATTATTTAGGGCTTTAACAAACACCACACTATATCTGTTAAATTATGAGGCCAAAAACAAAAATTATAACTAATGGACACTTTACCACTATTTAAGTTTCCATGAAAAGTATTCTTTAAAAATCAATTAAGAATATAAAGTGCCAAGCTTTTAATATAAAATCTAAACTCTTGTTTAATGCTCACCAGGGTGCTATAGGAACCAATCAGCAGTAGACAGCATTTATACATCTCATAATTAATAATATTGCATTTACTGGTAAAGTAGAAATCTAAATCTGTAAACACACACAATCACAGGAACTGCTTAAAGGTTGCAGCCAAAAAGTGTTTGATGTTCAGACGTCTCTGTCAGCTTGTTATTATTGACTACAGTTACAACCTGTTTTTCCTGTTAACCTCTCAGCGGGACGGAGACATCATAAACACACATGTACAGAACGTCAAATGAGCGTGTGTTATACAAACCGTTTGAACTGTGTGTGTGGCCATTGACAAAGAAAGAGACAGAAGAGAAACTTTACAGTAGATCTATACAAACAGTCCAGCAAATGTTTTAGTTAACGCGATTATTGCTTTTTTTCAACGCTCTTTTTTTCAACGCTCTTTTATTTTGCGTTTGTTGGGAAACAACAACCCAGCATTGGATCATTTTGGACCCATGGGATGGTTATCCCCATACATCCCCAAAAGTGTAATCCTGAAAACAAATCTGGATATCGCCCCCTTCACAGAAGACAATGAATATCACAGTAATGTAAAAGCACATATAAAAAGTATGATTCAACAGCCACATGCTTGTATGAACTGGCCAAGTCTGCACTTGTGTCCTTCTGTAGAGTGTGTTTCTGGCCTTATGCTGAACTCTGGGTTTATGATGACCTTCTCCGCTGGGTGTTGTTGGATTTATAGAGTATTTGAAAAAGTGCCACAATGATCTATAATAACAACTTTAGATATGCCAAAAAGCTTATAGCCTATAACTCCAAGATAGACGACATGACAGACATGACCGTTAAAGGATTATACCTCTACAAACATGTTAAAGTGTAAAGAAACACAAATAAACACACAACTAAGAACGCTAATACTACTTCTGTTGCATCAAACTTTTGTAAAGTTTCTCTTGGCTCGGCCGAGGCAGGATATCATGTGTTAGCTTAGTCTGAATTCAGCAGCCGGCGGGGTAAACAGATATACTGTGTGTGTGTGTTCTTTTGGTTCCTCTGCCAAACACGCTGATACTAACCACAAGGATTACACACCAGAGTGAAGAAAACACTACAAATTGTGTTTAAACCACACAAAGACACACATTATTTGGCCTCTTTAGCCAAGTTTAAAGATCGCTTAAGTTAATTTAATAATCTTTAACTTTTTTTCCTCATATTCCTGAGTACTAGCATATTATAAGCCTTCCTACATACACACAGAAACATACCAGCGTGATCTTACAGGAATTCGTAACTATTTAACGAAGTGGGCAATTTTTGAAATGTGAATCGTACAAAAATGAACGATTTTTAGAAAAAGGCCATATTGAAGCCCTTAGCTTAACCCCGCCTATAAACATAATGCCACTTATGCGAAATAAAATCGTACAAAAACACACGAACTAGCTAACACGAATTAGCCACCTCGCAAAATAGTTATGAATTGTCGTGATATTGTGTTGAACACACGTAACCTTTACAAAACAAGAATATATGAGAATATACTGGAAAATATGCTATATTTCTTAATTGGAACCGAGTGCTTTATTGTTCAAAATATAAAAGGTGGTTATTCCTTACGTACTATTCAATATATTGTAATATATACGCACTGTATCACTGGTTTCTTTGTGTAGGGGAAGCTAAACATTACTGCTCATATCTTCCCGGAATCATAGTGCTTTGACTCTCAGTCACCTTCTTCAAGGTCAAAGTTGCATTTTGTAATCACAGCGTATGAACAGAAGAACATGGGCTTACTACTCTAGCAGATGATTAACTTTCTACATCCTTTCCACTCCGCATTCCTGTAGTCTTCTCTTGCCAGAAGCCCCAGAGTTACAAATGGACCAACAGTCCTCTCACAGCTACGTTGCTTTGCATACGAACAGAAAATGCCAAAGCCGGCCAGAAAAGAATGCAAATAAGCATCTTGAAACATAATGCGTGAAATCACACTTTGGACCGGCTTAGCTGTTCTGATCTGATCTTTAAGAAGCGACTGCAAAGATTTGGGGCTCGCAACTCCTTCCAAACATTTACCTTTATGCATTTCCAGACACATATTTTTCACAACGCCTTTAGGTACAGTATTTGTCATTATGGAAAACAAACTCATGACCTTGACTTCCCATCAATGAAACACACTAACAGTTGTAGTTAGCCAAGCAAGACTGACACAGGGTTTTGACGGATCTGTTGGGGCCTACATTTCTGGAAACAAATAAGACGCAGACCCATGTCGGGCGGTGCCATCTTGCTAGGGGCGCTACAAAGATGGTGCCAACAGGCTGAGCACAGTCATTGCAGACCTACTTCAATCCAACAGCTCATTACAAAGGAAGGGAAAAAATGAGGTCAACGTGTCTTAGGATAATTCTGATATCTGTGACCCATCACACATTTCGATTATGCTGAATTCTTAGCAAAACTACTATTTACAGACCACTTTTTAGTAGTTCACAACAATACACATCTAAGGTGGTGTGCACAGAATGAATCATTGATCAAGGAAGCACATGTTGTCTGCATTATATGGTCTATAAACAGTGACCTCTTTCAAAACAAACTCCTGTACAGGTGAACAATACACCAGTTGAACAGCATTTTTGAGGTCTGCGCCCAAGCAACGATACGGCTCTAATTTACAACTTTTTGTTTCGCCCTGCAGGAATTCCCCATTGGATGACACATGAGCACCTTGAGAAATACAAACTCGCACCACGCGTTGACTGATTTTCTTTCTTAAAAAAAGCTGACATTTTCAATTCAAAGCCTGATGATCAAAAAAGACCAAATGATATGTTTGAAGGGAAATCACAAAATACCTGCACAGAAAAAGGCATGGAGGAAACCTAAAAATTGTGAAGCAGGTTAGGGTGGAGATGATTTTATTTAATAAAATCACATGGAGAATAATAAAAATATATGAAAGTTGAGTGGTTCTGGTCAATATCGTGTCATGTATCAGAGTGAGATGGCTACTGGAAAGGGGAAAGAAAATGTATTGCGGGACTTGATAACGTTCTTTTGAAATTGATTGGATCATTGGAAGTTGGATTTCTGGCCATTGGACACTCCCACCCCAATATAGTCCCACCTACAGTGTTAAAAATTTGAAATTATCTGGCGCAAGAAATAAACCATTTTCTTTCTTGTAAAATTACATGTTTTCCCAAATGTTATTGTAAATTTTTAGTCTTTCCTGTATCTGTACGTTTTTTAACCGTGTTTTAAAAAATACATGAAAAATATGTATAAAAAACAGAATTCTTTTTTTACAGTGTAGGACTGCTACATTATTACAAAAATCATATTTTGCGATTATTTTAAACAATATTGAGAAACAAATAAATTGAATGTAAAAAAGCTGCATCGCTCTGGATACTTGCTAAATGGAATTACGATTCACCTTGATACATTTTTTTGCACGGGACACCAAAATCAAATAAAAATGTACTTTGGGTGGTACTTTCCATGGGTGGTGATGAACCCATATGACCTAGTCTAAAATCAACAACATTTAAATATAATGATTTGTTTATTATAATCAATTTAAATAGGAAGCATGAAAAAAAGAATCAATAAAATGCACTTTGGCACCTTTAACCCCGCCTCACCCTCCATGAACACACTGACCTAGTGTCTGAGCTTACTGGAGCATATAAGTGACCCTCCCTGCAAACACTCCACTGTCTGTCCACAAAGACATTAAAACCATTGAACCAGAGTATCAGCATTCACAATATACTTAAATAAACAAGAATGAAGCAGATTTAGATTTAAAGTATGAGCCGATAAATGTGCAAAATACATCTACTCCAGTCATTAGCTATGAATAGAACTGTTAAGAAAATCTTTAAATCTTGTCTTTAAAACTGTTATTTTGCCCTTTAGGGGATCTGGGTTGCTTGAATCTAGATATCTAACAATGAATTGTCTATTTGTCATTTATTATCGACTCCATTGTGATGTATAAAAATATAATATTTGCCACTAAAAAATAGACTAAATCTATTAATAGGCTATGAATTTGTTCCAGATCTACGAATAACTTTGAGGATTTTGATGCTGAGTGACAGAGGGCATATGCTCCTTATGGATCTATAAGGATATTGGATTACTCAAGTGAAGCCAAGAGCATCTAGAATGAAATGAACCCATATGGAGAAAAGAAATTCCTCCTTTTCTCTTTTCACCAGCCACATGCTTGAGGGAGACCACCTGTTATTCAACACGAGAGGATGAAAGAACGATTAAGAGATGAAGAGAGAGAGAACAGAATCTAACCGGAGCATGAAAGAACATTGAGATACTTTATTGCAATGTTTGGATGCATAGTTATTTTCTTTATTAATTACAAAAAATGTTGGTCAAAGATAAAATAAGCAGTTATTAATTATAATGTTCCAGATGCCTTTATCCAAAAACTCTTAGAGCAGGTTATGGCTAAAAAGCAATGCAAAATGCATGAGGCTGTGTTTACATTTGACTTGCTGCTAGCGTTTGTTTTACATTATAATCCTATTTAAAAAGGGCTTGAGCGCTTTTAAAAAGCCAGCAGCGGTGTCTTTTTCTGCAGCTCAGTGTCTTTTGAAGTTGAAAAAAAGCCCTACCTCAAACACCTTTTCACAGCTAACCAATGACATAACAAGAGGTGAAGGTGATTGGTCGAGCAGGATCAAGCTCGAAAAAATAAAATAGCCTCCGAAGCGCCATTTGGAGCATCGTTTTGGATAAATGTAAGTTTAATTTTCAATTTTTTAAAAACTTTTGATAGCATTTCTAGCGAGAAATGAGTATTGTACTTTTCAAATATGTGATTAGTTATATACTCTGAACATTTCCGGCTGCTATATGTAACCACAACTCTTCAAGCTTTTTTTAATAAAAATGCGGCATTGTCAACTTTTTCTTGTAAAAAAAGAAGTCAAATGTGAACACGGCCTAAGAGAGAAAAAAAATGTAATGGCGATATTACAAGTCTGTATATTAGACAAAAAAGAACAGAGACCCACCTGTGAAAAACATTCATTTACAAGTTTCGTAACATATAGCTGCCGCATTAGTTAATGGGTTGTGGCGGGTGTTTAAAATGATACTTTGAGATAAGAAGACTTATAGAAACTGGAAAGTCAAGTAAAGAGCTACTTGAACAGAGATTGATACCGATGTTGTCACTACTGGAATGTGTGACTCAACCCCGAGAAAATCACCTGGCATCCACGCTAGAGAGTGCTTATACAATTACCTTGACCTTAACTGGTTTCACACCCTTCTAATCATCATAATTATCATGATTTTGTCATCCCAAAAATGATAGAGGAAATAAGAAAGTAAACCACAGTGTCTACTCCAGCTCTCTTAATATGAAACTTAGCAGACAAAGAAGGGTCTCTAAATCAAGGTAGGTTTAAAGCTCATAGTAGATCCAGGCCAAAGCGTTAAAAACAAATTCCCACCAAGTAATCTTTTATAAATTCTTTACTTGGAAAACGCGCCTTTCGTCAATAATTTTCACTAGAAGATGACATCAGATGTTTGTTATAATTACAGAAGTAAATCATTTCTGTTTCTGTCAATCAGTTATTAAGAATACAAGCTGTTCAAAATACTTTCAAAAAGGTCGTATGACAGGTCCTCTTGGAATCTGACGAACTGGCTCACTGCCTAGTATAAATGCGGGTCAACCTGAAGGCCAGCTGAAGGTATGGTTTCAGAGGAATACGCCTCTGTGCATCTAGAATGTCAAATTCCTGAGGCCTCAGCCTGGTCTTAAGCAGGAAGCTGGAGATGTCTTATTCAACTACACAGAGGTAACATATTGACTTTTGGCCAGACGTTCGGCTGTGGTTTAAATAGTTTCACTCTCCCCTGTGTTGTGATACGAATACAATCCAGAATCTACATTTAAGGAAAGTTTTTCCAAGTTCAAAGACTTCTAAATAAAAGCTGAGAGCTGAGAACGTCTCTCAGACGCTTCCGGTCATTGTGTTGGGCTGCTCAAAGACGTTTTTCAAACGGCATAATAAAAAAACATAAACTTTTTTTAATATTAAGTCTTTAATCAATTGACAGGTTTTAATGAACAAACACTGTGTTTTCATGGCTTTTAAAAGAAAAATTCGCCCACATAAAAAAACGTATGTCAAAATGCTGTAGTCTTGAATTATCATACATTTTCTTTCAAATCCTGTCTAACAATGTCACATCTACATGCTGTCAATATACTGTACACCAGGGTTCCTCAAATCTTACCCTGGAGGGCCGGAGCACTGCAGAGTTTAGCTCCAGCCCTGATCAAACACACCTGAGCAAGCTGATCAAGTTGTTCAGTATCACTTGAAAATCAGAGGTATGCAAGTTTGATCAGGGTTGGAGCTAAACTCTGCAGTGCTCCGGACCTCCAGGGTAAGATTTGAGGAACCCTGCTGTTAACCATAAAACTAGGGCTGGCAAATGATTAATTGCAATTAATCGCATCCAGAATAAAAGTTTGTGTTTACATAATAAATGTCTGTGTAGAGTGCATATTAATTTTGTATTTATAAACACACATGCATGCATACATTTAAGAAAAATATAAAAGTTAATAAATGCTTTTATATATTTTCAATTATAAGCAAATAGTAAAATACATCAAGCAAAAGTAATTGCATCTAAAGATTGTATATATATGCAGTATGTGTATGTTTTCTGTGTTTATTAATACAAAAATAATATGCACAGTAAAGCCCATTGCACTATGAGTCCGAAATTTGCGTCCGAATTTCCGAACGCAAGCATATTGAGTGGCATCTTTTTAACAATTCAGAGACAAAGTACAAAACATAACATGAAAAAATGCATTCAAGAATTTCAGACTGTGTGAAAAGACCTTGAGCCTACACAGATATATATTTTATAAACAAAAACCTTTATTCTGGATGCGATTAATCGCGATTAATCATTTGACAGCCATGCATAAAATATTTAGATGTTGCTTTTAAAGAATCCTCTGCAGATGTTTTCCATATAAAAGCTGAAAGATCACGGCTGTCCAAAGATCCAAAAAGCACCATGAGTCATGACTACTGTATAACTCCCAAACATTTATATAGAAAAGATCTGCAAAGGAGTCTTCAAAATAAAACATACAGGTTTGAAGTCATAATGAGAGGTAACTTAAAAAGGCCCAATTTTCTTTTGGGGGTGTATCAAAACGAACACACATTTACACAAACAACTGAGCAGGCGTTATATGTACAGTTTCACTATGGAGAAAGAACAGGAATGCCCAAGATTATCCAACCCCAATTACAAACACACACACCATGACTCACATGCTACATTTAGCAAGGTTATGCTTTCACAGCCCCTTCGCTTGAACTTCAATCTCTCTAAATGGGGACATTTCGACCTCCAGTGGATCATGTGTCAACAGACAGGCTGATTACATCAGGGGGGTACGAGACCGCCTATGAAGACCTAGCGACTCGTTTTGCTGAGTCACCAGAAGGCCGAGTCACTGTGGTGTTCCTACACCAATATACAGTAAAGATTTATCATACAGTCTGGGTGAGTCTGTGCGTCACACACACACTTTACTGCAGCTGCTGAATGACATCACTGCAGCAGTGTATGGGCGAGAATCCAGAGCCATTACTACACAAACACGCACTTAAAACAGTTCAACAACTGTACAGAAACACTCGCTCTCTCCACACACACTGCAGATATTATTCATTTAAAGTCATCAGCGAAACCCTTTGACCCTATATGCTTTCTTAGTACAAATGATAAGTCGTCAATCAAACGATTTTAATCTGGCTCCACCTCAGCAAAACAACCTTTTCCCGATGATATCATCTGGGCCTCACCAAAAAGGGTTTCATTTAAATATAAACAGAAGACCAGAGGCAGACACTTGAAAAGCCATTAAGAAAAGAAGGTGAAGATGAAACGGAGTTGAAAGAAGGATGGAAAAGAGGGAAACAGTGCACATACACAAATCGACCTTGATTTATATCTCCGTTGCTTGAAATTATAACAAAACTGTCTCACTGCCTCCCTGGTCTCCATTCTGACCGGAAACATAACAAAACTCTTGATATATTAACTCCAGGTGTTTTCTCTATCTGAGACTGAAGAACTCTGGTATCAGGATTGCTGTAATGTCACCTTTTACAAATATTGATCAGAAATGTCGAAGGTTAAAGGTCAACGCTTCAGGTCACGCAACACTCAGATATTGGTTCAAATAGCATTGACTTATTCTGCACTCAAATGACTGTTTCAATTCACTGTGCCGTTAAAACAAACCATTAAAGCCAATCAATTTCACTCTGTTAACCTCATACAATACAGGAGCACGTGCCAAGATAACATGCTCAAACAACAGCGGTGTAACTAACTGAAATTGCATCCAACCTCTTAATTTGTCGCATTCAGATGTGGATCTCGACCATCTGTATTGAACATCTAATATGGAAAATCCAATATGAAAAAATAATGTGGAAACAAATTACCAAGGGATTGTTGGAAAACTGTATGAGGGTCCCGTTTCACAGTGATGTGGTTCTTTTCATTCCTTTAGTAGGTTATATAACAGTGCGTTTCAACCGTCGACCATTTCTTTTCAATCCAAACGCAAGAAGTCTTATAACGGCTCCAAAGTCGTGCCACGCATTCAACAGCACTATGGTAATGAATCACAAACATCTTCTCATGCCCATTAGCAATCATTTAATCACTGCCATAATTCACTCACTTCCATCACAAACCACATCTAGAAAGGAATGCAAGGTAACCCTTTAATAATTGACTTTAAGGGGAAGCATCTTTTTATACATTTGATTTGATTTACACACAGTTAACCAAGAAAAAATCATGAAACAAAGCCAAAATCAGTCTATTGTACACTGCTGAAAATGGGCTGCGCCAAAAGATAAACCCAACCCAGAAAGACATGCCAAACTACACACAGTGGAATTTCACAGAACTAATAAACTAAATTAAGATATCAGATATATAGATCTCTTAGGGGCACAGTGGGTTGCAAAGCCTATTTGAGACTTAAATGAATGCAATAACTTTAAGACTGAAAAAAAATCATCACGGTTTTCATTACAAATACCACAATGAACCATCAAGTGTTAACCATGACACAAAATCCCATTGTGTAGTGTGTTTTGGGTCTCATTTCAGTAGGATTTAAAGGTTTTTGATGGGTTTTCCTCTCCAAGACTAGATCTCACCAACAGAACCTCAACACAACACCAGGAGGAGTGACCCACAGAGACCATTACAGTCTCCATTGAAACCAACACAATTTCCATTATTGCTTTTAAATCCACTAACATTTCAGGAGTGATTTCCATAGTTTGTTTTGTTCAAAACAGGGTCTTGCCCTCATACAAACCTTATCTTTTCACACAAATCTAAAGAAGATCAACACAAGACAAGTATTTTGGATCGAAACTCTTATCAATGCAAGTCAGCAAAGACTAAGATCTTAAAGCTTCTTTGTTTTATCAAATACATCTCGCTTAAGTTCTGAAAGACTTGATCATGAGTAAGCAGAACACATAAGTTAATGTTATTAATGAATGTAAATAAAGTCTCACCACTTTGTGTCTCCAACCTTTGGATCCCGGGAGCTCCAATGCCAAGTTGAGTTTCTCACGCAACAACAATGGACCAAGTTCAATTCAATCCCAAACAAAGAGTTTTAAGAATATATTATCAGACCAACACGTCAGCTTCACAAATGTTTTAAATGTCCTTCAAACGTTCAGCAGCTTTATGGCGCAAACGCTGAGATTAATACAAACAGCGAGAGATCCATACGAGCGCGTACTCGCTCACTGAAGCTTCATGGCGCATGAATGCAGTTCGAGAGCTTCCTCAGCCTATAGCTCCGCCTACAGCAACGCCCACAGCGCGCGCGCCTCGCAGACAGAGCTCCGCCCCCACTGCCAAATGGGCGTCACAGTTCATTGACACGAAGTTTAAATATTTCTAGGCTGAAATTTAGTTTAACTTGGTGTTCATTCATTTTGAATTATTTGTAATGATTAGTATTTTAAGTTATTGTTTTATATAACACAGATTATACATCAATATTCATGACTTTTTGTTTGAAAAAAATGAAAACGAAAATGAAAAATATCCTGTCCTGAGTATATTTAAAGTCCTTGTGGTGTATTACTCAAGTGTGAAGTGTAGATAGAAATAAACTCACGAAACGACTTGTTCGACTTTGTTTTATTTAGAAAATAATTCTGTCATCAAGCCTTCTTATTCTTTTTTTCATCCGAAGACAAAGAACTAAGAGCCAAAAGATTATTGACTGACAGAACATACATATTTGATCACAGGGTTTACCCTTGGCACTAAACACTCATTATAATACAATATATCCCAATGGCAGGCCATTAAAATGAACCATTTTAAAAGTCCTTAGATGCAGGTAGGGTGGTTCAGAGTAAAAAACAAAATTAACTTGACCAATATTATATGTAAAAAAAATAGGTAAACAGATGTGCTTACAAAAGTATCCATGAATTTTTGTGAATAAAACGCTCGATTTACATTTCATTAGGCCTCAGGATACCGTTCACAAATGCATTGATGTTGAATAAAAACCACATGGAACAAATTTGTGAGAAATACTGTAAACACACACTTCCTCTGTATCAGGAGGTTTCCTGGTGATAAATGATGACAGTCCTCATAATTGCACATTGGCCAAGCAAACAATGAAATACAGGCCCTTTTTTGTGATGAAAATAAACACTCTTTCTCCTTCATGTACATCTGAATAAACATTAATTTTAGCGCTCTATCCTCATTACACATCATTTGGTTTTACCGCACGGATCCGAAAGGCAATGTGTGCAAGCCCCAGAACACAATAAAAGATAAGTAAGTGTGTTGTGTGTACATATCTGCATCTAAGATAGAGAAGAAACATTATTTGTGTACCTTAGCTTTCACTTTAGCTCTTTTTAAATACTGCAACACAATTAATTGTACAGAACAGCTCACTCACATATAGCCTACAGTACTGTCAAGGTAAAAAAAGAACAACAAAAGTATTAATACACAAAGGGACAAATTAACCCATAGCATCCATCTACAGACCATATTTCTCTCAAGATGGATGATAAGCAAAATGCAACAGGCCAAACCTAATGTACGGACATGTAGGTTACTTACGTTTATGCATATATGATTCGAAACTGTTAAAACACATAAACGTTCTGCATCACACCTGTTTGCAAAATGTTAACGATCCCAAGTGCTCTTCACAAACACGAGCGGATCAATGAGCTCATATCCAGTGGTAAAATGTCTTCTCTGTAATTGACATCAAAAGCGTTTATCCAACTGTTTGAAATAATATACTTTCATAATTAACCCAAATATCACAGATGTAACCACAAACCGGAGATGACTGTGCAGATGGTCCAAACATGAATCACAGCTGCAAAACATCACTGGCATCTTTAGATGAGCGATTTTAAATCATTTTCCAGCTGGTTTGTTTAAGTATTGAACAGTTATAATTGTTCCTGCCAACTGGTAGCTTGCACTTGTTATGATGTCATTATAATGATTATCTAAATACCCCATGGACAAATTACGTTGGATGAAAAATGTGAAAAATGTGAAATATTGATGCATTATCTGATAAAAGCATTTCTTCCTAAATCTACAAACTTCAAACGGGCACAATTCTTATATAATCATATTTCCATTTATGTTTGACTGATGCACATTAATCATTAATCTGTCACAGGTTTTTATATTGACAGTGATTTGGAGCACCTGTCTTCTGCTCTCTGAAAGGAGAACATTAATGGTTTCTTATATTGTATCTTGTATGTCACGACATCTTCCAATTTTAATTCCCATTTGATTTTTGACTGTTTTCAAACTATTTTACCAGTACACAACCAAATCAACCAAATCTACTATTGGTCTAACAAAAGTCCAAAGTCCCATTTCCTTAAGCGAATGGGGCATATAAATGTTGTAATAGCACCACAGAGCCACAGTGATTCTTTTATCTTTACTCTGGAAAAATGTCTTTTAAAAAAAAATTGTATCTGTGCCTGCATTTTAAGATAGGACAAGAGAAAAACTTTCAAAAATACATAAACAACCTTCACTCACTGCACTTCTCTTTGTCTTTTCTAAGACGTAAAGTGGGTGTGCTGAGAGCAGATGTTATTAACACATTTTACTGGGAATCAGAGACGGAAATGATTTTAAATCAAATATTTTCTCCCTGGACATGATTTTAAAAAGGCCTTTTCTTTATAACCACACACAAACTATGCCGTGTTCAATCCATACACAAAATAAATTTGGATGCATTAAACCCAGTATATATATTATATTTCTAGGGCTTTGTATAATATTTCTAGGAATTGCATAATAATAACTATTTTAGATGTCATATATAGAAAAATCTGGATTTAAGGTGCATTTTTTTAGCCACAAATTTTTTAATTTTCGAGGCATTTCCCCCCCCCCCCGCTTAAGACCCTCTATAATTGTGATCATGCTGCTTGGGTCTCAAGACAAATAAGAGTGTGATTTGTTTTCGGGTACTGAATGGGACAAAAATGTAAATCAACGTATAGAAAGATGGATATATGGAGTAACGGTTCAGTTTTTCAAGATGAAGGCACAAATTATTTAATTGGCTTTATTCTCTGTGAATGTGAGGGAGCTTTGCAACAGATGTTTTCGGTTGAACAGGATTTCACTGGTCTGTTGATACAATTTACACTTAAAGGGATAGTTCCTCCAAATTTCATACCTAGAAAGATATTTGGAAGAATGTGGTCATTTTCAGTTCCAGGACATCATTGACTATCATGGTAGGAAGAATTAAATGCTGCCCGAAAACTCTTTGTTTTCTAAATTCTTCAAAATATCTCATTACGTGTTCAACAGAACAAATAATATAATATTGTTTTCCTACTATGGCAGCGGATGATGTCCCGGAACTGAAAATTACTAACATTCTTGCATATATCTTTCTATGTGTTCAGTAGAACAAAGAAATGTATACAGGTTTGAAACAACCTGAGGGTGCGTAAATGACCGATTTTTCATTCTTTGATGAACTTTCCCTTTAAGATGAATTTTGAGAAATAACATTGATACCAACACTCAGGCACATGTTGTAAATGTAAACACTAAAATAAGGCAAATTAAAAAAATAATAATCACACATAAACTGACTGTGTTTTTGGAAACATGATGATTCTTGTTCACTGTTTACATGAATTCTGGATTGTTGCAGCACTGAAGGGGGAAAAACCGTTGCCTTCAAATGACAGTCCCTTTAAACTGTATTTGTTATTACGTTAGCAAGCTTCAAACATGTTTATGAGGTGGGTCAAACCTGCTCAGTTGGATTCTTTAAAAATTGCCCGCAGAAGCAGACAGTTAGACTGATACTGAAATCTACACCGAGAATGCAAGTTGCAAGTTTCATTATGAACCGTGTTTTGACACATCACAAAAAGTAAACAACTATATTCAACAGCAATGCTCCAGATCTGGAACACGGTAGGTCCGACATGGTACCTAATATATTTCTGGACAATGCAAGTGGCTCTCTATATCACTTTGACTCACTTTATTAAATAAAGCTTGTTATATAGCCTGATAAATACTGCAAACAATCCTTATGCAATGTATATAACCAAAATAATTTTGATGCATCATCGGATAAAAGTTCATTTTAAAATGCAAAAACAACAAATAATGTGATATTTACTGTTGATATGTGGCCATCTCAGTGAGAACGAGAGCCTGCACACCTCCGTAAACAGGTACCGTAAATACTCTTTTGCGGGTTTTCTCACTTAGATTTACCCACTCCCTCCACTACGCCCCATAACTGTTCCCTCCTCAGAAGGCCCATTCGTCAATGTTGAAGCCAATAACTTTTGCAGAAAACCATTTATTTGGGAATATACCGTGTTCAGGCAGACTGAGCGTGTGATCGACCTTGTTTATACATACAGTAAAATCACTTCACAGAAAAGAAGCAAACGACATCATTAAACCACAAAAATAAGCTGTGCAAGTGCCATTTAGTTCACTGCTGGCTTCATGTTGGGTCCCTTAGTCCATTTTCTTCTGTAACTTTGAATACGTCAAAGCAAAGTCGTGAATAATCCATGTCATCCAAAGTGCGGGTACAGTAGGTACAGTACGTATGCTTAGTTGCGTAATCTCTGAAACGTTATCGGCTTATGGCATCACATCTTGCCGGATCATCACAGAATCCATGTGATAATGTCAGGAAGGTGACATTATTGGCAGGGTGCGGTACGTGAGAGAAAAATCTTCCGGTTCTGCCAAGATGAAGCTCTTGTGTATTCACTATTCAGTGGTGTCTTTCGAAGTCTGTGTCCGATGTTGCAGTTCGTACAGGAAAGAACAACCTGAAGCTCAGGATGACATCATAGAGTCAAATCAAAAGGAGCAACAAATGACCCAGCCCTCTTCACACACACCTACTGCAAACACTGATGACTCTGAACGCTTCATTCAGAGTAATAATAGTGAATGAGACAATCATATTTGGCCTTTGATCTAACAGCTTCGTTCGGAAAATATACTCGTGCTCGCAATCTCAAACACAACCTACATTTCACCTGCGGAAAAGAGAAACATTCAAAACACAGATAAGCGTGAAGCACTTAATGTGGCCTTTGGCCTTTTTCAGACCACTGGTGAAAATCGACCTGTGACATCAATGATGTGGCCCTCCAACAACTCACGCATGTGCTAAGTGCAAACAGGCCTTTATCGCACCGCCGTCTTGATGTCGCTACATCAGAATGAACTTTGTAATCGCTGCAGTACTTTGTCACATGTCCGAGCACATAAACACCACAGTTAAAGTCTCAAAGCACTCCATTGACATTAAACACCACTGGCAGTCCTGACTTTCTCCCTTAGACAGGCCTTATTGTTTCTCATTTATTCTGCATGTGTTGGTGCTTTTGTCCAGCAACTTTTTTGATGGTGTTGTATATAATGCAACAAAACAAAAGAAGTATTAACAAAGGCAAACCGAAAGAAACAAACCAAGTCATGCAGTTTGCTCAAGCAGCACCAAAAAAGCAAATAATAAACATCTGAAATGATTGTCTGTCATCATCTGTCAAAACCAAGCAAGAAACTAAAACAAAACGATACTGTTGTCTGCATGTCACAGCACAAAGAAAGAGTAAAAAAAAACAGCTTGCAATGCCAAATAAAGCACAAAAATCGATGGCTGACTTTTGTCGTCGTTCTTCTGTAGACGTGATATTGGCCAGACTTTGGGAAAGTGAGAGATCTTCCTGCCTTTGTCACTTCGTCGTACCGATACTTTGATTCCATCACACAAAAGAGGAGAAGCCGGCGATGGGTGCCCGAGATTCTGGGGCCAAGCTGCTGGGGGGCCGATAAAGCGTGCCATGCTGGCTGGGCAGGTTGGAGCTCTGCTGGGAGGGTGTGGGAGTCCGGCTGCCTTTGGGTCTAAAGAGACTGCCAGTCTGAGGCTGGCTCTGAGGGGTGGGGGAGCTGAGCTGCGGGGGGAACGGGGGCAGCGGGGGCAGAGGAGGTGGAGGGGCGCTGTGCTGTTCGGGCTCTCCGGACTCAGACTCGGTGTAGTTGTAGGCATGCGCTCGAGAGATTCCCTTCTGCTGCCTACGCCAGGAGTTGTAGTAGGTGGGATCGCTGATGTAGTGGTTGACGAATGAATGGGTCTTCTGTCGGTTGGGGTCCACCTCGTACTCGCTGTCGCTTCCCTGAGAGAGAAAGAGAGAGAGAATCGTGATGGAGATGACGTTTTTACATTCTTCATTTTTTTTTATGAGGGAAATATGACTTGAAGAGGTGTCCAGGTGTAACCAGAAGTTGTGCTAAAAAGAATTATTATCCATCACTTAGCTATATTAACATCGTCAAAAACATCGTAAAAAAGCACATAGCAGTCTGTAGGCTTCGTAATGTCAATAAATGCTAATAAAGATCTAAAATCAAGACCGACAAACATGAGTTTAATAAAACTTTGTTTGAAACACTTAAAAAGTGATTATTTGGAAAACTTTATTTATTGCAACTATAATAAAAAGTTTTTTTTTTTGAGAAGACCCTCTGTGGCTAAAACTCTTACAGTAGTCTAAACAAGGTGGTCTTGCGATCCAGAAAAATATTCCATTCATTATTTCACTTCTTTCTACACTAAAATACCAAATTTCTCCTCCCAAAAATGTCAGATTTGTTTTTAGCCAACGCAACCTGCTTTAAAAACTCAATGTCCAAACACGCACGTACACAACCACACTTATTGCAAGTCAAAAACGTGCATTTCTAAAACGAAATAGAAAAAGACAAGCACAACGAAGGAATCTATTGGTAATGGAACCTCAATACATCCAAAGCTAGTGCAGTACCTACTGTCCGTAACCAATCACGCGCTCCATTTCGGTTTCATGTTATAGGGGTCACCATATGGTGGGTTATTGACATGTGTATGGACATAATGGAAAGGACTGGAATGGACAAGCACTAGGAAGCAACTTCCTGTCAATCGTTGCACAATGCATGTCCTCACCCATTGAGTTGGAAGAGTTTGAAGGCCCCCAGTCTTAAAGGAGAAAACAAGCGCCTCCTAGAGGTAAACAGAGACATGGGGTTTAAAGCAGTACAGTAGGGGCCTTACACCATAAGTTATATCACAAGGGGCAGAAAAATGTCACAGTACCCTTACTAAAAGTACTGTGGTTGTACTTTGGTTCAGATGATAATATCATGGTACTTGGATATACAATGAGGTCCACATTAGTGATGTTCAATTCTATTTAGCATTTATGCATAATTTTATTACACATTATATTTTCAGCATAAAATTTTCAGTCAAATATACATATACATTAGACGCTTTTATCCAAAGCATTCAAGGTAGGCTATTCATTTCATTAGCATGTGCGTTCCCAATTTAACCCAAAACATTTTTGCGTTGGTAACGTAATGTTCTACCAATTGAGAGTCAGTGACAGGAATTGAAAAATGTATACAAATTACAGAATTTATATGCATGCATTGGTCTGTCCCTTTATGTCACCACAGCACGACTTGAAAATGCTGGCAATGGAAACAAGTAGATAGTTAGATCTGAAAACTATAATATGGTGGATGTTAGGGGTGGGCGAAAAAAAAAAAAGATTAATCAATTTAGTGGTTCATATGATTGCAGCCTCTCTTTACAGCTTATTTTGTTTGTGGCTCTTTATTTCTTTTTTAACTCACCATTGTAATCTGATATTTTTTTGAAATATGAAGGATTTATATTGAATCTATAATCTTTGACTCGAATCGAGAATCAAATTGAATCGAGAGGTAGGGAGTGAATTGGAATCTAATCAAATCGGAACATCAGAATCGATACCCAGCCCTCCTGGACGTCATTGTTTGGCATATTGGAAATTAATGTTTTAATGACCCGGAAAATGTGGAAAATCTTTCCATTCCTTCATTTTACACCTGCAGTTTAAAAATGTTTAAGATCCTTAAACGTTATTTATGTTGTAATTTCTATTTTTTTACAGTAAGGTACATCTAGCCATAAGAATACATTTACATGAACGATAAAAAAATACCATGGTATCATCAGCACAGTAGTATCCATAAAACACAATATATTACCATGGTTACATCCAAGTATATTTTTATTGTATTTGATACTTTTTGTAAGGGTAATGAGCAACATGTCAACATGTTCTTTAAACTTCAGACTTTCCTGGAACTACTATGACAACAGACAACTATATAAAACTCCATCCTCGCTCTCCATTAATACCCTTTCACCCAAAAACATTTACAACACCTTGCCTCTCCTCACTTTCACGAACAGTACAGTATCTGTCTCACACTTGTAGAGCTGCTGATGGAGTTGACCATAGAAACATCCTGAAGCACCAAGTGCCAACAAGAGTACAGAAACAGCATGGCTGCGGCTTTGAGTTTGGTAAATTCACATCATGACTCCCATTCAATACTGCTTCAGAAATCTCACCAGAAATTCAGAATCTGAGATTTTCCAATGCAGGTGTAAAGGTTTGATTCTGATCTACTCTCTGAATGGCTTGAATCTTGGTTCACGGTTTGATATGCTTTCAACTCAGTTGCTAAAGTTAATTTACACTGTCTAAGAGCAATTATTTTTCACTAGGGTGTCAGCATACTGTATATTACTGTACATACTAGATACAGTAGTCCTGTATCAAGCAAGAAAATGATCATGCAAAAAAAGGTATCATGATGAAACTCCCTGAAAGTAATTTGCTTATATAAATATAATGGGCACATAAATATATACTACCCAACAGGAATGACTTCTATCTGCTCCTTGTCACACGAAAGTCAAAGAGTATTGGTCTCCCCAGTATACTTATTACCACTGTGAAATCCTTACCAAACATCAACAACGTATAGCCACCTATCATACTTTTTTCTTACAGGTAAATAGACTGGGTACATTATCCCATATAAGCTTTGACTCCCCCCAAAGAGTTTATTTAATTGAATCATCTATCACTAAGAAATCTAGAAGTTAAAGAGATTTTATACTTCAAAAATAATGTGGACTTAAATGTGAACTGGTCTTGGACACACAAAAGTATTTTGGGGAAAAAAGTATTCGATCGGAGGGTTGGCGACCACTGCTTTACAATGTTGTGAAGTAATTTTTACAAAGTAAAATACTCCGATAAACTACAGATGCTGCAATAGTACAACGCTTTTTGATTACCTTCAAAAGTTCAAGTTTGTCTTTCATCTGTTATAGCAAAAGCATTGACAATGCACAGATCAGTCCAGCCCCCCAATATTGCAACATACATACATATGTGATGCATATGCCTCCAACTCAAATTCCGCAGAGAAAACCGGATTTCCCCAAACCAGCCCCCTACTCCCATAAACACCCCACAGCTGTGGCTGTCCTGCCCGAGAGTCTTCTCCATGAAAGCTCATGAAAATTGGACTTCAGCATCCATCCTCGATTCGCCATCCACAAGCTACCGGTATTAAATAAAAAAAGAACCTTTAAGTCTTTCCAGAAACCTCCACTCAGGTAGTAGCTTTTAAAGGAGCCCTAGATATTTCTTTAGGAAAGGGTTGCAAAACATCAGATTTACAGCTTAAAAACGTAACATTCTTTTGAAATTACATGTTGAGGGCTATTCTTCTCTCATGATTTTAGACCCCAGACCAAGAGTGGCATTGGGTTTGTAATGAGAGACATTCCAGTCATACCAGCAAATCCAACACGAATCCGACTGATTCAGCTTTGAAAGCTTTTTTTGACCTCACTGCGTGTAAAGCCGTGTGTTTGTGTGTGGTCATCAAAACATGTCGGTTGACACAGAGCGTGGTGTCCCACACTCGGCCTCCCCCCGCTGACATAAGCAGAACGGGGCAGCTGCTCTCTCCTCCCAAAAAATGTTTGTGCATTTATCCACTCCTCTGCTGTTCACCTAAACAAAGCGTTTTTTTGTATTTTCATAAGAAATAAAATAGTGTTATGTGTTGCACACACAACACAAACAACCTCTGTGTAAAGACAACCATTGTGTGAAAATAATCCAATTAGAGGACATTCGCTTGATATAATTAGCATAAGGGCATTTGTGCCTAAACTGAGAGCAGAATTACTTCTCAAGGATAAAAGAAACAACTACAGAAAGGAAACTCTGAAAAGATACATTTTAAACATAATGCCAACAATGTTCGGCTCAAAACACGCATCGTGATTTGATCTCACTGGTACTTGTCACGGAAAGTTTAATCTCCAGCAGGGAGACAAAGTCGGACAAAACATTCACAATCCTGGTTTGCATCTAGTTTCTCAAACTACACTTCATTTGTGGACCTACATTCAAACACCGACCCTATGTGATCCCTTAGAGAGAAACAGGCACTGTCAATTGTTTTCACACAAGGTAACAGGATATCTTATTTCTTCGACAGATTATGTAACACTGTTGATGTGTCAAGGCATCTCTATGTCAAATCCTATCAGAACGCCAAATGCTACAAAGGGAGCATATTGTGGCACGGATATGAATAAACTGAAGGGGAGGAGTGTGTGTGTGTGTTTGTGTGTGTGTTTGTGCGTGAGTGCATCTCATATTCAAGAGCTGCAATAGAATATAGAGCACAGCAGGAGGTCAGAAGTACAAAGAAAGATTGAAGACTGTGGAGGCATTCAGTCATCTGACTGGCATTTCTGTTATATGTGCTCGATGGTCCTTACAAAAAAGAAGGATGCTATTAGTATGCTTCTAATTAAAAACAAGAAGGCATACAGTACTTCATTGATTCAGTGTACTTTTCAGAAATACACTCACAATTACTAATAATATAGTATTAAAACAACTAAATACTATTTAACTGACTGTATACTTTCATAAACTAAAACTATGTCATAAAACATAACAACCCAGGTAAAAAAAGTACACTAGTAACAATTCCATAATGCACTTGAAGTGCTCTGTCTTCACACATTAATTTTGATAATTAATATTCTAAAAAGTTTTTGTATTAATGGTGTCTCACAGCACAGTTTATCTTAAGGAGTATTACGATTTTTTTTGTATTGAATACAATATAATGCGTGAAAATAAATCATTTTAAGTAGGGATGCACGATAACCTTTTTAAAGAGCGAGTACACAACACAGGGAGACTAATAAAAACAAAATACCTTCATAATTACATAACTCCACCTTAAACATATTATGAAAAAAGTAATAATTTGATGTGCTTTTCACAAACTTTCAAAGAAAATTTCAGAACAAATCTCAGTCAGTTCTGTCAGTTATGACACACAAGGTATCGTTCTTTGGTATCGGTGCATTTTTACGAGTACGAGTATACATGAGCTTAGTATCGGGCCCATCCCTAATTTTAATAAACTTAAAAAAAACTTGTAAATAGGCCTACTTAGTTTTTTATAAGAACATTTTTATGTGTTTTAGAGAGTTTGAAGAATGCATTTTACTTTGTGGATAAACTTTGTGCTTGAATCTGTCCATCTGTGTGCAATTATTGTCACCCTTAAGAGAGCGTATTTGTGGAAAGCTGTCATGAACTCTAAACAGAAGTCTGCTGGGCATCCAGAAAGACACTAAACTTTCACAATAAATGAAGAGGGATTTAGACAAACAATTTCCATCAGCAGGAACTTCCAAGAGCTATCTCCGGAGTGAATATTCCAGTATTGACATTGAAATGCTCACATGACTGAGACAGCCAATTAACACAGTGATTCTTTGTTATGGAGGACTGCCTGTATGATCCCCGCTGCTCGCTGCAGCCGCGATGACAGCGCTTCATAGAAAAACCAAAAGCAACTTAAATCAGACTTAAAATGGACTTTATAAGTGCATTTCCATCCAACACATTTCACACAGACGCATATAAGACTACACTTAATTGCACACGTTAATTCAAGCACAGTCCCGGCTATAGAGGAGCTCAGGTTGGTTGCCATGTCGACAGAATTTAAGCCCTATTTAAGAATTTTTTTTTTGGTCAAGAACAATGACAGCCTATATGTCGCAGTGGCAGCTCTTCTCCTTTTAGAGACAGCTCAATGGATGTGCAATAGCCTGGAGTTATCCGCTCAATAAAACTTCTAAGAGACATTCGGGCATCTCTCTTCGCCCTGCCTAACGGTGATGACACCCGACTGAGGCACGGTGTGGAGGGGGAACAGGAGACGGACTGTTCGGGAGCACGAGGCGCAGCCAAACAGATGCCAGCGGTCGGGAAGGTGGTTGGTGGTTAGCAGACGGCAGTGAAGATTGAGGGGATATGAAATTAAGAACTTTTGTTTGGGGTCATGTGAGTGTTTTTTGGGAGATCTGTCAAGGTGACATTCAAATAAAAACAACAGCAGCATTCTCTCTCACTTTTTCTACAAGAAGATTTTGATATGGTTTCGAAATGTTCTGAAAAACAACGGGACTTAGTTGCCAATGTCATTTTAGTTATATGTACAATTAGAGAATAAATACATTATACAGTCAATGTACTCGGGCTACTTGGAAATTGTGAAATGCATTTTTTTTGATAAAATAAATAAATAACCAACATAAACATTATATTATTATTGTGAATAAATAAATAAAAAGTTGTCAAAACACAGTGAATGGATCTAAATGGTTTTGCCATGCCCAAAGCTGACACACACACATAGTACAAATTAATTAAACAGGAATCATAAAAATTGAATAATCTATATAATAATAGTATTTATACTGACACAGACAATTATAGTAGTATATGTGTGTGTGATATGTATGTGTGATAGCAAACTACAAAGCATGTGGAGCAATATTTCTATTTGAGGATCAATTACAAAAAAGATGCTACCTGTGTAGACATCCTACTTACAAAGTTGACAGAGCGCCATAAAAGGTGTTATGAGGCCTTGCACTTTTATTGGACAAAAATAGATCTAAATGACTATCCTAGCCCCCACAGCAATGCATGATTTAGACCATCCTGCAGCCAACACCTCAAGTAGGGTAGAGCAGACCACTTCCGAAGATCTGTATCCTACCTCTGAGAACATCTCAGCACAATGAAAGCCGTCCTATTAAAACTGCTCATTTCGGGAATTTCAACTAGTTCTATTCTATAATGAAGTCCCTATATTTAGCATCAGCAATCCTGTTTTAAGCAGACAACGCACAGACGGATAACCTCACGTGTCGGAATATTTGTTACCTGTGAATCGGAGATCTCTGAGGGTTTCTCTGTGAGACTGCTGCTCTCCGCTGGGATCAGGTCGTTGTATTTGGTGCTGACGTCCTCGTCGGAGTAGTGAAGGCTACCTGGACTGGGCCGAGGAGGAGACCTGAGGAAAAGAGATGGTGTGGTCAGAATTTCGTCAGATTTATTTCTTTTATTGTATTCTATCACATAGACAGAGCCTTTGTGCTGTGCAATGATTGCAACCAATTAAAAAATAAATTAAAAAAGTATAAATATGATTCAAATGTCAGAGAATGTAATTTTGTTATGTAAAAAAGGACACAGCTCAGGTCTCAGGTATTTGTGATACCCACAAATTTTCACACAAAACTATTCATTCTAAGGCAAGCCACAAACATGCGCCTTTAATAAAACATTAAGCAACCCACATAAACTTGGAAGAATTTGCACTTAAAAAAGCTCCTGGTCTATAAATAAAAGCTTTTTATTTTAGTACAATATTTCAAAATTAAGGCACAATAAGAACAGTAAAATGTTTTGGTTATAAATAAATGAAGTAATATTCAGCAAATATTCCTGACTCTATTCGACTATGCATTAACCTTTGGAAATGATTTGGCAGTATCTCTGACTGGAGACACTTGTCTCTTTGTTGGGTGAATGAGGTACAGTGTGTGTCTGTATAAGCGGAGATTCTTTATGAGCATCATGAGACGACCGTGAGATGCCAGCTCTGAGGGGTTTCTGCATAATTAAACCTCTATGACACATCGCTGGAGAGCAGGAATAAAAATATATTTTCATTTCTGGTTTATATGCCAACTGTAAAAAGACAAATTTCCTTTTACTGTCTGCACTTTTTCTTCCTGAAAAAATGTATTGAGGAGGTTATACACAAAGCTGCAATGTACAAATTTGGAAACATTTAAAACTTGCACAATGGAGCAGAAAGATCAATAAATTCTGGTATTTTCAGACACATCAAAAGCACAAAGAAAATGCTGAATGTTGTTTTCATCTTAAAAATACATTGGATTCTGCTGTCCAATACAGTTTTGAGAATCATTTAACAGTGACATATTTTCTGTGACTTTGTGACATTTACTGAATTAACTGAATTGTGGAATCTCATTTATGAATCTTAGTCAGAGATGTTCTTAGTAAAGAAATAGACACAAATCAATCACATGTTAACATACAGAGAGTAAAAAGCCATTCAAATGAAGGGATTGTTTACTCTACAAATGAAAATTCTTTCATCGTTTACTTGTCATGACTTAAATTTTTCTGCTGAACACAAAAGAAGATGTTTTACAGAATGATGGTAAACGGAATGGTAGACTTCCATTGTATAGACACAAAACCACAGAGACATTTCTTAAAATATCTTCTTTTGTGCTCCTCAGAAAAAAGTTTTGAATGACATGAGTGTAAATAAATAATGAAAGAATTTGTGTTTAAGGTGAATTGTCTCTTCAATGTAAACAGAATGGTCCAAAAGATCTCCTTATTTTATAATAAAATCTAAACTAAAAGTCTTGGCAAACATAATCACAATTTGAGGAATCTGATTTTCTTGGCTATGGGCGGGACTCAGGATTGAGACAGAACAGCTGGAGAGGCTGATGTAACCTCTAACCCTGTGTTAACCTCACTCAGATAATAAATACGTCTTTAGACAGATCCCTCTGTTTCTGCGAATCTAACTGCTGTCACGTTTCCAAACACTGTGCCCAGTGTACGAATAGTACAATTGTGTGTGACCTGCAGAATGTGCTGTCTGTTACAGTATATGTGTGTGTTATAAACATGCCTGGTCAGCTACTGTGCTGTTACGATGATGAAATTTGGTTAATTCGATTAAATAATTGCGATTATGGCTATTATTAATTGTCTGTTTAAAGGCTTTGACGATAATAACGATGATTTTTTACAATTAATATAATCAATTAATAAAATATAGATACATTAAAATGTGAAAATTCTGTAAATAACTCACATTCCCTATAGAGAGACCTTAACAGGAAAGAGTGTCTTAACAGAAAAAACTGAGAAATGAGGATGATGTCGTCTCGCTGTGTAGATTAAGCACATCTGGAATCACTTTAATAAAACTCATAAACACAAAAGTACAAATCTGATTTCTCAAGGACGGTGGATGTAAAATGCTGCAGATCAAGCTTGTTTTCTTAGAATTTACAATCATTGTGGTTATCTGAAATAATTGCGTTTATGTCAAATAATTGCGATAAGACGATTATTTCATAATTGTGACAGCACTTGTCAGCTATCTGCAGTCGACAAAACAAAAGATAAAACAATACAATTTACTCAATACACAACTTGGTGCATTGCTAAAGTAAAAAACTAAAAATGTCAGTTACAGTCAATAAGAAACAAATGGTTTACGCTGTACACAAAATTCTTTCCTTCTGACAGTGGGTTTTGTTTGAGAAACCGCAGACAGGCCATAACAGATGCGGAAGAAGGACAATGATTTAGATCTCAAATCTCGGCTCAGGGTGACAGTCCTTAAAACAGTGAGTATATTGTGTAACATGAGCTATTGTGTTTCATAAAACTATTGAGGTTATAACTGCAAAATAGCATGCTTGAACTAACTCAAACCGGCCCTGTTGGGGGATTTGTTCCAGATATAAGATTCTCGTAGTTGTTTTTCATTTACTTTTCACCGCACCACAGACTTCAGAAACTTCATCTGTGCATTCCTTCCACACCTTTCCCTTAATCTCCAGCCAGAGGAAAGAGACCTGGCATCCTCTCAAAGACCAGGAGACCTTTGATCCATCTCAAGGTGACCCAGGCCGAATGAAAGTGGAAGATAAGAGCCAAGGAGTGATAATGGGACAGATATCTTCACCTGATTGTTGATGGAACTTACACGACACATCTGTTTTCTTCTTAAAGAGCGATCGTACACAATTTTGAAGGATTTATCTTATTAGTTTTAACAATGTTTAATTAACAGATTAATTTAGCCGAGTAGGACTACTAGCATCACTTAAAAATAACAATAAGTATTAAACTTTAGTGTGTAGGTGATCCTGTTGGATAAAATAGATAATAGACAATAAATTGAAATGTAGCTTTGTTAGGAATCTTCTAAAATAAATATATATTATACTTATTTTGTTAAGATTACTTTTCAGGAAGAGATTTGGCAGCATCCGATTCTGTTATTTCACTTATCCCGTGACACGTCAAAGAAGTGGAGTTTTATGATGGAAAGTATGGTCTCTAGAAGATAGTTGTTTGGCAATTCCATTAGTCTTTCCATGATGAATGAAACGGATGAAGGCTATTTTTGCTTCTTTACTGCCACGTGGTTGAAACATAATGGAAGTTTAAAAGACTACTGTATAGTATGTGCAAAGAAAATATAAGACCATGTAGTCACTGATTTACTACAAAACTCAAAATTAACCATTCAAAATAACTCGTTTTCCAGACAAAGCGATGAGTGACAACTATTGTTGTGCATTTCGTGTGTATTTTTTATTAGTGTTCCAGTCATAATGTAAATCTCAGCATGTGATGTTGGCGCAAAATGCAGAAAGCAGAAAATCTGTTGAGAAAAGCAAACCTCTAAAATCCCTTTGCAGTGATAATACAAGGTAAAAAAGGCGGTCAATGAAAGAAAAACGAAAAAGCAATGCACAGAGTTGGAAAGAATGAGAGAGAGCTGAGTAAGAAAAAAAGAAAGAAAGAAAGAAATGAAGAAAGAAAGAGAAAGAAGGAGAGAGACAGAGAAAGAAACTGAAAGAAACTGAAAGAAAGAAAGAAAGAAAGAGAAAGAAAAAGAAAGAAACAGAAAGAAAGAAAAAAACAAACATAAAGAAAGAAAGAAAGAAAGAAAGAAAAAAAACAGAAAGAAAGAAAGAAAAAAGACTCACCTAGTATAGACACCATTTTTGCGACAGAAGGAATTTTTGACGGACAGCCGTCGATTGTTGAGTTCCAGGGCAGGGAAGCGGCTCTCGTCCAGGCTGACCATCTCACCATGTGTTAGTGCGTTACAGTTTGAGTTGTTGCCTGAATGTATGTAGATATAGATACAGTATGTGATCATTCTGGTCTGTTTTGTTTCAATAAATAACTCAGTGGATCATTTTACCACATTACAACAAACTGTCAAAAGTGCTTTAGGTCTAACTGCATTGGAATAGAAATGGTTTCAGAACTGATCATAACAAGGTGATCAACAAAACTCACCACAAACCACATAATCTAAGTCAGGTGACAAAATTGTGTGTGAAAATTTTCCTTCAAAATCCATTAAGCTACTATAGTGTACCAGGTAACAGAAAATGTTTGAGAAAACATATTATAGACACAACACAGTGCTGGGCTGGGTTGTGTTATGTGAATGATGTTTGTGTGTTAGAGAAGAAGGGTGGTTGTGTGGGCAAACGTGGCCTCTCGTACTCCCTCTGTGTGTGTAGTGACCTACATGGCCACGCTTTTGTGGTGGTTGGTGTGTTCAGTGCAGAAATACTGACCACTCACACACATCAAACTGATGATGTCACAACTGCAATAATGCTACTTCAATCGACAAGACTCACTTGTATAAATTACATAAACACTAACAGACACTTGAGACAGACAGACACAACAGACAGATGCAGACAGAAAGACAAACAAACACACTGAACAGATATACCGTACAAATAGATAGACGTAAACATAGAAAGATACAGACAGACAGATATACAGCATAGACTAACAGATGCAACAAGACAGATTCATAGACAGACAGGCAGACACATAAATAGAAAGAGAGAAAGCTAGCAGTCAGAAACAGAAAGACAGACAGTCATAAAAGACAACGAGACCGACAGACAGACACAGATATATATATATATATATATATATATACACAGAGGGACTATAGATATACAGACATTCATACAGACATATAGACAGAGAGACAACCAGACAGATAGACACCTACAAGAGATCAGACACAGGCAGACAGAAATGTATGCAGACAGAGAGACAGACAAGCAAATAGAGATATACAGACAGGCAGTCACAACAAACAGACAAATACTGTACACAGAAAGGCAGACAGAAATATAGCAGTCAAATGGACACAAGGACAGACAGACAGGCAGCCGTAAAACAGAGTGACAGATGGACAGACCGTACCTGAGTCCGATTTTTTGGCATATTTCTTGCTTTGGCCTCTGATGATGAGAATGAAAACTAGAAGCAGGATGAATATAAGCCCCACCAGAGCCACCACCACCAGAAACCACCATTCCTCATAGAATGGAGCCACCTTTTGAGCTGGACGTGAAGACATGCATTTATCATTAGAAGAATTGACACATCTAATCTGTCCACCTAAATATAAGACCACCTTGAGCGTTGAACTAACCTGAAATGGATGGGGAGGGTTGACTGGGAGAGCCGTACCCATAGTCGTTCACCCCGATGACCCGGAAGTCATAGCTGATTCCCTGTTTCAAGATATCCATGTTGAAGGTGTATGACGTCACCTCCTTGGGAATGTCCTTGATTAAGATGTCCCATAAGCCTTCATCTGATTATTAGTTTGAGAAAGAAAAAGCAGTCATTCGTTTTCATTTAAAACCTCTTTGTCGTATGAATCGGTCGGTAACCAAACAAAATTGCCTCTCATTGACTTCTATCATATGGACACAGAACCACTGAGACATTTCTTTTAAATAAAAGGCATGACAATTTGTGGCGATTTGTTTTTGGTGAACTGTCCCTTTAAGAGCACAAGGTAATAAGCTAATAAGAAACTCGCAGAACTGATAATCCACAGGCGATACCTCATCCAACACAGTTTCATCTTCACTAGATGATCCTGGCAATACATCACAATTCATTTTAGCTTCGTCTTACGTTTATAACGCACTACCATAAACCCAAAGTGTCTGCAGAAATGGTTCATGTAGATCAACACATGCCAGGCCTGGTATAGAAATTACAATGCAGTCTCTTTACGGTAACCTTCAAAATAATATTCCACCACGTGTGCTGGAACCGCATTCAAAGACAGTCGGGATACATCTCTGATCCACACAGTTTCTTGAATCAATCCCATCTCTCTCTTCTTACATTTGGGACTGAGGCTTCTCTTCAACCATGGAGGTAATCTGATTTTCAAAAGCTCACATTCATAAATCTCTGTCATGTGACACAAAATGCCGCCAGTGACTTTTTACCAGACCGAGACGTCTAAAATCAATCTTCATTGTTTCAGACTGTGTGTGGAATGATTTTGGCTGTATATTAGACTAAACCTGAGACTGATCTCTGATTTGTGTTTACTGATTTCCATAATTATGAGTTTCATGCTGGCTTCTTTTTATTGACTGCATTGATCTAACATTTTTTTACTGCATTTTTAATCAGTTCAGTATTATGTGCGCGAAATGTCTCTATGTCTTTCATTTCACTGCATTTTAACACTCTTAAATGACAGAAACAGTGGAGAGGAGATGATAACATGCAATTCACACCTACAACACCCTCATGAGCAGAATGGATAGAATAGAACAGGAACACCACAGCTTCAACGTTTCCAAATTTTCATCACTGATTATCTCACCTGAGGGTCTGGCCTCTATGACGTAGCGTGTGATGGGTGCCCTTCCAGGATCCCCATTGGCCCAGTGGATGGTGAGGGCGGAGCCATATCGAGAGATGAAGGGTTCACCGGGAGGGCCTGGGGCTCCTAATCGCAAATTCATTGCTCATTACTTTAAAATAAAATAAATTAAAAAAATTTTTTTATCTCGTCTAGATAGAGGTATACAGACGAACCTTCTCCAGGTCCCGTTGTGATGTTGGCCTCCACTTCTGGGCCGTAGGTGAAGGTTTTGGCGCGTATGCGGTAGTTGTACGTGACGCCGTCAGCCAGGTCTTTGATTTTCAGCCACAAGGGGGCGTTTCCCTTCACGTCCACCGTCACGATCTTACTGACGCCTGGGGGGGAGGGGGAGTGAAGACAGTCGACACAGGCCACTGAGGACTCTAGACAAACACACTGCGTTTAGTTCAGGCAACCAGAGCTCTACACGTACACGCTCACATACACACGGAGGGCATCAAGCTCTTTTTTCGCTAAATCTCAGTTTGGTGTTCTTGTAGCTCAACTGGTAGAGCGTGATAGTAGCAAAGGTAATGGAAACACTTAAATATATTAAATGCATTGGACATTCAATGCACTGTTTAATACTTTGGATAAAAGCAATTGCCAAATGCCTAAATGTAAATAAATGATTGGCAAGGTAACATTATTAAGAATAGTGCTGCAACGATGTGTCAACGTAACCGATTATGCGCAAAGACGCAATGCAACGAAACATAAACATTTGAGATGTGTGAATTTTTTAGTTCACCCACTTTGGGTAAAAAGAAAATTTTTGGTCATGATTGATTTGTAACATTGTCTTTCTAAATAAGACCTTGGGTGCCCCTTTACAACGTGCAAACGTACTCCCGACCCAGCACACACAAACACACATTCACACACTATTCTGTTAATAACTAGCCGCGTGAATAAAATGTTTGTATCTTGTAGTACTAGAACTTGAACTATTGAACGAAACCTATGAACACATCTAACAAAATAATCTAAATGCTGCTCACAAATGAATCCCAATAGGTAACCGATGTTCTTTAACCATCATATAATTGATTCTACCACAGTGAAAATGAGAGAAACACTGACCATCGACAGCCATGCAGGGCTCGTAGATGAGTCTGTAGCCGTCGATGATGCCGTTGGGAAAAACCGGCTCGCCCCAGGAGACGTTGACGGAGGTGGTGGTGAGCTCGCTGAAATGGATGAAACTGGGTGCACTGGGAGCTGAAAGAGGAAAATAATGATAGTCAGAGATAATGATAAAGACAGCATTGAAGCTGTCCGTCTGTCTGTCTTCATCCCCTGAAATTCACTTTCAATCTGGGAACTTAATACAGCTTGCTGTATTTAACATTTGATAAAGTAGGTGCAGACATCACATACTGCATAGAAAAACGATGGTGCCACACCAAGTGTTAAACCAACTATTTTTTGTACCGTCTGTACTTCTTAGATCAGCTGCACAGCATGAGGCAAAATCATTTTCAGTCACGGCATTCTGAAATAGCTTTTTTCAAATCATGGGAGGAAAAAGTTACTTATTGGGTTTTGCGATGTTTCTTGGCAATGGCTCACATTCACAAATGTTTGGACAAATAAATAATTTCAAACAGTTTCCATCATTCCAAACCTCTGACCGACTGTGTTAAGAGTAAAATAAATGTTGTCTTTAAGCCATTTAAAGGGATAGTTCAGCCCAAAACTCCAATTTGTCGTTTATTTACTTACCTTAGCTCTATCCGAGATGTAGGTGATATTTTTTCTTCAGTAGAACCATAAAGAAGATTTTTTGGTAAGTCCGCAGCCCTCTCTGCTTTATATAATGGGAGTCTATGGGGTCCACCTGTCTTAGAGTTCCTAAAGCACATAATTCCAAACAGCGGCTCCTGGTGACATGTTGACGTTTCGTGAAGCGAATCGTTTGATATTTTCATAAAGCTGAATTTCATTTTTAATAATATTAGCCATAATGTGCAGCATCTGCACACAATCACACAGAATCGTCTTCTTGTAGTCTTTGGTGGTGTATGGCATACCAGCGTCTGTTACGTTTTAAAAATGACGTTCAAATTTATGAAAATATCGAGCGAATCACTTCACGAAACGTCAACATGTTGCCAGGAGCCGCTTTTTGGTATTATGTGCTTTAGGAACTCTTAGACAGGTGGACCCCATATTTTCCCATTATATGAAGCAGAGAGGGCTGCGGATTTACCAAACAATCTTCTTTATGGTTCTAAAGAAAAAATGTCACCTAAATCTCGGATGGCCGAAGGGTGAGTAAGTAAACGTTTTTGGCTGAACTATCCCTTTAAGTCCTTATGACTGTTTTAGCTCAGCACTGTATTCTACTTAAAGGGATAATGTTTAGTTGATCCAAACCTGCATAAATTTCTTTGTTAGATTCACCACGAAAAAAGATATCTTGAAGAATGAGTACCACTGAGTGCCTTGGTAATAAAACGGTAGTCATAGGTGACCCATAACTTGAATACATAATTTTTTCCTACTATGGTAGTCAATGGTGTCCTAGAAATGTCAGTTGCTCACACTTTCCAAAATATCTTTCTTTGTGTTCATCATATATACATATATACATACCCTATAACATCAATTGGGAAAAGGTGCCCATTTTACTTAAAATAAATATAGACTTTCCAAAATGCAGACAATGCTTTTGTGTTGTTTTGATTTTACTCTAGTGTACACTCTAGGTGGTCTCACTACATCTGAAATACTATGGACTGCAACATCGAACAAGTTAAAATCGGCAAATGACAGTTATATAAGCTTAGTTATCACAGTAATGGAACACCATGATAAGGGCCATCCAGTTCTCGGTATATCAAGTTCCTAACACAAGAGCTGGAACCAGCGTTTTCGTCTTATCAACGCTGATATGCGCGAAGACCTTGAAAGGAACAGATTAGAAGACAACTGCCCAAAGGTTCCTCACCAGCTTGTTGCGTTCGTGCTCTGGTGGGGGGGCTGCGAGGGCCGTCCCCAGCTGCATTGAAAGCAGCAATGCTGATCATGTAAGTGGTGTAGCCCGTCAGATTCTTGAGCTTCACGATTCCCTCGGGCAGGAAGAGAGTGCGGAGTTTCTCCGTCTCGTTTTTACGTTTATATTCCCAAAAGAAGATCTGCAGAGGTAAACAAATAAATCCCACTCGTATTAGTGTTTTGCATATGTTAGACTTACAAGGAATAACAAAAACTAAAGAGAAATGTTAATCTATCCACACCTACCCCAATGACTTAAAGGGACAGGTCATCAAAAAAGGAAAATTCTTTCATCATTTACCCACCCTTGTGTCATTTCAAACCTGATATTTTGAAGAACTATGGTAACCAAACTACATTGGGCCCCATTTCATGGAAATGAAAACCAGACATTTTTCAAAATATCTTCTTTTGTTTTACACAAAGGAAAGAGACATACAGGTTTTGAATGACATTGGGGTGAATATATGATGACGCGTTTTAGATTTTTGGATGAACTTTCCCTTAGCACATGCACAAAACCCTTTAAAATCATTTAAAAAAAAATCATCAGACTCTAACCTTATAACCCTGAATATCTCCGTTCTGGGTCTCCAGCGGAGGCGGGTCCCACGTCACATCAAATTGTGTTGCTGTAGCTGATTGGATGACAACATTCTGAGGCGGAGCAGTTGGAACTGTGGGAGGGACTCAAAAAATCAAACAGAGAAAAATGGACATGAAAGGGATTTATAAACAAAGAGTAGTTCAAAATGTACCTGCTTCACCCACAAAGACTTCCTGCGGTGAACTGGTTGGACCTTCACCCACAGCGTTGTAAACGCTCATTCTGATTTCATAGCGCTTGTGTTTCATTAGATCTGCAAAGAAACACATGAAACTTGAGACTTGCATTCCTCATAAATGTTTCCTGGCAATATATAACACAACACAACGCTCTAACACATTGTGCTCAGTACTTATTTGAATTTTTTGAAAATTATTGTCAATTGCATTCTAGAAAGGACTAAAAATATTTATTTGCTAAATATTAGTTCATATGTGTGGTTCATTTTTGGTTCGTGAATTGTGTAATAAGTTTTGGGTCACAGGAAAATAAGAAGATGAGTCAGTCTGGTTATCTTTATCTGACCTCGACTGACACACTGCTCTTCCTGTAACTGTCAGGAGCCGAGGGAAACCAGACAGAACCAGACTGAGGTTTTAAGATATCTCGACAACCCCTATTGCAGCAAAGGTTCTTCACACCTCCAATAAAAGCGGTTTTGAAAAGCGACATAGGAAAGTTGAAGGTTGGAGGAGTAAGGAGATGGAGGAGATTGCATGAAAGAGGAGGAGTTTGAAGCACAACTACTGTAGATGCACACCTAAAACAATCACACTCACTGGTGAGATGAATAAAAAATAACCACTTTAACCATAATACTAAATTTAATAAAAGTTGCAGTTGTTTGTCATAATTTTCAAGCTGCATCATGACCCTTTACATGTATTTCTGCTGTTTTTATCAGCCTTGAGCAGTGATGTGAGAACACGCTCGCTGATAGCAGATAGTCAAAACATAGGGGTCAAAGACACTGCACATTATCAACTCTTAGGCAAGGCTTTGCCTGTCAAGTTTTATGGACTGAGAATGAAACTGTATGAAGAAAAAGAAAGTGACTTACTGTCCAGCTCATACTGAGCGAGAGATGAAACACTGATGTTTCGCATGCTGTACGGAGCTGAAGAAGAAGACATTATTGAGAAGATGTATGGTTTAAAAACGTATAATAATACTTTCAATTGTACAGAAAAACTTAATTGGGAACCTAAAACTAAAAATTATTATATTAGAAAATAGAAAAAATTCTGTTAGGAAATTTTTTTATTCTCATTTTAGACATATTTGTTATATTTTCTGTTTTTTAGCTAAATAAAGAGGCAGACAAATACATATGGATTGACATTAAAACAACATGCTAAAACAACAAAGCTGGTGGTGGCCTAAAAATTTACCGTATTTAAAATCTAGTAAATTTACATGCATTTGGCTACACGCTTTTATTCAGATATCTTATATTTTATATGATATTATATTGTTATTATACTGTATATAATACATTATAATATACACAACGTATATTATAAATGATATGCAAGTAATATTAAAAACAGTTAATTATGAAAACACAAATATAAAAAAATTATTTCTTGGTCTAAGTATATCATTATTTTGTAGTCATCTCATTAGTTATACGTGATTTTATTCTTGAAATTAAAAGTATTTAACAAAGGTTTTCAAAGTAAGCAATTATGTGGCATGCTTTGATTTTCCAAAAGTTCATAGTACACATCAAGTGTATGTTGTTCTGCTTACAGGTGAGCTCTCCCCATCCGGCCGAAGCACTGCTGATGGGGTGGACACTGAAACTCCGGAGCCGGTCATAGAGAAGCTCCCGGTACCGGATACGGAAGCCCAGCAAAATCCCGTTAATCTTCTCTTCAGGTGGGGGCTGAGAATGACAGGATATCCAATGTCATCACCACATCATCAACGTTGTCATCAAAGGTGAAGACAAGTGTGTCGAGTGTATCACGTGTGCATTTGCCATTGGCACAAAAGGAAATATCAGTCCCATCCAAAACCATGCCACAGGTAGAGTTAATGTCAGAATTCGTTAAAGTTAAAGAAATGTTCACAGTTTTAAGGAGAAACAAGGCGTTATTTTTTTAGAATATCTACATGTTAAATATGACTGCACAAATATGACATTTCAACTTTGCTGTGTGATTTGTGGATGGAATTAAATCACACTTTGTGATTCCTTAGCATACAATTTTGACGTCAAAACACTAGATGTATGTTGCCCAAGCCAAAGGTTAGATGTCTTTGCTTTGGATGCATGCACCGACAAACCTAAACAGTCAAACAAACTATTCTTTCACAAATTCCAAAGTTTTATGATCGTTCAAGCAAACCAAAGAAATTCCCCTAATAAAGCTTGAATGAAAGTGTCAGGGGGAGGAACCCGTTCTTTCGCCCGTTTTCCACCCCCGTAGCTAAAACCCTGAACCTGGCGCCTGTCGAACTGTAATTCAGGAGTGACTCTGAGAGCATGTGTTTAACAAACATGCTTCGTCCTTGCTCTGTTATTACAAGCAGATGATTGATAGGTCCGTCTGGTAGGATGTATGACAAGAAACAGAGAGCAAAGTCCCGCCCCCTTACCTGCCAGCAAATCAGAACTGAGGTTGTCGTATGTGGCGTGACCGAGAGGATAGAAGGAGCTTCATCTGGTGCTGGAGAGAGAAGCAAATACACATGGAAATGGACAGATGTATACAGTAGTCGGGTCTTTGCAATCTATTATGTCGTTTTAGTTACAATGTCTTATGCTACATAAACCCTCAAAACCCTTCATCGCTAAACCCGCCAAGTCTGTCCCACAGGGTGATTTGTTGCGTTGGGCATTATGCACAGGCCTGTCTTCCTACTGAAGTTGCAGCAGTACAAATGAGTCTCATAGCAACCAGAGATACTGTATGACCTCATCTTCTCCACTGCCTCAGCAATGACATCATCGCTGGGATACAATAGCATCACCTGGGTTTGCTGTAAAAGCTTGGCTGCTATTGTGGATATAAAACAGCTCTCTCTTACAAAGGCAGAATAGAATCTATGGTCTGTATAATGGTCAATTCATGAGATCATATACAGAATGAATTGGCTTTATAGGGGAAGGTTAGCCCGGCTGTGTGTGAGTGAGCATAAATGATGCAGACACAATATAAACTGAACGCAAACAAAAGTGTTTGCAAAAACAGTCAATGACTCAGTTTGTAATGGTTTTGATATCCAAATATATACAACTCATGACATTTGTTAAGATAAATGTTATTGTGCATGAGTGCCTTTTTTGAAAAGGCATATGTTGTTATTGAAATTGTGTTATAATTTTTAATATTACAGTGAAATAGGACATGATTTATGGTCTTACCATCCTGCAACGTAGTGATGGCTTCACTCTCATCACTGTAGTCACTGTCTCCAATGTCATTTGTAGCTTTTACCCTGAATTGATATGAAGTAAACGGCTTCAGTCTGAAACACAAAAACACAGAACTTTAAATCATTTAACACATTCAGAGTCAAATAGATTGATATACAGCAGCAGAATAAATAAAGAGACCATTCCAAATTTTCATTTAATCAGCATTTTCTGGATGTATTGTGGCCATTTCAGTCCAGTGTCTGTTGAACTTCACTAAACTCAAACATTAGGAGCGAAAGGCAACAGCAATGTGAAAGACTGGATGACACGTAAAAATTGTGATAAAAATCTATATATTTTTTTGTATTGCTTGAAAGTAAATACTAACTTGTTTTCTTTGCCCTATTTGAGGTCAAAAAGAAAATCTCTCAAGTTTTCATTAACTGCGAATAGAAACAATCTTTTTTTCACAGAATGAAGCAAAAAAAGTTCATTTGACATAAATAGCGAAATATTCTCTTTCATTTTTCCTACGGCTGATATGAAACTTAGTTGTTATATTTAAAAAAAAAAGCCTTTAAATGTCTTTGTTCAATCACACAGGACATTTCTACTGATGTCTTTGTTGTACCTGTCCACGATGTAGGAACTGGACTCATGGCTGACAGATGCAGAATGGACCGTCCAGTTCTTCTGAGGTAGCTCTCTGACCTGAACTGTGTAGTAGCGCACGGGTGATAAACCGTCACTGCCTGGTTCCCATACCAGCAGCACGCTGCGCGCCTGTACGTTCTCCTGAGGCACTGTAGGACGGCTGGTGGGTTGGGGTCGTGCTGGAGGTCAAAGGTTTCAACGGAATTTACAATGAAATAATAAGTAAATGTATTTTATAAGCAAAAGCTTTGACCATCTGAGAGATCGACCCATACAGAAACATGGATCTTGGAGTCCACAACGCAAAACAAAAATTTCTTGCTCAGTATTTTGGCTTTGTTTTTCAGTAAAAATATGTACTGTAACTGTTCTTAAATCCGAATATATTTACTTGAGAAGCTTCTTGAGTCTTGATTTCTAAAATAATCAGGTTTTTATGCTTAAAACACAGGAAAAAATCTGCCGGTGGGTTTAGAAAAACAAACTTGTTGTCTTTTTGAATTAAGTTTATTTTTTCTTGACCCACTTAAGATATTTTTTCTTGTTTTCAGCATCCACATTTTTTGGATATATAAGACCTTCTTTCTATATTTGTAACGGAAAACAAGCAAAAACACTGAATAATACATCTTATTTTTTCACTAAACAATCACATCCTTTGTACAAAGCAAGTCTCTCAGAGACTGCCAGTAAAGGATAGCGAGACCCCCAAATTTTTTTGGAGCCTCTTGTCAATCATTACGTGCCATCAATTTTCACTAAAGCACAGCATTCAAGATAATCTTTTACTCATTTTATAATTTAAAAGCTGAAAACTCAAATCAGACCTGTGATCATTTATTTGAATGCTTCATAACAATAAAGGGCTCAATCTACACACTGATCTGATTTTAAGTTTGGGCTTTCTTCTTCTTTCTGGTTGACGTGTGACGCTAACATGTGTTACCTCTCTTCACTGTGGTGACCACCAAAGCCTCCGCCGCCTCCCCCCAGCCCTTGCGTGTCTGCGCTCTTATGCGAAACACGTAGACGGATTCCGGCCTCAGTCCTGTCACCGTATACTGCCGTGCGCTGGAGTTCAGCACGTCAAACGTGGCCGTGTTGCTATTGGTGGAGTTCAGGCGGTACGTGATCTGATAGGCTAGAGAGGACACCAACGACATCATAGAAATCAAAACAGGATGTGCTTTCCTTTCAGGTAATCAAAACAGTTCTTTGTGTTAAGGAATGGATAACATAACCCGTTCTCTTTATTGCATGACTGGAGGAAACACAGGCTACTGAACTAAAGTAAAACTAATTTAGTCTTTAAGAGAGGAAGCAATCGAGTCATTGCACAAATCCAATAAAATTAGCTTAACATTGGTAAATGTAATACTTTAAATAAAAGAAGGCATAACAGTGTTACTGATAATCACGAACAGAAACAAACAGATAAAAACAAGCAAACAAACTCATGTACCCAGAATGATGCCATTGGGTTGAGAGGGGGGCTGCCAGATCAGTCGCACCGAAGTGGTCCTCACTTCAGGAAAAAGAATGACGACGGGCGACCCGGGAACTAAAATACAACATCGCATATTTTTCACCTTTTTCAGTCTCACACACACAAAGCTGTTCTGTAGTTTGTGCTGTATTAATGAAGAGTTCAGATGCGAAACCCTTTTCATTTAAATGAGTGTTTCTCATCAGGCTTCTACATTTAGAATTTCAGAAGCGTAGAGGGTTTTGCATCTCATCTCTAAAAATGATGCACATGACACGTCTAAAAACCCATCTGATGTTAATATCTGATGTTAATATGCAAGCAGACCCACCATCATCCAGGGTGCGCTCCAGGATCGTAGGCGAGCTAGGCCGGCCATCTCCGATACGAGTGAAGGCGAGAACCTGGATCTCATACAGAACGTACTTCCCCAGTGCGGTCAGCTGGACACTATGACTGCCGTTTCCTTCAACCATCCAGAACTGAAGAGGAGAATCAGAGTCCTTCTCTTTATACACAACCTATGAGAGAAGGGTAGAGAGTGACGGGTAAATGGGACAATTTTTTCTCCCAAGCAATGATGTTGAGCACATCAACAGAGAGAAAAAACATTCTTGATGGGAAGCAAGTCATTATTATTTTGATAAAAATAAGAACAACTTTTAGAATGAATGGTTTACAATGAGACCAAGTATACACAGTATATTCCAAGAGCAAAGGTATTCCGCGTCTCGCAAACAAACGCGGATGGACGAGTTCGACACATGCGCAGTACATTGTTCTCCATTGTACTCATACTCTTTGTTGTAGCGTTTTGGCTCCTTAACTTCTGCGTGTTGCTTCGACAATGGCACACCGCAAATTGTCTGTGTGTATATTTCCACCTAGTGGGCTCTTAACATTTCTCGCACATGTTGTACGCGTTTCGTCTTAAAATTTGGCCTGCGTGCGGACGGGTTGTGCAAACGGACTATACCTGTGGCTTAAACAGAGTAATTCTTTATTTAATATTAATCATAAACAATAAAAATGTGATTAAACTTGTGATGTCGCACGAGGATCTTCACAGACCTTATAGCCCAGGATGAGTCCATTCCGGTCAGGTTCTGGAACTTCAAACCAGCGAACCAGGATGCTGCTGGAGGTGGTGGCAAACGCGGAGACATTGGTGGGGCCACAGGAAGGGACTGCATTCAAAGAGAAACAAAGAATGGCCTTCAAAGCTCTCAATGTAGTTAAATATGTGTGTTACATTTATAATTGTGTGTATGCATGTCAAACATAAAGAGAGATGAAGTGTCTGCTGATTGTCAGACACACATCACAAAAGCACTAAAACAGATTTTCACTGTTTTGGGGACAGTAACTCTCGTACTCTGGCATTAATCCCCAAACATTGTTTGCTGGATTGTAAGAGTCTGTTTGGCTAAAGAAAAACAGGGGAGTCATTCGTACGGCCCCATGTGTTACCAATTTCCTCAACACACGGTTATTCATCTCAAGCCCGCCTCTTCGAAATCTGGTCACCACGGAGATCCAGTTGAGCAGACGGAGGTAAAGAGGGAGAAGTAGAGGTGGTCTAAAGGAAGTCAGGTTTTACTTCTCATTCAACACGCAAGATGAATGAAAAGACCTACCCCCCCAAAAAAGACCTGTGCCCATTTAAGTTTGTTTAAACAGGAAATCCTGTGCCCACGTACTGTATAAGCCAAATGATTTATAACCGAACTGCACATATGTGAACAATGCAAGGTATTTTAAATTCAATACAAAACAGATATTTCGGCCCCAAAAAATATGACTTTAATTATAGTAAACCACATTGAAGAGATGTTGTAATATAGCCACTTTACAAGTTCACTAAATCCAATTATTTATTCACGGAAAGATCTTTGATCTTCTTGATACTTGGAAACGTAAAACTAGTTAAAGGGATAGTATACAAAATAATTGGTCATCATTTATTCACCCTTATGTCGTTCAAAACCTGTGTGAATCTTTCTTCTGTAGAACACAAAATAAGATATTTTGAGGAATGTCCCTTTATGATATTGTATGGGTTTTCGCAAAGAAAGTCAATGGGGTCCCAATTTTTTTTTCACCAACGTTGTTTAAAAAAATCTTTTGTGTTCTGCAGAAGATAGAAAATCGCGCAGATTTGGAATGACATAAAGGTGAGTAAACGATCAAAGATTGTTCATTTTGACGTGAAAGTTTAAGTTAAAGTATCCCTTTAAGTTTGGCTAATATAGATATATAAATGTATACAATAAATATGCCTGAAGCCTGTCCTCTTCTTTACCAGATTCACGGGTTCTTCCGCGCACGGGCTGACTCCAGGGTCCTGCTCCGATGCCATTGATGGCCTGAACTCTGACCTCATACTCGGTCCACTCCTCCAGGTCTTCGATGGTGAACTCTCTCTCCAAACGGTCGGCTATAACATGCAGCAACGCTTTAGACGGAGCTCCAGTCCTGCTGTACTGCACACGGTAACCCACCGAATCAGGGTTCCCGTTGTACTCCCACTCAGGAAGAGGCTGAGAAAATAAACGAAAAAAAAGTTAAGTGCGTCAAAATTGTGTCTTGATCCGTCATATAGAGTGGGCTTTCTTTAACATACCACCCATCTGAGCCAAAGGCTTGTCTCGCTGGCTGTTCGCAGGGTGACGTTGGCCGGGGCCATATCAGGAGGAGCTTGCAGGGTTTGGATCTTTCTGGAAGGTTGGCTGGGTGGACTGGTGCCCACTATGTTGACCTGACGCATACGAAACCTGGAAATACAAGCCGTACGTCACTTGATATGATGAGTAAACAGTAAAAAACTAAGATCAGTAAAAATTGATTTATGTTACTGTTAGTTCAAAAGTAGACTGATTGGGTGCATAGATGTTACCTATAGAATGTATAGGGGTTGAGGCCGGAGACCTCCAGAGATCGTGCGTCAGGCTCATTAGACCTCTGATGGACCATCAGCCAATCTTCATTCTCTCCTACAACACCGACCTGAGAGCAGAGGTAAGGAAAGACTCATGTGAGCGAAAAGATCAACTCGGCAACTTAAAGGTTATGCTCCCTTGGATAAAGGGTGACCCACCTGGGCCTCCACCTGCCAGCGAGAAATTGAGGTCTTGCCGTCATAGCCCGGCTTAAATTGGAGGGTTACAGTTCGAGGGCCGATGTTTGAGATGGCCAGGTTTGTGGGAGGGCCGGGAAGCTCTGTAACAGGAGAGAGAAACGTGCTCTGGTATATAATAGTTTGGTGCTATAATAACACACATCCTCGGTTAGACAAAATATATTGATTAATTTGGCAATCCCTTGTTATTGATTTAGGGGGCGTATTTTATCACTTTTAATTATTTTTAAATTAGACGTTAAAGAAATTGACAATTTTTTTTGTATTATGGCGCCCCCTTTAGGTCAGATATAATTTTCTAACACATCCTGGGTAGGAAAGATATATATATATATACATGCATTTGGCATTGATTTAAAGTGCATTCAAATTTCATAATTTTAATTATCTTAAAATTTAATTTGAAAGAAATTCATTTTTTAAGCTGTGTTATGGGGCGCTTTTTATGTCGGGTTTTGCAAAAAAATCCTTATTTGAAAACAGTAAAATGTTGTCAGCCTGTTGGTATGCGGCTGTTGGATATTTTGGGTGTTTTGCATCTTCCCAGATGTTCTGATGCAGCTGTGTTTTAGGTCACAATTAAATCAAGTACAATTAAAAATCACTACAAAAAAATCTACTGTCAAACATCTGGGTAAAAGCATTCAATGATATAAATCCACAGTAACAGCGGTAACTCAGTTTATTATCATCAGATGACATATGTCTCCACTAAAACGCAGTATATGGCTGTAAACAGCGGGCTCTGCATAACCGTTCTGGATTCATTCATCTTTAAAGTCTGCGTTTACTTCCGAATGTGCGCAGTGAGCTCACGGTTCGAGTCTGGACGCCTTATGTTGTCTAATGAAGCAATAAAGCAGGAACGATCACTGCTGTGGGAGTCATTATGGTGAGCTCCACGCTGTCCGGACTCCTGTTAGTTACTCTGTGACTCTGGATGCAAGTGTTTGTGTAATAACCAGCGCTTGGACGTTTAACTTTATAACCCTCTGATGTGCTTTTAATGGGAGCACTTAAACCGGTGGTCTGGAGGAGAGATGTGTTAGTGAGTGTGTGTTTGAATGTTTGACTTTAAGCCTTTACCTGGCGGTACGCCCGAGGAGATGGTTGAAGAGGACAGCTGACCTTGACCCTTGGAGGTCATTCCGGCCACTTCTATGGTGTAGGTGGTGAGGGCTGTCAGTCCAGTTACTCTGTATTCCAGAGTAACATTAGGCAAGTAGTGCGTGACCCGTGTATTAGTGCGGTTATACTCTTCCCACGATATACGATAACCTAGGAGACAAATGTAAATCATTGGAATAATAAATGCGCTGGTCATCAATTTGGGGGATGGGCCATGTACTGTTCTTCAAACCTGTATGACTTTCTTCTTCAAAGCACAAAAGAAGATATTTTGAAGACTGTTGGAAACCAAACAACACTGGACTTCCATTGACTTCCATTGTATGGACACAGAACCACTGAGACATTTCTCAAAATATCTTCTTTGTGTTTCACAGAAGAAACAGTCAAACACAGGTTTTGAACGACATGACAGTGAATAATAGATGTGAGGATTTTATTTTCAGGGTAAACTATTAAGGTTAAGGTTCCTGGAGTCACCAGGACATGAGAACTACTCACCAGTCAGAACTCCGTTCTTTTCATTCGGGTCTCTCCAGCTGACTTTAAGAGACGTGTCCAGAATTTCAGTGAAGCTCAGGTGACCCACAGCACCAGGGGCTAAAAATAAATGACAGAGATGAGACCTTAAAAAAAACCTACAATACAGGTGTAGTTTACAGTTCGGTTTCTATTAAACAGGTGTCGCATAATTTCTTGCTCCCAACTAAGTATATTGTAAAGTGTGTATATCTGTGTGTATT